>NC_134859.1:31970000-32570000 GCF_049852395.1 Peromyscus maniculatus bairdii
CTTTAATAAGTCACTTCTGTTCAAACTAGTATTGTTTTATACTGACATTTCTTCCTAAACATCTATTGTATCTATGAAAACATTCAATGGTCTCTCTTTCAGCTTTACATAATACACATTATAATTTTATCTACAGTCATCCCACTACATACTGCATCAGAAATTTGTACTTGTCTCTATTGTGAGTAGCTGCTGTTAACCTTTCCCATGCCCCCTTTTCTTCAAACTTATAGTCATCAAGAGAAAAGTAAAAAAATATACTCTGATGTAACTAAATTAACTCAGAGTAGGTGATATCTTGGATAGCTTGAAGGCCAAGGAAGGGTTCACCAAGTAGAAAATTAATATCTTCTCAGCTCCGGTAGCTAAAGTCAAAATAGAGATAAGTCACATGAATTCACATATCCTATTCTGAGTGTATTTAAATGACATCCATAGCACCATTATTGCCTGTGGTGTTGTTGAACTCATGGTCATAGGAGAAGATGGACAAGGAAGTTGCTCATTATGGGGCACATAGAGGGCAGAGAAAGGAAGGGAATAGGGGCAAGGTGTAACCTTCAAAGGCATTTCTCTTGGGACCTACTGCCTCCTACTAGGTTAGAGTTCCTAAACTGTATACTGTCTCCTAAAACAGCACCATCAGTTGAAGATAAGCATCTAATGCATAAACTTGTGGGGGACATTTCATATTTAAGCTATAACAGACAATGTACAAGGAAACAGGTGTATATATAAACCACATATCTGAAGGCCACCAGAAAACAATGTTCCTTCTTCCATCCTCTTTCTCATTCCAAACCCAGGCTCCTTCTGTTAATCTACTAATTGATATCCCACTCAACCCCTTAAGTCTCAACTATACACTCATTCTTCCATGAGATGTTCCTTAAAGCATCTCTGTTCCCTGCCTCTGGTCTGTGGGAATTTCTGCCCTCTGTAAGACTTTATTAGACTCTTTAAGTCATGCTGAACTCCTAAGAAGCTGTCAACAAATCAGGCTTTTGGAGAAGGAATGAGGTGAAGTAAACAGCCTTAACTAAAGGTATAGAAGAAATGGACATTTTACTGTGTTTTTCTGTAAGGCAATGGCTCCCAATCTGTGGGTTGCAACCCCTTTAGGGGTCAGACAACCTTTTCACAAGTGTCACATACCAGATATCTTGCATATCAGATATTTCATTACAATTCATAACAGTGGCAAAATTACAGTTATGAAGTAGCAACAAAAGTAATTTCATGGTTGGGGTCACCATAATATGAGAAATCATATCAAAGGGTCACAGCATTAGGAATGTTGAAAACAAATGCTGTAAGGTGTCTTAGCTGTCTGTACATGTACATGGTAGGCTCATCAATAACAAAGAACATTCTACCTCATTCTCTTGAATTTCTTACTAGTACTATGAAATAAGACTCGGATCTCTAAGCATTCTGTTCAGTCACCCTTTAGTGGTTAAAATAAGTATGGTCCCCATAGGCTCAACATTTGAATCCTTAGTCACCAGGGAGGGGAATTCTTTGATAGGATTAGAAGGACTAGGAAGTGTGGCTTAATTGAAAGAAGTATGTCACTGCAGGTGGGATTTGAGGTTTTCAAAAACCCATCCAGTGTTTCTCTCTTGGCCTGTAATCAGGAAGTAGCTCTCAACTACTTCTCCAGCAACCAAGCCTACCATGCCTGCAGCCATGTTCCACACCATGATCACAATGGAAAACAAAGCTTTCTTTCTTAGGAGTTGCCTTGGTCATGGTGTCTCTTCACAGCAATAGAACAGTGACTAAGATCCTTTGTGAGAAAATCGATACCGGGTAAGGTAGTATGGGAACAAGTCAGGGCAGATGAGAAGGAGGGCAGCAAGCTAGCCTGTTGTAACTGCGTATAACCCTGCCTATAACCTTCTTTTTCCCTTTCTTTACGTTTTTGTGTCTATATACATGTATACATATATGTGCAGCTGTGGTCTAGGTACATCTACATCTGCTGGCACATACATATGTGCACATGTAGTACAAGGCCAAAGGAGGATGTTCAGTCCCCCCTCCAATTTATTCTTTTACAGAGGTTCTCTCACTAAACCTGGGGATAGTATGGTGGCCAGCAAGCCCCAGCAGTCCTGCGGTGCCCACTCCCTAAAGTGCTGTTTTAGGCATGCACAACAGCTACACTCAGCTTCTTAACTCAGGTGCTAGGGATTTGAACTTGGGTCCTCTTGCTGATATAGCAATTGCTCTTACCCACTGAGCCATCTCTTCAGCCCCAGTACATGAAATTAGAAACTAATAAATAGATCATCATCAAAGACATTTCACATGCAAGTTTCTATGAAAAAAAATAGCTAAATACTTATTTTAACAGAAGTTGGCAGACCACCCCAACATATGTCCTTTAAACTGTCAAATGGTCTCAGGAAGGGTCCAAATAACCCATCATACATTTCTTACATATGCTCCTTATTTTTCCTTGCCATTAAAAAGACATTTTTTACCTCCTCTTTTCCTGTTCCTTCCTAATTAGCAAGTTATAATGCACTTTGCTTCTGTTGTTACCTGGCAGAGCTGAAATTTGGACTTCAGTTGTATATTTTAAAACTACATCCAGAAAATTGCATCATTTCTATGAAAAGTTCTAATTCATTAACATTTGTTCAGCAAGTCCATTTTTAGATTTTTGATACTTGCATCCTTTAAGGCAGAAACCAAAGTTACATCTAATCTGCTACCTGGGTACAATTCTAGCATTTAACTAGACACTCGACTTAACACTTAGCTTTTCTAAGGCCACATGAGCAGTTAGGCAATGGTGATGAAATACACCTTTGTCAAGACCCTGCGGTGTAGTAAACAGGAAATTGCTTGTTATCATCAGACTCTGTAAAGACTTCCCTTACAAACAGCATGGTTTTTCTCCTTTTTTTTTAAACCATCAATGCTGAAAATAAGTTCCCACACCACTGTTAGAAGTCAGATGTGAAAAAGTCATCCCTCCAGCTTTGTTATTGTAAGAAAAGATTTACTCCCACCTTCTAGGGTCAGACCTAAAAGAAAACAAGGGAATCTTACAAGAAATTAAGACGCAAGCCAATAGGTATTCCTCACAAGGTCTAACAGAAACTGAATCAGCCCCTGCCTCTCTTTCCCCTTGTTGTGTGTCTTGTTTTTGTTTTGATTTCAAAATCCTGAAGGAGCCTGAGCTAAAATCCAAAGCCTGTATTATCTTGGCCTTGGAGAATTGTAGACATAGGCACATTGAATAGTTTAGAAAAATATAGATTAACTCAGAAATTTTTAACAAGAACAAAAATAGTGTGATTTTTTTTCCTGTAGCAACTTCTTGACACTAGTACTTTGACTCAGGTTAGGATGAGGTCTTGAAATGGAAAGATTTTAAACCAACTCTTCTGGGAAACCACCTGTAAAGCTAAGACTTGTTCCATCTATAACCAAACTCCATTACCTGCAGGGAGTAATCCAAAAGGTATACAAAGAAATGAAATTTGGCAGATGGATGTGTTTCATTTTGCAGAATTTGGAAGATTAAAGTATGTACATCATACCATTGACACCTATTCAGGATTTCAATGGGCAACTCCTATGAGTTCTGAAAAGGCTGATTCTGTGATTATACACCTATTATGGCCATCATGGGAATACCTGTACAAATTAAGACAGACAATGCCCCAGCATATGTCTCCAATAAAATGAGACAGTTCTTTGCTTATTATAATATAAAGCATGTTACAGGTATACCACACAATCCCACAGGCCAAGCAGTCATAGAGAGATCCAATCGAACTTTAAAGGATATGCTAAATAAACAGCAACAGGTAACAATGACTCCTAGAAATAGACTGCATAGTGCTTTATTAATCTTGAATTTTCTCAATGCTAATGAGAAAGGAACAACAGCTGCGGAGAGACATTGGACGACAGACAAAACTCCTGAGCTAAACCAACCAGTTTATTTCAAGGATGTGCTGACCTCAGAATGGAAACCTGGATATGTTCTACGTTGGGGAAGGGGTTTTGCCTTTGTTTCTGCAGGAGAAGAAAAGCTATGGATACCAACAAAATTAATAAAAATCCGATTCGAACAGGAAAAACCCCTTGATGAAGAGAAGTAAAAGATTATCCACCAATGTGACATCTCTACAAGTTGTAAGAAAAATTTAACAATCAAAGGGTGGGGTAGGGTTCTGTTTTTGTCTTTCCAGGATAATGGAAATACCCAACTTCCAAAACTCATAAGGCCTTGGATATCCGGATGTTTACAGCAGAAAGGAAGAATCTATTGGTACCAAACTACACATGGTAAAATCTCACTGTCTAACATCTTTCTCTCTATCAATCTAGAAAAGTTGTGGTTCCAATTCAATTATAGCCAAGCTGACTTTGGAGATGGAATTGGCTCACTCCTTCTCTAAACCCAAGCATATTGCTAAAAGAAAAGTTTAAGAGATTCTTCAGTCCCATATCAGAAGAGCCCTCTGGTGTGAGACAGAAGGAAACCAATAAAAAGGGACCATTGTCTTCTAAATTCTAATTCTCTCCATGCTTACTCTTGATTTCTCAGAATCCTTTCTTACATGCTATGTCCTCTTTAAATCCAAACCTCCCATTTTTGATAACAAATAAGTTTTTCCAATAGCAATCTCAGAAGTCTCCAGAAGGAAGATGGGGCCCCAACAACAACAACTCTACCCAATCCAGAAAGATGCCATGGTAATCATCATCATACTACACTTCTTGCCAGAATTTCAGACAATCTTACCCATTACTCTAAAACTTGCTGCAGAACCTACAGTTAGTCTAACTGTGATTTAACTATCTGAGCTTTCTCACAGTACCCAACAGAGATAACATCACCCCCTAAATGGCAGGAAGCAATTCTAAGAAAACGACGCCCCTTCTCCCTTAGGTTTCATAATTCTCAGGGTTATGGATGATGGTTATAGCGTTGGGGGTGGAAGAAAATATTAACTCAGGATTGTAAAAAAAAAAAAAGGGTGGGGGGAGAAGAAATGGAACGGATAGGTATAAGATATGATGGTAAATCATTGTATATACTAGTAAACAAACTTAGTAAAATAGCAACCTTAGATAATTTGCACTGTAATTTGTACTGTTATAGAATCTTATATGTTGATACAAATGTAAACTATTTTTATACTCCTGTTTAAGATAATTTGTATATTGATACAAATACAGAACTATATTTGTTATAATGTACATATATTTCTACTCTTATTTGAAACATTTTTATATTGATACAAATGTAAATTTATATCTATCATACTTTATATATGTTCTACTTCTGTTTAGGATATTCGGTATATTGATATATATTTAATATTATTGTCATATTGCATATCGCACTATATATTCCTACCTCTGTTATAAATATCTTGTGTATTGTCACAATTTTGAAGTCATCATTCTTCACCATACATTTGCTTATAGACTGTTTACCTTATTTACGTGAAGCCTTAGTCCTTAGGTTATTTCGATAGATAAGATTTATAGATTTATAGTCACCTATGCCTGTCATCTCTATAGTTACGTTAGTTAGGTTATCCAGATTTACAGATACATAGGTCAGATGGGCAGGTAATCTTCAAACACTTCATAGACCTGGAGAATATGGCATTTAAATAACTTAGAATTCTGTTGACGTGAGACACAATTGCTCCTGGCTGCACCAATTGATCCCGAGAGAATGTTGGGCTTCTAAGACATTTCCATTTGGAAGTTTGTCTTTTGGCACAAAATGGCCTACTGGGCAAAGAACTGCCCTTGCCTTGATGGCTGACAGTACAAATGCAATGCTGTCCTTTCTGGACAAGCGGGACACAAGGAAAGCGACGACTGTACTCTGCCAAGACAGGGTAAGATGGTCTTTCAGAAATCCTGCTTCTGAAAATGGTCTGTCAGATACTCTAGGCCTGTAGCCAATTTGAATGCACCAACAATGCTGAGAAACATTAGGTGACTGTCCAGGCTGCCAGCTGTCTTGGTCTACTCTTGCAAGATTCCCGAAAGTTGCTTGCATCCATCTACCATTTCTCAGGTACCATTATGTTCCTTCTCAGGTCTTTGATGGGATTGAAGACTAGCAGTTATAGTTACAACTTAGTATATATAATATCTTAGATAGAACATATTAAGTATTAGATTCAGGTTCTTTAGGATAGGACACCTTTGAATGATCTTTATAACATGCTGTTTACCTATGCTCTATACTTCTCTGGATTTTAGTATGTGTTTCTTGCTTGATATTGTTTGCATTGGTTGTAGTTACATCTTATCTAGGTCATTATCTCTCATTATTTCTGGACAATATTTGATAACCATTCCTTTGTATATAGTCTTGTATTAGTTTAGAACCTTCTTATTTAGACAAAAGGGGGAGATGTAGTGGGTAGCCATTCCAGCTTGGTTCTGGAAGTTCCAACCCCCATTGAGACTCTGGCAACTGTCACGCCTAAGAGGCGGGGCAAGGGGAGGCGCCTGGGGACCCGAGAGCTGGATGGGCCAGCGCTCTCTCTGAGCGCTCTCTCGGTGCCGGAACGCTGACCGGTGGAGATTGACTGTGCAGAGCTCCGGAGAACACCGCTGGACTGCATTACACC
This sequence comes from Peromyscus maniculatus bairdii, assembly GCF_049852395.1. Taxonomy (NCBI): domain Eukaryota; kingdom Metazoa; phylum Chordata; class Mammalia; order Rodentia; family Cricetidae; genus Peromyscus; species Peromyscus maniculatus. The sequence goes on from NC_134859.1 coordinate 31,976,630, forward strand.
TTCCCCAGACCCTGCGACCTACCCATTACTTAATTTGTGAGTTACGCCATTAAATAAATATCCTTTTAACTACGTGGAGTGGCCAAAATAATTTCTCCAATATGTGTGTGTGTGTGTAATATGTGTGTGTGCATGTATACATATATATGTATATATACATGTGTGTATGGGGTAATTTTATGCAGTATTTTTTGGCTATTTTGTTCATAAAATAAATTTTCCTTGCAAAATTGAAGTGGATTGGAAGCCCCCTTTTATTTTTCTTAGTTTTGCACACCTGCATTTTGTTATTAACCCATCAGGTGGAATTTTCCACTTGTGGTGAATTGTAGACACTCAGAAAGTTTTGTTTGAAGCATTTTGGATTTTTAGAATATAGAATAGGCAAAGTGCACATTCATCTAATCTTTTTGGTCTATGTATATCCAATCATTTAAAAACAACTTTGCTCATGAAACTTTTCAAATATTCCCTAGTCAGCCTAGGGTAAGGAACTCTAATGAGTCCATCACTCAGCACAATTAATTCATGGCCAATCGTTTCTCATCCACAGTCCTCTAGTTTCCTCCTTCCTCTAGGGTGTTTGAAGCTATCCCAGACAGCATCTTATTTCAATAGTGGTTATCGATCCCATTATCCTTATTAAAATGAGCTAGCCATTGATATCCCAATACCATTATTCCATCTCCGAACGTAGTAGTTAAGAGTTGATATCACAAAGTATCTGTATTTCACATCTATCTACTTCTCCATCACTTCATAATATTTAGGAGACATGTTTAAATCATTGAGGTTTCAATGCAATGCAACTACAGAGCATGCCTCAAAGCCTAGATCCTCAAAATGTGCTTGATAAACAGCTAGCTGCATCAGCTTCACCTGGTAGCTGATCAGAACAGCAAAGTACCATTCTCCCTCTCCCAAGAACAACTAAAGTAGGCTAGCCGTTGAACAAGATCCCGGGTGATTCCTGCCCATATTAATTATGAGTAACAGCTGACTTGTTTAAATTTACTTCCAAAGTGCAATTTCCAAATGCCTCTTGCCTCAGCTTCTTTCTTAAATACTTTTAGATGGAACTAGATTGTATGTGTTTTGAGAGCATCCCACAGTGTACATATTATTAATAAGGGATTACTTTCCATGCTTCTCTGTCCATTGTATTTAACATAGCTGCAGTTTTAGGAGAGTCCCTTTCAATTTTAGGGACTGTGAATAAATTGGAAGTTGTGGTGTGCTCTACTGTGAAGAAGCACATATAAGCCAAGTAACTCATTTTTGATGTTGGCAACGTGAAGAATCCTTGTGGATGGATGATTTCATTTCACACTGCAGATTGTTCCATTACCTTCCTCTTTGATCGCTTGGGTATTTCCAGCAAGTGTATCTTTGCCATATCAACTACTTGATTCCTCTGAGTTATGTATCTACAAAGAAGGTAAGATGGATATTTTACTTTATCCTTTTATTTATTCGCTTTCTTTTCTATTTTTATTTATTACTTTTCAAAAAAAAACCCTTAGTTTTAGCCATGCCTTATGTAACCATTGATTTTTTTTCAAACCATCCTCTTTTCATGTGAGTGTTTGTGTGTCTTTGTGAGTGCATGGAGCATTATTATAGATACTCAAAGAGGGCAAAGAGTGTGTCACATCCCTTGCAGCTGGATTTAGAGATGATTGTAAGTCACCTGACATGGATACTGGGAACTAAATTTAGGCTGGAAGAACAGGAAGTTCTCTCAGCCCCTGGGCTATCTCTCCAGCCCCTTACCATTCTTATGAACACACAAATTTAAAAATATCTGATGTTTTGCAATATTGTGGCTATTCCAATTAATATGCTAACACTTTCCTATCCCTATCTAGCAGAAACCTTGATAAGCTAATTCCTGATCCTTCATGATGTATTCTCAGAAGCCACTGATATGTATTCTGTTTTCTGGCCTTGCACCATACCGACTTTCCTCATTTTCTTTTTCATGCCTGCATTAGTAATATTTGTAAGACTCAATGGTAGTCTCTGTACTTTCATTCTTTTCGTGGATCAGATCTAGAACTTTATTTATTGATAAAGTCGTTTTCATTTCAAACTGATCATAAAATTCAAACTATGATTTTACTTAAGCCCATCTATCTAAAATGCATTTTTTATTCCTCTTCTGCAAAACATCTGCATCTCAACGAAACAAACAGAGTCCTTCATTAGTGCCTCTTGCCAGATTTCTAAGGAGCTCCCATGGCCCAAAGGATTAGAATTTTAAGTTATTTTCAAGTATTTGATTCTACTGCTAGATAATCTGTTGTTTGCATAATATCATAGTTCTCTCTCTGTTTCTCTGTCTTTCTCTCTCTGTCTCTTTCTCTCTCCTCTCTCTCTGTCTCTTTCTCCTCTCTCTTTCTCTTTCTCCTATATGTGCACTTGCATGTGAATGGGCATACTTGCATGTATATGGGTACAATTTGCATGTGTGTGGGTGCACATGTTTGTCCAAGAAGTCTTTCTAGACTGTATATTACCTTATTTTCTGAGTCGGGGTCTCTCAGTTGAACCCAGAGCAGGCAGACACAACCAGTATAATAGCTAGGCAGCTTGTTCTATGAATCCCCCATCCCTTTCAGAACACTGGAATTAAAACGCATACCCAGCATTTACGTGGGTTGTGGGTATCTCTAGTACTTACTCCTGTGTATCAGGCACTTTAACCTGCCTGATTATCTTTGGAAAGAGTTAGAAAAAGTGGCTTTTCTATGGGGTGGTAGGCAATGCATATATTCATGAGATTGTATTGTAATGTAGTATAACCTTTTGTATATTACACTACAGACATTTTTCTATATCATTAAATATCCTATAGTTTTATTTTTGATGGCTAGAGGACAGCTGATTTAATCACTTATTGCAGGGCATCCAAGCTATTTTCCCTGGATCACAATTTTGAATGCTTTAGTGACCCTGTGTAGACATACCATTTGCACAGACCTGTCCAAACTTATTTAGTAATAGCCTAATTTACACTCCAGCTTGATAAAATTGCTTTCACAGTCTCTGACACTAAGTGAGTACCTGTTGTCGCATTTGATGGATACCATAATGGAAGGAGTCAAAGCTACCTTCCAAAAGAGCCCAACTGTTATCGATGGAGTGAAGCCTTCAGGGAGATAATCATTGACTTTGAATCTTGAGACTAAGCCATAATGTCCTCCTTGTAAAATGAAAGGAATATAGGAGGTAATTTTGACATTTTTTCCCCCAGCTTTAAGAGAGAATAAAATTCAAGTAAATTTTGTATGCCTTAGGGCACACTAAGTTCACAGAAGTCAATGTTATTCTACCTATTTATTCTGGTTTTATTCCACTAAGCATGAGATAGCATAGTTTCCTTACGGCTGATTTTACTACCTACCTAGTGAATTAAAGTCTCAGAACCCCCCCTGCCCCCACAGCTGTTGAACTACAATGTATGACTGAGTATGGAAAGAGATTCATGTCCAATTTAAGTCTTACCAGTATTTACTGACTTCCTGTGCTTACAAGGCATTGTGTTACCTCAGATCTAAGTTTTCAGATGAATTAGGTTTTTTAGAAGAATATGTTTCCATTAAATAGATAGTCTAAAAATTGTCTCCTGAAATATTGTTTCTGAGGTATGCCAAAGAGAAGCAAATGCAGGTCACTGTAACTGGGCGAACACAGTGACAGTCCACAGATATATACCAGGGATTCTCTGTCAACTTGTCTTTAAGAAGAGATTCTCTGTCAATGTAATTTCTAGTTATGTTCTTATTCTTCATGGGTTAACCCCCATCATTAACTGGGAGAGGAGACCCAGTAACAAACCAGGGGCTTAAATAAAGACATCTTAGAAGAAACTAAGAAGTTTAGATGTTTACACTTAGAAGTGACATATATAGATGTTAATCACAGTCATGCCTGAATGTCAGGCCACTGTTATATCTTCATACAATCTAACAGAAATGTCTTTATTTTAAGCACATATGTATGTAATGACTATATATGCTTGCAAAACCCAAAACAACTAGTATAAAACAGCAAGAAAGTAGGAAAAGGGTGATGAGGAGGGGGCTGTTGAGGACAAGAGGACCACATCCTACACGAAAGTAGTAAGTTAGGGGATGGTGGTTACAAAGCAGAGGTGTGGTAGCAGGTATGTGGGGGATATGAAGTGGTATGAGAGTCAAAGTTACATTTTAAGTTTTAAGTACTATGCCTAAGAGATCCATGAAATGAAAATGCCTCTGATCTGTAAGCCCCCTGCACAAGAACAGATAGTTTCCTGAAATGCTGGAGGCTAATGTTTATGAGAGATAACAAGCCATGTGTTTTCACTCCCCTAAACAAGAAAGAAAGAAGTATAAAAACAGAAGTCCATCCTAGCTTAATCTTTCTATGGGAAGAAAATGGATAGATGGGTTTGACAAACCGGTACAGCTTAAGCAAAGAATTGGAAAAAGGTTTTCCTCATATGTCATCTGAAGGCAAACATCCTTCATTAATAGAAATCTTTTTTAAAATTATAATTATTTTTCCTTGTATAAAACAGGGGAACAGTTAAGGGAGTCTTAAAATTTGTTCATTTTGAAGCATATTTGTTAAAACAAGTCTATGCAGAAAGTGGGGCACGTCAGTCAGTTTCCATTTTAAACAAAAGTTAAGGCAAGAAAAATAAAGCCTATTTCATCATTTTGAGTCTATTCTAAGAAGAGTTCAGTGCCCCCTTTCTATATCTTTAACATACTATAAAACTTATATGTACTATAAATTAGAATGATTCAAGAATTAGTGGCCTGACAAAAATATTCTTTGTAAATTAGAAAATCTAGAAGAAATGGAATAATGAATATAGATAAGATAGATAAGAATATGATAAAGGCTGAAGACATGACTCAGTGGTTAAGAGTATACAGTGTTCTTGCAGAAGACCCAACCTTGGTTCCCAGAACCCATACCAGGCAGTTTATAATAAACTGCAACTCCAGTTCCAGGGGGTATGATTCCCTCTTCTGGCTTCCACATATATATGCATGCATGTGTATATACCTACACATAGACATGGACACATACTTAAAAATAAAATAAACCTTAAAAAATATATTGAAAAACGTATTTTGAAATTAGAACAGTGTTTAGTGGCATATGAACAAAATCCTGAAAAACAAAGAGAAGGGTTTAATATAACCAAAAACAGAGTTCATGGTAATGTATTAATCTAGAATGTGAATATTTGGGTAGTTTGTGTTACACTTACATTTTTTTTTTTTAGAGAATACTAGGTCATATCAAATTATAATCCTGAATGTTTCAAAATCTCCAGAATTTCTATAACCTCCGGATGTACTTTTCTAATTCATCCTTGGTGATTGTACCCTAATACTTGACAGAGATCTGACATTTAGTGAGGTCTAACCAAAGACCTGATATTCCAATTAGCCCACCATGCCCCATGCCAGATCATGAAAGCCAGTTCCCACAGACAGGAGGAAATACAGTTACCACCTACACAGGAAGCCATCTTGGGCAAGCACGCTTGCTAGCCCTCCTTGGGTCTTGGCAAACACCTTTTGCAAAAATAACTTGTTTGAGCGGCTACTTTTGCTTTGTTCCCATGCGTGCCACTGAGTTATTTTTGTTCCTAAAATCCTTACCCAAAAGTTTCTATTCTTTTTCAATCAATTGTCTCCATTTTTAAAGCATGTTTTTCACTTTTTCTCTGACAATTCCATACATGTCTTTGGATCATCTTCGTCCTCCATGACCTTCTTTTTTCCTCCCATTCCCACTGTTTCTCTTCTTATCCTCCAACAAGTTCTCTCCTGCTTTCATGTCTTTGTGTGTTTGTGTGTCTGTGCATGTGCGTGTGCGTGTGCGTGTGTGTGTGTGTGTGTGTGTGTGTGCCTGTCTCTCTGTGTGTCTGTTTGTGTGTCAGTGTATATGTCAGTGTGGCCCAAAATGTACAATGAAGGTTACCTGTGTAAGTGTAGAATTACTAACTGAAGCATGGTTGGACCACTGAAGAAAATAGTCCCTCAGCAACCATTAGCTAATTCAGGGAGAAAAATCTACAGTTTGCTTTTTCTTAAAGACCCTGGTCTAATTCTAATTTCACCAAAAGGCCCCATGTGACTTTACAACAAATATCCCCTCCTTGTGAAAACACAATATTGCTTCTTCCATTTCTTAAAAACTTCCATGCCTCAGGCCTCAGTTCTTTAAACAAGTATGACTCCCCTCTAGTTCATTGACAATGCCTGTGGGGTAAAGTTCTTCCACACATCTGTGGTCCCCTCTAGAGTCTTGTCATCCTGGAGAACAGTGGTAAATATTTGTTGACCAACTATGATACAAAAGTGCCAGAGAAATGTTAACATTTGTTCAAACAGAGTCCGAATTTTGGTCTCTAAAAATAGTACTGATCCTTTTCTAAAGAGCCTGGGGGTTTGAGCTATTTTCTAATGGGCTCTGAAAAGGCCAGGGGCTGGTTTGTCAATTGACAATACAAAGGAGAAATCTAGGCTGCTCCAGTTGGCTGGAACTTATGAATGAGACTTGGAGGGTTCCGCAGTCTCGCACCAGGTGAAAAGAAATGAGCTCTTTCCAAGCCACAAAACCTTTCTCACTGCTGAGCAAGTGTCTTAAAAGCAAGAAGCAGCCAGGCTAAAAGTTACGTCTGTGCCCCCACTTTTTCAATGCTGAGCCAGGGAAAAGAAGAGAGCAGAGAGGTGAGAGTGTGCCAACCCCCTGAGAAATGAAGCATTCACTGCTGGGGATGCATGAGGTTTGCTGACATTTAATTGAGGAATTGCCCAATTTTCCATCTGGTTGAGGGGGAAAAAAATCAAGGTGAAACAGTTGGGCTTTGATATGTGCCACTGAGCAGCAGGCAGGTGCCATCCAATTCCATTTTCTTAAGGCAATGGATCTTAGCAACAAGATGGCTTGGTGCCATGGTCTGAGGATGCAATTAGAAACGCAGGAAGGTTCATGTCTTGACTCCTGTTCTTCCCAAAAGACATTAAGAGTGCTTTAACTTTTGACCTACTGAGCATCAAAAACTCACCACAAGGAAGAACGTGCTGGAGTTATATGCATTCATGTTAATTACCTGCATCTGCCCTTCATTACTGGATTTCCTTGGGCAACTGAGTACATTCTCTGATCCTCAGTTTCGTCAGCTACAAAAAGTTCCATAAGAGTTCTTTCCATGAAAATACCATGCTGAGGAGCTGGAGGGGTGGCTCAGTGGTTAAGAACACTGGCTGATCTGCCAGAAGAGCTGGGTTTGGTTCACCTACATGGTGATTCACAACTGCCTATAACTCTAGCTCCGGGGGATCCAATGCCCTCTTCTGGTCTCCACAGGCACTGCACATACGTGGTACAGAAGTATACACTGGGACACACAAACAGATACATGAATAAATATATCTTTTTAAATATGCAATTCTTATTGGATAGGGAGTGTAATACTTTAATACCCTTAACTCACTACTTCAAAGTGTATCTGAGAATATTGCAGTGAAACAGTTTCTTTTGTATGTTAACTGAAAAATGAAGTTAAAAATAGACATTCTGATATCTTCTATCGGTAGATAGCAACTCAGATATTAGCAAGATTGAAGGTCATGGAGGGTTGACATTTCCTTCATGGTCAACAGCTTGCAAAACCAGTGACTCAAATGGCAGAACTTTGATTACCTGTAAAAGAATGAGGTTTCTGGACCTGGGTAGAGACATGGCATTCTGAACTGGCCCACAAATCATAAGATTCCTATCTAGTTGGAGAATTTCTGGTAAAGAACAAAGATATACTTTTCCCCCTAGCTTCAGAGTTAATCCAAATGGACCTGTCAATCATGTGGGCAGGAATAATACCTGAAGGATGCTGTCTGTTGCAGAAGCTTTAAGAAGTAGCATACAGCCAGCCTTAAAATATGGGTTGTCGCAGTGACCTCATGGCCATGGGTATTCATATAGGTTGAGGCTGCCCCACTTCACTCTCTAAGATGTGTTCTTTTACACTATGCACTGCATGTCTCTTCTGGATTCTTTTGACAGAGATCCTTTTGGGGATCCCAGTGACACTCTGAGAATAAAACAAGCCAGAATTTTTGAGGTGCCACTAGTCTAAGCCAAGGTTGACCTTTCAACTGATTCACAGCCTATCTTGTTCATCATGACCCTTCAGCTACCCATCCCCCCATTCTTCTAGTCTTCCTTCCCAACCTGTCCCTTAGGACAAAGAACAAATATGACTCATGCCTGTGTGTGAAAAGCAAGCCCTTGCCTCCCTGCCAATTACCCCCAGAACCAAAGCAACTTTGAACTTAGGTTCCACCTAGTACCTGCCTGCTGTCCTGGCATGCAGAGTAAATCAGGAACTCCATGCCACCTTTTGAAAGCATTATGAATAAAGGACTGTTTCTGTTCTGAAGATTTGAAGGCTCTTTCCTTAGGACTTCAGCTATGCTACAGAGGGCATTTGTCTCTCCTAAGGGGTTTCCTCTCTAGGGAATCTGAAGGGAAGGTTCTCTCTCTCTCTCTCTCTCTCTCTCTCTCTCTCTATATATATATATATATATATATATATATATATATATATATATATATATATATCCATCCCCAGGATCCCCTTCTCCCAGGCCCTATCATGCTGCCTGTGGTGTGAGTTTTTTTTTCCAAATCTAAGGATCTCCCAGTTCAAGGCTGATGATACCCCAGTGCCCTTGGCCATGAAACCATCTCTCACAATAAAAGTCTTTCTTTGAGACAATCTCTTTTAGCTACATTCTGAAAAGTGGCATATAATTTCTAATAGTATCCAGACAGATCCGCCTCTCCCTTCATCCACATCTGATGGTAATCTCACAAACTCCAGCAGTGAGTCAATGCTGGGGAAGAGAACAGAACAAAGTGTCTAAATACAATAATTCAAAAAGACACACAGAACACTACTATCTATGCATCAGGACAATGAAAAAAATCCCCCAAAGCTTTACCTTCCTTACATTGAGATTCTAAATTTGATGTTGTTTTATTAATAGGCTACTATAAAAATCTGAATGGGCCTCTAGCAAGTACATTCCTAAATTAGAGGCTTACACATCACTGGAACCGGCTCCATCAGCATGGCATTAGATTCAGTAGAGGATGTTAAAAGCCCTAAAATAATTTGATGTAAGACTTAATCGTAGATGCCCCACTATAAGAGATTAAAAAATGTCATCTAAATGGAAATGAAGGCAAGCATCTGCCTTGCCTCGTGGGAGGGGCAGAAGAACCCTGAACCCCACCTGATGGCAAATGCAGCCGTGTGTAAGGTGGCAGCTTTCACAGTCTGTGATTTTAATTCAACAAGTATCAAATGAGTTTCTATTGGTATGCAGTGCTTTCCTGGCACAGACTCTCTACTCCAAGACATAAAGCACCAGTCATCTAGCACCTTGTATGCTCAAAGCCAGTACTTTTTTTTTTTTCCTCTATTGAATCAGTACAATTAGGGGAAGACCCAGATTTTGTGGAGCTTGTAGTTCACACAATTTGAGGGGATGCTCCTTAGGAACAAGAATGCAAAACAATTAACAGAAAACAAGCAGACATCCTCCCAAGGGGCTCTCACATGGCAAGGGGCTTGAGCTACATCCTCCTCCTCTGGGGACAGCATAGCAGAGCTCTAGAAACTTCAGTACAATGATTTTCTAGGAAATAGTGTGATTAGTGCTTACACAAAGAAACTGTAAGTGATAGTACACAATGAGCTTGATGCTACATCACACAGTACAGTCCTGCCACTGGCAGATAGGAGCCCATCTCAGAAGCAAAGTGACAGCCCTGTCCTGACTCTCTGTCTAGGAACTCCACATTGCATTACCATCTTCCACATATAACCCCTTCTGGGGCACCTTTCTTTCTCAAATGGCCTGACAAGTCCTGACACTTATCTTCATGGTGAACCATTTAGTAGAATTTGAAGGGATGACACTTCAACCTCTCATTTTTAGAACACTTTGGAGGATTTTCCCCCTTTTGTATAGAAATGGTGACAGGAGCCAACAGAAGCCTTTTTGCAAATGCATTGCCTGACACAGCTTCTATTACTTTCTCAATCTTGATCCAAAACAGACAAAGGAGGATATACTCTCTCTAGTGAAAGGAGCAATGGAGATCTTGCAAGATGTAAATGCTGAAATGTGGATGCATGAAATATGCCAGTCTAGTTCAACAAGGTTTCTAACTGTTGCCTTTCCTTAACTAACCCTGTTGATTTCTTGGCAAATTTTTCCATGGTCTAGCTGTCAACATATGGTCTATTTATTTAACAGATAGATCAAATGTCTCCCTTATGTCTGAATTCACTTAAACCTGAGGAATCTAGCAGTATGTTTACGAGCAATGACACACAGCTCATACCATCTTACAAAAAAAAAGCTTGCCCAAGAAACGATCACCTACCTCATTCATGTGTCTGGGCTGCCGATGCTTCTGGCTTTGGATGTTTAGGGACATGGGTGGGAGGACATCAACACTGAAAATAACAAAGGGTATCTCAGATGTTCTCTTAAACTGATGATCAATATGTACATTATAGCTGTATGTATTAGTAGTGTGTTGGGTGAGGCATCTAACTCACATATAGGAGTAAGTACACTGATGTTTCAGTAGAGAGGTACTGGGTATTGTGACAGCAAATACTAATGGTTTAGTTTCTTAATGGGGAGGAAGGACCATCCCTAAAGACAACCCGAGGCTTGAAGATAGAAGTGAAATGTGAGCATACATGGAGTTCTGGCCTTTTGGTGAGGAAAGGGGCCCAAAGCAGAAGACTGCATGACAGAAACAGGGAAGACAGGGAAGGAAGTGAAGGGAAATGGGGGAAGAATAAGAGAAGGGAAGGTGAGAGATAGGAAGGGAAGGATAGGTGGTGGAGAAGAGGTGGGCAGAAGCTGAACGATGCTGTTCTTTAGGTCATGCTAAGGGCTGGACTTCTTATCTAATAAGCACCACTGTGTACACTTGTGAAAACTGTACTAGACAGAAGAATGAGCAGGGTAGTCTCCGTGCATTGAATGGCGGACAGAGTTTGTGAAGATCTCTCAAAGCCTTCTGCAGGATCTCAGAACAATGAGAAATGTTCTTTGTTTCCAGATTCCCTGAGCCTTACAAAGTAAAAAACAGAGGGAGGCTATAGATAGAGGGCCACTGTAGCTGTGAAGACAGAGTGGGGGACAACTTGAATGTGTGTGGCCCATGTTTTATTTTGCTTTTATAAGTTTTGAGGTGATGTTAGATAAATATAGAAAACAAATACATGTACTCATGCACCTCATCCTAAAACCTCACTCTAATTCCAACCTCTTATGTAAACAAAACACATTTACAAAAAAGCAGAGAAAGTGACATGGGTACAAGACTATTTACATGCAGATTTTATTTAGAGTTTTTTGTCACACTGCTAACATTCCTTCTCCAGTCCTGAATCCAGTTTAGGAGAGCCTTTGAGGTTAACTGCCATTGCTTTAGTCTTGGTTCATCGGAACAGTCCCTTCAGGTTTTCTTCTTCCAGGACAGTGACAGTGACATGCGCACTGGTAGGCAGTCTGCAGGATGTGTATCTCCCATGTGCCTGGTGCTTTCCCAAGATTACAGTGAGTAGTTGCCATTCCTGTGCTTCCCTTCTCACCGACTGTGTGACATCAGTCTCTCCACTGTACGAAACATCCTAAGTGAATCCATTTCCCTGTCTCTCCCTTGACTCCCCATTCTCCTGGGGATAAAATAACCTGCCAACTAACTCAAAGAAGCTTCTGGAATGAGAGCTACAAAAAAATCCTGTCACTCTGGATTGTTGTAGAGATGCCGATTAACCTTTGACTTACCTCAATTTTCACTTCTATTCATTGCTTCATTTCCCAGTTTCTCCCTGGACCTGAAGCCACTACATATGTCTGAGTCTACAATAACACGGGGAGTATTACCTTGTTTAGAAGACATTTCTTTTACCAGCATTATGTTTTGTCCTCAATGACCCAGGGAACCTCTTCCTCCATTATCTCCTACATATACAGTGGCAGGAAACTCATGTGTACCAGACCTGGGAGACCTGCATCTGCGTGTTTTCTAACCTTGCTGTTTGTTCCTTTAAAAGATAATGACTCATTCACAATTATCATGTTTCTGGAAGGCAGGGCTGTCTTTCTGAATCTAAATTGCACCTACCATCAATGAACCTTATCTATAGATGGAAGCAGTGAAGATGGAAGACACTAGAAGCTTCCTTTGCAACACAAAGTAAGTCTCTGATCACATTTGTACAGGGAATTTTCACTTTCGGAAAACTGGACGGAAGAGCTTCCTTACAACAAATTAAAGAATCCGGGTCTGAGAACTGAGTAGAACTCTGAGATCTTAAATCACCTCAGCTATAAGGGAAAGGCAAAGACCTAACCAAACGCCCTAGGTCACAGTAAATATGAATGTTGAGGGGAACTGGCTGCACATGCACTATGTAGCAAGCTTCCTTTCACTAGTTTACATATCGTGCTGGCTCCTGCTTCAGGGTCATTGCACAAGCAATGTCTTCTGCTTGGATGGCTCCCTATTCTCACTTCTGTCTCCTTTTTTAGTAAAGTGTTACTTAACCTGCAGCCTAGTCACATCTCCATGACCTGCTGCAATTTCATGTGCATTTCCTTTGCAGCATAGACTAATGTAAAGGCATGCATCTGTGCTGTGACTTGGTAACAATAAAGCACCCTAGCAAGCACAGAGCACTGCATGTGTGACGGACCATATTGCTCAATACATTTTCAGAACTAAACCGTGGGATCTCAACATATAGTCTTGCTCTCTAATAAATGACAGTTGTCATGAGCATGAGTTCTGTGGCTGTCTCACTCTACCCTGATCACTATTCTCAGGCAAAGACTTTGGCAGGGAAAAGGCACTTGGCACATCATTTATTAACAGATGAAAAACGTGCTCTCCAGAGTGAAACCCATCTGGCCCACATCTCAATCCTATGACTGGGAGCTCTGTAATCTGGAGAAGTTAATTTGGCTTCTTAGGTCTTAGTCTATCCTCTTTTATGGAAGATAATGACAAGCCCCCCCCCCCAAAATAAAGGGGGAAATAAGGAGCAGAGTGTGGCAGCCCACACTGGTAATTTGGTACTTGGGAAGCTGAGGAAGGAAAATCACAAGTTCTAGACCAGCCTGGGCTACACAGTCAAACCTTGTCTCAAGGAAACAAAATGGTGGTTGTGTTCATTGGCTCATGCCTTTTAGCCCATTACTTGGTTGCGGAGACAGGAGGATGAAAGTTGAAGGCCATTTTGTGCTGAACAGCTGTGTTTCTCAACCTATAAGTTACGACTCTTTTGAGGGTCCAATGACCCTTTCACAGGGGCCTTGTATCAGCTATCCTGCATATCAGATATTTATATTACAATTCATAACAGTAGCAAAATCACAGTTATGAAGTAGCAACAAAATAATTAATGGTTTTGGGCGGAAGTCTCCACAACATGAGGAAATGTATTAAAGGGTCAAAGGGTGGTAGCATTAGGAAGGTTGAGAACCACTTCTACATAGTAAATTCAGGACCAGTCTAGGCAACATGAGGCCCCACCTAAAAAAAAAAAAAAAACTAAATAACAATAAAATGTTAAGATAATTAAGTGGCATATTATGTAGGGCAGAGCTTGCCCACATTTTTCAAATTGTAACTTCCCTATTCTTTTTAAATATTTATTTTTTAATTAAGGTGTGTGTGTGTGTGTGTGTGTGTAAAAATGGATGCAGGTGCCTATGGAGGCCAGAAGAGGGCATCAGATGCCTTGGATGTGGAATTACAGTGATCGTGAGCTGCCTGAGGTGAGTCTAGGAACTGAAATTGTGTCTTCTGCAAGAGCAGCAAGGGCAAGATGGGCGGTGGTGGTGCATGCTTTTAATCCCAGCACTCAGGAGGCAGAGCCAGGCAGATCTTTGTGAGTTGGAGGCCAGCCTGGTCTACAGAGCAAGATCTAGGAAAGGCACAAAGCTACACAGAGAAACCCTATCTTGAACCCCCCCACCCCAAACAAAACAAAACAACAAAAACAAAAAAAGAGCAGCAAGTGCTCTTAACTGCTGAAGGGTTCCTCCAGGTCCCTCCATATTCTTTTTAAACTGTTTCTTAGGGTTCAAATAGCTGTTCATTTCCAAAAATACAATGTCAGTATTCTAGACACTGCCTTTACATTTTACCCACCAAGACGCTATGTTGCAAGACAATTACCTTGGGCTCCTTCAATGACAGCATTTCAAGAATGAAGATGGGCTTATTTGTCTTCACAGAAACCCATGTCCAGTGAAAGATAAGAAATGTGTCATTTCAGGACCCACTCTCTTGGATGTCTGAGAGACAGATTAAATTTCTGCTCAGCCTCAGCTGCTACAGAGCTGTGAAGTTGCTGCCCTGTTCCACTTTTCAGGCTCACACACTCTCCTCATGCAGGGAAAGTGTTAGTTACAGTCAAAGTTACATGCCTGGCAAAATCCAGTTCCAAATTAAGAGATGAATGGGACAGAAGGAAAATTTCCATTAGCATTTCAAAGCAGAGAAACAAACAGGAGGTCCCACCAAGGAAAAATTTCAGTAACAATTGAAGATGAACTTCCTTTGAAGTACCTCAATCCCCGACCCCCACAGGACAGCATGGTCATCTAATCACATCCATTATGGATCATAATTACCCTGTACAGCTTACAATGGAAACATGTTACAGGCAGGCTTTAGTTTAAAGCCTGACAGGAAAGTATAGGAGGTTAGAGGATACTCAAGAAAGAACATAACAAAATTTGCTCACATTTACTAAGCATTTAAAACATGCCATCCTGTGGACTAGACATTTAACCTAATTTAATTTTCGTTAGACCTGGTGGCATTTTCATTAAGTACTTAACCAAGTAGTTACTATGCATTACTACTATGCGCAGAGCGAGACCCTCACTGTCCCTGCCTGCCTAAAGCATGCACTCTAGCAAGGAGATACTTAACATTTAACGCACAGCCAAGAGTGGAAGGACCATCTGATGTCCACAGGACTTTCCTGATGTATGGCACTGCAAATTTCACATTGTGGAAATAAACCTACAATCCCAGACAATGGAGGGGGCGGTCACTGGAAAAATCACACTAGGGATTACATAACTGCATGTGTGAGATGAGTCCTCCTTCATGGATGAAGACACTGAGCTTTAGAAAACTGAAATACTGTCCTTAAATCCGTATGTGCCCAGATCAAGCTCTGCAGTGCATTCTGTTTACTCCCATGACCCAGTGCCACGCAAGACTTGAAATGTCTTCTGATACTTTATCCTTCCCAACCCCAATCTGGACCAGGCACTAACTGCACCAAACAGAGCAAACACGTTTGTTCTCATGCCTGCTGGAAGAATATTCATGAGAAAACAAGAAAGCAAAGCCTGGGAGCCAATCCCTGGGGCTTGCATCCTGAGTGCAACTCATTCCTGCTCAAACACCTGCAAATCCTCTGTCATCCCCATTTACCAGAAAAAAAAAAAAAGCAAGCATTTCTGTCAGGATGACTGGAGCCTTTTTTGGGAGACAAACAGTGTTTCTTCAAGTGTGAGGAGTGGGCTAGGAGACAGGGATTGTAAAAATTGGCAGGGCATATCTAAGTACTTCTAAACAGTGAATAAGAAATGCCCCTGTAGGGCATCTCTGCAGAAGGCACCAGCTCCTTTTGATTAACAAGGCATCGTTTTCCCAGGTTGGAACTAAGTGAGGAAGGGATCATTGAGCACTTTGATTTGACTGGCATCTTCGATTTGAGACAACAAACCAGGGTCTCTTGACAATCGCTCTTGGAGGTACCGCCCCCCACACACACCATCATGTGTCAGCTCCAATATCTGCAGTGTGGTCTTGTTTCTTGTACACAGAACCAAACCTGGCAATTCTGAATGGGAAGTACTTGCTGGTATCTGCTGAATGGATGATATGCAGGAAACAGTTTCAGTTTCTAAGCTATGAAC
This sequence comes from Peromyscus maniculatus bairdii, assembly GCF_049852395.1. Classification (NCBI taxonomy): domain Eukaryota; kingdom Metazoa; phylum Chordata; class Mammalia; order Rodentia; family Cricetidae; genus Peromyscus; species Peromyscus maniculatus. Next base: position 31,992,685 of record NC_134859.1, read on the forward strand.
ATGGGCAAGCTTACCCTACTTCCCCAGGCTTTGGCTTTCTTGTGTTAGTCACTTTTAAAATACCTGCCAAAGGCAATTTTAAAAGAGGAAACCACTCTGCTTACGGCTGCAGAGGTTTCTCTGTGGCTGGTTGGCCCCATTTCTTTGGATCTGAAGCAAGATGGTGAGAAATGTACTTACAGATAAAAGATTGTTCAGGAAGTTTCAAAAGGATCTGGAGAGATGGTTTAGAGGTTCAGATTCTTTACTGCTCTTACAGAGGACCCCAATTCAGTTGCCAACATCTATGCCAAGTGGCTCACTACTGCCTATAATTATACCTCCAGGAAATTCAACACCCTCTTCTGGACTATGAGGGTACTGCATACACATACACAATAGCACCCCCCCACACACACACATACACACTACCACCACACACACACAATTAAAAATAAAAATGAATCTTTAGATGGGAGAGATGGCTCAGCAGTTATGAGCACTGGCTGCTCTTCTATAGGATCCAGACTCAACTCCCAGTACCCACATGGAGGTTTACAACCATCTGTAACTCCAGTCCGAGGGGATCCCATCCTCCTTCTGGCCCCCATAAGCACCAGGCACACTGGGCACAGATATACAGACAGGCAAAGCATTCATACACTTAGAATAAAATAATAACATATTATAAAATTTAAAATTAGTTATAAAACAACATCCCCGTTACAATGTGATACACATGCTTGCACACAGTCACACACACATACATGTGCACACACACATATGCAATGATAAGCTTCTTGAAGGCAACTATTATGACTAATTCATGGTTTTCATTCCCTATTAATGACCCAACCAATTCATCCTTTCATAGGCCCTAATTCTGGAAAGGACTCTGTGAATGTATCATTACTAAATCAGTAGTGTTCCAAAGACTTAAGGAAGAATGTGACCAAGCACCATTTCCAGAAAGTAGTATGTTGTGTCAGCACTATGTCATACCCCTTCCCCTGTGTGGAGGCGAGAGGTCAGGCCTATTGACTCTGATATGGACTGGGGTGCTTAGAGAAGACTGCATAGAGGAGGAGGAGGCATTTCTAAGTGAATAAACCTGATATGTTACTACAGATAAAATTGAGCATAATTGTAAAGTAAAGAAACACTCTGAGAAAATGATTGTGGAAAATGAAAAGGTATTTTAAAATCTCTGCTCACAGAGCCAAAGCCCTGGAGAACAAATCTGGAGTAGAAAGTGGACATTGGGCAGAAATGGGCAAAGATCCATCGCTTGTTCGTGTTAGTTCAATGATCATTGCTTCGTCCTCTTTGTTTTTTGCTGTTAGTTTATTACTCCCTGGCTAGCTTCTAAATTCTGTTTCTGAAAGAAGACAATTGAGTTGGCCGCCAAATGTGCCTGTAAAACCACAGACTTCACTGTCCAAACACCAATCATCTTCCTTGTGGTAGAGGGTCCAGTAAAGAAAGAGGATAATAAGCATGTCTGTCTTGGTGAAATGGTAGCCCTACTTGCCAGGTAGTACAGTCTCAATAGACATATCCTTAAAGAATTGATGGATGGGTGTTTTGATGAGAAGCCAGGTGTGTGTGTGTGTACCTGTGGCCCCTGTGTATATCAATTGTCTTTCAACTTCATTGACTATAAATTCCTGATCACTAAAAAAAGTCATAAATCTATCTCACCACAGATTCCCAAACAAGCTTAAGTGCTTGTTTGAGTTTCTAGTCCCCATCCTTCTTTATGTTATTTGTTCATTAGACATGCTTTATAGTCAACTGAACACATTCTAGTCTTAATTGACATTAAATATACGAGATGATACTAAATCAGAACCTGTTCATATCCACTTTCAATGCATATTTGAAGAATAAGAAGATGCATTTTGATAGCCACTTCTTAAATATTTTAAAATGATGAAGAATATCTAAAAGCTAAACAGGAATCCCATGATCATTTTTCACAGTCACCCTCAGATTTTCTTTTTACACACACACTTACAGTAAGTACACTACAAACTATATACAGGTTGTGAGTTGTGAGCTTGTGACAACTGGTATGTACTTCTTGGTAGTAACAACACTGACAATATTTTTTTGACAAGCAACAGTAGGTTTAGGATAGCATCCTAAATTTTTCTCTTCCTGATAAAGGAAGCTTATTAAATCCTTTATCATGATTTAGGTGAAATATTAAGTCATTTTCCAAGAAAAATTCTCCATAACTTTCTTGTATTTTATAATACATAGTGCATGCATGTTCATGGCAGTCCCTTCATTATATACAGAAGCTTCAAATGTAATAATCTTACTATTGTTATGATCATGGCAAATATTTATTGGGTGATTCCTCCACAAGGGACTGAGTTTTCAGTTCTTATTAAGGAAAAAAAAATACTTCTCAAATTTAATCACCATAACAAACATTGAACTAAAGATTACACTCACTATCATTTTCCTCAGGAAAACAGTTGAGCTGGAAGAGGCCAGACACACACCTAAAACCACACAGGGACTGGGTTTTCATTCAGCTCTCATTCAGTCGAAAACATATGTACCATCTGCTAAATCATTTTGGACTCATTTTATTTAACTTTACAAAGGTAGCCACAAGAAAGTCAGTTGATTCAAATAAATATAATGGAACAATTTTCAAGGAACACTTCTGGCTGAGTGCACATTCCACCCTGTTTTAATACTTCCATCATGGTTAGCAATAACTACCAAAACTACAAACCACATAAGGTACAAGCAACATTGAAATGAAAATGCGTTGCCTTTATGAACATTATTATCTGTCACACGTCCTCCAAATCATGTAAGTTGTTGAGCTCCTGGTCTATATGAGTACTGATAGGTGGGACATTTGGGAGATGGCCTGTCAAGCAGTCTCTACCTTCTACAAAGCAGCATCACATGGAGTATGCCCCTTACTTGCTTTCTCTGCTTCCTGTCACAGAAGGACACAGCATACAAGCTGCCATCTTGGAAGCAGAGATCAAGCTCTCTCCAAACACAAAAATAGTTGGCCTCTTGACCTTAGATGTCTCTGTCTCTAAAGCTTTAAGAACTTAATTTGCGTCATTTGTAAGCCAACTACTTTATAACAGTTTGTCATAGCAGCGGGAACAAACTAAGACAGTCAGCTAAATTTGTTCACTGCTAAAGAAATAGTTTAATATTAGTAAATGATTTAAGTATTGCTTTTTATCTGAATTTTTAATATTGGCTAATCTAGTAAACAGAAGGCATAACAGGATTCTCAGCCATCATTTCTTCATTCCTTTCTTTCTCTGATTCTTCTTTTCTTTCATGTTTAAACCTATACTCTGCATATTATGAGTGAGATTATAGAAAAAATGTAGCATTTTTAAATGTGGAACCTCCGCCAAAGAAAAAGAAACTGGAATAATGGACATTGTGTCTGATGCTCAAATACCATAGTCTAAGAAAACTGGAATCAGTGTTGGACCCCTTAAGAGTTGTGAGAAGGGGACATGTCTGTTGGCCACAATGCACTGTATCAACCCAGGTGGGCAGGTCCTCAGGGGACCATTCCAGCCTTAGAGAACTCATCTCTAAAGCTTTTTCTCATCTTACACTTGTAAAACTGAAATATCTTCAAGTGCTTCTGTTTCTAGACACTTGATATCCAACTTGGATTTAAATACCTAAAATAGACAAGGCACCAAAAATGGAGTTTAAAACATAATTTGGTATGAGAAAGGATTATTTTAGGGAGACTTTCCAAAGGGCTTTTCTGGTGTTTCTAAAACTGCACTACTTTTCATGAAATGGCTTAAAACCCAAAGAGATGGCTCCCATTGAGAAAAGAAGAAGAATTAAATTCCCACTGCTTCACAGCAGGTAAAAGAAATCACTACGGATTGTGGATTAAGCAAACACTTTTCTCTGGCTGAGCTCTGCCTGGCATTTGATTTTGTGAATAAGGTTTTATTGAAACACAGCCGCAGCATTGCCTTTATTTGTTGTCTTTTGCTGTTTGGGGCGACAGTGGCATCGCTGAATCGTGGCAAAGAGTAAAGAGCCATCCATCTCTAAAATATCATCTGGTTTTAAAAACAACAAAACGTTGGCCATCTCCTGAGCCATCAGGCAGGTTCTCTCCAGCAAGCCATGCTCCACTACCTGTAAACTCTTGCAATCATCTCTTCTGAGATAGTTCTTCCTTGATGCCAACAAGAAGTTAAAACTTGACAAACTTCACATAGGTTGTTCTAAGGATAAAATCCTTGAATAATTTGGGCTCCTAAGACTCTTTAATGTATGAATATAGATGAATAAAACTGAAAATGCACTAAGTATCTGGGCACACATAATTGCATCACTTAGGCATCACAGGCAGACAGCCTGTGGTTTTCAGGCCAGTGTCCAATACAAAGGGAGTTCCAGTCCCCAGCATATTTTTTCCCAAGTGCATACACATCAGTTTCAATTCTGGCTTTGTTCCCTGTGGAGGGAGCTCACCTGCAGCCTCTCATGCTCAGGAGACTCACATTTCTAGTGTCTGTGAGACTCCTCGCTTTGAGGTCTCACACACTCCTTTTCCTTTGAACAATTTTTCAGACCGTTTTCATATCCTCTTATCTGTAAGCACTTAATACATATTTGTTCTCAATGCTCTCTAAAATCTATAATAATTATCACTGCATCCAGTTTCTTCTTCTCAATATATTAATTTGGGCCACAGAGCAGCTCGTCAATAAATATTTGTTGGCTATATTTATTGTCAAGCTATCACTACCTCTTCCTTGCAGTTCACCAAGCTCAGTGATGAGCTCAGAGCCTAGCCAAGGACTTTGCACTTCCTAGAAATTCAGTGACAGTCTGCTTTTCAGTAAACTTTTCAGTCAAAACAAAGAGCATGAGGACTGTTAAAATAGCTGAGACCGAACTACCACCAGACTGTGAGTCTTTCCAGGGCAACAGGCAGTCACTTCTGCTTTATTCCCACAGCATATTTGTTTTATCTTAAGGAATGAGCCTTTCATTTATTCATTCATTCATTCAATCATTCATTCATTCATTCACCTTCCAGATACTGGCGTTAGTCTAAAAAATTGTAGTGGTAAACAGTATACTTACTTTGATTTTTATAACAAGTTTGCAAAAGCAAACCAACTAAAGAGGCAATAGGAGAATTGAGGCTTTGGGAAGCAGTGAGCAAGGCAATATGGAATGATCTATCTTGTTCTTACCAAAATGTGAACCAGGGCACAGTAGGGCTACCAGATGTTCAGTGAAGGAAGAGTTCTATGAGAAAGTGAGTTTATAAGACATTACAAAGCATGGTCCCTCTTGTAGACAAGGTGTGTCATGATACCTAATGTGTCAAGAGAGTGATGCCATTATAAAGGTATAATGCATGAGCCCTCAATGAGTTAGGATGTCTGAGTTGTCCTGGGAAGAAACAGAAGGTTCTCTTGCTCTAGTTATTAGACAGGCCTTCTGGCTATCTCCAACAATGAAGTAATAAAAAATGGATATAGTATGTGACACTTCCAAATGGAGGCATGCCCATTTTGGAACATGTAACTCTCACGTTTCCTGTGGGTGGAAGATGAGGAACTGACCACCATGCTGTTTCCACAGCCACCTAATAGAAGCAGTATGGCTTCCTAAGTCCAGATGGGAGCTCTCTCTCCTGCTGCCAAGGGCCTGTGCATAAGCAAGAAATGAAGCTTATACTTTGTAACCTAAGGAGATGAATCTATTAGTGCTTTCCTAGATTCATTTGACTCCATATCAGTTTATTCTTATAACAGTAATATCACACAGAAAACACATGGAAACACTTTGGGAATTACTATGCTACCTAAAACAGATTTTACAGGAACCTAAGTGGTGGGAATTTAAATTCTCAGTCACAGCAACAAGGAAATATTGTTCAACCTGTAGGAGACAGGGAGATAATTCAGAGAACCAATATGATAGAAGAATCAATGGACAAGAAAAGAAATAATTAGACTAGAAATCTGAAAAGCAGCCTCCACTGCTTCTCCATCAGCTTCTAATGTCCTCAATCATGTAGAATAGGTATTTATTTTTCCTCTAATGATGAATGTAGTGGCACTTACTGAAGGCATCCTTAGGCTGCTATATGTTATGATGCACACTCAACCACCTTTCTCCACGATTGTCCATGCTGGTAGGTTATTGAGTGGAAGCTCAGATCAAAACAAAAGACCAAATACAATAGAGTCTCCTGAAAATTCCCCATTGTTAGATCATCAATGATGTCCTAAGCCAAGAAGGTTATGGTCCATGTTGAGTAATGTCACAGGTCCCATTGGTTCTATGTTATTTCCCACATCCTGACAATACTAACTATAGAGCCTTGTATACAGCACATACACAACTCATTGATTTAGGAAATAAGTAATGAGATACTTGGTAAATCTCAGCTTCATGGTCTTTTGCGTTGATATTGTGTTCCCCAAAATATTGTGCACCCTAATAAACTTATCTGGGGTCAGAGAACGGAACAGCCACTAAATGCAGAGGCCAGAAAATGGTGGCACACACACATTTAATCCTAGCATTCCAAAGGCAGAGATCCATCCGGATCTCTCTGAGTTCAAAGCCACACCGGAAACAGCAAGCATGGTGACTCATGCCTTTAATCTCAGGAAGTGATGGCAGGAGGTCGAAAGATATATAAGGTGTGAGGACCAGGAACTAGCCTGGTTAAGCTTTTAGGCTTTTGGCAGGAGTTCAGCTGAGATCAATTCGGATGAGGTTTCAGAGGCTTTGAGTCTAAGGAAACAACATCAGCTGAGGAATTAGCAAGGTGAGGTTAGCTGTGGCATGTTTTGTCTCTCTGATCTTTCAGCATTCACCCCATTACCTGGCTCTGGGTTTGTTTTTATTAATAAGACCTTCTAACAATTTGTGCTACAGTCTTTAACAATGCAGACAAGATCCTGGGTTCTTGGGGCTAATATTCTCATTCTAGTTAGCTGCAATTATTAGGTAGAGTTGTATGAGAACATTAAGCATAGTTCTGAGCCATATGAAGATTCAATTTTAACTCAGAAAGTAAAACATAAAGTATCAAAAGAGCCATTTATACTATGCATGTTCAAATTTTTTCCTCTTTAATAATTGCTATTTACTGAGTTCCTAGTAGGGATAAGGCATATTATGGAATGTTTACGAACATTCACTAGTTTAATCCTCCCAAGACAGGGATGTCATCATTCCTACTTTAGAGGTGAAGAAAAGAGGGTTTGGAGAACTCAAGCAATCCCCTGACGACTGACAGTGTGAATCCCCAAGTCATAATTCAAATTCTGTGTGTGCTGCCTCTTTGTATATCTGTTTGTGCTCTTCCTACTGGGATGCACTTAGGTTGGAAAAGATGATCTCTTTAGCAATGGAAAGAGAAGTGACAACCGGGGTAGAAAAGTACTGTTGTCATGCAACTTCAGCCTGTGAAATTCATAGTCATCTGACAGCCAGAGATTATTTTCCATACGAGGTGTGCCTATCGCAAGGAAAGAAAAGCAGTTACTCTCAGAGCCTACTCTTACTGCCGGCATGCTCCCTGCGCCCCCAGCTCACTAAAAATACCAAAAAAGTCAATAGAAACAAAGAGAAAATACAAAAGAAAAGGCGAGAGTCCTTAAATACTACTAGCATTTTTGAAGATTTATTTTATTTTTGGTTACATGTATTATGTGTGTTTCTTAGTGTGGTAATGTGCAGGTGAGTGTAAGTGCCCATGGAATCCAGAAGAGGGCATCAGATCCTTCAGAAGCTGGAGTTACAGATAGGGCTGAGTGGCCTGACATGGATGCTGGGAACTGAACTTCAGGCCTCTGTAAGAGCAGTACATGCTCCTCACCACTAAGTCATCTCTCTAGCTCTTGAATATTATTCTTTAAACAATTAAAAATATTTAGTGGAAGGAAGGTAAGTCTGTCTTACATGTTTGTTTTTATAGAAATGTACCATCAATAAAACAAATGTCTATCAATTATTGGGGAAGTATAATAAATCTTCAATTTCTTTACTTTATAATTGAAATTATAAATATGTTCTGTTTGCATCCTCTGATAATGTTTCAAATATTAAACACTAAAATAAAACCAGGAAGTGGTGGCACATGCCTTTAATCCCACTACTCGGGAAGCAGAGGCAGGCGGATCTCTGTGAGTTTGAGGCCAGCCTGGGCTACAGAGCGAGTTCCAGGAAAGGCACAAAGCTACACAGAGAAACCTGTCTTGAAAAACAAACAAACAAACAAACAAACAAACAAACAAAAAACACTAAAATAAATTTTGAATTATTATTTGATAAAGAACAAAAAGTGTGTTATCTGATTTGGACATTTAATATAATGCTACTGCATGTTATATAAATGTCGAAACAATAACAATTAGCAACCAAGTTAAATTTTCATGTTTCTACTTTGGCACATATGAGTTTAGAGACTTTAAAAAGTCCATGATATTCACCAATCTGATTACTGGGGTAAGCCAGTTCAGGCACGCTCTGGAGCCTCCATAGGACTGGACTAGGCCCTCTGCATAAGCGAGAGAGTTGTGCAGCTTGATATGCTTAAGGGGCCCCCTAGCAGTAGAATCAGGATCCATCCCTGGTGCATGAGTTGGCTTGCTTGAGCCCACTACCTATGGTGGAACACCTTGCATAGCCTTGAGGCAGGGGGAGGGGCTTGGACCTGCCTCAACTGAATGTACCAGGCTCTGCTGACTCCCCATGGGAGGCCTTACCTTCTTGTGAAAGGGAATGGGAGGTGGGTTGGGGGAGGCGAGGCTAGAGGGGCAGGAGAAGGGAAAGGGGGGATCTGTGATGGGTTTGTAAAATGAATAAAAAATTTCTTAATAATAAGAAAAAGAAAAAGTCCATGAACTACTTTTTAGAAGCTACTGAAATTCTGCACAAAAAGCATTCAGGACATTCTACGTTACTCAGTTATAAATGTTAATAATTATTTATCTATAAAATAGAATATAGTACTGACACATGCTATCACATGGATTGACCTAGACAATACCATACTAAGTGAAAGAAGCCAGGTACAATGGTGGCTGACTGTCTGATTCCATTTTTATGACCATATGTCATATGGTCATTCCCAAAATAGAAAGGTCCATGGAGACGGGAACATTCATAGTATAAAGGCCTGATTGGAATGAATAGGGACAATGGTGATTGGCAGGATACAGAGACTACCTTTCCTTTGTGGGTGATGGAAATATTCTGCAAGTGACTGAGATGATAGCTGTACAACTCTGGATAGAACACAAAGCAATGAACTGTACACTTGTAATGTATGGAATGTGACTTACATCTCCATAAAGCTATCATATTAAAAAGTCATTACCAACAGAGTGCAACAGCAGCCTCTCCTTGAGCATGAAGAACTCCTTCCTGTTAGTCGTGAGAGCGAGAATCGCACCCACAGCAGAACCCACACCTGGTCCCTACTGCTCTTGCCGCTCTCTCTTCTTCCCACCTCTGCGACTCTCCCTGCCATCATATACTGCCCAGCTCTTGGCTGAGTTATGTCCCTGCACATCACACTGCTGCTCTCCCATGGCCTAAAAGGCCTTGCCAGACTCTCCACATGAATCTACAGAGTGTTCTCGTGCATCTTGGGCATCTATGTGTTTATTTAAGCATTAATTTTTTAACATGTTTCTCCTCTCGACTGGTCCTTCCCCAGCCATTAGAAAGCACAAGCACTGAATCCAGGCTCTGTAAATATTTGAGAAGTTCTACTAAATTAAAAATTATTTAGAAGAACGTTTTGTTTTCGTCAAGAAAACACCCCATATCTTCTCACTCTCTGCTTCTATCATGCTTCTATCAAACAAATTGAGTTAGAATTTCCTAAAAAAAAAAAAAATTGCACCTACACTATTCTGAAGGACATTTATGGAAGCCTGAGTATTAGTGATTGACAAACTGTCCCCTTTATGCCAGGTAGTTTCTCCCAGAAGTCAAATGCCCTTGAGGAAAATAACCAACAGAACTGCAAGACAGTTTGTGGATGAAGGAGAAAAAAAAAAAACCTTTTCTTTACATGCACAATGTTCACTTTGCTTTCTCTGCAGGTTTCCCCATGTCTTGTCCCAAGCATGAATGTTCAGCTAATATTTCCAGCGGGCCAGCTATGTGCAGGAAGGAAAAGGAGAGATCAGGGTTGGGAAAGAATTTAGTGGCAATCTATCAAACTGAGTTCAAACATTGCATCCTTCTTTTGCAGTTACTTGACTCCTTTAAGCCTCCACTTCTTTATTTGGGCCAACAAAATTACAACATGTGCTCCATAGAAGGACACCCAGGACTAAATGAAAACTTTTTGTCAATCCTTTAGCATCAAGTCCCACAAATACAAATGAATGATGGTGAGAGTAATCATAAATAAGTCTGCCTTGAAGAGGTAGATTGTGGTAAGGGGAGGTAGTAAAAAAGTCATTACCCCCAAATAACTGGAACTCCAAGACACAAGAAGCTCATTGCTAAGAAGTGCCCTACTGAGGACGGCTTTTGCAAAAGTTCTCCAGCATGTCCATTTGAGAGTGTCTACCATCATAAATAATACTGTTTGCAAAAGATTTTAAAACAAACAATTATCATCATTTAAAAATGCACCAAGAGAAACTCAATTCATCAGAAGACAGGATGTGTCCATAAAATGTAACAGAATGTCTTGTTAAAAACAGAGAGCATGCTGAGAACAGAGAGACAGAATGGTCCTATTCTCCCACTCAACTTTCTCTAAGGCTATTGAATTTTTATGTTTAATTAGAGAAAGAGACAATAATGGCTTTTGTATCTTCCTCACAACCACTCAATGCAGATACTTATACACAAAAGTGAAAAAGAAGGATATGTTCTCAGTTTGTTACATCTTTCAGATAGCTTACAAATAAAAACAGGTGGAAAAGGTGGCATGTAATATGTACCCTCTTACATTTTTGAACATATATAAAACCAAGCACACGTCACGGTAAGTTTCACGGTGGATTTGGACAACTGTTGATGGAAAACTTTAAGATGAAATTTTAGGCGGAAGAAGCAAAAGCTTGGAGGTGAGGAGCCAGTGGTAGATGCAGGAAGGTCTAAGTTTGCAGCTGCCAGAAGCAGACAGTGTGAGAAGGTGTTGAAGCAGCAGGATTGGAAATGTGAGGCACGAACTGGGGGCAGCATGCGAGACTTTAAAAGCTAAATCTCACATTTAGTGGAGCCTACTGAGTCGAGGGAGGTCAGAGGAAAGGACAGAATCATTGCCAGCGCATGCTTAGGGGTGGTGAAGTAGAGGAATGTGTCATGGAGGTGCAGGGAGCAGACAGCAGTGTGGGGCTGCCAGGAGCCCAGCAGTGAACTCAGTCACATGAGCAGAGTGGGAGATGGATGTTCCACCCATTCCCAAATGACTGATCTTCATCCAATAATTAAACTCCAGGCAGATACTGTTTTCCAAAGAAATGTTATTTTGCCTAGTAAGTGAAAGAAAATTAGACCAATAATACAGTTTCCAAGTAACTTATTTCAAAGGAAAGGCTTTCTTCAGCTTAGGGATTGGGGTGAGGAGTGGGGGACAATAAATTTACAAGATTATACTGAAATATAAAGGGAAAACTCAAATAAACCTGTGATTTCTGTCAACATTGTAGGTCTGGGACCCAGTCCATGACATAACCTGTGTAGACTTCAAGCTTCCTAGCTGTAACCTTAACTGCATAGTTTTTGAAATCACAAAATAAACATACTTAGGGGTAGGTCTCATACCCAGCAATGGATGGCAACACAAATCAACTCAATTGTATGTTTGTGGCCTTTTTGTCTCATGTTGCTTTCTTTGGGCATTTTTTTTTTGGTCTTACTGGTCTTTTGCTTGTATACTATGGTTTCTGACTTTGTGTTATTATTATATTATTATTATTATTATTATTAATTATTATTATTATTATTATTATTATTTGTTGTTGTTGTTGGTGGTGGTGGTGGTGTGTGTGTGTGTGTCTGTGTCTGTGTATTTCTTTCTTTTTTAAAGTTCTGGTTCATTTTTGTTTTCCTGTTTCCTAAAGAGAGAAAGAAAGGAAGAGTGTGAAGTTGGGTGGGTGAGGAATGGGGACCATCAGGAAGGAGTGAAGGGGAGGTGGAAATGTGATCAGAATATATTGTATGAAAACGTGTTTTCAAAAAATATTTGGAAAGGAGTCTCAAGTTGTTTCCCCTACCCTTTCCATGTGAAATGTGAATGTATTAGAAAGCCTCTATTTTGTTTTAAAGATTGGTTTATTGTACTAGAAGCCAGTAGTGATTTTCATTAAAGGTATCAAATGAGAAGGAGCTATGGAAACAGATGATGGTTAACATGAAGTAATTTGCCTTTATAGTGATAAATTTAATGTCTCTCTGTGGACAGTATGTGTTTCCCTGTCTGACAAATTGTTTTCCCATAAAAAAAAAGACAATGAAGCTTTTGGAATTACAGATAAATGAAATGACGTGGCTAAAAGTCAATGGAACTTGACTTGAAAATATATGTAGCATTCTCTGATGATTTAAGTTTCTTATTTACTTGTTACTCCCTGAAAAATTGCCATTGATGCTGTGATGAAAGACAGAAAGAAAGTGGATGTCTGTTGGAATGCTGAAGTAGGAGGCTGACGGCAAAAGAGGAAGTGTGGCATAAATGAGAAATGACACACTTCCCAGTGGTTCTGAGATAGAAGTGTATCAGGAAGGTTTGTTAGCCAGATACAGTGGTGCATGCCTTTATCCCCAGCACACAGGAGTCAGAGGCAGGTGGATGGATCTTTGTGAGTTCTAGGACCTCCAGGGCTCTCTAGTAAGACTGGGTCTCTAAACAACAATTACATGAATGCTAATTGGAAGACAATATGCTGTGGGAGGTATGGAATGAAGCTTATGTTTCATTTGAGCAGACATTAGCTGTGGCTACTGGTGTCTATAATCATGAAGGACTCTCAGGACATCAACATCCTGAATGACAGAAGAATTTTCCACCATAACTCTTAAGATTTTAGAATTCATCTAAGTGTCAAGAAGGAAGATTATGCTCATGTGTCATTATTCTGCTTTCAACAATATAACAAATGCCATTCATGATGTTGCTAATGTAATAAATCACAAGGATACACAGAAATCGTAAATAAAAATTAACAATATTTTTAATATAATGCAGATGTTTCCCAATAATTAAAAGAAATTTGGAGAATTATTTTAAAGAAAGATTCTTTTGTAATAAAGGATGTCTTCAAATTGGTTTTGCAGCTAGAGATAATTTTAATCTGATTTAAAATTATGCATTTATTTAATGTGTACTAATTTGGCTCACATTTATGTCTATGTACCAGGAGCACATAGTGCCTAGTGGAGGTCAGAAGAATAATAAAATTAGGTACTTGAGAATTTTCTCTCATTTTGATTTTTTTAGTTAAATGTTCATCAAACATGAAGAGTAAAAGAAACTAAACTTTCAATTTGAAAAACACCAAAATGTTTGGCTAAATAGTAATGGGAACACATGGTAAGGCAGAGGGAAGGTCATAAAGCCATTAAAATAAAGCTTTACCGTCTGTGGAGTGATATGAAAATGTTCACAATATACTGCCAACTAAACTATGTATCTGATTATTTCTCTCTGTGTCTGTCTCTCTGTCTCTGTTTGTCTGTCTGTCTGTCTGTCTGTCTCTCTGTCTCTGTCTCTCTCTCTCTCTCTCTCTCTCTCTCTCTCTCACACACACACACACACACACACACACACACACACACACACACAAAATCATCTTAATGAACTATAACTCTACAGATAGACATAGACACACATTTGGCCTGAAGGATACATTAGGACAATAACAGAAATGCCATTTTCAATTTACTGGATGGCAGGATTATGACTCAATTACTTCTCTGTACGATTTTAGGTCTTTTAAATTAACCACACTAAAATATCAATTAGAATAAAATCTTAGAAAAATTATGACTGATATTCAAATATAGCTCTTAAAGAGGCATGTGTGGAGCTGGGAGATCATTCTCTGGTGAAGAGCACTTGTTGCTTAAGCAGAAGACCTGGTTTTGGTTCCCAGCACCCACATCAGGTGGCTTACAAATGTCTGTCACTCCAGTTCCAGGTGGCCTTTGTGGGCACCTCATGTATCCAGTACACACACACACACACACACACACACACACACACACACACACACACGTGTGTGTGTATAAAATAAAATGCCATGTGCAACAGTGATATCAATCTTCAGGGATATATAGGCATGCAGGACAGGATTCAAAGACAGTATGCAAAAAGAAGTATCATTTTTGTAGGGTTGAAAGATTTTTTTTTCATAATTCCATTTTGCTACTTTCTTATCTATCTGTCAAAAATTGGCTGTCTACTAAGACAATCTAAGTAAGGTTTGTAGTAGGAATAAATGCAAAATAGAGACAAGCGTGCAAGTGAAAGTGTTACACAAATGTATAACACACAATGGATAGTGAAACCTCCTTTCTTCCTTAAACTCTCAATGTAAGAAACAATAAACATTCAGTGACTTATGAAACTGGAGACACCAGTGTGGTGGTATTGTGTTCCCCAAAATATTGTGCACCTTAATAAACTTATCTGGGGTCAGAGACAGAACAGCCACTAGATACAAAAGCTAGAAAATAGCGGGACTCACACCTTTAATCCTAGCATTTCAGAGGCAGAAATCCATGTGTTCAAGGATACAGCTAAGCATGGTGATTCACGCCTTTAATCCCAGGGAGTGGTGGTAGAAAGCAGAAAGGTATATAAGGTGTGAAGACCAGAAACTAGCAGCATTTGGCTGGTTAAGCTTTTAGGTTTTGAGCAGCACAGTTCAGCTGAGAGCCATTCGGATATGAGGACACAGAGGCTTCCAGTTTGAGGAAACAAGACCAGCTGAGACCAGGCCAGGTGAGGTTAGCTGTGGCTAATTCTGGTTCTCTGATCTTCCAGTTCACCCCAATACCGGGCTTACATTTGATTTCATTAATAAGAACTTTTAAGATTCATGCTACACACCAGGACTCCTCCTCAGACCCTCACACACCAGGAACCAGGTAGGTGATGGGAAACCATGGCCACAGGTAATAACTTTTGCCCTGGATGTACAGGGGTGGAGGACCCATACTTGTCCTAACCTCCAGCAAGTCACTACTTTCCAAATTGAAATCCATGCATACAATCTTTTCAAGTACAGGTTTTTAAAAGCACATGCAGGGCTGCAGTGATGATGGATCAGCAGGTGATAGCAATCTTACCTGGAATCTTGAGAAAATGTTACCCTATCTGTCCTTAGTCACACCTTCTGACTTGTTTAGTCATTAATATTGCAGGGGACCAGGAAACCTCCTAAATTTCCAGAAACAATATCAGAAGCTCCAAACCTCAGCTTTTACATCCAGATACCATTTTAGGAAGAGAAAGGGGAGAGAATTCAGTTGAAATACCTAAGAGTTTCAATTAGGAAAGATAAGCACTCTCTTCAGTGATAGGAGGCCAAGTCAATATTTAACGTGTTTGGATGCCTATGATCCTGTGTGCTCCACCAGGATTGAAGCATCATCAACTGAGGTACAACCAGCTTCATCTCCAGGCATCTAAGTTCTGAAGAGAATGGGAAGGAAGAGAACAAGAGCTCCTACAGTATTAATATCCAGCTCCTACTAGAGTAGGGGTGATCTTCCACTGCCTGTTTCAGGTCCAAGAGGGCAAGCATTGGAATAAATTAATAATTTCATCTTCTGAGTCCTGAAGTACACTTGAAAACAGAGACTAACAGAAATCAAATGACTTTTTCTTTCCATTGGACAGCACTGAAGGTCAGATTCTCACTCCAATATTTATGAGCCATATGACCTGATGATAAGTCACACAAACTATGTAAGCATGGAATCCTGGTTTCCAGTGAGGGAGTAACACAAACTCATCCCATAGCACTGAAACTGAAATCTCTCAAAACAAAGGGTTTTCAGAGTTTACTTGGTAGCAAGCCTGACCCAACATGAACTTACAAGGCACAGTGTAATCTGAGCCTGCTTGATACAGTGAAGAGGCTTTAGTGTGACGACTTACATGTTTCACGTGCTGCATTGGCAAGGTAACATGGTGGTTTTGCTAAGACCCTGATAGCTTGAGTATATTGTATTGCCTTTAAAAAAATTAGAAAAAAATAATTGCATTCAGAAACATATCTGAATCAAAGAATTGCAGGTAAATTTGGAGATTGCAAACTTACA
This sequence comes from Peromyscus maniculatus bairdii, assembly GCF_049852395.1. NCBI lineage: Eukaryota > Metazoa > Chordata > Mammalia > Rodentia > Cricetidae > Peromyscus > Peromyscus maniculatus. The sequence continues at coordinate 32,008,969 of NC_134859.1, forward strand.
CCATTTAATATTGTATAGTTATTACTTAATAAGGATTTAATACATAAAGTGTCTAGTTCAAGGTCTAGAATAGATGTCCAAATTTATCAATTTTTTAACATCTTTTCCCCTTAAATCTCTTTACATGATTTTAAGGGTTTATTTTTAATCATGCATAAGTGTATATGTCTATATTGGTGTATGTGCATGTGGGTAGAGTTATGTAGAGTTATTCCTGGAGGCCAAAAGAGGGTATTGGATTCCCTGGAGTTAGAGTTACAGGCAGTAGTGAGCCATCTTATGTGGGTGCTGAGGACCAAACTCAGATCCTCTGCAAGAAGAGTACATATTAACCTCAAAGCCATCTCTCTAGCCCCGTTATATATTTTTAAGAATTACTATGGTAAAGATGAATACAGATGTATGATTTTTAATTTTCTGAAGTTTTAATGCCTTTCACTCATATATTCAGAGTAACTATGACTGTCAGAAAAGAAAAAATGAAACAGAGTCCCATGACGTTATGTGCATGAGCTACAGACATGACACCAGCAAGAATAATGTATATAAGTAACAGCATTTTCTGAGAAGAGCAGTAATGATGAGCCTTGAAGAACATGAATGTAGACATCAGGAAGCACTGTATTCAACTTTTGTCTCTATTTGTGATAATTTTGTGGCAACTCATTTATTACTTGAACAAGCATTTGAACTTGATTGAACTTCAACTCCCTTCCTTTTTGAGATTTATTTTATGTGCATGAGTGTTTTGCCTGTATGTGTGTATGTACAGCATATTGTTGTGAGAATTTGTTCCATTCATCCAATGCCATTGGAATAGAAAGCCCTAGGGCATGGTCTTGGCTGCCTACATGACCACTTAAGAGTCAAGTTTTGGGCACTCTCTCCGGTGGTCCCAGGAGAAGCAAGCCTTGCCATTGGTCCCCCTTGCCCTTGAGCAGAATGAGAGGACAGCAATAGCTGGATCAACAAGATCAGCAGTGGCGCCTTCCATGTCCTGTACTAGTGAGTCTGTATTTCCATTGCACCCCTTAATAAATTATTAAATAGACTTTTGTGAGTTCACACATCAGCACGTGCATAACTGCAGAAGACAGAAGAGGGCACTGGATTCTCTAGAACTCGAGTTATAGATGGCTGAGTCCTGGGCAAGAGCACTAAGTGTTCTTAACCACTGAGCTAGCTTTCCAGGCTAAGCTTTCTAATCTATAAAACAGATATTCAAGCCTCCACTCCAAGTTTGTGCCAAAGATCAAATGAGGTGATGTGTACAGAGCACTTAGCACAATGCTTGTCAAATTAGCATGTGGTAATAGTAATAATTTAATAAATGAACCTGTTATCACAGACTTGGATTACAGTTGTCTAGGTTTTATAATCACTGTGTTCTGCAATCCACTGTCTTAAAATGCCTGAAATGTTATTTCTATCCGACATTTGATTATGCATTCAGTAAAAATATATTTATTAAGTTAATTGATACATTAATTGGATTTTAACACTAACAAAAAGGATGTAAGTAGTGTCTAACTTGTTTTGACACCTTAACAGCTAGTGGATATATTCTCACACCAAATTATAATTTTATCAGTATCTAATTTGTCAAAAGCCACACAATGATTACCACATTGAATTTCCAACTATAAAATCTGAACCTGAAGATTAAGACACTGTTTTATTTTTTATTATTAAGAAATTTTCTATTCATTCATACCAACTATAGATCCCCCTGTAGTTGATCCTCACTCCTCTCGCCCCTCTAGGCTTCCCCTCCCCTCTTCCCACATTCCCACTTCCTCCAAAGCAAGACTTCCCATGGGAAGTCAGCAGAGCCTGGTACATCCAGTTGAGGCAGGTCCAAGCCCCTCCCCTTGCAGAAAAGCTGTGTAAGGTGTCCCACTATAGGCACTGATACTGCTTTATAAACAGAGAAGACAGTTGTTACTTTGTGTAGAATCTCCCGTGTCCAGCTATGGTACATATCATCCATTCACTCTATCTAAACTTGGGAAAAATAAAGGAACCAATGACTCACATGTGATTTTACACATTAGCACATTTTAATTAAATTGCCTGTAGTCTATAATAATATACATGGATCTAATTAACTGACTCATCAAGCTTGTAAGTGGATCACACAGTAAAATATTTGAACTTAAGCAAAACAAGACCATTAAGGAGGAGCATTTACCAACATCTTTTTAACTCTAAAAAGGAAAAAGGATATTTTGTCCACACTGATTCTTGGCTTTCTGAAAACAAACCATCTTATTGAGAGATGCTGGCATTTCGAAGGAAGTAGATGAACACCATAGAATATGCCAGTCTATAGGTAGGATAGGATACAGATGTTCAGTGGTGTCATAGTGAGCCATAACTCACACAGACTGGACCAGTTGAAGACAGCAGTCCAAGTCTGCCATGAAATAGCTAGCAATTTTTTAAAGTTTATATGAAAGATAATGCATTGCTTGTGGTTTCTGGGACAACAGTAAGTTTTTTTTTTTTTTAAATTTCATATATTTTACATACCACCACAGTTTCCTTTCCCTCCTCTCTTCCCACCCCCTCCCCCCACTTCTTCTACCCTACCGCATCCAGTCCTCTGTCTCCATTCAGAAAGGGGCAGGCCTCCCAGGGGAGTCAACAAAGCACATGACACATCAGGTTGGGACAGAACCAAGCTTTTCCTTCTGCATCAAGGTTGGGCAAGACAACCCATTTTGGGGGTTGGGTTCCCAAAAGCCAGCTCAGGCACCAGGGACAGGTCCTGATCCCACTGCTAGGAGCCCCACAAACAGACCATGTTATACAACTGTCACACGCATGCAGAGGGCCTAGGTTGGATAAATGCAGACTCCCTAGCTGTCGATCCAGAGTCAGTGAGCTCTCATGAACTCAGGTCAGCTGTGCCTGTGGGTTCCCCTGTCATGTCCTTGACTCCTTCATGTTTCTCTTCAATAGGACTCCTATAACTTAGCCCAGTGCTTGGTTGTGGATCTCTGCATCTCCTTCCATCAGTAACTGGATGAAGGCTCTCTGATGACAATTGGGGTAGTCACCAATCTGATTACAGAAGAAGGCCAATTCAGCTATTGGTAGGAGTCTTAGCTAGGATCATCCTTGTGGATTCCTGGGAGTTTCCCTGGCACCAGATTTCTTCCTAACCCCCAAATCCCACCCCATCAAGATATGTCTTTTATTATTCTCTCTGTCCATCCCACCTCCAACCCACCCAACGCCCAACCTGATCCCTCGTGTTCCTATTCCATGCTCCCCTGCCCCACCCCCAGCTCTCCCAGGAGATCTCTTCTATTTCCCCATCTCAGGGAAATCCATGCATCTCTCTTTGGGCCATCCTTGTTACCTAGCTTTTCTGGGGCTATGAATTGTAGCCTGGTTATCCTTTACTCTACAGCTAATATCCACTTATCAGTGAGTACATACCATGTTTGTCTTTCTGATTCTGGGTTACCTCACTCAGGATGATTTTTTTTTCTAGCTCTATCCATTTGCATGCAAATTTCATGATGCCATTGATTTTTATTGCTGAATAATATTCCTTGTGTAAATGTAACATATTTTCTTTATCCATTCCTTGGTTGAGGGGCATCTAGATTGTTTTCAGGAAGGAGAATGAAAAAAAAATTGTGAAAACAGAGAGTATAAAACTGCTGATTTCAGTCAAGGGACACTAGGAAATTTCTGGAAACAACCAGAAACCAAGAAGAGACTAGACTGTTTGAGAAAAATAAGCATCCAATATGTTGAGGATTAAGAGAACCATGGTGGAGAAGATACATTTGCATTGTTTTAAGCCACATAATTTAGTGGTTACATGTCAGAACAGCTTTATGACACTATGCCATGGGTAAGGCTGGCTCACAGAATATTGGAGGCCTGAATATTTAGCATCATATTAGAAGAAAAATAAAAGAATCTTGGATTAACATGTATTAGACACACAAGACTGGCTTGTGTCCTACTGGCATGAAAACCACTATCTTGAGTAAGAAAAACTCTTAGTTCTGAACAAAGTTAATATGTGACTTCACAAAGCCTGCACTGTCAATTAACAGGGCGTGTGTATGTGCTGTGTGCGAGTGTGCGTGGGCACACATACACACATATAAATCACACAGAAGTATATTTCCATAGAATATGTAAATAATTCACAGAGGGTCATGGTGACATTTACTCTTTATTGTCCTTAGTTCATTTGCCTTATTTTCAGCATCCGTTTATACTTGTGTGTGTTTATACTTGTTATGTGTGTGTGTGTGTGTGTGTGTGTGTGTGTGTGTGTGTGTCTGTGTGTGTCTGTGTGTGTCTGTGTGTCTGTTTCTCTGTCTGTCTTTCCATCTGTGTGGTATATGCTCATGTATGCTCATGGAGATGTCAGGGGAGGATGTTGTGTGTCCTGTTTTATCATTCTGCCTTATTTTTGACTTGGATTCTCACTGAAGCTGGAGCTAAACAGGCAATGAGCAAGCCCCAGTGGTTGTCCTGTAACTGTTTTCCATAGCAAGGATATTACAGGTGTACATAATCATGCTTGGCTTTCATGTGGCTCCTGGGAAGTCACATTTAAGACCTCCTGCTTGTGCAGCCCATACTCGTACTACTGAGCCATCTCCTCAGCTCCCTTTCAAATGACTTTGGACAACTCTGTTATGTCTAGCTGTAGCTGGAGTTATCTCCAGTCCTGCCTGGCCCACAGACACTCAGACCCAAATAAACACACAGACACTTATATTGTTTAAACTGTTTGGCCTAATGGCTCAGGCTTCTTGCTGTCTAGTCCTTATATCTTAAATTAACCCATTTCTATTCATCTATAAGTTGCCACATGGCTTGTGGCTTACCAGTATTTTAAATCTTACTTCTCATGGAGGAGGCTGCTGAAGCATTTCCTGACTCAGCCTTCCACTTCCCAGAATTCTCCTCTCTCCTTATCCCACCTACACTATACTTTCTGCCTGGCTACTGCCCAATCAGTAATTTATTTATTAATGGATCAGAGCAACATTTCACAGCATACAGATATGCACAGACTCTAGCCCTCACGATTTATTAGGTAGATGCTCATCCTATAGGTTAATTCCTGTCCTGCCTATCTGCCCACTATTCACATATGAAGCTCCTCGGCTGGCTGAACACTACCAGGGCTATTCCTGGTGCTGAGAATGACTGAGCTCCGTGCATTTTAGCATGAGCCGCACTTTCACAATTCTGTTCTGCTACTCAGCCAGACTGGAGGCTTAGCAAGATGCAGCACATTTCACAGAAAAAACAAACAAACAACAGGACCTTGTTTCAGAATCTGGAAGGAAATGCAGACTGTAATATGAAAACTTAGCTGCTTTGTTTTTCTTGGAAACCCCAGAAAGATGGAATGAAATATGTTCCCTCGTCTGCCTTGAGAGTGTAAAGATTAAATTTGTCCTGCCTTCCAACCACTGAGACAGATCCTTCCCTGCTAAACATTTGAACTCAGATTTGAGAGTACATGGTCAGCATAGGTATCACCCTATGTGGCAAGAACATCTGCCAAGATTTAAAGTGGGTACTGTATACTCAAAGTGGAGTATGTATATTTCCTGCCTGCTGTGACCAACCCTTTAGCAGAAGGACTGGATGGGGGGCTAGAGCATGGTGTGGAAGAAAGCAAGAAGTGCAAGGGGTACTTGAGCAAGTGGTACTCAAAGACGGACTCCTGGAAAAGAAGCTACTGACTGACAAAGCATCATTTCTTCAATAAAGTAATACATAAATAATGTCACCAATAAACATGCACCTGTGAAGTGTCTGCCTCTGTGAATGTGAATTGCAAGGGACCAGGGATGGGATGTAGTTTACAGTTAGAGCATTTGTCTAATATGTGTAATGCCCTAGGTTTAATCCCAAGCACAGAGAGGTAAAAAACAAAACAACAACAACAAAAGCAAGTATGGCATCTCAAATTCTTTGGAGGATATGTAAAAGTTCCCCATAAACACACAAGTTTCTGATGACTGGACCAAACAAGTTTGGGTTCCTTCAGCTGAGGTAACATTCAATGAGCCCTCAGGACAGTAGGTAGATTTCCATTTTAAAGCTGAGAGTAAAACATAACCAGTTTACTTATCCCCCCACTTCCAAGCCAGTCAATGCAGAACTAATTGAAGGATAAACATCTGAGAATCTGTCTGTATATTATATCACGGATAGTGCCTGCCAAAGAGAGAGATTTCTCCTGTCCGGTATAAAGTGAACAGAACCAAATTTTCTTGGCTCTCAGCTACAGCAAGCAATTAGATGCATGTGATGGCTTGGTAAGAGTGGTTCAGTTTCATTTCCTGTGAGGAAGAAAAGTTTAAATTCACCAGACAAGGCATTTGTGCTTGGGGAAAATGCTGTAGCTATGCATCCTGTTTGAAGAAGAAAGTAAAGACAAAATAATACTAATAACAAATAACACTAATAACAAAAACAAGAATTGAAAGGATATGTTATTTTTGACTGTGGTATTGCATTAAAAAATAATACCAAGAAAAAAAATACCGTAATATATACAAGCATTGTCAGTGACCTTCTTTAGAAGATGAGATGACATGCTATCAGTCACCAAATAGATTTTGGTCTCCTCCATGATCACCAGGGCTCTTTCCTCCCAGCATCACCACCACCAGCTAAAGATAAAAGCCACAGCCACTCACACTGACGGGTTACTTCCTACAAGACAGTGCTGAGACAGCCCTCATTCTCTAATGTGGTCTTCACAACAGCCATCTGAAGTTCAGACCATCCTTACTCAGGTGATGAAGACGGCTGCAGCATGGTGATAGTAGCTATGCAATTTGCCCAGAGTAGATGGGAACGCAAGCAGAGGCTGATCTGGCCACGAAGTCCATGTGTTTCAAGAATGATTGCGACACTCTTTCTCTGCACACTACTTAATGATGCACATGCAGCTGCGAGGTGGAAAGACTCAGTGAACTGGAGATTCTAGCCATGTTTAGAACAATCTCTGGCTGTTCTAATTTCTCTGGAATGACTGAAGTCTCCTTAATCTGAGTCTTGAAAGATCCATCATTTTCATTCCCATACCACCTGATTTCCTTCCTTGAGATCTTAATTTTGTTAGAATGCACTCAGTGAGACAGACTTGGCTAAAGCTGTCCAAATGCAGGCTGGGGAGCTGGATCAATCAGAAGTCCATTATGATCAGTGCGGAGAGGAAGTGGCTGAGCTCAGTGTCTCAGTCAAGTGAGAGGAGGGGATCCTTTTCTGCTGAGCCAGATGTCTACCATGTGAGTTGCTTCCAGGGAAGTTAGTCTGCCATCATTTCCCCTTATTCCCCTGAGAATTTCTCACTCTGAGAATTCATCTTGAAGATTTTAAAGAGATTTATGCCCCTAGTGGCCCTAGTCTCTCTTGCCTGCTCTGGACTTGGAGCTTTTTCCTACTGCCTGGTGCTTTGCCAGGTGATGAAATACCAAATATCGAAGTTGTAGTTCCCTAATTGCCAGGTTCCCCCCTAAAAATGCAGAGAAAAGGCCATTTTATAAGTGTGTGCATGTTCACTTGGGCACACATTGGCTTGAGCAGGTGCACATGCACATGTATTTGCATGTAGAGGCTGGAAGAAGACCCCTACAACTGTCCACCTGCTTTTTTTTCTGAGACAGTTTATCTCTGGTCTGGATCTAACCAAATAGGCTAGGCTCACTGTCCAGCAAGTTCCAAAGGCCCTCCTGCCTCCTCCACTTCCCCAGGGCTAGACTTATAAACAAATGACACCATGTCCAGCTTTTTTGCATTGGTGGAGAGTGATCTAAAGATTTAACTCTGGTCTCCATACTTACAAGGTAAGCACTTAACCTACTGAGCCGTTTCCTCAGCCTGATAATTCTTTTGATTCTTTCCACTATATTTAGATCTGAGTCACATCCACCCTCTCAACCTTACGTGCTCCTAGAACTACAGATAGGATTAGGTACAGTCTGGGGAACGGTGATGATTTCAACCTGGCTAGAGCCATGAATGCACATGTATATGCTCTGAATTACATCCATTTACCTCACAGACAGAACTTTCAGATTAGAGATAAATGGTTCCAATCTTTTTAAAAGGAAGTGTAACAGGAAAATCACTTCAATTTCTGTGTCAAAATATTGTCCTCAGTTTCCTATTTAAGATGCAAAAGGGTAGAAAGCTTCCTGAATTTTAGAGCGATGCTGCCCCAACATGACCATGGGTTGCCTCTAAAAGGCTGGGTGTCCTGTGGCCAGTCCCTGGCCTCTTCCTGCAGGTTTGCCAGTCTGTGATAGGGACAATCACTAGACTTAGCTCATTGGCTTTCCCAAGTATTCAGTGAAGCCATATGTGAGAAGTGCTTCGGAAGATACAAGGAACACGTGGTTTCTCAAGTGCAGGGGTCAACACTCCTGTTAGAACAGGGAACAGCAGCAGGATAAATGTAATACTAGTGGTGCTGATAGTGGCATCTGCTAGAGAAAAGAACAAGTTACAAAAGTTGGCCACATTTTAAGGACTAGTTAACCCCAAAATACAAATATTATGCTTAGGAAGTATACATATTTGTATATTTTAATGTGCTTTGCTTTTAGCTATGAATATCAAATAGCATATTACCCTGAAGTAAAAACTCACAAAACTAATTAAGATGTTTTCCATGTATTTATTCCTTGAAGACACTAATTCTAGAGAATCACTTATGTTCCCCCCTTTTTCTTAATCCATTTAAGCATGTAAAATATGGATGGACTTCTCAGAGATCCTAATAGCAGGAGCTATAGTATAAAGCAACTTGTTTCCAAATTAGAACAGAATCTATGTATCTATCTTTGCTCCTAATACAGTTTCTAATGGATCCCTAATGCTCTGATCTTCCACTTGAGAAATATCAAAACATCTATAATATGCAAATCAAGGAAGGAGCAGATGAGGTAATCTGGAGAAGGTTTGTTTGTCTTATAGCAATACTTTATTAGAAAATCTCTGGGATCCTCGAGGATCACTATTTTAAAAATAATTTCCCCATGAACAGACAACAACAAACCCACCAACTTATCCTTATATTTTAAACTAAAATTAAATAGGAGTGATTTCAGTTCAAAACCTGCTTAGACCTCATCTCCGTCGATCTCCTAACTTATAATGTGGGTTGACTGAAGTCAAGAAGTCATTTATCTTGTCAAACATCTTGGTAATGTGCCCAGATGGGTCAACTACCAGAGGAGAAAACATTTAGTTTTCATTTCCATGGGCTAAAGAACTACTCATAATGCCTTCTATCAGCCCCATTTCAGGTAACCAATCCCAAGGAGCTGGGAAAGGTCATTCCAAAATAAATACAATGATAATTAATATTAAGGCTGTTGAAAGATGAGAAGCATAGGTAAAAGGAAGCATTGTACTTTATCCACATGACTTTCTCTCAAGAACTCTGGACTGAATCCTTGTTCACACTTCTAGGTTGAGTGAACATAAATCCTTTTCTTTGTTCATTGAACAAATACATCCTTGGCTTAGACCACATGTTGAGACAACTTTTGGGTGCTAGGAATTACAATGTGGAACTAATTTGGAGGAGACTCTTGTTTAGCTTAGAGCATATGTTGAGGAACACAGAAAGCAAACAATTAATGATAACTAGTGCCACTCACTGGCTCTGGTGGCACATAATTAGAATCCCAACACTCAGGAGGCCGAGGAAGGTGGGTTGCTAGTTCAAGGACAGCTGGAGCTACAAAGGTAGACCATTTCTCAGGAAAAAAGCAAACAGTATTCCAATGAATTAAAAGTAACAAGACCTTCTGTGAAGGAAAATAATACAGAGCCATTAGAAGGAGTAAAAATAAAACTTGATTGTTAGAAATAAACTTCACAAAGGAAATGACATTTGAAAGCTAAATGATGGGATAAGTAGAATTTGGCCAAGTAGAAAGACATTTGGAGTAGAGGAAACCTGCATAGTAAGAAATTGGGGAAGTTAGAAAGGTAATTTCTCATGGAGAATAACCCACCATGATGAGAATATTTGGTAGACATGCTTTGACAGAGATTCCCATTATGGCATAGAATATGAAATTTCAAATACAGTAAGTAGACCAGTGAGATGGCTTAGTGGGCAAGGGCACCTCCTACCAAGCCTGAAGAGATGAGTTTGATCTTTGGGACAAGACAGAAGAGAATCAACAAGTTGTCTTCTGATCTCCAAACATACACTGTGGCTTTCACACCCACATCTGCACACAGAATAAACAAATGTTAAATAAATAAGTCCATGTAATAAGAAAAACTTTTACACACAGAGAAGATGTGAGCAGATAAGCAGAGAATAGAAACTGAACAGAAAGTTATGCAAGTGTCTGATCAGTACTCGACTGGGAAATATCCAGAAAGCATACAGAATGCATTCCTGTTGGTCACTTCTCTAAGAGATATTTTATTGTGTTTTAATTTGATATTTTAAAGATTCATTTTATTTCAAGAGTATCTTACTTATATGTATGCCTGTGCATCATATGCATGCAGTGCTGTAGGAGGCCAGAAGAGGACAGCAGATCACGTAATAATCTACATGGTTACCACGTAGGTGCTGGAACCCACACCTGAGTTCTCTGGAAGATCAGCAAGTGCCCTTAACCACTGAACCACCTGGTTAGCCCTTATTATTATTATTATTATCAAAGGTTGTTTCCTTTGATCTCCTCTAATAGATTTGCTCAAGGAGGTATTTTAAAAGGCAGAACTCTGGGTAAGGAGTGATAACACACACCTACAATCTTACCACCCTGAAGGTAAAAGCAGCAGAATCCTGAGTTTGAGGCCAGCCCTGGATACATCAGAAGAATCTGCTTAAAAAAAAAAAAAGAAAGAAATAGTAGACACCACTGCTGACCTGCTGATTCAGAATTTTTCTTCTTGGAGAACAAGAAAGTAGTTTGATAAATAGCACTTGGTAATTCAACACAGTACCCAGAAAGTACAAGACAGCATGGACAGGGATAAGCATAGGGAAATGACAAATTCAGGGTAGGCTTATCTCAGGCAGAGAGAAATTAGGCAGACATGAGCACACAAGGGGGTGAGGCAGGACCTGAAGGAGAAGGCACAAGGTAAACAGAGGTCCAGAGGACCTTCCAGCCTCACAGCTCAACCCCTCAAATCATCATGGGATTTATTTTCCTAGGGTTTCCACAGCAAAGTATCTTGAGGTTGGGTGTCTCAAACAAAGGCAGTCTATCTTATGATTCAGGAGACTTGAAGGACAATAGGAAGGTGTGGGGAGGGCTGGTTTCTCCTGAGGATTGGCTGCTCTTCCCTCTGTGTGTCTGTATCCTTATCACTATTTCTTCCAGAGACATCACACATTAGTCAGATCAGTGCTTACCTTAAACACCCCATGTTAACTAACACCTCCATGGAGACCCCATCATCCAATGCAGCCATGGTCCCAGCCAATGAAGACTGGAAACTCAACACACGGATTTGGAGGAGGAGGGAGCAAAATGCAACCCAACAACCATGCCATAATTGTTTCATTTCATTTCACAGTTCACATCATTTGAGGCTTAGAGCCCAAAGCAGGATCTACCTGCTTTGATTGTAGGTCCCAATGTGAGGTAAGCCAGTCTTTTCTTGTGACTCCAGCTCCTTCAGAAGTGCATGATTTAGAGGAGTCAACAAGCTGTGTGGATGTCCTTCTGCAGGACACTAATCCCTAGTGGACTTCTTGTGTCAGCCATGAAGTTGGGGGCTCACCTGAGTCCTGTCATCCTAGATTAAATTATAGTTCTAATTCACATAATTGAGACTCTCCTGCTAGTTCCTGTAATCTTGATCATGCATGCCTCATCTTAGCATATTTGATTTTAAAATGTAATGACTGGCCCAAATGATGCATTTATGGAAGAGAAAAAATAGTATTCAACTCAAGCAAATTGGATTCCTAGTTATACTCTTACAGAAGATAACTATTTGAAAATTGGATTGCTAATTAACAAGGAAATTATCTAAATTGAAAAAATTTAACAGTTCAAAATATAGAAGATAGAGTAGAAACACACCATTCAGCCCCAGAGCTGTTCTTTACAACATGAGAAAAAAACATGATGATGTCATATGGAATGGATCCTTGGAACATAAACTACTTTTTTCTAACTACAAATAAAATAAAATTCTAATGAATCACTGACACAATTTTGAAATTCAGCCAGTTCTACATGAAACAAATTAGCCTCCATTTTTTAAGCTAAAACATAGTGACAGAAACTTTCCCACCCACTCAACTGCATTTTGTTTTGATGGTTAAGTTTTAACTTTAAAATGATTTGTGGAAGCGGCTGTTTCAGATCTAAATGCAGAATGTGGGAGAACATAACAGCCTCCCCTAGCTGCCATACGTAAGAATTCACCAGAGCCCTGACACATGAGGATGAGAGGACATGACATGAGACTCCAGTTTAGTCTGGGGATACCATGTTTTGCTGGAGAAAGCCTTTTGCTATTTCACTCTTTATGCATGGCATCTAAATGATAGCTGAGAGAAGAGCTATCATGGGTCTACTTGAAACAACAAGCTCCAAAAGCTTACCAGGGAATCGGGAGTCACTAAATTCTTGCAGTAGGCCTCAAAATAAAGTCCCTGAAGAAGCAGCAGCCAAAACTCCTGGATACCACCAGAAAGTCAAACTCTCAGGCCTATCCTAGATGTCTTGGGAAAGAAGAGCCAAATCCGTGAGAGAGAGCAACCTGTTTCATTATGTTTTCAAGAAGATTTTGACCTCAAGTTTTAGAATCAAAATCAGAGCCAAATCTTAGGGCTCTTCAAGATACATCTGGCCTTCAGAAGAAAAAAAAAGGTGGGCAGGGAGATGTAGAAAGAGAAAGAAATGGAAGGAGAAAGTGACAGGCAGGATGTGGGCCCAGGGAAGAAACCAGGGAGGGTACACTGTAGGGTATGTGTACTGTGTGCTGACATAACAGGACCACTTGATTTTAGTATCATGTGGTAGGGCCCCATACGTGTCTCCTCTGTTGGTTCACCTTCTTGTCGTTATGACCAAATACATAATGAGAAGCAACATAAGGAAGAGGGGGTTTGTTTTTGCTCACAGTTGGAAGGGATAGGAGCTATCATGGTGGGGAAGGGGTGAGTGTGGGAGAGGAGCTATGGCTGTGGAAGAAGCTTGAGTCTGCTTGCCTGCATCTGAGTGGATCAGCAGTGAGGGGAAGGCTAACACTAATGTGTAGTTGCTGTCTCCTTTATTCCATCTGTTGAGTCTGGGACTTGAGCTTGCAAAGTGGTGCCACCAATATTGGCGTGTCTTTTCCACTCAGTTAGTTCTCTCTTGGAAAGTCTTTGTACACAAACCCAATGGTGTGCCTCATTCACAGCCTAATTGTTTCATAATCCAATCAAGCTGACAATTGACATGAACCATCTCAGCTTTATTTGTGAGAGGCACCTTTCTGACTTTTTTTTAAGTTATCTAAAACTACAGTCATAGGCAAAATCCTCTTTAGAAGAGAAAAGGGGATGCTTCATGCTTAAGAGGGCCTCTGCTCCACCCTTTTCTATGGATCCATGGGAGTGAACCATCTAAAACTTGGCTCTTCTAAAGTATTCTCTTTGTATTCACAAGATTGCTTGCTAACATAAACTCAAGCCTGTATCTCAACATGTGCTACAGGCCTCTTGCCTACTATCATCTTCTCAAGGTCCCCATGTGGTATCTTTGTGCATTACTTGACCCAAAGGGTAACCTAGTGTCAGGGGCATGGGAAGTGGTTGGAGTGGGGACACTGGACCCAGGAAATGTTGATTGGGATGTTGATACATGAATATGAAAGTTTCAAAAAAGCTGAGAAATATATGTAGGAATTTGTGTGTATGAATTGTCCTATCTTCTCTAGAGCTAATAAGTAGTTTTTGAAGTGGAATCTCACAGCTATAAATAAGACAAGATCACTGCTTGGACACATCCTTAAAATAACAGTATCACATGTACACTAACAACAACTTCCAGCACTTTTCCCATTTTATAGCCATCTTCTGCATGCCTTGTCTTTAAGGGATACTGTTGGCTCATAAATAGTCATAAACACTGTTAACAGTATGTTAAGTAAGCTTCCTATAAAATTTCAGGGCTTACTAGTCCATCTAGAGTAGAAAGACATTTTATATACTTTGGTTTATACTTCACAGGTGTTTTCCAGGGTGGAACTCTGAAAGATGAATTTTTTAAGGCTGCGATTTGAAGCTGACCAGTAGACCTACACACAGAAAAAGATGTGCCACTCCTGGAAAACCACATAACTAGACCACATGACATGACAATGCCATATGTAAAGACACTTCACATGTTTTTCTGATTATAATGTAAGCTGACAATAAGACCCAGCATGAGAGAAATATTGACACTAGTCACCCATTTTCTCAGGAAATACCCATGTAAAATTTTAAATAAGCTTTGATCTGAACTAAAAATTAAGTTAGCTTTTAACTAGTTAGCTCTTCTCATAAACATAAAAGGTAATTTTGCCATCACTTTTGAAATCATACTCTGTAGGGAACATTGCCAGGTGTGTTACAGCAGAACTGAATGGCCAACTTGAGAATTCTGCATTTGGCTAATTCCTGTTATTTTTTTCCCATGAACCTCAGGTTTTGATTGAAACTGCAGTCTTCCTTGCTTTGTAGAATTACTATGCCATGCAGATCCTCAAGTTTATTACAATATTGTAGCATCTCCAATGCCCAAGGCAACACCTGTTATTGTAATACATAGGCAATTGTGTCCTACACAGAGACAGCCTTTGACATAAATACTTACATATTTCTTTCCAATAGCATATCTTAAATATTTGTTGTCTGACATAATCCACACTGTGAAGGAACAATAAGGAAGTTCACATCTGAGGTAGGTGCTGAGGAACGATTGGCCTATTATAGCCCTTCTCCTCCACAACCTTAAAGAAATAGAAACGATACGACAGGTTTCTGTTTTTATTTCTTTGTTTTGAGATTAGGTTTCACTCTGCAGCTCAGGTTGGCATTGAAAAACCCATCTTCCTGCTTCAACCTCCAGTGTATTGGAATTATCGGTTTGTGCCATTGCACCTAGCTAGGCTGATAGCTTTTAAAAACTCTTCCCTGTGGTGTCACCAGATCCCACGTGAGGATGGGGGGACACAGATACACCCTTGATAGCTCAAATTTTAAATATACCTCCTATGGAAAATCTATTCTGAGATGCAAACAAATGACTTACTTCTTTTGAACATAGTGTATTTATAGATTGAAGACAAGTTCAAGTCACATTCCATCTTAGGAAGTACAAGACACTTGCCTGCAAGACAAGGAGAATAAATTGTCAGGCAATGGATTGGAGCTCCCTTAGAAAGAGGGGAGTGAAACCATTGCACGCCACCACCCATCATGGCTGTTGGTTAACTGCACCCCATGCTTAAGACTATGCTCCATGCTGAAAGATGCACTTCCAGGTCATCATTCTAAGTCCTCTGACCCCAAGCCACCTTATAAGTGAAACCTTCAGGTACCACAGTGATTTATACAAGTCATCTAAGCTTAAGACCGGGATGCAGAATATTCTCAATTCTCAAGAGTTTGGCAGATTAGTCTCCTGGACTTTTCACTAAATTAATAATAGCAAAATTGAGATGAACAAGGACCCTGGGTGTGTTTCACACTTATATGTGACATGGATTTACCACCATTTTGACTCATGAGAACCAACCACTGCCTAAGATGTGCTTGACAAAGTATTAAGCACAGAGTCAGTATAAAATAATGATCAGTCATCATTATCTTTAGTAGGAACACTTTGCCAATGCCCTCACACAGTCAGTAAGAAGGTAAAGCAAGCTACAACTGTAACTACATGAACACATGGGTTAGATAACTTGCTATTCCACATTCAGCATCACACAGCATCAGTGTAACTTTGACAAAACATACTTAACTGCTTTCCAGTGTCTGGAAAGAAAGCTCAGTGGGTAGGGGCACTTGCTGCTAAGCCTGATAACCTGAGAACAATATCTGGGACCGGCATGGTGGAAGGAGAGAATTGACTTGCACAGCTGCCCTCTGACTTCCACAGCCACACTGTGGCACACCAACACAAATAATAAATGAATGTAATTTTAATAAAACATCCCAAATCTGAAAATATGAGATTTAAAATACTAAAAAAATCAGAGACTTTTTGAAGTCCCAACTGGAAAATTCCTCATGTGATAAGTCACAGTCAAAATATAGGCATATTAGGAATATTATATTAACACCAGTCTATGTGTGCAAAGTGTATATAAAATGGAAATAAATTTTATATTTAGACTTTGTCTCTATCCTTAATAGATATCATTAAGTATATGAATATGTCTCAAAGACCTAAAACTGAAAAATGAAATCTAAAATGCTCTTGGTTCTACACACACTTCAGATAAGATGGACCCTACATGTTGTGTATGTATGTATGTATATATAGAGAAGGGGGGGTTGATTTTACCTTTTACCATTGAGCTTTGATTTTCTAATTAAAAACAATTAAAATTAAACAAACCAACCTAGAATACAAATACACACGGGAGAGAAACATTGCTGATTGAGAGCCAGTTTGAAACTCTTTGATCACTGGTTCGTGGGACAGAATATCACACAAAGAAATCCAGGTAAGATATCATCAGCCATATTCCATTGTAGACCTTCAGGGAAGGCCTGGGTTGTTTGTTTCCTCCAGCAGAGAAGAGGGAACATTTAAAGGTCCCTCCTTTAGGAGAGAAAAATTCTCCCTTTTCTGTTTGCTTTTTGTTAACAGATGGACAAGATGACACAGTCCAGCTCTGGTCAAGTGTATATCTATAAATGCATCCAGGGACCAAGAGCCAGTGTGGCTTTTTTTTTTAATTAGGCCAGAAGTTGTGACACAGAGGATAAATGCTGATCTCTAGGGCTCAGAGAGTTGAGTCCAAATCCAGGTTTTCCCATCCAAACGCTATCTATGCCTCCGTCTTTCTGGATTAGAATGGGACCATGGGAATATCACACACAGTAAGTTTGCTGAGATACAAGTTGTTTTTTTAAAAAATTAATTTATTCTCTCATATATTATATCCCAAGGACAGTTTCCCCTCCCTCTTCTCCTCCCAGTTCTCCTCCCTCCCCTTTCCCATGCACTCCTCCTCCAATTCCCTTCAGAAAAGGGCAGGCCTCCCAGGCATATCAGCCAAACATGGTATATCAAGTTGCAATAAGACTAGGCGAGATACAATAAGTAGTAAGGCTGGAACTTGATTCCAAACACTGTGGCCAGAACTTTTCAGAAGAACTTTCATTTGACTTTAAGTTATCACAGCTTTATCTACTATGTCTTTGCCTCTCGTCATTAGTAGTTAGAGTCCGGTCTAATCACCTTTCAAAGGTTAAACCTCCAAGTGTTGAAGGCAGAGCTGGCCCTGACCTTCTCAGCATGATGGAGCATGCCTCCCTCTCACAGGTGTCAAGCTAAGTGCTTCACATGGATTTCCCTGTTTAATCTTCACAAGATCCCAAGGAGGCAGAACACTGTAGATCTGCTTCTAAAGGAGAAATAGGCTGAGGGAAGTTTATGTGTTCTCATTGTCACACAGCCAGAAGCAGATCTCCCTGAGCTCAGTTCTTAACCAGAAAACATTAGATCTGATACTGCTCCAGCATGTGGTGGCCTTTTCAGTTCCCTTTCCCTGGAATGATCTCTATTCATTCCCAAGAGACACACAATGGAAACCTTGGAATAAGTGGACTTTTCCAAACATAATATCTACAATATCTATCCTCCTATGCTATATTTTCTACTCGACTTTGGTACTTTCCCAACCTGGTGGTGTAATCTTTTTTTTTTTTTTTTTTTGCCTTTTGAACATAGGTGAGCCTCTGTGGCTGTTTCCATAAGTAGAGTTTGAAATATGTTTAGCCCATAACCAGATCATTAAAATTGTGTGCATGTCTGTCTTATATTCAAGAATACTCTCTCTGTCTCTCTGTCTCTGTCTCTGTCTCTGTCTCTCTCTCTCTGGAGAATTCAACCACTATGCCATGGGGAAGTCCAAACTGTCTCCTAACGGGAAACCATGTAGAGAATCCATGGTCAAAATATTGAGCCAATAGGCAACATTGACATATAGATATGTGAATGGAGATACAACACACCCTCAGTTTACATTAAGAATGTATTCAGGATTCATTTTGATCCAGTATGAAACCCACAGAAACAGTTCGCATACAAGATTCCTGAAGGCAGGAGGCACACAACACTACACAGGGGACCATAGGAAAGCCATAGGGTGGGACAACAGCTGGAACGAGCAAGAATGGGGTAGTTTGAATAACTCAATGTGGTCTGATCCTTGGAAGCCATATCTTGGTACTTGATACCTGGCCAAGGAGTGATTTGGACTAGAAGCCAGAAGCCTTGGGAATAGAGTTGGAAAATGAAGGTGGGTGAGGTACAAGGGTAGCTTCCTTTTCATATGAATGAATGCTGATGTTTGGTGAGTTAACTAACCCTGAGAGATGTAATTTTTAGAGTATCAACAAGGACACAAAACAATTCCCATAGGACATAACAAGCATGATTAGTAAGTACACAGATACCTACCCCAACCATAGAGTGTATTTCAGATTCTAGTCTTTTCAGCTGAGACCCCGGACATGGTACAGAAAAGATAATCCATCGTTGTTCTGATCTTCTTGACCTCCAGGACCCAAAGCACAGTTAGCAGGTGTTTAATCAAACTAACTTTTGGAGCTGCTTGTTCTGCATCAATAAGTAACTGATACAGAGCTTTGGCTTGTAAGCAATGGTAATTCCAATCAGCTCTGATTCTTTTGACCTCACAGAAGAGGGGATTCCTGAATATGCATGTTTCTTTTGGCATGACATGTTTGCCAATTAGTGCTTATGAGTTGTATAAAAAAAAAAATGCCTTTAGGTGATTTGTCCCCAACCTGCAGGAAGCACTCTCAGACATTAGTGATGTAAATTTTTCAATGTTCACACAAAGTTTCCCCTCATTAAGATGAGAGGGTACTAAACAGGGACTAGGCACAGTTCCTAAAGCTATACTACCCAAGGCAAACATAGCACAAAACACATATCTTGACCTTCCTCAGCAAAAGTCATTGTAATGGTCACTTGCATCACTTCTACTAAGCCAGAAAGATGGGTTCTCCAAAGGAAGCATAGGAGACCAAGAAAGAAGGCATGCCGGTTTTAAGGGTCTATTTCTATCTGATCCCGTTTTCTTTTCATGATGAGAAAATTCTGGTCTTAATTGGAAAGTCGTATCCTGACTAGACAGAGAAAATTATGTATTTTGTGGGAGGATGGCGAACATTAAAATTCAAAGGCATATACTGGTTTAAAGAGAAACTCGAAGAACTTTGAAGATTCAGCCACAAGGGAGGCAGAAAAGTGACGCTCCAATTTCTAGGCTGATAGATAGAGAGAAATGAGGAAAGGCAGAAAAATAATTAGGAAAGAAAGCTGGATTCTTATCCTTGAACCTTATCAAGAAAAGAAAAGAAAAAAAACCTTCTATCTCTGGAGAGTTTGGAATACAATCCCCTTTTGAGGGAACAATTTTATATGCCTGCAAAATGTCCTTGTGGGCTTGACGAAATAAAAGCCAAAGGTTACCAAGGTTTTAGTTAGAAAGTGTTGCAACTGTACCATAAGGCACATTTATTTGTTGTCTTTTTTTCCAAGAGTGTTTAACCCAATACTTTTGGGTTACAGTACTCAGAACCAAAAAAGTCAGTTAAATACACCTTCAAAGAAAGGGGTAGCAGTGGCACGTGTAGCTCAGGGCCATGGTACCTACACAGTTGGCACTGTCTGCCTGAAGACAGTGAGGAAGCACTTTTACACAGATGTGGACAGTGACAAAAATATTTATTTCTCTTGGCCGATAACACACTTAATGCCCTGGCAATTAGTGCCTGGTTTTTGTTGTTGTTGTTTGTTTTTTTAACTCCTTCTGATTCGTTGAGCTCATTCAAGCCCCGGGATTATGTATCCATCCCAGAAACACTTCCCTTCTCTATGATCCAATTGTTACCCTTTTTTGGAAACTCAGCTTGACCTGACCCATTTTGGACTCCAAAGATATGGCCATTCTTTCCCTGTGCCATGTTGCCATAAGGACGTCTGTACTTTCTTCCCTCCACCTCTACTCCTGATGGGAATAAAGTCAGTGTGGGATTATTTGTGTATTCTTCTTCTTCTTCAACAAACTCTGGTCCCTAAGTGTCAGACGCCAAAGCATACATCACTCACCCGGAACCTGAGACCAGGGCTAACATCTCTTCAGGAGCTGCAGCAGACATGACAATTGAGTGGATGGATAACTAACACAAACGTCTTCACTCTTGTTGTAGAATGGCTTCTGCTTGGTTTACATAAGTCTGTTCAAATTCTGCCTTCTTTGGAAAATTTTTCTTCCCTTTTGTTAAATGCATGAGTACATGCATATACATGTTCATGTACATGCAAGTGCATGCAAGCATGCAGGGCATGGGTGTGGAGGCCAGAGGACAATCTCTGGATTCATCTCAGGAAAGCCACATAGCTCCTTTAAGACAGAGTAGCTTATCCATTTGAAGTTCACCAATTAGGGTAACCTGGTTCACAAACCACAGAGAGTCTTGCATTGCTGTTTTTCCTGCTCTGGGATTACTAGTGCATAGAACCATGACCAGCATCTTTTAGATTCTGGGGATTAAATTCAAGTCCTCATAGCTATAAAGAAAGCCCTTTTTTCAACTGAGCCATTTCCCCAGATCAGGAAAGTTTTCCTTAACAATGTTCAGCATGAGGCCTCCAGTCTTCAAGCCTAGGACATCAGAACAAAGCGAAGAACCAACTAAGCAGCTTCACTAAGAGCTCTCTTCCTCTGTAATAGACAAGAGCCGATCAGTTAGCATCGGCTGCTCATAGCCAGCAAGGAAGCATTGCTACTGTTGTTTTTTTCTTTTTTAACATAATCATGGAGAATGCATGAAATCTAAATATTTGTTCACCATAGCTGATAACACATTCAATGCATGCAGCAAGAATAAAGACAAAGACTAGCAATGAAGCATATAACCATCTTTTAAAACTATCTGAGGTGTTTACAGCATTCTATAACTGGAAGTGAAAAAAAAGTTTTTGAATGAAGGTAGATGATAGTTACAAATGAACAGAGAGTTCAAAAGACTTCTTATCTTCAAAAATCACCTGTGAAAAATAATCTTTATTCAAGAGAGTTCCGGCCTAGCCCTTGCTTCCTTTCACTCTCTGCAAATCGTATAATCTTTTTCAAACATCTTTATCATGCTTACTACTTTCTCCTGAAATGGGGTAACACCTGTGAAAAAATAATTTGGTTTGGCAGACACCAGCTGTGGGCTGGCTGTGACCACCATTCAGTGAGAGCTGTTTACCTAAATTCATACTTGGGGCCATGTGCTTCATGATGTCATTAAAAAAAAAAACAAAAAAAAAAACAGGTGAGTTGTTACAATATTAACTTGCCAATCATAGAAAGGTACTCCATACCTCCCTGGGGAAAACATGCTGTAGAAAGCAGGGGAAGCCTCTCAAAGGGAACTCAGAAGTGGTGTTCCATTCATGTGTGTGTGTGTGTGTGTACCCAAGAAATGGCATTCTATTGCTTAGATATTACTATTTATGTCTAGGTTTTATATATATATATATATATATATATATATATATATATATATATATATATATATATATATATTCAAAGCACTTGAACAGATACCACAATAATAATACCCTTATATAAAGATATAACATGGTCCTGGAACCATCAGCAGCATCTTTGATCTTGGAACTTTTTAGAAATTTAAGTCTTTGCGCTACTGAACTACTTGCATTACTGAAAGTAAACCCAAAGTATTGGTTTTACAATATTCTAGGTAATTCTGAGATAGACTTGGGTTTAAAAAAACAATGACTCAAAAAAGAGAAATCAGATAGGTTTTCGTGTAATTGTGGTTCAGAGTATAAAAGATGACCACCAGAGACAGGGTTGAAACATGCCTCTGTTGTTGACTTCATCCAACTATTCACCAGTATTTAATTAATGACACTTACAACAAAAGGTTGCTATAAGGTTTGCATAACATGGTACATGGATGAATGGAGTGCAGACACAGTCAGCATTAAATTAACACCAGGAATTAGTGAATGAGTCAGGTCTATTAAATTCAGAGACTGTGTGTATTAGTTACTTTTTTGTCACTGTGAGAAAACACCCAGACTAAGGCAACTTATAGAAGGGTTTATCTGGCCTTATGGTTCCAGAGGGTGAGTCCAGGATGGTGGGAAGGAGGCATGAGAAGCCAAGAGCAGGAAGCCAAGAAACTCACATCTTGAACCACAAGCAGAAAACAGAGAGCACACTGGGAATGGCATGAAGCTTTGAAACCTTATGGCCTTCTCCCAGTGACATACTTCCTCCAGCAAGGACATATTTCCTAAACCTACCCAAAAGTGCCACCAAGTGGAGACCAAGTGTTCAAACATCTGAACATACAGGGGATATCCTCATTCAAACCACCACACTGGAAATAAAGAATGACCTTGGGACCAAGGATAAGAAAGCCCAATATCATATATGAGTAAGAAATGACAGAAGCCAGTGAGTACATTAAATGATAATGAATGTATTTATTGCTATATTGTCTGTTTTGAGACAGGGTCTTCCTATGTAATTATGGCTGTCCTGGGATGATAACATTTCCATCCTGGATCAAGGCTTCATAAGATTCAGGAATTTCTTATGTAAATAACCAAAATGTCTCAAGATGTTCCTGAAACAATCAAGGCTTATAAGGTCCTCCTTTCCCAAGGTTATACAAAGAGTGATGAATTCTGGGGAGAGAGTATTCTCTAACCTGAGGAGTCACGCACAGATCTTGAGGGATATAGCTTTTTTGTAGTCATCAACCAGGCTAGGGTGAAGTTTCTGGTGATGTATCTGCCTTTGGGTCATCTATGCTACTGTATGTAACACTTCACTCATGCTTCTGTAAAAGTAGCACTGATAAAATCATTGATTCATCTAATTGGACCTTGGTAGAGTAATTTCTTTTAGTCTTTCACTGGTGTCCTGTCTTGGGTGTTGAGTGGATGTTTTCTTGCATCTCTCCAGGAAAAGTCTCACATAACACCTAGAACGTGCTGTGTAACCCAGTCTGGTCTCAGAGCTACGGCAACACCACTGCCTCATTACTCTACCTGCCTGAGTGCTGTATAACGTTGTCTTGTTTTGAACTTTACTCCATGTACTCCCACACTGGTCGTGACAAATGGCAAACCTATATAACATCATATGAGGTGACACATGTGCTTCTCTTATCTAGCACTTATTAAAGAGGAATAAGCAAAGATTAATATCTTCCCACCTGTATAAAAGCCTTGATATTTTTATATGCACCATCTTTGGAAATTCTATAGCTGTCTTCTTTCAAAATCATTCATTATTGACAGTAAGTACCCCACTACATCTTCAAGAAAAAAACTGTGGTTTTTTTTTTAGTATAAAATAGCTTAAGGGAGAATCACGGTCTCAGAGCTGCTCAGAGCCCATACTTTAAAAAACAGCAAATTCTCTCAATTGCGCATCTTGCAGCATGCTTTTCTCACTACATGGAAACAGCTCAGAGCCATCAAATACTGCTTCTGACAGCTGTTGTCTCTCATTTTCAAAATGACATAATGGGCTTCAAGGCTTCAAGGCTGCTGCCCAGAAGTGGTAGTGGGCCTGAATAATTAGTTTGGAAGAATGGAGAAATCGAACAACAGGCAAGTACAAATGTGCTTCCCCTTTTTTATTTTCAAACTATTGGTTTGGCATGCATGCACTCCTGATGGAATTCTATAAGTCAAATCACTGTCTCCATGTTGGGAAACATGCAAGGGCATTTTAGTCTTGTATGTGTATAGCCCAATGGTGATAAAATAAACACAGATTTGCCTGTTCACAGTCTTGCTCATGACTGCTAAAGGTGATGCATTGCTTGCTTCTTCAGTAACAGAACATTCTAGTTATACTGACATGTATTTATTCAGAGCCTCATTATCTAATTCAGAATGAAAAAAATCATTCCACTGGCTCCAAATCCTGTGCTATTATCCTCATAATAAGAGTTAGTAATTTGCACATTAAAATTCCACTTGGCAACATCAAGTGCATAGTCGTTGATTGGAGGGCAGATTCTAGAAGTCATGAGATAAATGACAAGTTTAACCATGTATGATGAAAAAGACCACAGTTTCATTAAATGAGGTTGACAAAAAAAGGCCCAGAGGGCACATACAGCTTATTGCCTAATTTATACAGTATATGAGATAGTTTTTGTTATTTGTGTTGTTGCAAGACAGAGTCTTGCTATGTTGCCCAGGCTAGCCTTGAACACCTGGACTAAGACAACCCTCTTGCCTTGGACTTTCAAATAGCCAGAACTTCAGGAATGTATTACTGTTTCTAGCTTTCATGTTAAAGTACATGAAATTAAAATTTCAGTGTATGTCAGTGATACATACTGTTTATGGCTGTTCTAATGCTATATGACAGAGAACATACAGCCTAAAATGTTTTATTCTTTCTGTGTGTATGTGTGTGTTCCTACATGCAGAGACCAGAAAATGACCTCAACTGTTGCTCCCCAGCCTCTGTCTACTCTTCCTTCCTTCCTTCCTTCCTTCCTTCCTTCCTTCCTTCCTTCCTTCCTTCCTTCCTTCCTTCCTCCCTCCCTCCCTCTCTCTCTCCCTCCCTCCCTTCCTTTTGTATTCATTATTTGTAGAGACATGTTTCTCACTAGTCTGGAATTGGCCAGGTAGCCTAGTCTAGGCAGGCTGGCTACTGAGCCCTTGAATCTGTTTACCTGCCTCGCTGGCACCAGGGTTACAAGTGTGCATGGTCACACACAGCTTTTATGTACATGGAATCTGGGGGTTAAATTCAGTCCTTGTGCTGACAGATCAAGCACAGTACTGATGAAGCTCCCTCTCCAGTCATTTCTATGTAATTATAGGAAAACTTTGCCAACACTGAATTAAAGGAGGAACCACTAACTTTAGATGGATCTGGCAAGGAGCTAGATCAATGACTCTCAACATATGGGTCATGACCCCTTTGGGGTCAAACAACCCTTTCACAGGGATCACATAACAGATATTTACTCTATAACTCATAACAGTAGCAAAATTACAGTTATGAAGTAGCAACTAAAATAATTTTATGGTTGGGGCTCACCACAACATGAGGAGTTGTATTAAAGGGTCTCGGCATTAGGAAGGTTGAGAACCATTGCTCTAGATGGAGTTTTATTTAGGGTGAATGAATCAATAAAAAGAATAAAAGCTGCAAGGCACACAGAAAGAAGGGAACAGACATCTTGGCAGAGGGTTGGTGTACACCCACTTGGTAATTTGGCATCAGTAGCGGGAAGGAAGATGTCAGTCTACTGTATTCACCTTTCAGTGCTCCATTCCCACTATCAACTGGAAAGCGACAGGCATGCCTTGAAGGAACACAAATGTGGCTGCAGCAACATCTCAGGATTACTTCCAGTGTTCAGGACAGATGTGTCTTTTTTTCATGTCACTCTCACATAAATCTTGGATTTCATTATTAATGTAGACATTTTGCAAAGGAGGAAACTGAAGTCTAGACAGTTTAAATAACTCGCGTGTTTAACAGTACAGTCAGGGCTCAATTACCTCCTCTAGGTGTCATTCAGTTTCTGATTATACTGATTATCAGTAGTTGCTGTCAGACAACACTATGTGGACATAAAATACAGTGGCAACGGAACCACATGATCATCTTGGCCAGTTCTAGTTTTCTGTCTAGTGTTGTTAGAAACACCTGGACAAAAAGAAACTTGGGTAGGAAAGGGTTTATTTGGCTTACACTTACTGATCACAGTTCATTGATGGAAGCCAGGACGGGAGGTCAAGGCAGGAACTGAAACAGAGACTGCCGAGGAATGCTGCTTCCTGGCTTGCTCCCCATGGTTTGCTCAGATAGCTTCCATATATAGCCACAAACCCAGGGGTGGCATTGCCCACAATTGGTTGGGCCCTCACATATTTATCATCAATCTAGAAAATGTCCCACATAGATACCTATAACCTGAGAGAAGCAGTTCCTCAGTTGAAAGCTCCTCTTCATAGATATGTGTAAGTTTGTGTCAATTTAGCAAACACTAACCAGCATAGTCAACTGAGATGGCACATTGGCTGAGACTGGTACTCTTAGTTCCTCACCTGAGTCTAGCCTCTTCTGATATTTTCTAAGACAGTCTATCAACTGAGACCCAAGAAAGAGATTCTCTTTTCAGGTCTCCCCAGCAAGAAACCCAAGGCATAGTACTGCTCAGGAAGGTGTGGGTAGAGGAAGGTCAGCTTCAGCTGAAGCCATCTGGATGAAAAATTGTTTATTTCTTTGTTTTTCTCACTGAAGAGGAAATAAATGGTTGGCACCATTCTTAAATAAGAAAATTCTCTTTCACCCTGTAAAAATACATGTGATGGCTGGAGTCCTCTTTGCATCTATAAATTTGACTTGTAAGGACTATATTAAAATAAGATCTCATGGACTATGTCTTTATGTTACTGGCTTATTTCACTTAATGTAGTATCAACAGTTTTTTGCTGTGGTTACAGGTGACAAGACTTTCATTTTTTTTTTAAGGTAGACTAGTACAGCCTTGCTTCTGCAAATGTTTTCAAGTATGTAAGTTACTAAGGTAATGCATATGTCTATTAGGTAAATTTAGCCATTCTACAATGCATACAATCAGAACATCATATTGTATGCCATAATTATATAATAATTATATTAGAAAAATAAATACAAAATTAAACAACCTATGTCAATGGAGAAGCACTGCTTTAAATGCTGGTAGAAAGGAAGAAGTTGGAGCTAGGGAGCCTGCATGGGACCGATCTAGGCCTTCTGCATGTGTGTGACAGTTGTGTATCTTGGTCTCTTTATCGGGTCCCCAGCAATGGGATTGGGACCTTTCCCTGGCAATTGAACCGGCTTTGGGAACCTATTCCCCATGCTTAACCCAGCCTTGATGCAGGGGAGAAGCTTAGTCCTGCCTCAACTTGGTGTGTCATGCTTTGTTGATGCCCATGAGAGGCCTGGCCCTTTCTGAATGGAGACAGGGGAGGAATGGATTGGTGGGCACAGAAGAGAGGAAAGGGGAGTAATGGGAGAAGAGGAGGGAGGAGAAACTGGTCAGTATGTAAAATAAATGAAAAAAATTAGTTAATAAAAAAGAAGGAAGAAGTTGGAATTCACCAGTAATTTTTCAGATTATCAAACACTGGAAAGCTCCAGACAGCAACAATAAATCAGGTCTCTTGAATTTAAAAGATCTCAGTTTGAACTTGTGCTCCACTCCTTGGTAGCCATAGAACTTAATGGGAGCTGCTTACCTACCTCCTGGGCTTGTAATGGGATAATGATTGGCCTTTATCTGATGATGTGTATGGACAGATATGAGAGCCCATACAATCCCTGTAATCATTGTGCCCACAGAGCCAGGCACCTGGGCAGCTAATAGAAGTTGTCACCAGTATTTTTATCAGCACACTAAGAATCAAATTCGCATTTGAATGTTGAGGAGGGAAGAGCAGAGCACGGGGTGGGAGGATGCAGATGTGAACCAGAGAAAGGTGTCTGGAAGGATGAGTGGGTGTCTGTTTGCCAAAAATAAAAGGAAGAACAGAGCCTTCGGAGCAGAGGCTGAGAGGGAGATATATCAGAGGCAGCAGGTGAAGTGTGCATCTCCAGCTGTGAGGATGGCAAGACAGTGAAATTCAAACATTAGATCGGGCCAGATCATCCTGAACCGTGTTTAGGGCTTCATCCCACAAATTACAAAGAAGCTTCTGGAAGATGGTGAACCAGGAAGCAGTGTAACTGGCTCTCTGATTTAAAAGGGTAATTATGAGCAGAATGAGAGATGGACTGTGGTTGGTCGGAACTATAAGAAGAGCCATTATGAGGTTACTCCTATAAACCAGGCAGAGGAAATGAGACTGTGACATCAGGACACAGGGAGGAAGGTGGATGTTAGAAGTATTTAGAGACAAAAAGGCAAAATGGAAATACTTATGGAGCTTGGAAGTTTGAGAAAATTGAAGACTTCAAATTGACTCTGAATTGTTCTGACTGCTAGGTTAAAGGTCTGCTAAACACCATTACCTGAGATAGGGACATTCATGAAGTATATTAGCAAATGAAAGTTCAAATTATTTGAGGTTAGCTATTTGTGTCAAGTCTTCTTAATGACTCATCTAATCGCCCTCAGTGTCACTGAGACTGATTTTTCTCCTACAGTTCTATAAGGAATTGGGGATTAGCTGCACAGTGTTCTTAATAACCATGCCTTAGCATGGTTATTTATATATCCTAGTGAGAAACAGGGTTCTAGCCTTCCATCTGAAAGTTTTCACTCAGGAACATAGCTCCTATTTACACACACGTCTTAGTTAGGGTTTCTATTGTTGTAAAAAAAAATACCATGACCCAAATCAATATGGGGAGGAAAGGGTTGATTTTGCTTAAACTTTCACTTCACAGTCCATCATCAATGTGATAAGTGACAGCAGAAGCTGAAACAGGGCAGAACCCTGGAGACAGGAGCTGATGCAGAGGCCATGTAGAAGCACTAGCTCCCTGGCTTTGCTGTCAGGGCTTGCTTGCTCAGCCTCTTTCCTTATAGCATCCAGGGATGGTATTGTCCAATTGTCCACAGTGAGCTAGGCTCTCCCACATCAATCACTAAGTAAGAAAGTGCACCACAGGCTTGTTGTCTACAGGCCAGTCTGTGGGGACATTTTCTCAATTGAGGTGTCCTTTTCCCAAATGACTCTTGTACATGTTAAGTTGACATAACTAACCAGCGCAACACAGATACATAGACACAAATGTGCACATCACTGCTCCTACTACAGGGTGTCACACAGAGGAATACTTATTAAACACTATTGACTAGTATTTAGATTCAGTGCAAAACTGCATTGTGAGCATCTCACGTATGTGTGTGTGTGTGTGTGTGTGTGTGTGTGTGTAAGAGAGAGAGAGAGAGAGAGAGAGAGAGAGAGAGAACATGTGTGCTCATGAGTGCATGAATAAAGGATACTGAGGATCAAACCTAGGACCTTGTACATGCTAGGCACACAGTCTATCACTGAGGTCCTTCCAAAGCCCTAGAGAATACTTATTAAAGGTCAATTTTGAAGTTATGAGTGATCATTGTCCAAGCCCTGAAGAAATGATCAAGGAATGATATCTCAAAGGGAAATGGCATGGAGACATTTCCATGATTCCAGACACTGAGTGATTCATCTATTTTATAGAGATATTTCATGATATTTGGTAGCCTGAAGCTGATTCCTCTATCAGTCTCTGGACTTAGGATCAATGTTTCATCTCTGACCACAGCTTTCCCTGCTCTTCACAACTGACATTGCTCCTGTTTTTGCTTAGCTATTCCTTCCCAGGCACTAGCACCATGCTTTAATCCTGCAGGGCTTGATATGATGAGGGTTGTAGTTTATTGGTTTTTACTCTTTTTGGGGGGTACGCCAGTCAGTTCCCAAATAACTCATACACATAATCTTATTATTACTTATAAAAGCCCAGCCTTAGCTTGCCTTGTTTCTAGCAAGCTCTTCTTAAATTATCCCATCTACCTGTTGCCTCTGGGCTTTTTCTTTTTCTTACTCCTGTAATCTTATTTTTACTCTTACTCTGTGGCTGGTTGGGTCACTGGTCCCTTCTTTTCTCACTCCTTCTCTCCTTGTTCTCTTGCTTCCTTCTTTCTCTTCCACATTTCTCCTTCTATTTATTCTCTCTGCCTGCCAGCCCTGCCTATCCTCTCTTCTGCCTTGCTATTGGCTATTCAGCTCTTTATTAGACCATCATGTGTTTTAAACAGGCACAGTAACACAGCTTCACAGAGCTAAACAAATGCAACACATCTTTGCATCATCAAACAACTGTTCCACAGCATAAAAAAGTAACACATTTAAAAATAATATTTTACAGCAGATGGTCATCTTAGGCATCAATGGGTTTTTTTATTTACTTTCTTGCATTCTTCAACTCACATTTCCAATGTCCTCCCCTTCCATGTGCTCCCCTGAGCATCAGTTTTACACATGGGGATCTATTATCACAAAGGCTGTGGTAGTGTGGTCTTGTTGAAAACAGTGTAGTAAATGTTTCGTGGTATATGCATGTTATTGTAGTCCTTAGAAGCCTGAAACTGGGGAATAGTGAGTTCAAGGATAGCCTGTGCTCAACAGTGAGACTTTACTCAAAACAACAACTAACAAACAAAACACAATTTGATGTTTTTAATATAGCATCTGCAAAGAGTGTTTAAGACAAGAATCTCCAAAATATTTACCTTTCTGGTCTGAAAGTGTATATTTTAAGTGAGTAAGTATACTTTTCTCAAGATAGATAAATATGGCAGGAATCGGACCTAGATACAATTATGAATTTTCATTTTTGATTGTAAGATACAGGCACTGATAAAGGGAGTGGTTTAAGTAAGTAGTGTATAAATGGTATTAACAAAAACAATAGGACAGATGAAAGAACCATCTATATATTTTTTTCCCTAAAATACATCCTTGGATGTTTGGTCCTCTGTCAGTGTCTGCACTAGGAGGATGGGGAGAACACCAAATGGCTGACAGTGGTAGGACACTTCGTAGTCCAGAGTAAAGATTCCCTAGTGGAGAAACCTGCTGGCAAATCTTGTGCAAATACACAAGATTCGGCATTCCTGCAACAGAGCACAGGCGCTACCAGGCATGTGGGAGGCAAGCCCAAGGCACAGGTAGGCATCCATTGAAGCTGGCAGCTGCACTCTAGGAGACACACTTCACTCCTCGGTCCATTCTGAGGGCCCCATTCAATCAGTATGCCGGCTCCTCAGGGGACTGGCGCGCTAATGCAAACTGCTGCCACTCCAAAGTAATGGAGTGAGAGGACCATTATTGTAAATGGGTCGAGGCCACACAGTCCCCAGTTTCATTAGCTCCCTTTCAAAGGAGCCCATCTACCAAATTGTATGGCACCTGCTGAAGTGAGAGAGGGGGGCTCCATGCAGAGGCCATTTTGCCCCCTCCTTGGCAAGCTAAGGATGTACAAACTGACAGGTGTTTGAGACTTAAAATCCATGCTATAGTGACATCATAAGCCCTAGGATATGTCAGTGATGACAGGAAGGACTGAAAAAAGACAAAGGCAAAAAAAGGAAGAAAGAAAAGAAAAAGCTGAGGCAAAAGGCAAATGCAACGTGTCTGAGTAAGAAGAACCTAGGGCTGTGAGCTAAGCATTTGAGTTCAAGAAGCTAAAAACAGACTCTGGCCAAGTCTACTAGGCATAGGGTGTAGCTCAGGACTCGATCTCTTGCTTACCAAGCACGTAGCCCTAGATTAGATCCCCAGCTCCATAAAAGTAAATATATAAATGAATGAATGAATGAATGAATGAATAACTAAAAGAAGAAAAAAAAGTCAGTATCCCTCCCTACACCAAAAAACAAAACAAAACAAAAACAAAAACAAGGAGATAATAAATGGATGTTGTTTTAAACAACAAAATGTATAATAGTTTGTTACTTGACCAGTAGAAATTTTATGCAAGATTTGTTTATTCATTCAAAACACCAAAGTTCCAACATGGGGGAGGCTTATTCTAATCCATCCTCATAATACGCACAGTTGAAGCACCTCCCTGATGTAAGTTAGACATATTGCGGTGACATGTACAAGAACTAAGCTTATCTTAAAAAGCAAAAGTGCATCTGCTCCTGTGTGTCCAGCCCAGCTGGAGACACAAATATTTTATATATATATATACAGTGGAAGGCTGTGAGAGGAAGCACTAGGCACTAAGTGAGCCTTCAACAGAGGTTCTAGTTAAGGGGTATATCAATGAAAATGAAGATATGCCAGCAATCAAACTGAGAGCTGAGTACTGTTAAGAGAGACAGGAGGATGTAGAGCTTTGTGACAGAGAAAGGCAATATCTGGCACCATAGGGAGCACAGGAGTGTGAGAAACTGCAGTGCTAAGAAGCATGGCAACAGTCAGGTCATGAGGTTCTGTGCGTTGTTCTAATGAGTTTCTATAAAGAAAATGAAACGGGCATCATGTTCTCAAAGGAGAGGCATTATTTGTTGATTAATAACCATGCAAACTGTCATGGAGATGCCATTTATAGCCAAGCTGTTCCTGTGGACCATTTGCCTTATTCCCAACTATGGCTAAAGGAACTGAGACTAGAGCTAGCCCTTCAAATGCCAGATCACTCACAGATGTTTTTAAGCCCAAAATTGGCATCCTATGTTTAAAAAAAAATTATTCATGAACAAAAGGCAAATAGTATTTTGTCTTTATGCTTTTGTTTGTTATTGTAGTGTGAGTGTGTGTGTGTGTGTGTGTGTGTGTGTGTGTGTGTGTGTGTTTGAAACAGGGTCTCAAGTACCCCAGACTGACCTCCAACTGACTATGTAGTTGAAGAAGACTTTGAACTTTTGATCCTGCTGCCTCCCCCTCCTGAGTGTTATGATTACAAGTATGTATCACCATAGCCACTTTATGAAATACTGGGGATCAAACCCAGGTTTACTTGCATGTTAGGCAAGCATTTTACTGACCTACAATTCCAGCTCATGAAAACTATAAGTTAATGCAAATACAAAGACCAATAAACATTTGCTAAATAAATAATAAAATAAACACTTGCCTTACTTGACTAGGAAGATCAAATGATAACTATGAATGTAACTTGGCAAAGAGGAAAAAAATTCCACAAATGCAAATATCTGCTATTATGAAGCCAATGATGTTTTCATATAAGGGGAGTCTGTTGATCTTTCTGAGGATAGAAATTAGTCCCGACAATGGACCAGAACAGGTTAGTGATGAAAGTCATGAAATTTTTATTTGTGGGTGCACTTGCAATAAGAACAGCAGCTGCCTGCTATGGATGGATGAAGAGGACACCAGCAGTGTGGCTACAAGCTATGCTGGATGACACAGTATGAACCCCAGGTTTCCATATGAACTTGCTCCAACCTGAATAAGATGTGAATCATGGTTCTGGGAGGCACTAATGCAATACTTTGGAAACTAGCTGAATTAAAATCTCCCCAAAATTGCATCCAAGTTTAACATTTAAAGAAAGTTTTTAAATTTCATATTTTTAGCAGGATGTTTTCTTGAAAAGCCAAAAAAATTCTGCTTTTCTGAGGACTCTCTGATATTTCAATGCAAGCCAAGAAGAAGGCCCACTGGAGAGACTCACACTACAGAATTGATTCCAAATTAGTTGTGCACAAGCTTTGGAGCCTAAGAGACCTGTGTTTCTAGCTCCAAATCTTGAAACTAGTGGGAAACTCAGTTACTTGCTGACACAATGAATACAATGGGAAGAGGAAGATAATCTAACACACAGCTGTACTTCATACCACTCATGGTACATAGAACTAGTTGGAGAATACACTTACCCCTGTGATGTATTTGAATTATTTGAATATGGTAATTTGAAAGAGAAATGCTGCCCCCCGGCCCCCCCTCCTTAGATATTTTAACACTTTGTCCCCAGTTGGCAGTGCTATTTGGGGAGGTTTAGTAGGTGTAGCCTTGGAGGAGGAAGTACGTCATGGAGGAAGACTTTGGAAGTTTATAGTCTTGTCCCACTTCCTGTTGACTCAGCTTTGTTCTTGCATTTGAATGTGTGAGCTCTGAGCTTTCTCCGGACGACCATACCTGTTGCTTACTTCCATATCTTCCATCATAATGGACTCTCATCTCTACAGAGCCATAAACCTAAAAAGAAAACCTCTTCCTTCTGTAAGTTACTTCTGGTAATTTTTAAAAATCACAACAACAGAAAAACTTAAATAGTTTTTAATATAACATAAAACTTAGCATTGTACCCCTAAGCAGCACATCAGTAGATTCTGCCAATAGTCTCTCAAACCTATATACATATATTTTTAGAAACTATATCTGTACTAAACTTGTATACCAGTTTGTTTTTTCCCTACTATTTCCTAGACTGTGCAGCAAAACAACCATTTTCATATAATTAATGTTGACCTAGACATTCTAGGTCATCTAGAGGTAACCCAGGGTTACATGGGAAGATGTACACCAATTATATACAGATACTATATTCTATTGTATAGAAGGGAGTGGAGCATCTGAGAACTTGGGCATCTGTGAGAAATCCTGGGGTAAGCTTCCCATGCATACCCAGGAACAAGTGGATTGTCACACTACTGCTCTTGCTGGTGTATATTTCACCCTGAGAGCTTGAGTTACTGAAACAGAAAAATTAAGTGTTTTAACAGGTTTAGTAGCATCTCAGAATTGTTCATCATCCAATTTCTTTTCTCTTACTAATAAAAATAAAGAGCAAAATGGACTGAAGTCTGTCTGAGAACGATTCCTAGATGAGCTATTTGTCTACACTGGGGACTTTTCTGACCAAGGACGAAATGAAATAGCAAGCCTCAGCTACATTCCCTCTACTTCAGAGCACAGCTTCAATTGCTGCATTTGAAACACAATGGATATAGAAACTATTATAATTTCAAAAATGCTTCAACCCCAGAAAGCTGCTCCAACCCAGCCATTCCTCCACAGTATCATAGCTGAGGCCTCACAGGGAAGCCCAGAGTGCAGGCATGTGGTAATTAGCTCTCTCCACTGACTAGAAAACCCACTGACTAGAAAGCCTGTCAAAGAAATTCTTATCATGGGCAACATTAATTACACATGAAATGACAAAGCAGACACACTGGGAACGAAAGTGTAACCTGGAGAGAGATAAAGAGAGATGGTTACAGAAAGGGCAGCAGGGGCCAGTGTGCAGGTCTGGTCACTGGGAATACTAAACCCAACTGGCCCAACAATATAAACAAGTCTATTGGCATTGGAAAGACTGTTCTCCGTGTCTAAACGGACTTATGTTGAGTACACTAATAGAAAAATTTAACACACTATTCTAGCAGTAAATGGGAACTTATCATATATTTTTTCATGTGTATGTGTGTTGGGGGGTGTCAGTATGAATGCACATGCTGTAGTGAGCATGTGGAGGCACCAGTTCTCACCTTCCATTTTGTTTAAGACAAAGTCTTTTTTGTCTCCTGCTGTATACACCAGGCTAGCTAGCCTGTGAATAGTCATAGACTCTCCTGTCTATGTATACATCCTGTTTCACTGTAGGGATGCTGGCATTACAGATACCCACTACTTTGCTCACCTTTTATGTTGGCTCTAGGGATTCAAACTCAGGTCTTAACCCTTGTGTGGTGAAGTACACTACCAACTTAGTCATATTCCCAGTCCACTTTCTAGTTTATTATTAACTTACCAATGCAATCAACCATTTGTATTCTACTTTAATTTCATTCATTCATTCATTCATTCATTCATTCACACATTAATGAAGAATGAGCACCTATGAGGTACAAAGTTCAAGCCAGGAAAACTGAGAAAGCTCAGCAGTCAGACTGTAGGGACATAGAAATGTAATATTTAAAACACAAAGCCAAAGATAGCCTCGTTCCAGGTACTGAGGAGGTTGCAAATGAAGTGAAACATTGTCCTTGTCATCTATGGAGTAGCACACAGAGATGAAAAATAGTGTCAAAGAATACATGATCTATGTATATGGGAGACAAATGATAGATGGTGGCAGAGACTACATGATATATCACAAATGTAAGTCACAAGGGAATTCCAAAAGTAAAGACAAGCTTGGGAGGGACCTGGAAGGGCAGGAGACAGTCAGATAAAGTGCAGGATTATTTCCAGTGTGCAGAAAGAGCATGGGGAAGGAAGAGGCTGGGATAACTTACCAATCTGATGAAAGAAGCCATGGGAGGGAAATGGGGCAGATCACAGAGAATACCGATGACCAGTAGGCTGGATAGTAAAGGATGGCCATGTGAATGTGGGGGCCACCAAAACTTTTCTCTGAACATTAAGAAAAAAGTGTGCAATAAGTAGTAATTGCAAAAGTCATCTATGTAAGAAGAAATAGAACTACCATGGTAAATAAATCCAGCCCATGAGTACCCTCCTTCCTTAACTATGCGATGTAATAGACTGGGAAAAGTCCAGTCTAATTATTATGAGAAAGGGTGTCTGAACTCGGGTACACTAGCAGCTTATCTAGACACAGTCCTGCGTCCTTGTATTTGTTCCAGGTCCCCGGATGATGAGACCTTGCTAAGCTCTAGTTTCACTGCGTCCCATGGACTCTGCATTGCCATTCCTAGCCCCCTTACTAATATGCAAGTCATCGTTTCTAGAACTTCCCCAGTGGGCTAGAGTTTCCCACAGGGGACTCCTTTAGTCCATCTCCTGGATCAGGCATAGCACCTCCTTTTGCATTCCACCTCTGCTCTGAGCCACAAAGAATCCTAAGAAAATAGACAAAAGGTGCAGACACAAGATGGAGTTGGCTTGCCACACTCCTCTGGATTTTGTGAGCTGGATTACCTGCTTCTCAGATGGTCCCATCTTTACTCCTGGGCCCATGCAACTGTCAATTCATTTCAGCTTAGAAACCCTCAATTCCCCAGCACCCCTCGCATATGGGACCAATATCTTCTGAAAAATGCTGTCTTCTTTTTGTAATTTTCTTGGCAAGAAACATGTTCTCATCCATCCACCAAACATTAATATTTCATATGACTTTTATAATAAAGGTAAAACTGTGATAAGGATGCTGAAGTCTAACTCACCACAATTGATGGCTTCTTGCAGGATGCAGGAGGGGAAGGACTCAGCCCTACTTAAGGGGCAAGCCACTGACAGTTTGAGCATGTTCTAGTGAGTATATAGATAACAGAAATTATACTTGGGTTTTTTTCTTTATTTTTCTATATTCTTATTACTATTTTTATTTTGGGGGGATGGTAATGGGGTTTAGGGGTGAACATGGAAGGACTGGGAAGTGAGTGTAATCAGGGTGCATGGTATAAAATTCCCAAAGAATCAATAAAAAAATATTACATTAATAAAAAAGGGAAAGGGTGTGGCCAAGAACAGAGCATGAACGCCTCCTAATGAAGGTGCAATGGCTTGAAGTTGGCTAGTTTGATGTGTTTTCCTATAGAAGAGAGGGCTATGATCTTAAAAAAGGCACCAAGTCGATTCTTTTTTATTAATAAAATGTATTTATTCTATGTATCTTTCACATAATGTTACTTGATCCCATTCATTGCCTGTCCTTCACATCTGCCCTCCACCCTTGTACTTCCTCCTCGAATAAAACAAAATTCAAGATAAAAAAAAAGGAAGAAAATAAAATGAGAAAAAAATTAAAAGGTGGAGGAAGGAATTAAAACTCTCATCATGGAAGCTGCAATACGACCCAACAAGTCACGTAATATACCCCTTGGTCCATATATCTCTACTTGCAAGCATTCATTGTTCTGGTTCAA
The DNA here is from genome assembly GCF_049852395.1 of Peromyscus maniculatus bairdii. Taxonomy (NCBI): domain Eukaryota; kingdom Metazoa; phylum Chordata; class Mammalia; order Rodentia; family Cricetidae; genus Peromyscus; species Peromyscus maniculatus. The sequence continues at coordinate 32,046,560 of NC_134859.1, forward strand.
GGCCCCTGGTCTCCACTACACAATGTATACTGGGACTCTGGACATCCTGCTGGTACCCTATGTTGTGGAGATCCTGCAGCTTTGGGTCTGTAGGTCAGGTCCCTTCATGTGCTCCAGCAGATCACAGATGGGGTCCATATTGGAACAGGCCAAGTAATTACCCTGGGTCTGGGCCTGGGCAGGGTTGGTCTGCCAGATGGGAAATGGGGACAGCTGTCCCATGCTTAATATTTCGGGGGTGGCTCACCCAAACCTCTGCTAACAGGGTTGGGGGGAGGGCATATTTACCCCACCCAATATGCCACAAGACAGATGAGAAATGGGGGCCACTCTCCCATGCTTACAACTTGGGGCTGACTCACCTACATCTGTTCTAATTGGGTTGGCTCTATTGTGCTGCTCTGTTGAGGAGGCACTGAGCCTATTCATAAGTGTTCTAACAGCATCACCTAATGACACAAAAGGCACCCACCTCCCAGCATCATCTCTTAAGGATCAGCATTTCAGCATAAGCATGTTAGGGCTATGTAAACATTCCATCAAACACTGAAATCTGCAGCAGAACCAGGGAGCTGCCTACAACCAGGATAGAACATAGGTGTTATGCATACCTCCTTCCAGAGAAAAATAATAAAGTCCTCATCTGTTGACCCTACTGTAAAATTGCCCATGCAAGCATGCAAGCCTGTTTACATCCAATGATTAATAAAAGCAGAAGTAAAATAGTCCAGTTTTCTCACCTCAAATACAAACAGCCTGACTTGGCAGGGTATACCAAAGTTTCCTATAAGTGGTCCCAGCACAGCTCTAGCTACAGCTAAATGACTACACACTCACACCTGCTGTGTGCTGGGGTGGGAGGGAGTCAAACCTATTGGTGCTCTGGGAATCGATAGATACCTGGTGGTCTGTACAACTATATCACAGTCCTACCACTTCCCCAGTTCTAAACTATTTTCTGTCCTCCCCACAAGCACTGATTTCAAACAGCCCCTCTTAATCAAAGTCCCGAGTGCTAATTTCTGTCTCAAAGTCTATGCCCAGGAGAAGTGGATGCCTGCCAACCAAGAACTGGGGAAGTACCCATGTGGATGCTTCCAATGATTTCATCTTATCCCTTAGGCACCAACTGAGCACCACTGTATGCCAGGCATCATGTTCCCTGAAGAAGCTTAGAGATCTGCTACAGAGCCCAGAGCCACACAGAGTCTTTCAAACATTAATCAACAAAACCTAATGTACTAGTTGTTATTCCAAGGAGTTTAATCCTTAATATCCAAGGTAGTTGCGGGGATCCAGTGTGGACCATCTGTTGTTGTGTCAATCTGTTCAGGCAGGAGAGTTAAAATCCTTCGAGAGCTCGAAAGCACAAGTTTGTTGCCTTCAAAAATAATGTGGCAGCATTTTCAGTCCAGCTGCGAAGCACTGCATGAGTAAGAAAACACAGGTCCCCACGGAGGCACTGCTACATGGTGATGATATAGGGACGGGGCCAGCTTTATGATCTAACTGGGCATCAGAGAGACCTGTGCTTTAACCAGATCTTTAAGCAGGGACATTTTTGCTGTAAATACAAGGACAGCTTTGCAGCCCTGCAATTTTCCTCCTAACTTCTTTTTATTTTTTTTTTAAACTTAACTGCATTTTCCCCGAAGAAGTAGTTGTGTTTCTAAAAATTAATTTTGGAACAACAGCATAAAATGCCTATATTTATAGGGTTGAGGACTCACCATGTCTATTGTTCTAGACTTTAATTAAGAAAGAGCTGGCACGGAGGGCCAGGGCTGGTATTTATGTCAGCTGGGGCTCATCTGAACATAGGAAATTAAATCAACATTAATCTGTGTTAGGCATGAGCTAAAAGCCACAGCCCCCAGACCCTTCAGATTAGTTAACACATTTCCTGCATAACCCCACTGTGTTGCCTTTCCTGTTTAAAGGTATCCCATTGGGCACAGCTTGCCACAGTTACCATAGCCATTGAGATTTTCACCATGACCTGTGCTTTCATTTATACAAAAAGGGTGTAGTAACCCAGGAATTTGCAAACATTCAGTCCTTCTGTTTTCTCTACTGCCTCCAGTTCCAGCCATGGTATATAATGATTCTTGAGGCCTGACTTCAACCTACAGACCTCAGAACTTGTGGAGATGTTCTATAAACCATATTTTAGCAAGCACCATATGACTTGTATTTACAATAAAGTTTTGGAAGCAACAGTCTTAACAAATACAGTCATAAATCAAACCCTATATACAAATAACCATGTGCTGGTCTTCTACAAAGGAACTTTTTTTTTTAATTTTTAAATTACGCATGAATGGGTGTGTGGTACCCTTGGAGGCCAGGAGAGGGTGGTGGATCCTAGCCTAGTTAGGTTACTATTGCAAGTAACTTGGGGAGGAAAGGGTTTATTTTGAGCTTATAGTTTACAGTCCACAAGGAAGGGAAGTCAGGGTAGGAACCTGAGGCAGGAACTGAAGCAGAGGCTATGGACGAACACTGATTATTGTCTTGTTCCTCCTGCCTTGCTCAGTTTGCTTTCTTTTACACTTCAGGACCCCTGGTCAGAGATGGCACTGCCCACAGTGGATTGAGTCCTCCTACATGAATCATTCATTAAGAAAATGCCCCACAAACTTTGCTATAGGCTACTTCCCCAGTTTGAAACTTCTCTTCTGTCCTGCTGACAAACACTAATTTAAAGCTTAAATCAAAGTCCTGCATGCTAATCTCCATCCCAGAATCCAATAAAAATGGGCAGGAGTAGTAGGGGGTTGGGAGCAAGGGGTACAGATCAAGAATTTAGGGGGATTAGGGTCAAAATGTGGAAAAAGTGACAAGATCACATCAGTTCATGAATACTCAGCTGGGGAAGAGGAAGAACAAATGACATGAAGCAGACATGTTCCAAAAGGCATGTACTCTCCCTGTGCCTCAGTATCGTCACGTACAGCATGAAGAATACAAAGCCATCCTGGCTGTGTCCTTACTGGTAGATGAGTGAATACCTGCCAGCTGCCGTGTGGGGGCCATGCATGCTCTGAGCTTGTGTTACTCTGATCTTAATCTGAAAGTGGTCCTGTGATTGAAGACCATGGTCTTTGTAATTCTGTGTTTGGTGCTATCACAGGTCTGTCTTGTGCAAATTAGAGAAGAAAAGGTGTGAAAGTCTCTCCTTCCCCTGAAAAGCTCTGGTGACAGCATGTACATCTCATCCCTTATCATGTCACCTTCGGTCTACTCAGGAGAGGTGTATTTGTAGTATCACTCCTTGCCCATCCCCTGGACCCTGAATCAAATGCACTTGATTCAGAGATGTTGGGATGTTTGGAAATAGCACTTAATAGGAAAAGAACTTTCAATTCAATACCTGAGTGTCAATATCTTGGGCTCTGAGGAGATTCACAGTTAACTTTTAAACTTAGACCTGGCAATTAATTCACATTTAACATTTAGCCACTTATTTAATTTTTATCCTTATTTGTGTTTTCTGTTTCTCTTTCTGAATGAGACATTTCAATCCTCCAAAATTATGGCAAATAATGTAACCTATAACCATTTACCCTCTCCTAGATTAAACAAATGTTTACATTTGTGCCTCTACATTATTTTTAAGGAAATAAAATGAGGTAAGACTCTGTTAAAGAGACCTCCTCATGCCGTTCAAGCTCTTTCATTCTCGGAGGTAACCATTCTTCTGAAATTAGTGTGCACATGCCTTTCCTACAGCTTGCTTCTTAACACTTCCATTATACTTCTAAATATTTAAAATAATATGTAATTTTGGTTTGCATGCTTAAAATTTTCATATAAATGATATCATGCTGCGAATAAGTAGAATTTATCCTAGGAATGAAAGAATAATTTTAACATTTGACAGTCTATCGTTAGGATCCATTTCCTAAAGTGATTAATGAAAAAAAATCATACAATCATTTGTATATTGTAAAAGCATTTGAAAAAACTCAATATGCATTAAAAACACAAACTCCCTTCAATCTATCAATGTCTTAGGTTAGTTCGGGGATTCTCAGATCTAGCACTATTGATATTCTGAGTAGAATAATTACTCGCTATGGGGCTTGTGCTATGCACTGTTGAAGGTTCCTCCTATTGGGAACAAGGAGGTTATGTCACATCCTTCCCTTTTCCAACACACTTTCAATAACTGTCCTGGCTTGATCATAGAAGAATAGATTAAGTTAAAGATTTCCCACTCTGTTCTCAAGCACATGTCTAACACTAAGAGGATAAGAAGAGATGGGGATGTTACAAGGAAAATGGAAAGTAAGACAAGATAGAGCAATTAGACAGACAGCAAAAGCTCACACCAAGGAGTGATAAGACAAGTTCCAGAGTCCTTCCATCCTCCATGGGGGTGTTCCATTACAGTTGCACTGTCTACCTCTATACCTGTGGGAACCAGGCAAGTGCCAATACGAATGTGCTCTATTTAAGCACTGGTGGCTGCAGACCACACTAAAGGCCCTAACAGCTGAGTATCTCCCATCTGTGTCCAGCAGGCAACTCCCAGACTGCCAAGCTGCCTGTACACACACTGGTGCTGTGTTCCCTATGGATCTTGTATCTCTCTGTGACCTGAATACTGCAAGGTATCTTCTTGCCTAGAGGGACACCCTTCCTGTCCATCTAGATAGCCAGTTTTTATGGTGTGGGTTAGAAATGTCTGCCAAAGATTTACATATTGAAGACTTGGTACCCAATGAAGCAATGTTTGGAGGTAGAATTTTGGGGATGTCATTCGGTCATGAGACTCTGATTTCATCAGTGGGTTACTTCACTGTGTGGACTCTATGGAGGTGGAAGAACCTGTAGGAGATAGAGCCTCATTATGAAAAGATCATCATTAGACGTGTTTACGTGAAGGGTACATCTCATCCTCTCATCCTTGGCCACAACCTCACTTACTCATTGTTTCCTGCCTGCTGTATTATGAGCAGCTTTTCTCTCCAGTCACGATATAACAACGAAGCAAAGTGACCACTGTATTAAAATTGAGAGACTATGGCCCAAATGAGCGTTTCCTACTACGGTTGCCTCAGGTTCTTTGTCACAGTGTGGGGCATGCTAACACACCCATGATACTCTGAAGAAAGAGTGTGTGAAGGAACTACAATGTGCTCCCTTCCTCATATTTAGAAGATTGTTCCCAAGACATCATGCTGTGTTATTATTTTTATAGTAGTTACTTTTTTAAAAAATTCATTACAACTAATATTTGATGCTGAGCAAGTAACATAACTTGCCTAAGTCTTGTTTCCTCTACTGTGTTTGAGCCAAAAGTCACCCAACTCTAAAATTTTATGATGTTCCTCCTCTCTCTCCTTTCCCACAGATTAACTGTTCTTCATAAATATGTAGTAACTGCTTGAAAAATATTCGAATGTCATCAGTTTTAAGTCACGAAAGATTGAGATGTAAAAAGTAAAATAAAAATGAAAAGTTGGGCTACTTTATCAGACAGCGTGAAGTGACTGCCAGAGAGAACTTTCTTGTAAAATGCCAAATTAATGGCAGCTTTACTGTTTTTTTATTCACTTCCTTCGCCTTCATCTGCTATGATTTTTAAATAGTGCCTGTACCTGAGGCCACAGAGTACTGAAAATGTAATAGATCTCCCGGGATTTTACAATCAACAGTGTAATGCATATCAGAAATGGCAAAATAAGTGACTTTTAAGGAATGGTAGCAGGAAGCATCACTCTCGGTTGGGGAAAAAAAACCTGACACTCTGAGAGGGTAAATAATCATTCCCATGGAATTATAAAGTGCAGAAGTCAGAATTCAAGGCCAGGATTTCAAAGCACATGGTCATGATGGGCGAAGAAGTGAACATGTCAGGTGCAGGTTTTACTCACCGAATGCCTCATTTATAAGCTCCTTGTCTCACTTGCTAATTCACCTGGAAAGCCAAATAGAAAGGCTTGTGTTTTACACACCAATCTGATCACTTCTATTCCCATCCCCTTCCATTCAGAAAACTCGTCGTGATTGGAAATATTCTTGCACTAGAGGGAATATTTGCACCATATATACAAGTGCAAAACTTACTAGGTGGTTCACACCTCCACTGCATGGGCTGGGTCCCTTATTCACCTTAAAATGCATTCCCAGTGCAGAGCCAAACTCAAAGGGACTATATTAAAAAATGAGTCATTCATCTTTGAGAACTAATTTTAAGTGGTTAGAAAATGAGAAAGGCTGTGCAAATATGCTACCGGTTATTAAATCCTGATTTGGAATACACTGCAAATGGCTGTGGGTAAATATCATCACAGGATGATAATTATTCAAATTCATCCAGCTCCCACATTGCCCAGGCTCCACTCAGAAATATCACAGAACCAGGTTGTTTTAGAGTTGACTATTTATTGCAGTTATGCCAAAAAATAAAAAGGAAAATGACAGCCACATATTGCAGTATATTTTTTTAAATCTGTAGGAAAAAAATTTAATTATAATTAAGATAAAGAACAAAGTCAGAGCAAAACAATGAAACAATAAGCTGCTATCTGTAATATGGAAAGTCTCATCATAGTCAAAACAACCTAACTGAAAAATAGGCAGAGATCTTAAATGCAGGGCTAGAGAGATGGCTCAGTTGTTAGGAGCACTTGCTACTCTTGCAGAGCAGAGTCCCACAGAGTTCAGTCCCAGTACCCACATGGTAGCTCACAACCACCCATAACTCCAGATCCAAAAGATATGACACCCTCTTCTGGCCTCTGCCATGTGGGTGCTGGACACCAAAACCAGATACTCGTCAACATTAACAGGTCTGTTAACTGCTGAGCCATCTATCCAACCCCCAAACAAACACATTTTCAAGAAGAGAATTGAAATGTACAACTGATCAAAGATATTATGGCCAATTATCAAGTGAGAGGAGTATTCCAGTCACTACTAAGTCAAGATAAATAAATTAAAATGGTGTGTAGCTGTTTTGAAAGAATAGAAAACTAGAAACAGAGTGCCTGAGAGGGTACAGGGACACCACAGGCTCTCTTAAAGACTGTTAATATAGTACTTATAAACATTTAAATGTGACCACCTTCAGACTAATCAGCACAAATTTTGCATGCTTTGCCTGTGGAAATAATGAACATCTGTTTAAAGATAGTTTTGCTTGTTCAGGAACACTCAACATATCAAGCATTTTAGGGAAAACAAATGGCCATTATTAAGAAATTGACTACAAGTCATAATTAATTCTCAAAGAAAATATTGTGTGGTCTCAAAATACTGTGTGTGTGCCTTTGTGCACGTGTATATAATTGAGTCAATGCAGATATGCTAGTATGGAAACATTCATAAAATATTAGGCAACAATAATTATAAAGCTCTATCAGATCAATTAGTAATGACAATTCTGGCTATTTTTACAAAATTATTGCAAATTTCAGTATTGAAAAATACCTGAGAACATAAAAGTTAACTTTCCAGTGGTGGCCATCTTTTAGAATTATGACTGAAGAAAAATGTCAGTGTCATGTGAACACTTCTGTATCATTTCAATCTTTGATAATGAACATGCATTATTTTTTCTACAACTAGATAAAGCCAGGAACTAGACAGATGGTTCAGTAGTTAAGAGCACATACTGCTCATGCAGGGGACTTAGGTTCAGTTCCCAGAAGCCATATCAGGTGGTTCATACTGCCTAGAATTCTAGCTGCAGAGATTCCAATGTTCTCTTGTAGTCTCCTTGGGTATATTCACTCATGTGCACACACACATAATGCATGTTCATGTGCACGCATACACACACACATACACACACACACACACACACACACACACACACACACACACACACACACTAAAACTATTTGAAAGGGAAATAGGCTGAAGCTATTTTCAAAAGAATTGATCATCTCAAAATTTTGCTTTTGAAGGCTTGTGGCCTGTGCTTGAGTAAGTGAATGAATCCCTGTGCGAGGAGGAATCATTCAATGTCTGAATGATGGCAATTCAGTTTCTACAGAGGAAATGTAGGTAGATTATTTCAATGGAAGTAATTGAATCTGAATCATATTAGCAGTGTATGTGTCTGTGTGCCTATGCACATGCCCACATGTATGTGCACATACATTTGTTTGTGAATGTGTATATAAGTCAATGCCTGCATGTTTGTATTATGTGTACATGCATGTGTGTGTATGTGAACACATATGTGTTTTTATATGTGTTTGTGTGTGTTCAAATAATTAGGCTGAGAAATTTATGGTTAGGGAAAATTGCTTGTTTTCACATTTTAAATCATTTAGACTTTCCTAGGCATCACTGTATCTATAGATAAAACTTGTCCATAAGATAAATGGCCCCAGTGATTTCTACCCTACTTGCCAGGGCAGCTGTGTGAAGTATGGGGGAAACCATGGTGAACTAAAAGATCTTCAGAAGGTGCAAAGTTTTCTGTGACTTCAGAAGACTCACAAACAGTGTGCCAGTATATCAACCAAAGATGAGTGATTGACTCCAGCACTTTACCCAGAACCTCATATCTTAATTGTATCTACAGAGTCAAGATCACTGCATTTGCTACAAACCATGTTCAATCATCAGATGACCTCATGATATCATAGACTAATTAGGAGAAGTTGGACCAAATCCCAGGAGCTGGAAATTAGACATCAGAGAGCAGTGTGTTATAACCAATATCAGCTATGCATCATCCAAAACTTTGCTGGACCCCGTTGCATGTTCTGTGCCAGTATTTTAGTAGGAGTTGTCATGAACACTAATTATGTCTTCCATAACCTGGAAGAGTCAAAGATGGAAGACAATTTTGTTGTTTTTTTAATAGCTAATATTTATTTATTTACTTATTTATTTTACATCCTGACCTCAGTTTCCCCTCCCAATTCTTAAAGAATCAGATAAAGAGAGATAAAATAAGCACAGGACTGCTACCAGATAGATCTGGTGAGTCAGAAATGTTATGTTCAGTATGGCTCCCTGCTCAGCCAACATGAACTCAATGCTCATTTTCACACTTCTCTCCCCATACTTTCTTCTGCAGAGAATTATAAACAACTAAACATCATTTCCTCAAGGAGGGATCAGGGGACACTGATGTCTCCATGTTAGACTGTTGAGTCTCTCTTTCCCAGTAGAAGAGTCCGAAGAGCAGGCCAATCTTTGAGCTTGCTCTTGAAGGGAATGCATTTGCATTGCCCAGATCTGTGGGGGCCTCCATGAAGTCACAAAGAAAAGGCTGAGAAAATGAGAAAGGCTGGCCAACACATCATCAAATGGCCTAACTAGAACCATTACTATCTCTCTTTCCAAGGTCCTTGTCAAATTAGAGTAATCAGCTCTTGTTTGGACTAGTCAGTATTCCATAGATTTTCTATTCCTTGTTACTGTTTAAACATCACTATAAACCTAAGTATTAGTTTACTAACATGTAGAGACAATGATGCCTACCTCAGAGCAATGTATGCACAGATAGGCATATGGTGCACAGACACAGATAAAACCGATGAGACATTGTTGCAACTACTACTTAAATGACAGTCCTCAGGAGGACATACCTGACAGCCTAAACAACTACTGCCTCATTACACTCTAGCCACTTAATTTTTCTCCACACTGATTTGCATCAAGAATAAAATATGACATCAATTATTTATCGACTTCTTGTTTAGGCTCTTCATGACGCCAGAAACTTCATTGTGTTTATTGCTGTAATTTCAGTACTTGAAATTGTACTTGGCATGTAATTCACATTTCATAAATATTTATCAGCTAATGAATGAACAAATTAATGTATGTAAAATGTTTAGCATATTAACATGCTAATAAATGAGATGTAGCTGTTGTCACAGATGATGATGGTTATAGCACAAGCAAAACCAACAAGACAGTGAGCTGCAAAGCATGGTCATCCTGACAGAGGATGGGTAAACAGATAGAGGATATGCAGGCCTTTTAAGGGCTCAGTCTGTGCCCCTAGGTGAAGAAGATATCTCTTGTCCAGCTTCCTCTAAGTTTAGAATTTCTGTATTTTCAACATAAGGCCTCACTACATTACTCCAGCTGTTCTCAAACTCCTGGGCTCAACAGAGCCTTCTGCCTCTGCTTCTTAAGTAGCTGGAACCAGATGCGTGTCTTACTATGCACATCTCCATGTCAATTGTCATTCCTTGTCTGGCATGGTGGTGCATGCCTACAATTTCAGGCCTGTAATCTCAACATATGAGAGGTGGAAGCAACATATTAGGAGTTCAGGGTCATTCAAATGCTGTAGAGTGTGTTGGAGGCTACCTTGGGCTATAGGAGACTATCTCTTAAATGCTTAAGATGTATTATATGAACTGATTAGATTGTACCTATATATTAAAGAACAGAAACATATTTGTATTTATATGTAACAAAAAATTAAAGAAATAGAGGCCGTGAACATGAGAGAGAGCAAGGGTGGTGGTACATGGAAAGGGTTGGAGTGAAGAAGGAGAAAATATATGATTATTTTAATTTCAAATATATATTTATCATATATATGATATATGTATATCACACACACATACATAAACACACACATATATATCACATACCACAAGAGAAAAAGAAGGGATTGTCACTCTGGTTGTTTGTTCACTGTGACTGGAAAGAGCATAACGCTGATGGTATCATCAAGCTAACCAAGGGAACGGAGGTAGGGTGGGAGAGAAGAAGAGAGGTATGTGTCTGTCTGTTTTAATACAGAGTATCTCCATGTCATTCAGGCTGTCCTGGAATTCACTATGAAGACCAGGCTGGCCATGAACTCAAAAAGATCAGCATCTGACTCCTGAGTACTGAGATTAAAGGCATGTGTCACCATGCCAGGTTTAGTGACAGAATTACAAAACAATGAACAAACTTGAGGGTTTTTTTTCTAATTCATTTATCAAAATGAATAAAATACACAAAGAATCTTAGAGGCCACCCAGTTGTTTTCTTCCCTGCGGAGCAAATGCCAGATATGATGAGATGTAATGATCTTACACAGATCTTAAGGATGTTGAATGTTCATTCACAGTGATGGTTATCTACAGAGGTAGGATTTTCAAGAGTGTAATACTGATGACCTACTGGGGACACGGGCTGTATACGGCACTTATCATCCACTGGATGGTTCATTCTCACCAGTCTTCTCATTACTTCTTAAGCAGCAGGCTAGAGTTTTACTTGCTTAAAAATTCTTAAAGACTGAGAAGTTTGGGATGGGGTATCAGATGCTCTGAGAGCCAAGCCAGGTCTTATTCCCTGACACCCTATGTGCTGTCCCCATATGGCATGACCTATGCCTAATATGCTAAAAACAACAACAACAACAATAAAAATTAAAACCAACACTCCCTTCAAACACTTTTGTTTATAAAACAGGGTTTCCCTGCATAGCTCGGGCTGACTTAATATTTATTTATTTAGTGGGAGGTGGGGGATGATGAACAGATGAACATGGGGCCACATGCTATAGTGTGGCCTGTGTATAGGACAGAGGAAAATTCCTTGGAGCCAGTTCTACCCTTCTACTATGTGAATTCTGGGGATTGAACTCAGGCTATCAAGTTGGCAGCAAGTGCCTTTACCTGCTCAGCCATCTCAACAGACCCTCTCTCACATCCTAAAGCATGCATGTTCAGTTTTGCAGAAGTTCCTATGGGGAAAGAACTTATAAGTTACAATTATATTTTAATAGAACACCTTTGCCCAACAGAACTCTATGGGGACAGACCTTACAAGCTCTGGCAAATTTATATCAGTTAGTAATGTAGGCTCATCTCTAGTTCATCAATAGGATGACAATTTCACAATTCAAATAGTGCATTGTTACTAAAAAATTAGATTTGTACCCTACAGACCTAACAACCCTGAATAAAGAAAGGTGAACATGAACATTCACTTACATGTGTCTTTTATAAAATCAAGGTAATATGAATCAAATGATCATCCATATGGGAAGAAAATTACAGGATATCCATGACAACTGTCAGTCATGTCAGATATCACAAAACAACTGTCAGTCCTTAGAAAGAATAGCCTAGATCTACATACATTAGATAAATTTGAAGAACATAATATATGTGTGGAGGGAGCTGTAAGAAGATAAAATAGGCCTGGAAGATGGCTCAGTGGGAAAAAGCACTGGCTACACAACCATGGAGACCTGACTTTGAATCTCCAGCACCCATGTAAAATGCCAGGCACGGATGTGTGTACCTGTAACTCTAGTATTATAGTGGTCAGAGACAGAAGGATCCCTAAAGATTGCTCTTTGGTCACCTAGCTCAAGGAGACCCTGTCTCAAAGGGATAAGACAAATAAATCAGGATACTCAACAGCCCTATCATTCTTCTCTGGTCTCCATGTATGTGCATACTCTACCCTCCGCCACCACTCCCTGCAACACACATGTACCACATATATACTCATACATACAATGAAATAAAGAAAATGTTTCCATGAAAACAATTGTAAATAAGAGCTGCATTTTGCTCCATGCACCAGTTAATGTCTGCTTGTCCATTCAAAACACACTGGGAAGACAAGTACCCACAACTCATTGGCAGGAAATGAGTTAGACTATAGTAATTTCAGGGCAAATTTCTTTTCCTCTCCCTTCCTTTTCCAGAGACAGGGTCTCACTTTGCAGCAAAGACTGGACTTGAATATGGGGTCCTCCTGGCTCAGTCTTCTAGGAACAAATTGCAAGCATTATTGGCTTTCCCAACCCATGTGGTCCTTACTTTATATAATCATGTGGGTTTTACATAAAGGATATCTTTGAATAGCTTTGCATAATAAAAAATATAACTATGCCAAAGTACTATCCAAAAGTATCCATGTACCTTGTGTAACTTAACTCAGTTCCCACCTAACTCCAATTTAGTTCCAAGAACAATGTGTCCATTACTATTGACAGGCAGTTTTCACATTGAAAACTCAACCACTGGTTGTTAAGAACAGAAAATGCCCATTCCCATAAACTTCCTTCACTGCTTTAGCTTGGCTCTGGAGGAGCGGCAAGCATTTGAAACCCATTGAGTGACTACTGCCTTACCTCCATGCTGCAATATGGAAACAACCCATCAGTTTGTGAACAGCCCTTAGGAGAGAAAGAAATGGAACCTTTATGTTGATAGCCATTTCTTCATGAAAGGGAAACAGTGCTCTGTGGGAAGCCGAAACACATCCATGGCATATGTGGTAGCATAGGGATCAAATGCCAATGACGCTCAGGTATGAGAGAGATGAGAGCTGTCTGGGAACATCCCCCTAAGTGTCTCCAGGCTCCTTCTTCTAGAAGCTCTGCACCATGTCCACCAAATTAAGAGGAAATGGGTTGAGAAGATCAAGGTAGTGAAAGCAAATGGTCCCGTCACTCCTGACTGCCTCAGAAGTCATTACTGAATGTATCCCATGGTATAATAAATAAAACTGATTGGCTGTGTGGTGAAGAACATTGCAGAAACCTGGAGTGCCTTTAAAGACCATTGTGCTGAGAGAGGAGTATTAAAAAGTGAGGCATTTCGTCGCTTCACATTTAAATGTGGTGGCTTGGGAGAGAAACCGTACTTGAAATGGATAGTAGTAATTTCCCATCGTTATGGAAACCCTAAACAACCCCTGACTGCTTATACTCTCATCTCTTAGCATCCTAGTAAATTGCAGTTATTTGTTCCAAACAAACAGAAAGGCCCATGTGATAATGGAGCAATTTAAGGCTGGAAGAATATGACACCTGTAATTCAATTTCATGGCAGCTGGTTTCACAACATGCTTATAACACAGGAAACGTCTTTCTGAGTGGGACAGCTCCACTCTTCCTAAGCTGGGGACTCAGAGGATAAGTGGACTCCCATGGGCAGAGGCACTCATCGCAAGCTGGTATTAACTCAACCTGGTTCCCCATTATGCTGACATACACTAGATGCTTAGGGGAGTGGGAAAATCAAGGCTCCTAACATTGAAGGTGTGGTAATGAGAGATTGTGAGAAGAGAAAGCCCCAGAACAAAACTGGCTGCCATTTATCACAATCTACAATATATAAGGCACTGAAAGAGGTGCATGCATCCACAACATATATGTGTGCATATTAACATCTAAATCATCCTTTGTACACAAACCAAAAATAAAATGTGGTTTTAGGTAGCAACAGCCACTCAGAATTGGATCTGTGAAATGGAACTGTGTAATGTTAATATTGGTGACTTTTATCTGATGCAAACTAGCAGTAAGAGTAATTAGTAGTGATATTAATAGTGTTTATAGTAACATCAGTGAGTATCCAGCATTAGCATTCAGTGGATTTTCACAAGGGTCAAATTTAAGCATCATTTCTGTCATCTTCATCAAACATCCAAAATCACATAGCTGATAGGAGTCTGGGGCTAGCAATCCAAACACTGGCTGACCGATCCTAGGTTTGAGTATATCTTGTTTTCTCAAAATATACTCAAGCTATTTTTTTTCAATAATTGAGTAAAACCGAAATTTATTATAAGCCACAGTCGTCCTAGGGACCTCCATGCTCTATATATAGCCTCTATGGTTCTATGGGTTGTGGTCTGATTGTTCTTTATTTTATATCTAGAATCCATTTATGAGTGAGTACATACCATGACTGTCTTTCTGGGTTTGGGTTACCTCACTCAGGATGATTTTTTTCTAGTTCTATCCATTTGCCTGCAAATTTCATGCTTTCATTGTTTTTCTCTGCTGAGTAGTACTCCATTGTGTATATGTACCACATTTTTTTCATCCATTCTTCCGTTGACAGGCATCTAGGTTGTTTCCAGGTTCTGGCTATTACAAATAGTGCTGCTATGAACATAGCTGAGCATGTATCTTTATGGTATGAATCAGCATTCCTTGGGTATATGCCCAAGAGTGGGATGGCTGGGTCTTGAGGTAGTTCAATTCCCAATTTTCTGAGAAACCGCCATACTGATTTCCACAGTGGTTGTACAAGTTTACATTCCCACCAACAGTGGAGGAGTGTTCCCTTTGCTCCACATCCTTTCCAACATTGAGTGTCATTGGTGTTTTTGATCGTAGCCATTCTGACAGGTGTAAGGTGGTATCTCAGAGTCGTTTTGATTTGCATTTCTCTGATGATTAAGGATGTTGAACATTTCTTTAAATGTCTTTCAGCCATTTGTGATTCTTGTTTTATGAATTCTCTGTTTAGCTCTTTAGCCCATTTTTTAATTGGACTGTTCAGTATTCTGATGTCTAGTTTCTTGAGTTCTTTATATACTGTGGAGATCAATCCTCTGTCAGATGTGGGGTTGGTGAAGATCTTT
Organism: Peromyscus maniculatus bairdii; assembly: GCF_049852395.1. Lineage (NCBI taxonomy): Eukaryota > Metazoa > Chordata > Mammalia > Rodentia > Cricetidae > Peromyscus > Peromyscus maniculatus. Next base: position 32,061,881 of record NC_134859.1, read on the forward strand.
TCCCATTCTGTTGGCTGTCTTTTTGTCTTATTGACTGTGTCTTTTGCCTTGCAGAAGCTTCTCAATTTTGAGAGGTCCCATTTATTAATTGTTGTGCTCAGGGTCTGTGCTGTTGGTGTTTTATTTAGGAAATGGTCTCCGGTGCCAATGCGTTCAAGAGTGCTTCCTACTTTCTTTTCTATTAAGTTTAGTGTAACTGGATTTATGTTCAGGTCTTTGATCCACTTGGACTTGAGTTTTGTGCATGGTGACAGATATGGATCTATTTGTAATCTTTTACATATTGACATCCAGTTATGCCAGCACCATTTGTTGAAGATACTTTCTTTTTTTCCATTGTATAGTTTTGGCTCCTTTGTCAAAAACCAGGTGTTCATATGTGCATGGATTAATGTCAGGATCTTCAATTCGATTCCATTGGTCCGTATGTCGGTTTTTATACCAGTACCAAGCTGTTTTTATTACTATAGCTCTATAGTAGAGATTGAGGTCAGGGATGGTGATGCCTCCAAAGGTTGCTTTATTGTATAGGATTCTTTTAGCTATCCTGGGTCTTTTGTTTTTCCATATGAAGTTGAGTATTTTTCTTTCCAAGTTTGTGAAGAATTGTGTTGGGATTTTGATGGGGATTGCATTAAATCTGTTTTCACTCAATTATTGAAAGAAAAAATAGCCAAATGAATGGAAACACATGAACTATGAACCAAAGGCTGAGGGGCCCCCAGCTGGATCAGGCCCAACTAGGCAGTGGGACCAAGTCCCTGTGCTCATTGCATGAGTTGGCTGTTTGAAACCTAGAGCTTATGCAGGGACACTTGGCTCAGTCTGGGAGGAAGGGACTGGACCTGCCTGGACTGAGTCTACCAGGTTGATCACAGTCCTCAGGGGAGGATTTGCCGTGGAGGAGGTGGGAATTGGGGGTGGGCTGGGGGTAAGGGGAGGGGGTGGAAGGGGGGAGAATAGGGGAACCTGTGGCTGATATGTAGAACTGAATGTTATTGTAAAATAAAATTAAAAATTAAAAAAAAGAAAAGAAAAGAAAGAGAGCAGGAGGGACCAAGAGGAGCTAAGTAAGAGAGCAGAAAAGAAACTGTTTAGATGGAATCGCCATAAAAGAATAAAGTGAATGGACTAAAGAACTCAAATATATATATATATATATATATATATATATATATATATATATATATATATATATATTCAAGCATCTCAGGAAAAATCTTGCCAAAATGCTATCAGGAAAACCAGGTGAATTTTGTCAGGCATTTATAGACTGCTGTCTTACACATGATATTACTAATTTCTTTCAACAACTTGTTAGTGAAGAAAGATATTCAGTCCTCATTACAGAGGACGTGGTAATGCAAACAGCTATTTTACCCAATCTCGAAACTGCTGAAGGAAGTCAAAGAACCTTAACCTTCAGACATAGGCTAAACCTCATTTCCCATTAAGCTCTAAGAGACTAGATTGATGCTGGCATTCAGAGCACTGCAGTTTTTGGTTTCACATCTACTGGTTGGGCATGTGTTAAAAGTGAGGTAGTTCTGTTAGATTTGGAATGTGCATGTAGGATTTGACACCTCCAAAAACTTCTCTTTTACATCATGGCATTTACAGAGGAATGTCTTTAAAGTAAGTTCGTGTTGTTGTAAGGGGCTTAGTAGATTTGCAAAGATTTAATGGCAATTGACTGAGACTAGAGCTCAATGTGGAGTGTTTGATGGCATGTACAAGGTCCTGCTTCGATCCCCAGAAATGCTTAAAACAGTAAAAGCAACTTTTGTGTGTTGCAAAGAAGCAAAGCTTATTTCAAAGATGAAATCAGGCAGGCAAAGTTTCTCACCTCTAGTTTTTCTGCGCATTTTATTAAATTAACTGAGAATTAGAAGAGTATAAAAGTGAGGCCTAAACAGGAACTTGCCAATTTTAATGACTGTAATTATACATACAGCATTAACTGCCAGAGACACAGGTGAAGATGTGAACTGTGATGGGCATAAAAGACCAAAATAATCACAGGGTACCTCTGAAGCTGATAAAACATGTTGATGCATCCAAGGAAGGAGTTTTGAGAGGTGGGATTGATGGATTACCAATGTATTCTTAAGACAAAGTGAGGAACTCAGAAGCAAGTTCAACATGTAGGTGTGTTGTAGTTAGGGAGATGTTTATGACCACCACAGCCCCAACTTCTCATCTTGTCCAGGAAAGATATAGACAAAATAAACAGCCTCAATTCTGAAAGGTGAGTAAATGAGACTTTTTATTCTCTGAATACCACCTTCATAATTTTTACTTCTTAAAGTGAGATAGTCACAAACAACCCCAGAAACTATTGGCCTGGCAAGTAACTTGATTCTGTTACATTGTCCCAAGGTTGAGGCTCCTGGAGCCCAAGAGTACTGATAAATCTGGCATTCCCTTGTACACTAGCTGGACTATGGCAGGTCACAGGCAGAGCTGAATGGCCTTTTTCTAGCAGAGCAGGACAAATACCTCAGCAGCTGATCACAAGCAGAGGAGTGCTTATCTTAGAAACATGATGTAGGGAATTTGCCTAGAGTTTATACTAAGAGCCCTAGCACCCAGTCTTGGTTCTGTTACCCATAACCTGTGCTGAATCCCCAGGCCCCTTCCTAAAGACCCAGTGTCCTCATCTACACAATGGAGAACCTTGAGAAAGCATTAATGTATATAAGTAAATTAGCGTTGTAGAGTACAGTAGAGCAAAATTAGAATATGGTTAGAACAAAATAACATATTAGACTGCATTAGCAAGTCTATATTTGTCGCTAATCATAAAATACAGTCTAAAATATATGCTTCAGAAAAAGGTTTCATCCTGCCTTCCTTTACTATCCAACTACCTTAAAGGGGAAGCCTTGCTTTTTGTTCATGTGTTCATAGAAAACCAAAATGCATGCTAGCAGTTTTCTCTGACTGTAGCATTCACATCCTCCAGCATCTTCACAAACTGCTTCTGAGGGAATCAGGGCAGGCAATATGAAGTTTGCAGACATGGGAAATAAGGGCCAGATGGAGCATCTGCCATGACACATGAATATTGACTTAGGAGGTTCAGCTTCAACAGCTGTTTAGCTTCCTGATTTCAGAAGTGCTTTCACCATTGTTTAATGTAAGAATTATTTGCGACCAACCAAAATGGGAAACTTTTATGTTTTCAAATAAAGTGGCTACTGAATACATTGTTACAGTAGGGATAAGAGATAAAGGAAGACTGGGCTGTCCTTTTCTGAGTAAGGTATCACATTTATTTGTGGAGGAGCTTTGTGAAAACCATTATCCCCAAGACTTCATTTTATAATCATTACAATAAAGAGATAATAATAACACTGAATTTTTCCCCCATGAGTTTTCTGTGAGGATTAAATAAGCCAACACATAAAGTATGACTAGAAGATTACTTGGAGATTGCTCAAGGATATCTTCAACACTACCAGTGCTCTAGATCAAACCATGGAGCAGAGAGGGAACTTCCAAACTTAACATAAGATTCAATGGGATATGCACATCACAGGGACTTAATGGCTTTCTGACTTACTTGGATCCTACGTTTCATCTAGGCAAGGGCTTTTGGGAGATAACCGACAATGGACAATAAATCACAATGACAATTTTTCAAAAGTTATTGACTAAAAGATAGGAAGCTGAGTTGTTTGTTTTCTTGATCTTCAGTTTTCTCAGTTGTGTGTATATTCTGGTTGCTAATCCTCTACCAGATTTGTAGCTAGCAAAGACATCCCGAATTTTGTGTGATGCCTCTTCACTTAGTGGACAGCTTCTTTTGCTCTCCAGAAAGAAGATTTTAATTTCCCTGAGGTTGGCATTGGAGAGGTGGCTCAGCAGTTGGAGAGTGCTTGCTGCTCTTAAAGAGGACTAGATTTTATTCTCAGTATCCACATCAGATGGCACACCTCCTATAACTCCAGCTCTAGGGAAGCAGACACCTGATTGAAAACTGGTCATGATTCCAGCAGTGCTATTGGTGCTCATCTGCAGAAACCATTTAATGGTTGTGCTCCTCCACAAGCCTTTGGAGGCACACAAGAAGTCCTGTCTTTTTTCTTCTCACTTTTATTATCCAGATTTATTTTAGAAACTTGGCTCAGGACAAACTTGAACTGTTTCCAATAATCAGGCCTAACACCCAAGGACATGGATTTTCTGTCATCTTGGCTGTTGACATGGGTACCTGTCACATTGGCAAAGCAATTCCTAAACTTATCCTTAGTGTCCTCTGCTCACCCTACATAATCAATGGAAGGTCGTTTTACTTAATTTGAGAATAAAACAAAACAAAACAACAACAAAAAAAATATTCCAATTATTAACACTAGAATATCTAGAATAATTTCCTATCCTCTTTTGTCCTGTTTAAATTCATTCTTTGACAGTTTTACACATGTATATAAGTTCTTTTGAGCATATCCATCCCTACTATCTCCTCTTAGTCCTGATTAACTCAGTTTTCCTCTCCACAAACCTCCTGCCTTTCAATATCTATTTTATTTATTGAGGTCTACTGATCTAATTGGGTGACCCTGGTGGCTATACCACTCAAGAAAATGGCAGCCTTTCTGACAACTCCTAACTGCTGAAATACCTCAGGTTGGGGTGGGACCTCCTAAATCCCTCCCCATTCATGATGAAATGTTGAGCTGACCAATCGCATACAGGGCTTGCTTATATACTCATAGCTGCAGTGATTTTCTGAGTAGAATGGTCAGGACATGTACAGAAGACAACTCGATGCAACAATCCTCTATGTCTTCAAGCTATTCCATTCCTTCTGCTTGTTGTACAGCCATGTTCAAGTAGGAAAATAAAAATTTAACATACAAAAATCAGCAGCTTTCCCATATACAAATGACAAATGGACTGAGGAAAAATAATTAGAAAAACAATCCCAATAACAACAGTTTTGAGAGAAAAACAAAAACAAAATATCACCTTGGAACCAACCTAAGGAAGTGAAAGATGACTGCCATGAGAACTTGAAAACACTGAAGGAACAAATTGAGTCAGACCAGACCGGAAAGGAATCCATGCTCTTGGATCAGAAGAATTAACGCTGTGAAAAAGTAGACCATCCTACCCAAAGCAATCTTTCGATTCAATGCAATCATCACCAAAATTCCAATGCCATTCTTCACACAAATAGAAAAGAACAATCATACAACTCACACAGAAGCCCAAATGATTCCAGCTAGCCAAGACAACCCTGGGAAGAAAGAACAATGCCAGAGGTATCGCCATGCCTGAGTTTATACTAGAGTATAGAGACATAATAACAAAACCAGCAAGATACTGGCAGAAAGGAGCACATGGACTAAAATAGAAGAAACACATAAAAAACCCATTCAGCTACAAGCCACCTGGGTTTCAACAAAGATTTTTGACAGAAATACACACTGAAGAAAAGACTGCCTCATCAATAAAGGATAGAGGAAAAACTACATATTTACATGTGGAAGAATGAAACTCGAGTCTTAGCTCTCTCACCCTGCAGAAAAATTAAATAGTCCAGTGTCATTTTAATCCCACACCTCAATTTTAATATATAAGACCCTTGGCTTTATCAGAATGTTTCTTGAAACATTCCTGTAAAATAGAAGCTTCATTTTCTGCTCTTTCTCTGGCTCCTGGTACACTTAGCAGAATTTCCAGCACCTGTACTACCAATGCCCTAAGGTAGTGACCCATGCCATAGCCCCTCACTTCTCTGTAATGGCGAAGATCTGAAGTCTCATCCCACTTAACAGAAGCAGAGCCTACCATTCTGTTCAACTTTTATTTCCTGCACCTCCCTTAATGACTAGTGAATGCTTCCTAAGATGTGAAAGATTGCGGGGCTCTCAAGAGGCGCGGCAGCACAGAACAGCCACTCACTGCACAGGGTCTTCTGGAGGACACTGTGTAGACTTCGACTTTGAAGTAATCTGTGTTAGCAGTAGTTTAGGGTGATCAGACAGGGCCATTTCCATCCAATATCCTATGTTATTGGGGCTACTAATGAAGATGAGAATACCACAAAGAATGGCTGAGAACCATTTCAGATGGGAAACACTTTAGAGGTTCTCCCAGACTCCTGATAGAATTCTTTATTCAGGATCTATTAGCACCACACATTTATAATGTGTGAAATTCAATGCTTATCGAGATAAATTATTCTTAAGAGAAGAGTAGATTCAAATTCTGACCCTATCTTGATTGCTGAGTAACTATCCAGAGATCAAATAATCTTACCAAGCCTTGTTTTCCTCATTTATAGCATAGAATTATAATGGTTTTTAGTTCATTTAATGCTGAAGTGATTAAGTAAAATAAGATACTTAACATATATTTAGCACATGTCAATTACTTAACTGATCATTCTTATTATTAGAAAGTCCTCAAACCATAAATATTTGCTTGTTTTAATAACATCTTGTACAAATTTTTCTTAATGTATACTTAGTTATCTATCATCTATCTATCTTTCTATCTATCATCATCACCATTTATTATCTATTTATTCATCCATTTCCTACCAACCTACTTACCTACCTGTCTATGCAAAAAGGTTCTAACATACAAAACACTATTCTGTTTTCTTATATTTAAAACAAAGCTATTACGTAGGGTAAGGATGAAGCTTTTAGAATGCTAGTTTAGCATGTACAGGGCTTGGATTCAATCCCCAGTAGCACATAAATTTCACTTAGTGGCACATGCACTCAAGAGATGAAGGCAGGAGAATCAGAAGTTCAAGACCATCCTCAGCTAAGTCGCAAGTTCAAGTCTACCTTGGCTACAAGAGATCTTGCTTCACAAATCAATCAATCAAACAAAAAAAAGCATCACTCTTTTTAATGGTAGTCTTTATTACTTTAACAAATTTGAATTAAAATAATTATTTGAAAAGTGAGTGACTTATCAGTAGACTCTAGCAAAGTGTTTGCACTTTGTTTTGTAAATGTTGTACTTCCCAAATATTTTGCTGTGTGAAGAGTGTGCATTTCTAGGGAATGGAATCTAAACAACCTATAGCATGGTTTATTGGATTTTAAATCTTCCATAGTTCTTAGTAATAGCCACACAGTTGAGCTCTTTGTTGGCTCCATTGTTAAAATTGCCTGCCAATTAAATGCCAATGGTATAACTGGTTACCTGGATTTTTATAGTGATGCATTCTCCATCTATAAGGAAAATTTTAAAATAATTTCCTACCTAAAACGTGTAACTTAAAGCTGAAGTTGAATTAAAATAAGAAATGCAAATACTTGTCAACCAAAGAAGATTATATTTAATGACAAATTGAAGTTTAATTGCCCCCAAATTAAAATATAATATACAGGATAATAAAATCTAAATCTATGATGGATTATAAAGCAAAAATAAGTATATTCATTGTTTCCCTTAAGCCCTATAAATATTCCCCAAATATTAAATTTAATAATAGAGACATCCTGGGAGGAGTCTAAAGCTAGTTAAATGAAGATTCAGGTGGTGTTTGATATTCCCAATGCATTATTGATAGGACATGAGAAATTTCCATCAATGAAACTAATATAGCACAACAGAAATGTGTTTCTGAAAGCATTCACTATTGAAAAATCACAGTTATCTTTTCTTCCAAACCATTCCTAGAACGTGTTACTATCACATGCTCAAAGGTCAAAGAACATTGTTAAACAGGACAAGGAAGGATTCTAAGGTCTGGATCACAGGGATGAGGGATGTGAAGTGCTATCAAGTAGGCATTATATGGTGGTAGCATTCACAAAGTTGAAACAGCTGCAATTGCCTATAAAAACCAGAGCAAGAGTAAGTGTATAAACTTACTCACAGATGGTTGGGGCTTGTGGGAACCCTGTTCCACCCAGGGGAACAGTGGCAATGGAGGGTGGTTGGGAGAAGAGAAGGTGCTTGTCTTTAGATGTGGTCACTGGTGAGTTACTTGCCTTCCAATGTATAGCTTCACATCCTTGCCCACACAAGTAGCCCTGGTTAAACCTAGATCACAAAGCAAAACCAAAATCAAATCCTATAGACATGAAAGTAGGATAGAACTTCTGGGAAGGGGGTAGAAGCCATTGGTGGGATGAGGATAAGAGAGAGTAGAGGGATGAATGTGACCAGAACATAGTATAAATGTATACAAAGTTGTCCAAGTATACACACACAACTTCTGATTATCACACAATAATGCAATAGAATCCAGCTGTGGGGTGGATATCGAATCATCATGTGCTATGGTTAGCTTCTTATATATCCATAGAGGATTTTTATATTGAAAGCTGACTCAACAGCCAAGGATGCTACTGGGAGGTAGGAAAACATTCTGAGCTAGGACCTAACAGGAGGAGGTCAAGTCTGGGGGTGTGCCCTTGAAGGTGATGAGACATCAACCTCTCTTTGCTTCCCAGATAGTCTGAGGTGAGCTGCTTTTCTCCACCACACACTTCCTATCATGACACTCTGCCTTGCCACAGGCCAGAAAGCAATAGTCAGGCAGCCACAGACTGAGCCTCAGAAAACCCCCTCCCCCAAAAATATTTTCTCCTCCTCTGGAAGTTAGCTCTGTCAGGTATTCTGTCATAGAAGAGAATACAGACCTCCTGTGGGCTCCCTTGAGATGGAGATGTCAGAAGAATGCCCACATCCCATTCTTACAGAAGCTATAAATCTGTGCAACAACAGGATGAACATGCTTAAAAGATACAAGGTGATAAGGTGAAACACATCCATCCTTAAGGGGACTTTTGGAATTTAGGTTTTTCTTTCTTTCTTTCTTTCTTTCTTTCTTTCTTTCTTTCTTTCTTTCTTTCTTTCTTTCTTTCTTTCTTTCTTTCTTTCTTTCCTTCTCTCTCTCTCTCTCTCTCTCTCTCTCTCTCTCTCTCTCTCTCTCTCTCTCTCTCTTCCTTTCTGCCTGTCTTCCTTCCTTCCTTCCTTCCTTTCTTCTTTTCTTAAGTAGGGATTTTCAATGAACTATCTTGAAAGCTGTTGCTTCAGGTGAGGTAAAGGACATGCATTGACTTATAGTATTTCTGTCAAAAGATTTGCTCAGAGTAGATCATAGCTCTGAACCCCAGGAAGGAGGCAGAGCCCTGAACTCTCTTGCCTCATGCTGGATAAAAGTCAAGAAGTAGACCTTGCCTGGGAGCAGTGCTGGATGTTACAGGACTTCTGATAGCTTCTAACTGAGGATTCAAGGGAATTACACGGATATAGTTCATGTGGATCATCCCCTTCCAGTGCTCTCACAGACCAGGCCATCAAGTGGAGGGGTTGGCCTTTCCCTGGAGGGAGCAGATGTATCACTGTCAGTTACCCAGAGTAAGGAAGGAGCCTTAGGAAGAGATATGTGCATATTTGTGTGTGTGTGTGTGTGTGTGTGTGTGTGCGCGCGCGCGCGCGCGTGCAGGACGGGGAGTGGAAGGAGGGAGTATGGAAAGAATTGAGAAACGGAAAAAGGGAAGAATACTGTGAAAAAGGGAGGGAAAAGGGAAGAATGGGAAAAGAATAAGGAGAAGGAGGGAAGAGAAAGCCAAATCTACAGTATGCCAGGGCAAGTCCAATAAACTCAATATTACTATTTTTAAACCTGTGATTAATGGCTTTTGTTTTTTTATGCTAAAGTAAGTCTCCCTCTGTCTTGTCTCTGTCTCTCTGTCCCTGTCTATCTATCTGTCTCTGTTTCTGTCTCTCCATGTCTCTGTCTCTCTCTTTCTCTTTCTTCCTCCATCTCTCTCTAGGGCTAAGGTGTGAATAACGGTTGGGTTACTAAGGCCGAAAGCCCAGAAGACAATTTTCTAAAACTTAACAGCTGATAACATAGACATCAATTCATTTGGCTCTGATTCCACTTTCTCACATGGAAAACCAGTAGGATAGGAAACCCACCTTTCCTGGAGGTGCCTTGAGAGTTCAGAAAGTGAATATGCAGGAACCCTGTGCTGCCTGCTCCACAGTGTATAGTTAGCATCGAACATAATGCTGGAAATATTTATAAGACTACCATTAAGACTTTCAAATGTTATTTTTAAAAATGTCTCCTAAAACATTAATTGAATATATAAGGGGATTTCATCATTTAATGGAATTCTAGAAACTCAAATTTATTCTGGAGGCAACTCAATGAAAGTCTCTCCAAGGCCAAAAGTAAGGTGATACAAGGTAACTTTTCCCAGACCCTGAAGTCCCCAGACTCTTTCCATTCAAGCTGTGTGAAATAGGATGTGATAAGAACTCCCTCCAGGCCTGAGGGCACAGTAAAGATGGAGCCTGAGATAGGTGAAAAGAGACAATACTGGTATGAGCTCTGGCACGGGACTTTCCTCATCAATACAAATGAAATAAATGGCGATAGAAGGAATGGGACTAGAGACGGCAGGTGACTGTAGAAAGCTGATGAATGTCCCAAACGATGTCACCTTACACTGAGAAATGAGGCTGGGTTCCTACAAATTACCTCCCTGTAGCTGAATGTTGCCATAAGACTTCCACAATTTACAATGCATTTAACTCTGCCTGAGTCTGACTTACAGGGAAAGAAGTCCTGACAGGAAAGGGGTGGTATATAAAAATGTAAGGGGAGGGAGGGATCTTCGTTAAAAAAAAAAAAAAAAAAACAATCTCCAGGTCTTAGGGACACAAGATACTATGGCTTGGGATAGGGTTACAAGGAAATTTTTGCTTTGAATTAAGTTGGGAAATCTCCTACTCTACTTCTATTCTACTACTTGTACACCACACAATCTCATCTATTACTTATGTATTTATTGCTCTGTGTGTGTGTGTGTGTGTGTGTGTGTGTGTGTGTGTGTGTGTGTGTGTGTGGTGTGCACGCATGCCTATATGTGCCACAGCCTGATTGCGAAAGGCAGAGGATAACTTGCAGGAGTTATCTTCATCCACCATAGTGTTCCAGTGATAGAACTCATATTGGCAGTCTTGGCAGCAAAGGCCTTTATCAGTTGAACTAGATCACTAGCCACCTAAATATGTCCCTTCTAAGTGACAGGCAAGGACATTCCTTCAGCTATTATTTCATTTCCCTGCACAGTTGGCATGTGTTCCCAGCTCTCAGACAAGCAAGTTGAGGCTTAACTTCTGAAACGCTCCAGCCCATCTACTGAAGGGCTGCACCAGGACATAGTGTTCTGAATTGAACCTTTATGTTTTTAACCACATTTTATATTGCTACTATAGTAATATCTATTTCCTGGACACTTTAGATACAGTGGATGATGTTTTATTCCTCTGAGTAAAAGATAGTGGTCTTGCCCACTAAAAATACACAAAATATGGTTATGAATGTACTAAGTGAGTTCAATGGTAGAATGGAGGTGGCTGCGCCTTTTAGCTCTCTATCACAGTAACAAGCACCTAGGGTAAAGATAAAAGGTTCTTCAGACTCACAGGTTTTGTAGTTCTATTCTATGATTGGCTGACATTTTATTTTTCAGGTTCACATTGGGGCAAGAGCACATGATGGAGGGAACAAGTTCACTGCATGGCCATGGAGCAGAGAGAGGAAGTAAAAAGAGCCAGGATCATTTACACTCTTCGAAGTCACAAATCCAATGATTGGAGAACACACAGGAGCAACCACCCTCTAAAGGCTCCTTCACTGCCCAGAAGTGTTGGCCTGGGGTTAAGCCTGTATCCCATGGTCCCCTGTAGGACAGTTATGATCCAAACTGTAGCAGTGGTGAAACCTGATGTCTCAAGCACAGACTGCCTGGTTTTATATCCCAGCTCTGCCAAGGCCCACCTGGAGAACATGGGTGTTTTACCTCTTTACACCTCAACTTCTCCATCTGTCAAATGGAGGCAACAACAGGAAACTGCTCTCCTTGCTCTGTGGTGAGGACTATTTATTGCATGTGCATCAAGGGCACAGAACAGGAATGATCACCAGTTAAGCAACAATGGGAAGGTAAGTTGTGTTAGAATAGTGCTTTGGAATAAAAACCAAAAACAAAGCAACAGAAAAGACCCCAAAGTACCCTTTTTCTCATCATCCACTGAAACCTTGGAAACAACCTTGAAGCAGGTAGGACTCATGAGATCCCAGAGTACTGTCTAGAAACACCATCATTTGTCATGGTGGATTTATCTCCCATTCTTCTCCATGCTGTTCACAGGTGCTCTTCTCTTTTGTATCCTTGGTGTCACTTAGCTGTTAAACTTAGTCCTCACTCTACTGAGAAAAGTGAATTTTTGAAAGAACCCTCCTAAACCTTCCCAGTATTATACCTACCTGCACCGCTGCATCTGTACCCACACTGCCATCAACAGTACTATAAATGAGACATTCATACTCTATCTATGCTCCAGCAGAATATTGATCTAAACATGTAAATATGCTATATCATATCATAAAGGGGAACTAAGACTACTGGTGGAAATGAGAATATTATTCAGTTAGCTTTACACTTTAAGGAGGTCAGCTTGACTGCATGGGTGGACCAATGGGATCACAGAGGTCCTTATACATACAGGATGGAGGCAGAGGGTCAGGCCTGGGAAACAACATGAGAAGAATACTTGGCCCACTGTGGCTGTTTTTGAAAATAAAAGAAGGGTATAACCAATGAATGAGGATGGCTTCTGACTGCTGGAATAGACAAGGAAATGACTTTTTCTCTGAGTGTCTAGAAAAAGAAGGTGTTTGGATGATACCTGGATACAAACCTGGAAAAGACATTTCAGACACAGGCCCTGGCTAACTATAGACATACTTAGAAGCAAGGGATCCCCATGCTTGCATCCCATCTGGACCAGTTACCCATTTGATTCATTTGATGATACTGTGGACAGACCATGACTTTGGAGGTAGAGGCTCTTTTTCCCTGAGAGACATTCCCTGACAGAAGTACCGTCAGCTACACACACCACCAGCTCCTGAAAGAATGAAGGACTCAGGACAGAGGGGATCTGAGCAGCACATCACAGAATGCCCTATAGGGGTTTCCCACCTTCTGTCTTCCACCTGAACTATCCTCCTGAAGACCATGCAGGCTCTCTTCACATCAAATACTAGTTCCCAGTGAGTCCCCCTTGACCACCTCATTCAAAGCAGCATCACTTCCCCACTCCAGTGCTTTGTAGCCACTTCCTTGGTTTATTTTTTTCCCCCACACAGCACTTATCTGAAACACAAGGCTTTTCATTAACAGTGTGTCTACAGTCTGTCCCCTTTACACTAGGCTGAAATTCATAAGATCTCATGAAGACTCCTGCATGTACTGCTCACTGATTTCTGTTTGAGGAGCTCCTGATGTCTAGCAGATGCTCATCAAACGAATGTATGAGAATCAAGAGGGTTAGTGAAGTTGAGTACCTCCATCAAGGCCTGTAATGAGAATGATACTCATCAAGATTCTGGATATACATCTAAGTCACGGTACTCTAAGAAACCCAATGGTCTCAGATTTCCTTGAACAATAGAACTATACTCACTCATCTCTATTTCTTTTTATTATAACTTGAGAACAAAACCAAACATTAAATAATCAAAATGGTATTCTGGGTCTGAAGAGATTGCTCAGCAGTTAAGAGCACTTCAGTGTTCTTATAGAGGACTCAGATATATCACTGCCTGGTTGGTGTATATACAGTGTGCATCTACCATCTATAACTACAGTTCCAGGGGCTCCTATGTCTTCTGTCCTATGCAGGCAATTGGCATACACGTGGTGCACATACATACATGCAGATAAGACTCATACACATAAAACAGAATAAATACACCTGAAGCACTTTTGTTTTACTGTGTTTTTCAGCAGTACTGTGACTCCTCAAGTTAAGAAAGAAGAGGGTAGAGAGCGAAAAGTACTACAGCATTCATACTTTGATTCAAAATACCTTGCTTGAGAGATAGATATGAGATAGCACAGCTGATGATGTATTTGCCTTACAAGCATTGAGGACCAGAGCTCAAGTCACAACCGTAATGTTAAACAGCAACAGAAACAAACACAAACAACATTAAAAGAAAACAAATGGTCCTAATGGTACATGTTTTTAATGCAATCTTCAAGGAGGAGGAGGAGATAAGAGAATTCTCCAGATTCACTGCCCTGCTACCACAGCCTACTTTGTGAGCTCATGGTCAGTAAGAGACCTTGTCTCGGATTAAAAAAAAATATGATGCCTGAGGAATGACACTGAGGTTGTCCCAATATGCTTGCATGTGCATCTTCACACACACACACACACACACACACACACACACACACACACACACACGAACACATATACAAATCCCTCGTAAGATCTATTAATAATGAAGATGTTCACAGCATATTCATCATTCAAGAAAGATACTAAACTTACTAGCACCACATGTCAGATAGTATAAGAAGCCTGAGCTGGAAGAAGAAAGTCATGGTTTTTCATATTATGGACTTCTGGTAATTTTACCCTAAAACATACATTGAAGCAATAAGAAATCTGTGAATCAAGGAAGGGAAAAATGCTATTCGTCCAAAAATCAAACTTCTTCTTCAGGCTTAATATCTGATAGGGAAAAAAAAAAAAAACATCAGTACACGCTTCACAAATCATGTTTTAGATAGTATCTGAAAGCAGTGAGGAGAAATAGAAGTTCAGTCAAAATAGAAAAATCACTGAGTATCTTGATAAAATGCTAATTTAACAGAAGCGATTTCAATTACGACGACAGGGAGATGTATGTGCTGCTCTTGCTCCGTCTGGTGCACACTCAGCAACAGAGAAAAAGCTGATATAAAAAAATTTAAACACATTCTGAAAATCACTCCATCAAGCCCACTCACATTTTATTACAAGAATGGCTTGGGCTGTTTGGTCCCCACTGTGCAGGGCGAGTAGCAGAGCCACTCCTTTCTGGATGAATCAGGGGCAGGAAAGGAATGCAGGCAAGAGGGCTGGAGAGATGGTCCAGTGTGGAGCGCTTTCTGTACAAGCATGAGGACCTGAGCTTAGATCCCACAACCCACGCAGAACTGGACGTGTTAGCATGCTTATAGAGCTCCAGTACTCTTTCTACTATGGAGAGATGGGAAAGACTGAGACAGGAGGAATTCCCAGAAGCCTAAGGGTGAAATAGCATGGAATTGGAGCTCCGAACCAAAGGACACTTTGTGTCAAAGTGGAAGGTAAGGACCAACATTCAAGGATATCCCCTGACCTCCATGTGCATACTATAGTACATGCACACACACACACACACACACACACACACACACACACACACACACACACACGCAATGACTTTTTCAAGTAGGTAAAATTACAACTTCAAAGAAGATAAAAAACCAAATCCCGCTGCATCGAGGCTGTGTAAGGTAGCCGACCATGGGCTCCAAAATGCCAGCTCATACACCAGGGATAGATCCTGATCTGACTGTCTGGGGGCCCCTTAATCAGAACCAAGATACATAACTGTCTCACTTATGCAGAGGGTTGGGAGGGAAGGCTGGGTGGGGGCGGGAGGATGGAAGAGAGAGGATCTGTGGTTGGTATGTAAAATTAATTAAAAAATATTAATAAAAGAAGACAAATCCCAACACCAGTTACTATGTCTTTGACCCTGTTTATATTAAAAGTCTTTACAGATAAATATAAGTGAAGGATCTCAAGATGGGGTCCATCCTGAATTTTTAAGGTGACTCCCAAACTCAACAATATGAATCTTTACAAGAAGAAGCATACATGAAAGAACAGAATGCTCTGTGATGTCACAAATGAATAACCAGAGCCACCAAAAGTTATACAAGCCATGAAGAGACTGTTGTCTGGAGCCTTAGGAGGGAGCCTGGCCCTGTCACTGTCTTGACTTTCAATTTCTGCCTTCTAAATTCATGGAAAACAAGTTTTTGCTGCTTAAAGGAACCAACAATTTGTTATGGTTGCCTTGGGAGAACTAATAGAGCATTCCAAAGCTGCTGGCAACCAACACCCATGCCTGCAGCATTGTCTAAGTGAGCTCGGGGCACCAGCACTTGTCTTCCTCCAGAATGGAGCCTCTATGTACCAGCAGTTTTGATTCCTTCCCCTCAGAGTTGATTAAATTGTGTCATTTATTTTAAAACTCAGTATTCCATTGGTCACAAATGTTCCTAACTTCAAAAATAATCTAGCTTTAGACAAGTCAGCTGCCAAGTCAATAAAACCATCTCTTGCAAGCTTAGAAAAAAATCTGTGCTTGTTTTACAAGAAATAGTAAGAAGGGGATAAATCATGAACACAAATATTTCAGCTTTTGGGTATGTCTACTCCAGTTAACCAAAGGGACCTGGGGGCCCTTGCAAGTGGGAGAAGAGTACAGAATAACAAGGAGGCAATTTCAGTAGGATTCTGAATAGAGCAACCCAAGATTTTAGAGTAGAAATATTGTTTCCACATCTGCTTCCTTTTACTATTCCATATGGTACTATGTCTACTCCTTTGTCTTTTATTTATTCATACTGTCAATTTTACACTATATATGTTTAATCCCATATACTTAAAAAATGTCAGATTTACATGATTGTTATTACAGGACAAGCACTATGTCATAATTTCCTTTCATTATGGCCCAGTTATTTTTTTTATCAGAGAGAATTAAAAGGTAGATCATTAAAGAGATTAATTATTGGGACTAGGGAGATGGCTCTGCAGTTAAAAGCACTTAATGCTCTCCCAATGGAACCTTGTTCAATTGCCAACACCCACATCAGGTGGCTCACAACTATCTGTAACTCCAGATGATCTATATGAACACTGGAAAAGTGTGGTGTGGATGCATACAGACAAGCAGACTCATACACACACACACACACACACACACATGCACACGCACACACACGCGCACGTGCACACACACACACACGCACACACGCACACACGCACGCACATATTCTAATAATATGCAATGATTTTTTCCCCAAAGTAGCCCAGCAGTTAAGTGTAACTATCTTTAGTATAGCACATCACATAGTGTTTGCATAGGCATTGTTGGAGCTTAAGGGCTCTTGTCAAATGCCTACATCTGAAATATTACCCAGCATGGTGAATCTGATTAGTGGTAAGGCGACCCTCTTAAAGGATAGCTTCAAACGTCTTTGGAGAAATCATCATAGCATTTATTGGCCATTTATTTTAGTCCAGCCATTGTTGTCAATTTTACATTCAATAAATTAAGTGATCAAAAGCAGAGAATTAAGTCCAAGTTACTGGGCTAAGAGTGCCGAAACATTTGAGCAGATGCTGTGAGAGTGAGTCTATATGATACTACTATGAACCAGTACACTAGATATGGCCAATTGCTCTCCCTGATTCAGTGAGCTTCATCCAATCAACTGCAGAAAGATGCAAAGATGCTGAGTAAGGGGGAACTCTTCCTGACTGCCTGGGCTCAGGCATCAGTCTTTTCTGACCTTTGGACCTGGGCTAAAATGCTGGCTCTTGGGTCAGACACTTAGGAGCTTTCTGACTGGACTTTACACCGTAGGGTTCTTGGCCCCAGGGCTTTAGAATAATCAACTGCTACACGTTAATTTCATAGGTCTTAGGGAATGCAGATCTAGGGGCATCTTAACCTCGTAGTCATATGAACCAAGTTTGAACATATATACTCAGGCCCTGAGAGACTCCCCACATTTTTCCCTGACCTGTGGAGTGAGAATTATGGTGGAAAAGCCCAAAGGTGAGCCACTAGTGTTGACTTTATCTAAGAAAGGGTAAATCAAAACAAGTAAAACAGTATCTCATTCCTGGAGGGACTACAAAGGTCAGTGACACTACTGGGACTTGAACTGCTCAGGGGTGACCATTTCTGGCACATCCCATTCAGCTCACCTACTTGCACAGCTGAATGTGGGAAAGACAGATGGGTCTTGGAGAAAGACAGTAGGTTATCATAAGTCTACCAGGTGGTAATTCCAATTAAAGCTGTTACAGCAGATATTTTCATTGCTTGAACAAATTAATATAGCCCCTGGTAACTGGTACATAGGCATTTCTCTTGCAAAAGTCTGTGTCATCATGACTATCAAGAAAGAAAATTGGAACTAGGTTTTTGTTTGTTTGTTTGTTTGTTTGCTTGTTTTCAGTTGGTGCAGACTATACTGCACTTGTACTTGCCTATCTCATGGGCATATTAACTCACCAGTCCTATGCCAAAACTTAGTTCAAAGGAATATTAGGCTGGGATGTAGCCAGTCATAGAATACTTGCCTAATATGTACAAGGCCTATGTTCAATCCCAGCACTCCTCTCCACACACACAAAAAAATCTTCAGTGATCAACAATGTGAACATGCCAACATTTTCCTTCTATGGTGACAAATAAGTTAATGCAGCTGGTGGGGTAATGTCTACTGATCTTCTTTGACATTTGGATGGGATATGTCCCTGATTTGAGCATGTTCCACTAACCCATCTACCAAATGACCCCCAAAGCTGCTATTTTTGAGTGATACAACAGAAAGCTATGCAAAAGTTCCAAGTTGCTGACTAACCTCTCAACCTCTCAGGCCATGTACTCCATCAGATCCAATGATACTTGAATGAAAAGTAGAGTAAACAGACACTGTTTTGAACTTCTGGCTTGCCTTCACAGTGAATCATAGCAAGCCCTTAGGATTAGAAGAGCCCTTTGCAGATATCTATTCCCATCTTGAGAGAAAAATACTGGGTCCTATTTGGGGCCTTTATAGAAACTGAATGCTTAACCATAGGTTATCCAGTTACCCTATATGATAAAGTAACCATCAAGTATTTGTTACCTATCCTCTAAGACATCAAATGGGCCATGCAAAACATGGATTATCACATGCTTCTGTTTAATATAAGCAGTGTTTATAAGGTTGGACCTCAGCAGAACATGAAAATACAAGGGATTTACGTGTAAAGTAAATGTTGAATTCCCTTCAGATATTTATATAGGAAGAGATAACTTAGGACTGGCTTATAGATACATCTGTTTAATGTGCACATGCAACAAAAACATGAACAGATGCAACACTTCAACTCTTTTTTTTTTCTGTGACATCACTGGGGGATAATGGGAAATGTAAATCTTCCCAGTTAGCAAAATTTTGGAAAATGCCCATACTGGCTGATTTTGTTTGAAAGGATGTATGTCCAGGCATACAATTATAAATCAATTCATAAGATTTGATCAATAGTTTCACTTCATAGTAAGGGACTTGTATAGAACATAATCTTAAATTGGTACCAAAAAGTTCTAGAGAAGCGGTGTATAGATAAGTCCCTCAAAATGGGGGGGAATGAAGATATTTATATCTTGTATGAATGTTCACCAAAGCATGACTTCAGGCAAAAGGACTTAATAAACAGCTCGATAAAATGCCCTACACTGTGGACACATACACGACCTCTGTCTCTTCACCTGATGACAGCGATGGAGTGTATGCTAAGCCTGAACAACATGAACCTTCATTTAGTAAGGCTGACCTTAGTGTGGCCACTGTTGTGGGTTCAATCAGTCAACAACAGGCACCAACACTGAGTCTCCAGGATGGCACCATTACTCAATAAGATAGACCAGCTTTGTTGTGAGTGGGTTGAATACAAAGGACTGCTTCCTTCACCAAAGGACATATTTCTTCCTAGAATAGCTATTTACTCTGAATATAGATTTGCCTTTCTTGCAAATAGTGTTTTTACCAAAACTACTACCCATGTACTAATAGCCTACTTTGCTCATCGTCATGATATTCTATACAGTATTGGTTCTAAACAAGGAATCCAGGTCATAGGAAAAGAAATATGGCAATGGGCCTATGCTCATAGAATTACCCTATTACTATGCCCCTCACTATATTAAAGTAGCTTGTCTAATGTAAGAGTGAAATAATCTTTTGAGTTTCCTGCCATCTACATGTACTCATTCATTCATAACACATAGATATAAAAAGGAGACACTAAGATCCACATATGTGAAAAAACACATAGTGTTGGTATTCCTGAGCCTGAACACTTTCTTCAGTTGTGGGCTTGGTTACAGAGTTAGCTGTCTGATAGTGCCTTGGAAAGCTTTTCTAGAGAACCATTTTCATGAGCATCCAGTAGATGCTGTCACTTCTTGCATAGCCAGGATCACAGATTCTGGAACCAAAAGTGGGAACGAGAAGAGCATCATTCAGAATTGTCACTAGCAACTCACAACAAATTGCATTTTAATTTCAAATATTTATTATCTATTTGTCTATTCAAATATATACTCACATGCCTGTGTGTACAGAGGCCAGTGCCAGGATCAGAATGAAAAAGTCATGATTGTGCAACAAGCACTGTTTGCTGCGCATCTATCTGTCCAGCAGCCCCTGGGTAAAAAAGTTTTGATCACTGTTGCTGTAGTATTATGCTATGCTGGTCAAGAGGGATGCTTCCGCTCCGAGACTTGCTGTGACCTCACTGAATTAGAACATAAAGTTGCTGGCTGACAGCAAAAAAGTTACAGTGCTGCCTGTGGTGACGGGTCTAGACTACAAAGAAGAAGATGGACTACCACTCCACAAAGCAGACAAGGAAGACTTATATCTAGAATGTAGGAGATCTCTTACAAGGTTCTGAGATTATGGTCAATAGAAAACTAAAGTGGCCCAGTAGAGGAATGAATACGAATAGCTCAGACCCTTCAGAATTAGAGGCTGTGTTACTGTGCAAGATACAGACCTGGCAGATTTACTCTCTGAAGGTAAAGGGATTCCATAATGGGTAGTAGAAGGTGGTGGGTGAAAATGGATCCATTATAGCCATGCAAACAGAAGTTACACAAGCCAGACTTTAATTATTAGAAACATAGACTCCTCATTTTCGTGAGTATGTTTGTATCTAAATCCTTGCATTCTTTCCTTGTCATCCAGAGCACAATGTATTCATTTTATATTGTAGTGTTTAAGTATTGTTAACTTTGCATCATAGTATTCATGTTAGGAGACAACAAGCCATGACTCAAGAACTCTATTTCCTTTTCTAAATATATATATATATATATATATATATATATATATATATATATATATATATATATTAGCATGGTTTGGGCTGCATATTGGAAGTTTTGCTATGCTAAGCAGAATGGTAGCCTTATAATTTCTATATCTAGAGACTAGGTATAGTTGAAAGGGGCATTTAGGAGTGTCAAGTTGAAGTGGTATTGACCAAAAATGGGTTAACAAATGCTATGCTGTGCGTGTCTGTGTGGGAGTGTCTGCACAAGATGACCACTTGATTTTATGTGCGGGATAAAGCAGACCATATAGTCTTCCCTTCAATTACTAGCAGACCTGAACAGAGCACACACCTGAGTAGGAGGCCCTCCTTCTGGGGTCTGCTGTAACTGGAGCATGATTGTGTCCAGCATTATGACTCAGGTTGAAGCACTAGCTCTTCTTGTGTCTCAAGCTTGCTGAGTGTGAGCCTGAAACTTATCCCATGGCACCTCTAAGACTCTGGTCCACTAGCCTTGGACTGGAATGCCATATTAGCATTCATAACTCTGTAGCTCACCAACTACAGGAATTGAATTTTTCTATAATTGCCAGTTTTATCGTTTCATGAGCTTATAATAAATAAATTCTCCTTATTAGCACTTCCTTGTAATAAATCTCTTTCTGTAAGTGTTTATAACCTAGTAACTTTCTTCCTCTACTGGCTCTGCCTCATACAGAGTGCAAAGTCAGACCCAAAATTTGTGTTGTGGAAGGCTTACATTGTAATCATTTAGTTTTGGGGAAAAAACAAATAGCTCTATGTCCAATTTACCCATGGTGGTGATTTCTAATTCTTTTTTTTTTTTATTTTACAACACCATTCAGTTCCACATAATAGCCACAGATTCCCCTGTTCTCCCCCTCTCGCCCCCCTCCCCCTCCCCCCAGCCCACCCCCCATTCCCACCTCCTCCAGATCAAGGTCTCCCCCAAGGACCGGGATCGACCTGATAGACTCAGTCCAGTCAGGTCCAGTCCCCACCTCCCAGACCGAGCCAAGCGTCCCTGCATAAGTCCCAGGATTCAAACAGCCAACTCATGCAAGGAGCCCAGGACCCGGCACCACCGCACAGCTGCCTCCCAAACAGATCAAGCCAAATGACTGTCTCACCCATTCAGAGGGCCTGATCCAGTTGGGGGCCCCTCAGCCTTTGGTTCATAGTTCATGTGCTTCCATTCATTTGGTTATTTGTCCCTGTGCTTTATCCAACCTTGGCTTCACACATGAAGCACCAAGAATTGCTTGAACCCTATGCCTAGGTCACAAATCAAAGGATGCACATTGCTGTGGCATATATCTGCTGCATCTTACAGTGCCATTGTTCTTCATTTTTACTGATTCTTGTCTCGTCAGTTTAGGTACCACATATTTCCAATGTGTCTATTTGTGACTAAGTGCACATATATCGACTTGGGTTTGTAAGATGAACATTCGCCTGAAGTTAGATCAGTTGGTCATGCGTTTATGGTTTAAGAAGCAAAACTGTTTTTTCTTTAGGAGTCAAATTTCAAGATGCAATAGACAGACTTGTGAGATGAAAAAGAAAAAAAGTCTGTCTATGACCACAAATGAAACAAAGACACCTTCAAAACATATGAAACAATGTATTGTTTTCTTTTACAAATGGAAAAGTAGCTTAGGGGACCTTAAATCCACATGACTGAAAAGAACTAACTAATAAGTAGAAGTCAGAGACTAGCTAGGTTTCTATTTGATAAGGTTTATGAAAGTAACCTATGCATTAGCTTAATTGCCTCTTTATTTATGGTCTGTAAAATGAGAAAAAAGAAGAATATCTGAGCTTGGCATGGTGATGCATGCCTGGGATCTGAGTACTCAAGAGGCCGAGGCAGGAGGATTGCCAAGATTTTATGGAGAGGACGGCTATGAAAATCTAAGCACAATGGCTGGAACGTATTTCATTCTCAGTAGCTGTTAGTTAAAAACAACAAGTAGAGATATTTAGGTGAAACTTTTAGAGCAATTTGATATGTTAATGTGCATATGAAAAACGAATAAGAAATTCAGACAAAAAGAAGACAATGATTCTGTTAGGGAAAATACATGACAATGTGGCTGCCCAGGTCTGAGGAAGCAATCACCTAGAATCTAATTTGCACAAGGAGATTAAGGACTTAAAGTTCAGTCATATCTCTGAATTCTCATGGCTACAATATATAACTGATATTTTCTAAGAGGCTTTTGTGTCTCAGTCCTGTGATAACAAGTGAGTAATGAACAAAGCCTGGCCTCGAGGGGTCTACAGTCACCAACTAGCCTTTGCTGAGTGATTTCATGAAGTGATGTTCTAGTCAAGCCTGTTCTGCAAAGGGCCAGTTAGGAAACATTCAGTGCGTTGCGGGCAATGGTTTCTATTGTAAGTGTTGAATTTGGCATTATGGAGCAAGGCAGACATGGATGCTCAGCTGATCAAGCTTGGCTGTACTCTAATTTAACTTCACTTATGAAAACATGAGACAAGCAAGCTGGGTTGTATAGCTCTCTGGCCAGTCCAGAGACCAAGCTGTTCCTAGTTCAGTGTAATTTCAAAGGGCTTAAACAATGGGAAGGTGGTTCTCAGTGAACTGTGCTTTGGGAAAATGAAAACTCCTAGGCACATACTAAAATGGAAATTATAGGCAGAAGGGGCTGATGATCAACAGATATTAAAAGACAGGGCTTGTTCTGGGAGATGTTTAGGGGGCCATAGTAATTGGGAGAAGGGTGGCAGGAAGAAATGAACAAGGAATTAGGAAAAAGAAAAAGAAAAAAGGAAAAAAAAGCCTTTCTGTACATAGTTCTGTGATGGCTGGCAGCAGAGTTCATATCATCTTCCAGGATTTCTAAAGGTCGAGCCGCTGTTTCCCCTCCCAAAGCAAAATGATAACACCATTCAGTTCAAAAGCTGGCCATATCAAATTGCCATCTAATCATTTAATTAAAGCCCCATGCTGGCACCAGCCATCCTCCGGGCCCATTTTTCATTTGGGCACATTTCATTACACTTTTCAAAGCAAATTTGCCTTTTCAAAGGCGAAAAATGCAAATGACTAGCTTTGAAAGGAAACGCATAGCGCTCTGTGTAATGACGGGGTTCTTGGAAAGTGGTAACACAGAGACAGAGCTATCTATAGGGGCAGAGGGGGGCTTATCAGCCCCATGGAAATGCAACCCAATATTTCATTACAGCATCAGGATGCAAACAGAAGCAAAATACCAAATACCAGAAAATGAACAGCCTTCTCTGTTTCGCTTTCCAACATCATTTGATGACAGTTTTGAAAGAGAGTACATCCTTTGGCTGGGCCAGGCCTGGGCGGACATTGATAAATGAAGACATTTATAAAGTGTGGCCAGGAAAAGGATGAAAAGCTGGGAGAAACTGACCTGTGCAGAAGCAGACACAGGTCACCACACCTAAAGGCCAATTAGCATGGGGAATTAATAAGCAAATTCAAACACAATCCAAAAAGTGATCAAGAGTAAGGAAACATCCACTCTGTAGAGTACAACTCACACATTCCAGGGCTAGTCACAAGAAAGAAACAGAAGTGACCTTAACTACAGAATTATCATCATCCCCCTGTGTTGGAATGTGATAGAAGCCCTGCTATCCAATTACTTGTGCCTTTCTCCCTGGAAGATAAAACTGCATCACACATTTTATAAAGCTAAAGCTCCCAAAAGTTGAAGACATTTAGCCCAAAGAGGACAGTTAGGTACAAAATAAACAACTGTCAATCCATAACAGTGGTGGTGAGTTTGAGGATCTCATGTGAAGTTCAAAGTGACAACTGTTCTGATTTGTGGCCAGCAGAAAGCAGAGCTTCTGATCGGGGACATTTGCCAACACGTGACCCATAGTCATTAGCTCAGTTAAGGCTTCATTCTGGATTAAGTTAAGGCTTTATTCTATTCCTACCACAGGAAGCATGCTCGTTGCTTTTCTTGGTGCCATGAACAAACATTCAACAAGAAGCAACTTACCAAAGGAACAATTTGTTTTAGCTTGTGGTTTGAAAATATGGCTGTTTATAGTGGGGAATATATGCTTTTCACAAATAGACCATGACTAGAGGGACATGAGATTGCTTGTTTACATCTGGGCAGATCAGTAAGTAGAGAAAGCAGAAAGTAGGATCCATCAATAACTATCAAGGCCCACCTGAAACTGTTCTACTTCCTCTAGCTAGATCCTACCTTTCAAAGTTTTCACAAACTCCCCAAATTATATTGTGAGCTAGGGACCAAGTATTCAAACACAAGCCTGTGGAGGGTAATCGTCATCCAAACCATTTCCAGATGCCTATCCCTGCCAGATGAAGGGGCACATTCTACAATATCATTCTACATTTGGTATTCAGTTGTGAGTACTGTTCTACCCTAGAGATATGGAAAAGTATTTCAGTACATCAGGGCAATTGAACATGGCCCACCTCCCATTTGTCTATTTCTCTCTAATTTTAAAAGTGTATTTTAACATGAATATCTAAAAGAAAGGCCATGTAGCATAAACATACAACTTGGGGAATTATCACATAAACATACCTGTTTAGTCAAAAGTTAGGCAAAAAGTCCCTTAAAACTACCAACACTCATTAACTCTCTCACTTGCTTTTAGTATAATCAATGACTTGACTGAACTTCTTGGGGTAGATTGGTGCTTGATATACTTGCAAGCATAGGGTTCATCTTATTCTCTGAATGTTTTAGGGCAGTACTGTAAGGGTGACGTTTATCCATATTACTGAGTTTAGCTCTCTACACTGTTTCTTTACACTGATATTCCACTTTGTAAACATACTACCATCTATTCTACTATTGGTTGTGGTATTTTCATATTGGGCTCTCAGGAAGAATACCTATGAAGAGCTCATAAACATCTTTTAGTGGCAGATATTTTGATCTTGCCACTTCAGTGTAAGATACAAATTGCGATACAGCCTGGAAGCATCTGCATGAAATCCCTCATTCTAAAATATGAGACCCCACTTTTGTTGCAGGTGGAGTACAAAAGGAAAACTTTATTTCTTCTCTGTACCTGATCCTCCCACCACACTCAACCCTGGGTCAGGTCTCCCCTCCCACCACCCTCAACCCTGGGTCAGGCCTCCCCTCCCATCACCCTCAACCCTGGGTCAGGCCTCCCCTCCCACCACCCTCAACCCTGGGTCAGGCCTTCCCTCCCACCACCCTCAACCCTGGGTCAGGCCTCCCCTCCCACCACCCTCAACCCTGGGCCAGGCCTCCTCTCCCGACATCTTCAATCTTATGTCAGCCCTTCCCTTCTACCACCCTCAAACCCGTATCAGCCCTCTACATCTTGCCAAGTTCGAGAGACTGACTATGGAGAGTGTCTTAGTTGGGCTTTCTATTACTGTGAAGAGACACCATGACCACAGCAAATCTTATAATCCTATTTGGGGCTGGCTTACAGTTTCAGAGGCTTAGTCCATTTTTGTCACAGTGTGTGGCATGCAGGCCGACAAAGTGCTCGAGAAGGAGCAAAGAGTTCTACACCTTGATCTACAGGCAACAGGAAGAGTCTGTGTCCTAAACTCAATGTAGCTTGAGCATAGGAGATCTCAAAGCCCAACCCTACAGTGACACACTTCCTCCAACAAGTCCATGCCTCCAACAAAGTCACAGCCTGTGAGGGCCATTTTCTTTCACCACCAGAGAGAGAGATGAACAGCACATTCAAGGACCCCAGAAGCAGTCATGAAATATTAACAACACTCCTGAAAAGGTCAACAAAATATGTGTTTAAAAACCACACAAAGATTCTTTAAAGTAGCATTTTTAAGTGTAAGGGCTTCCTGCCTCCAGCATAGGAATCAATACTTTTAACAGACTGACCATCTGAAGCATGCCAAGTAGCAGTGGTTGTTGAGAGCAAATATATACTTCTTGCTAGGATCCAGCCATCAGGTGGGAAAAGAAAGGGAGATAAATTGTGCTAGCAGCAGGCTCAAGGATGCAGGAGTCCAGAATTCTTTCCACAAGGCAGATGATGGACATTTTTGAGGCTTGTTTACCTATTAGCCCTTATTATTATTTAACATAACCCACATTTCTGACTTGTTCAACTAGAGAAACACTCATCAAACTTTTGACTGTAGGGTTTAGAGCTAAGTGGCTTAAACATAACATGAAATCCACAGAGATGAAGCAAGTATAAGTTTGCCTCATGTCTGGGCCAATTGGTATAATTCTGTCTCTTGGCCAAAGATATTAGGCTGAGGACATGAACAATATGGCCTAAGACAGTGTAGCCACTGTGCTTTCTCATAAATGAATCTTTACCTTTCAAAAACTTGTAGGGCTTTGTTGTCTAAGTTAATATATTCTTGACTTGAAATTTCCAATATGAGTTGGGTTTCCTGTTACTTACAGCCAAACTTTCAAAGTTTAAATACCATTAGGCATAGGTATTGAAAGGATCCAAGGCACTCAATAGAAGAAGTCCAGTGAACGCTGCCCCAGGCTCCTGAACGTTAAGACAAAAAATATGAAGATCTATGGCTAAGAGTCCAGGCTAGAAAGACCCTGAGGCACAGTGAGAAACATGCATTAAGATAATTCAGGGTTCATCAACCATTTCTCTCTAGGGACAGAATAAATACTTTCATTTTTGTGGGCCTAATAATTTTTGTCCCAACTACTCAGATCTGCCATCAGAGTATGGAGTCAGCCATAATCAGAGTGGAAGAGGAAAAAGAGGATGCAGAGGAATGAAAGATAGAGGAAGAAGAAGATGAATAAGAGACTTATTTGGCTTATTTTGGGGGGATATCTATAATACATTTATTTAGAAACAAATTCTCTTATAGATTCTCACTGAGCTGATAAAAGTTTTAAAACCCATGGTCACTTCCCTTCTGGTTTGAAGTGCAATTGTTAGTTATAATAATTTATTCACTAGCTAATTAGTTCAGCTAAATCTTACAGACTGTGTCTTTTTCTGAGACCAGATGGTACCCCATGATATGGATGATGGGAATAAGACCCCACACTGTATTTGTCAGACACCCCACTGAGTAACTGATAAGCAAAAAAAAAAATGGCTCAGTAAAGATTTCATTTAAGGTGTCTTAAGGTCCTCTCATTCTGTACACCATTCCTCTCTCCAGCACACACTAAAGTTCCCAACCCCATTTAAGATCATCAGCAAATCCCAGCCTTCATAAATATCACAGGGCGCTAATGAGATGACTTACGGAAGGTTTGTAGCTCGCTGCTGAGAGGGCACCAAGACAGTTGGATTTCCCTGGTCCATTCTACAGAGGAACCAATTAGAGGGTTTTTTTTCCTGCTGGAAATATGCAAATAAAAAAGCAGAGCAATTTGTTGAATAAGAAATCTGGATCTACATTAGTGGGAATAAATGTGGGCAATAGAAAATGGTAGTTTTTCTCCAAGTCTTGCCTCTGATTTAGTTAATCACTCACTGAGCAAAATGCACGTGTTGAAAACCTACTGTGCACCCCAGGAAGGATTTAAAACATATTATCACTGAATTCTTTGTAACTGGCTTGTGCAGAATGTCACATTTTCTAAGTTCCAAAGAGGAGAAAAATGAGAGCTCTTATATCTTATCCAAGTTCATAGAGCTCATAAGCTGTCAGGATTCACTCTCCTAGTCTCTCTTCTGCCCACTCTGAACCACAGTGACTAATGAGCTCTCTTTGCTCAGTACTGTGTGCCTGCTGGTGAAGTGGGTGGAGAGTCAATATCAATATTGTTCGTGATTCTCTGAGCTCTTTGCCAGACCCAACGCTTTGTGTTTGTTCTTTTAATTTAATTTCAATCTTTTTCAAGGTACTCCTTCACGATAGTTTACTCTCTGACTAAGGTGGGTACTTGGTTGCTCATTCTACAAAATAAAAAGTTGAACCATGGAAATGCCACGTGTGTTGTTTACTCTCTGAAAGTAATAGAGAACTAAGACTTACTATCCATCTGGTTTGGGTCTAAAGATCACAGTATTTTCAAAATCATAAAACTTTGAGGGAAATCATTAAGCTTTCCTCTGTAATCCAATTTCTGTGTGTGTGTTGACAGATGCACACTGCATCCTTACAAATGTACAGACACCAGAGTAGTGGGACATTATGTACCCTGTTATGTCACTCTCTATCTTATTAAGACAGAATTTCTCACCAAACCTGGGGCTATGATGATGGCCAGAAAGTCCCAGTGACCATCTTGTCTCTGCCCTCCCGACCCTGTGCTAGGTTTCAGGTATGTCCAATGTTTTACATTGGTTCTGGAGATTTGAACACAGGTCTGAATGCCAGTTCTGCAAGTACTCTTACCTACTGAGCCATCTCCCCAGCCAGTCATCCCTTATCTAACCCAGGAAGTTCATCTTTTCTTGGGCAACTATAAAAAAATTAATATAAACTCCAAGTATCTTTAAATTCTTAATATGCTATCCCTCTATAAAATTTAGTATTTATGCTAATGCTGAACTAAGAACTTTAGGCTCAGGTTCTTTATCTGGTAAGCAAGCTAATGATGCCAACATTGCTGGATCGTTGTAACAGACGATTCCTTAGGTGAGGAAATAAAAAGAAAATACAAAAAATAAAAATCAAAGCATTAGCACTATAGTAACCACCCTATTACAGATACTTGTCACCATCTA
This sequence comes from Peromyscus maniculatus bairdii, assembly GCF_049852395.1. NCBI lineage: Eukaryota > Metazoa > Chordata > Mammalia > Rodentia > Cricetidae > Peromyscus > Peromyscus maniculatus. Next base: position 32,091,530 of record NC_134859.1, read on the forward strand.
CTTTTCACATACTTCCCCTATCTATATTAGTTTGCATTTCTACTGCTGTTATTAAACACTGACCAAAAACAGCCTGGGGGCGGGGAGCACTTCTTTCCCTTCACAGGTTACAGTCAGCAGGAACTCAAAGGAGGAACCTTAAGGCAGGAACTGAAGCAGAGGTCATATGGAGTGCTGCTTACTTGTTTGACTTCACAGCTTGCTCTGTTTGCTTTTTATATACCTAAAGGTCACCATCCCAAGTACGGCACTACCCACAATCATGTCACCTTCCCAAGTGTGCCACTACCCACAATCATGTCAATCATTAAGCAAAAAAAAAAAAAATGCCCCAAAAACTTTCTCACATGCCAATATGATGGGCAGCATTTTCTCAGTTGAGGTTCCCTCTTCTGAGATGACTTTAGTTTTTGCCAAGTTTACATAAAACTAGCCAGCAGACCACATTTCTAGCACAGAAGTCTGATAACAGATGGGAAGAATCACAAACTAGCAAAAGATGTTATAGACATACTTCTATTTTCAGTTCTACATTTTTGCCATTGTCTCTGACTTCATCACAAAAATAGGGTGGGCTCTCAAATATGCACTATTTTCAGGGTCCCCACAACGTTGTCATCACAGAGTGCCATACCCTAGGAGACAGCTACATTTAGTGTCCTAGAGCAATAGCCAAGAGAGGAAATGATGGGCAGTCTCACTTACTGCACCAACTGGTTTGATCAGCCACACATTCTGGAGCTCTTCTATAGCTAGTCTGTTTATTGGCTTATGAATTTCACAAAATGATTTTATTGTGGTTGTATAAACAGTAATGCCAAACAACCAGCACTGACTTGTTTTGGCATGAAAAATCACATGATGAAACTTCAAGTGTCAATCTCTCATTCCATCTTTACAAAAACTAAGAAAGCAAGCATCAAGGAGAACACAACTCTGTTTGAATTAATGTGCTCTACCATTAGCAAAAGGCCATCATATTATCATTCACTTCACAAATTTTAAATACTCAACAAGAAAGTACACTAGGACTAGCAAAGACCTGGAATTCAGCTGTATAATGTCACCACCTTACAGTCTCATTTTTAGTATTCCTATTCCCTCTATTATCAGATTAAGAAAGTATTATAACATGCAAGCTATTTATGAGAATTAAATAAAATAAAATGGACATGGCATCTGCCACAATGTATGGTCTCTGACTCAAAGAACCTGAAAATAAACATGCCCTAGGTAGGAATGTAGAGTCGTTTATAAACCTGTAGCCGCTGTTTTCTATTCCAGGAAATACCACCAGCCACAGCTATATAGTTATCTCTTCTGAATTGAAGAATTGAAACATTCCCAAAAAGTGGTGGGGGTGGGAGGGGTGGGAACAGGAAAAGGCTCATAGGCCAGGAAGTAAAACAAAACTAAAAAGGCTCAGGAAATTCCTAAAATTTACAAGGCTTACCAGCCTATCCAAAAAGGGGCTATAAGCCCTAAACAATTGTGAAAGTAAGGGAGGCTGTCTTCAGTGAAGGTATCTACAGGCTGTTCATGGGGATATAGCTTTTGTGAGTTCTCCCTTTTACTACAATGGGCTTTTCTATGATGTGGCTGCTTTTGATTCACCCATGCTTCTGTAAGTAACACCATATCCACCCATGCACCAGTCACATAAATAAATTCATGGCTTCACTAAGTCAGACTTTGGGTGAAATTGTTTCTTTGGCTTGCCCTCAGGGTGTCCTATCTGGAGTGAATGATGTTTGTTCGTATCCCCCCCCCCACAACTCACACAACAGCCACCCACCCACTCTACAAAAAATGAAGCTGACTCTCTATAGCCCTGCCTGTGTTCACCTTATAAGCCCTATAAAGTGCCCCAGTATTCCCAGGATGAGAGCCAGTGAGCCCTCCATGCTCTGAGTGAGCTGGCTCTGATCATTCTCTAGCGTTTGCTCATCCAGCCACCCAGATCTTTCTCAGGGTTTCAATAACATGCTTTCCTGCCTCTTTGAAGGTGCCTAAAAGTTCTCTCTAGCCATACCATTCCCTTTTGCTTGCATCCTCACAGCCAGCTCCCACAGCAGCCTCACATCCCAACAGAAGTGAGAAGTAACCCATGGCACTCCAGACTAATTTGACCTCTTTTTCTTTTTAGAACTTCCACACCCCATTGATGGCCACTATCTTCCTATCTATAGTTTAGGTACCCATGAATAATTGAGCTACACATCTGTTAAGAACGAAAAAATCCAGAACTAAATAACTCATATATTATCAATTGTATGTCATTTTGAATGGCATGCTAAAACTGCACATTGCACAGTTCAGCATCAAGTGGAACCAAAGTTCATGCCTTGGCTCAGAGTATTCACACTGTATATATTACCAACCATGGTAGCTATAACCCAGCAGGTGTTGCATCCCAGCACAGATGCTCAAGAAAACCTTGCTTCACTCAGTAACAGCTCTGAAGTGCAAGAGTAGCAACTTGGATATAACAGAGAATATAATACACAGAACCTGAAGTGTAAAGTCCTTTCTTTAGTAAAAATGTGAACATCCAATAAGGTAGTTTGAAAGAAAAAAACATCATATCCTTATAATCTTGATAACAATATTTTCTATGGCATATATATATATATACATATATATATATTTATGAGAATTAAATAAAATAAAATGGACATGGCATCTGCCACAATGTATGGTCTCTGACTCAAAGAACCTGAAAATAAACATGCCCTAGGTAGGAATGTAGAGTTGTTTATAAACCTGTAGCCGCTGTTTTCTATTCCAGGAAATACCACCAGCCACAGCTATATAGTTAATATATATATTGAAATATATAGCCATAATAATTATATGGCTAATATATTTCAATAGGAATATATTTTGATTGTTGGACTTTTAGTGGTACTGGGGAATGAACATAGGGCTTCATGCATACCAGGCATTTCTACCACTGAACTACATACCCAGTATTTTTCTTTTTATTTTAAGGTAAGTCTTTATGAAGTTGCCTAGTCTGACCTTGAGTTTATGATATGGTTTGTGTTGCTCAGTGAGGTGCCCTGTAGTTCTTAGGAGCAAACCTGAGGCTTTTTACAAGAGAGTAAGTGCTTGTAACTGCTCAACCTTCTCTCCAGGCCCAGTGCTTAACTTCTTAATGTGTATAATTTATAAGTCATGTTTTATCACATGTATATTTGCATAATAAAATGCATCCCACACACAGGTGTGGCACAAACTTATTCTTAGTTTCAGGCATCTAATAGGAGTCTTGGACTGTATGCTTTTTGTACCTTTAACCACAGTAGTTAAATGTTTATTTCAGTGCCTTTTTCATTATATTATAAATCTGACAGATTAGAGGCTCAGTTTCACCAACACAGAGCTAGGCACAGACTATTCATGAGTTGTGAGTGAATTTATAAGTTCTCCTCTTGTCTGTCCTTTTCTCCATCCCTGCCTCTATCCCTTCTACAAATATGCACTGATTGTCTACCATGCCAGTTATTCCATTTGGTGGCATTAACCTTGTTTTCCAAATTCAATTTCAATGTTGCCAGTAACAAGGTCCTTATTAGTTCTGAAAAAGCTCATTTGCAAACAGTTCTAAGTGACATTAATTCTTCTTCAGAACAAGCTGTAATTTACCTCTATGCAATTTTGACCCATTTTTTGATATAGCTTCTTACTTGTACTTGAGGTTGGAGAAAATGAATACTGGTATGATAAATAACAACAACAAAAACCTTTAGCACACGTTTGTTAACTTGGCCCATTATCAATATGGAGAGATTTGCACTCATTCCACATGGTTCATGTCTTAGATGAGAAAAGAAGTAACTAAATGAAAGTCAAGGCAAAGTCTATTAAAATCTAAAAGTTTACCATGATTGCTTTCTATCTTTTGTGATATTATCTGCCTCTGGCACTACATATGAGTTTACTGAATGTGAAGTTCAAATGTCTGTATCTTTATCCTGGTAGTAAACACCAAGTTCTCCAAATAGATTTGTTGAACAAATGGGATGGCCATAGATGTGCCAATAGATTCCATATATAGCCACTGAGAACAGTAGAGAAATTGATAACAGAAGGCCAAGAGTACACTAACATAGCCAAGGGCTTTTGCAGACTGTGATTTAGCAGAATGGAACAGGCTGCCCTCTGCAGGACACAGTGAGACTAGCTAGACAGAAGGTTTAAGGGGAGTATTTTAGCATATAGTAAAAAAAGTTCTCTCACACATCAAATGACTACTCAGTAGTAAAATTGGCTGCTTAGAAGCATCATTAAAAGAAATCCTAGCCATACATGTCTGTGGATAGAGTTCAGGAGTATATAAACTCTTAAGCTTGAGTAAACACCACATTGGTATGGAACTTTGACAGAAAAGTGACTCTATGACATACTTTAACTTCTTGTTGCATAAATGCAAGATAAAACAGACTTTTAGGGTAGAGATCTCCATTCACTGCTGTGAATATCACTCTGTATAAATAAACACTGATTGGCTGGTAGCCAGACAGGAAGTATAGGCAGGACTAACAGAGGGAAGAATTGAGGGAACAGGAAGGCAGAGAGGGAGACTGCCTGGAGCCGCCACCAGGACAAGCAAGATGTAAGGTACCAGTAAGCCACAAGCCACGTGACAAAGTATAGATTAATAGAAATGGGCTAAATATAAGAGTAAGAGCTAGACAATGATAGGCCTGAGCTAATGGCCAAGCAGTTTAAATAATGTAAGTGTCAGTGTGTTTATTTTATAAATGGGCTCTGGGACTGGCGGGACTTGGTGGGACCTGGAGAGAAAAGCTCTCCAGCTACAATTCACCCTTGATATAATAATAGGATTAGAACAGCAAATCAGGATTCTACATAGAAATAGGTGGTGGGACGACGACGATGATGATGATGATGATGATGATGATGATGACGACGAGGATCATGATGAGGATAACCATGTTGCAGAGTGCTTGCCACATGTCAAGCATTGACTTGATATTTCTTACAATTCATACAGCAATGGTTTAAATGGACACAGATGAATTAACCTACGAAGGTTAGAGGGCTAGAAAGTGATTAGTCCAAGGTAGAACAACAGCAGTGTCTCACTTCTTAATTCCTATAGAAAATTCTACTGAGGGAATAAAATTACCTAGACTTCTTTCTCAGTTCCACTGTAGCTATCTGAAGAATTTAAACTAGGTACTTCTCTGTCATCTGCATTTCACCATTATGTTCAGAAAAATGTATTAAGAACAATCTGGAAGTAATATAAAATGAGCTTGGAAAACGTGGACTGTGCTTATCCACTATGTATACATTTTAATCTCCCTGTGAATGTAAGTCTAACACAGGCAAGCATTACTTAACAACAGAGACAGTGAAAAAAAGTCCTCACTGGGTAGGATTCCCTCATTATATAAACATTCCAGGTCCTACTTACACAGAATTAGATGGCAAAGCCTACTGCACATCTACCCAGGCTGTACAGAATCACTTCTGTATATGTAACCAACCATTGATCAAAATGTCATGTGGCACAGGAATTTGTCTGCCTTAAAGCCTTTGTCCACTAATTCTAACATTTGGGGCTTCTGGTAGTAACTGTCTTGCATATCTTCATTTAGTCCTGTGTGTGTGTGTTCATATGTCTGTATCTAGTAATATTCTTACATGTCTTGGGCATTGCAAAACATAGTATATATGTGGATTCTGTTAACTTCCTCTAAACAAATATTTATGTTTACTTTAACAAACATTTAAACTGCCTTTATTCAAACTCTAAATTATACTTCCATTGCAATGGAGAGCCATTGAAATCCTCTATATTCCTTTTAATGTTCAAACTTGTGTACTTCAGAGATCTGTCAGAAATTTAAGGATTTATATTTTTAAAAAATGGTGGCTCTTCCTTATGGTAAATTTTCTAAAAGTTGCTTTCACCTTCTAGCCTCTTAAACAACTTGGATTCTGCTTTCCATCTCCTTGTGCTAAATAGATTTGGGGTTTCAACCCACTTATCTGTAAAAAGAAATATTAAATAGTTAAAGCAAATAGCAAAAGTAGCTGTTGCCATCACCTCCTTCTAAGTATTAATTCCTCTCTAATTTCTGTCTGAATTTCATCCACTTTCCACTGTTTAAGATATATATGGGTCTATTTTTTAGAATTATTCTTGCATGTGCATGTGGTAAATGCATGTATATCCATGTTCCCACATTGTGAGGGTACACACATGTGTGTCAGTACAAATAAAAGTGGAGGCTCAAGGTTGACACTGGGAAGTTTCCATTGCTTTCCACACCATTCACTGACATATATGAACACATAGCTAGCCTTTATAAGTCTAGCTAACCACCTTGCTCCAAGACCCTCTAATTCTGCCTTTGAAATACTAGAGTTATAGGCAGGACACACATCACCTGGCATATATATGGTTTTGTGTGGGTAATTACATCTATTTCATAAATATAATGACAGTATTAAATTATGAAGTCCCTGAATTTGAAAGTTCCTAATTCAGTTCATAGGGTTGTTGGGAACCAGATACTGTCAATTGAGTTTCCTTATTCTTTCCTTTCTCAAACTCTCAAGACAAAACAAAAGCCACTGCCATAACATCAGTGCTTTGGTAAGTGGCTCAATTAAGCAAATGTCTTGCAAAACCATCTGCATTTCAACAGACCAAAATGGTACCCTGGCGAATGGAAAAGAAGACCAGAGTGATTAATGTAGTCTAGTAACAGCCAGCCTGATGCTTTATAAGCAGCCACATGTTTGTTTACTTATGTATAATTTGTTTATCTTTTGGTTCTGAGTCTCAAATTCAGAAGGGGCTGTCAGATGAGAAATCCAATCAGAAGTGATTCTCCAAGCACACTTATCCTGGGGCAGACTCCAGTTTATTTCAGGCTGACAGCTGGCACCTGTTGCCTACAGTGAAACATTTGCTGACACTGATGGAAAGAGACAGGTGGCAAGGCTGGCATAAATGCCACATTTGATTGATAAAGTGATCTAAGTATCACAGACACAGAGAATGTCATTAGCAATCACTGCTTCCACTGTGGAAAGCATTGCAGGGGCCAACAAGGCAACAAAGAATGTAGCCCTGAAGTATCAGCATATGTGAGTGTGTGTGTGTGTGTGTGTGTGTGTGTGTGTGTGTGTGTGTGTCTGACTCAATGTAGTCCCTTTCACTGTGAAGCAAAGAACACTTGACTTGGAATATCAGCACATGCAGCAGTGTGTGTGTGTGTGTGTGTGTGTGTATGTGTGTGTATGTGTGTGTGTGTGTGTGTGTGTGTGTCTGACTCAATGTAGTCCCTATCACTGTGAAGCAAAGAACACTTGACTTGAAATATCAGCACATGCAGCTGTGTGTGTGTGTGTGTGTGTGTGTGTGTGTGTGTGTGTGTGTGTTTGTGATTCAAGGTAGTTCCCATCACTGTGGAGCAAAGAGCACTTGACCTGGAGTCTGGGGTTCAAAGTTGGGTTCAAATCCTGACCTGAAGCTAAGAAGATATTGGGCCCAGGCAACTCATAAAACACATCAACTGCTAAGTGGTGGTGGCACACACCTTTAATCCCAGCACTCAGGAGGCAGAGCCAAGTGGATCTCGGTGAGTTCAAGGCCAGCCTGGTCTATAGAGTGAGATACAGAACAGGCACCAAAACTTCACAGAAAAACCCTGTCTTGAAAAACCACACACACACACAAAATAAACCATCAACTTCAATTTCTGCTACTCTCTCCACTTTCTATTTGTTCAGCAGTGAAATTCACTCCACTTAGGGAATCCTTGGCCTGGGAAATCTACCTCCAACATAAGTTTCAAACCCTGGAATGCAGTCCAAAACAAACAACAACAATAACAACAACAAACCCAACGTGGGGTTCATACTATACTATTATCAAACATGCATTTGTTAACTGTCAAGGTAATATGCGTTTTCCACAAATTGCTAGCTCCATAAGAACAAAACCTATGTCCTTCTCATCAGAGTCAATGCTGAACTCCACATATCCTACTTCCCATCTGCTTGTGCCAGCACGGTAGCCAAATGGATAGCTCCTTGCCAGAGCTCTGGACTTCTCAGGGGATTGATCCATCTCTAAAATGTTTAACCCTCCTTGATGTTTGCTTTTGCTCTTCTCACCCATCCTTTTCGAGATCATCAGGTATCTAGAGCTTGTCTCCTTTAGTCTAGGTCAACTGAGTGTTCTGGCCTCTCCAGTTTCTCTTTTCCAAGTGATCATCTTAGAGAAAGTCAGCTGGGGTAAAGTACCTGGAGTCAAACCATAGCTCCAACACTTCTTAGCTTATAAGCTTGGCTAAGCTTTTCAGATGCACTCTTTTTTTTTTTTTCTCTTACTCTGGTTGTCCTTGTCCCTAACCATCAAGTGATTGCCCTGTGAACATTGCGTAAAGATAGTTATGGCCCAGAAAGCTCTCCTTTCTGCAGCTCCTTCCCCTGGATAGTCCTTCAGAATCAACTCCAATAGGCCATTACCTCACAGTATTAGTCTGAGGTAGGCTGAGTAGATCACAAGACTGCATGGTGGATACTCACCCTATTGTGAGGGTGTGGATGAAGCAGGCCACCAACAACTTCAGCTCTGACAATGGGAGACACTGTGTCACTCTGAGTCACAGAATTAGAAGTTTCAAAACATTAGACTATAGCTCAGATACTGAAAAACTTATGACCCATTTCCACTACACTGATCAAAATTTACTAACCATAAAGCGCTCCGGTTACCCTGACCTTTTGTCCTCCAAACAAACAGTAGAAATAACTGAAAACAGAAAGAAGCGGCCATATCATCCCCTAAAGTTAGAAACACAACTTTCTAAGTTTTCTGTGAGTTCTTCAGTTTGTCCACTATCTGGGTATTAAATATACTTCAGTATTAACTCGAGAGAACTCTTATCCTGCATAGCCCAGTGCTATAGAAAAAAAGATCGTTAAAGAGGCTTCTCACTGACAGGACTCTGGAGATGTGAGCTCAATATCAAATAAGCTAGTCCGTTTTCCTTGCTTGTTGCTTACAAAGGAAAAGGAATTCTGGATTGTTTTCCAAAACTACACATGTCAAATACTCTGCAGTAAGGCAGTTGTGGACTTAACAAAGCTCTACTACATTCAGCAACATTATCTAGCATGAACCTGAGATTTGTTTTGCAGACACACCCAGTTTCTTCTGATGCTGTATTGATGGAGCTGTCAATCAACATGCCCATATATTCCTAATTAAGCTTACTCAATTACACTCATTCTTCCCGGAATCGAAGCCTCGACATGTTCCAGAAAAGGATAGAACACAGGAGATGGAATCTCTGACAACAGTTTTGCACTGTTTCTTGTGCTTAGATTACTTTTATTTTTCGTTCCCCATGTGTGTTGAACTTGGCTCCTAGTTCTTCAGTTCTGCGAAAGAACCTTGTACACAGCTGGGGCCAGCTCCTGCGGCTTTCAAGCAATGAGCTTTAATTGATATTATCTTCTTACCATGAGGATGACTGATGAAACAGTCTTAATCACTAAAGCTTAAGTAAACCACAGGCTCCACAGAGAATGCTTTGTGGGCATCCTGTCATTTTAATTCTAACACACAATCTTCAAGGTATGTGGTTCCTTGGTATGGAAATTCTTAGCAGTTTCCTAGGAGTCCTTAAACTTCCCTTTCAAGGAAGCACTCACAGAAGAGTTAAGGTCTCTTGAGCTAAAGCTATGCACTTGACCACTGTGCACTAGAGAGGGAGAGTGGGATTTACTCATTCAATCACTCAGGCATCTAGTTACTACTGATGTAACCATTCTGCAATGCCGTAGTCCACGGTAGAAGCTGGAGGGATGATGGCAAAAGACTGTCCATGTGTGTGAAGTTAAATGCTAGTGGAAAAGAAAAGGGTCAGGAAGGGAAAAAAAACACTAAGGGAGCTGAGGCGGGGGATTGCCACTTTACGACAAGCTTGAAGTACATAGCAAGCTATTGAAAATAGCTGATTCTGGCACTTTTTTTTTGGTTGGGGGTAGAGTAAAATAGAGCTATCTAATAAATACTTAACATTGTATTTTAGGTAGAGCAAGGAAAAATAAATATGCACTGTAGTTCCTAATGATAAGTAAGAGCAAGAAACTAAAAGAAGATGGGGATAGAGTGGGAATGTGAGCTGCTCTGATATCTGATAATGCAGCAGAAAGCCATGAAAACACCTGAGACAGAGCATTTGAGACAGAAAAATGTCAAGTGTTATCATTGCTGGGGCAGGAGCGAGTCAGATATATTTGATTAGCAAGCAGACATCTTTGGCTCTGGAGAAGCAAGAAACAGAGTAGAAATTACACCATGTTGTGAAGTGAGACCAGGTGGCATGTTGATGTAGAGGTGAGCTCCCATTTATAGCCCTGTCACTATGGTAGAGCTCTTCCCCAAACTTGTGATAGTCCTTATTTGCAAAGGGGAGTGTAGGTGAAGCAGGAGAGAGGAACTGAAGGATTGTTCTAAGCCCTGACACTGTGCAGTGAGGTAAAGACAGGGTAAAAGTGAGACTAGAACATCAATATCTGTCTCCATGCTGCCTAGATGTTCACCTAGGTCTCTGTCTTCTTGCTTCCAGTCAGTGTGATAGTTCATACATTAAAAAACACCACTGCAGATCTACCTGGATAACTATTTTATTTCCTGATTAATTATATAAAGAAATAAAATAAATATCCCTGCCACTTAAATTATGCAATAGAAATAAATTTGAGAATAAGAGAAATGTGGTTGCCCCACTGGTGATTTAGATCTAATAAACACACAATATTCAGTATTCATTTAATAGCTCTGCCTTTGTGATTTTCCACAAAAACAATAGCTCTCAGAATCACCTATTTTGAAAGGGAGTGAATCAACTCATCATCATTTAAAACAAATCAAAGTGGTACATAAAATTCTGTCCTATGTAGAATGTACAGCTATACTAAACTAAACGCATAGCTTAAGATTATTCTCAGTAATGTGAAATTTGCCTAGGAGAGTCTCTGTGGAAGGTAACTATTTGATGATAGAGACCCAGATAATATCCATAGAATAAGAATTGCTACCCCATCTGTACAACTCCAGCAAATTTATTTATTCTTTTGGGGTAAACCTGCAGTAAAAAAATAATTACTCAGTGAAATAATAAAGAATGTTATACACAGTAGTATAGTGTCATGGGAACACATGGTAGGTTTGTAGAACTATTGGGTCAATTTTCAGAGGAAGTGATTTAATGCCCCAATTTTCAGTATTTTGATAAAGTAGCTCAAGAGGACAAAGGGGATTAATCTAAGTACAAACAGACAGGAAGTGCCTGAAAACAAATCTGAACTCAGGCTCCTGTTCTTGAATCTGGATGCTCTTGGTAAAATGAAAACCAAGGATAGCAAACACACTTCCTTACTTATTTAACCTGGAATGTATCAGTGTTAAAATGCTAACAGTACTTGCTCTTAATTAAGAAAATGGATTATTAGTAGGATACCAGAAATTCGTGATCCATACACCTGGATCATCCTGTTTAATTTCTTTTACTTCGCAAACAATTGAAAGGGAAAAGAAATACCACACAGACACGCCGCGCGCGCACACGCACACGCACACACACACACACACACACACACACACACACACACACACACACGAAAATTCTCCATAATCCTGTACTAATATAAAATTGGTGGAAGTAAGTGACAGCAGATGACAGCAACTTCAAAGGGTTGCTAATATTTCGGGTGTACATGTAACTGAGTTTATTTAGGTTGAAATTTACTCACATTCAGGTGTTTATCTTGCGACAATAAAAATGAAAAAATAACCCATTAAGATATTGAAATGATTTTAAACAAAGTGAGTATTTGAATATTTTCTAGTTCTATTTTCTCATATGCCCTCACGGAACTTGAGATATCAAAGCATAAAATAGCAAGTTCTATTCATTGAAAATAACACAAAAAAGTACTTTTGCTTTTCAAAAACCACTTAGGATGATATGAAGTGATTTTCTTTTCTTAACTGTTTTAGTAATTTTAGCTTTCCTGTGATTTGTTTCTAGTAGCTTAGGATGATTCAGTATAGGAACCTAGTGCTCCAGCTCAGGAAGAATTCATATGTAAACATTCATACATGTTAAACTATGCTAAATATCTTAGAAGACCAGAAGGTGAGGGAGGGAGATGGAGGAGTGTGAATGAAGTATTTTCAATTGTTAGCTTCAAAACAAGATTTCATGAGGCTTAACATATAACACGTGGTAAAAGTACCAGGGACAATAGGACTCACATCATTGTCACTCAATGAACTTTTACATTAAAGTCATTCCAGTTAATGAGGGCAAGAATGCATTAACTCAGAGGTTTTCCGTGTTTCTTGATAGGTGTAGGTACTATGAAAATCTGGCAACTGCAAAAATATATGAATGGAAAAGAACCACCTATTTCAGTTTCCTAAATAATGATGATATTTAAGTGTTGATTTCAGACCACTGTGAATACAAACACAAATTTGTTCATAATGAAAAATTCATGAGCTAAAGCCAAACCCTATTCTCAAGCTACTAAGTGGTGATAACACCTAGGCTTTCTCCATTCTTTGAGGATGAAACTCAAAAGATGCCCCAGGGGAATAGAGCACTCTGAAGACCATTTACATGACCCACAATTCTGAGATCACAGAACATGTTGTGTGCTTTCTTCCTAACATTCCTTTCTTCCCTTGCTGTCTACTGGCCATGGGAAAATGCAATTGACTTCCACAGAGTTCTAAATGGATTATGGAAACTCCTCTAGCTTTGGTTATTGAAACTCTTGGAATCACTCATATATCAAACCCTCCCGATCTCTTGTATATTCTGTAACAGCACCTCAGTGACTCAAAGCAGTAAATCATTATTGGCTTACCACATGGTATATGCAATGCAAAGATGGATGAGGAAGGAAGGTTTCTTACTCTGGGGGTGTTTCTGGGACTGTGGAGGTAGCTCAGGGGTTAAGTGCTTAGGGGCAAGTGTGAAGACAGTGATTCAGATGGGAGCAATCACAATTCCTGGTGAGCATGTTGTCCTGCCTGTATACCCAGAGATCTGAAGGAGGAGACTGGGAATCCTCAATGCATGATGGCTAGCTAGACCAGCTGAACTGGTGAATTCTGGGTTCAAGTTAGAGACCCCATGTCCATAGATAAGGTGGAAAGATATCTAGAAAGCTACCTGACCTTACCCCCTGGCCTCCATATGCCCAGGCATGCACACACATGCGCACACAGGCAGACACACACACACACACACACACACACACACACACACACACACACACACACGATATTTTCTAACTTGGCAGCAGCAGTAGAGAATCATAAAGGTCACAGAGAAGACAAATGTATCCATTACATAATCTCACTTCAAAAGTGAGAATGTATATTGGGATATAAGCAAAACACTATCATCAAGAAACAGAACAAACAAACAAATAAAAGCAAATCACTCAACAGTTAGGATGCCTGAAACATGACTAAGAGAGAAATTTACCATGGGCTTTCCAAAACAGGTTGTTTTTTTCCCCCTAAGAAAGACGAACAAACCATTGCATAAAGGGAGCAAAGCAAGTAATCCTGAGTGCACAGTGAGTTGGGAAGCTACTGTGGAAATGGTACACAACCAGGCACAGTAAGTACACACACAGGATTTTTGAATGAATGATTTTGAAGGACAGATGTAAAGCAGTTGGGAGGGTAATACAAGTAGCAATAGTTTGGGAAGAACAGGGAAGAGTTTAGAAGTCTGTTCTGCAAAATAAAGAACTATACCCTGAAGGCAATGGGAGTCTCAGGTTGCATATTGAGGAATGATCCAGATCTGCTTTTAGACGGATGGCAGGAAGGGTGGCGGGGGGGGGGGGGGGGGGGGGGGGGGGGGGGGGGGCATGAGAAGAGACTAAATAGGAAAAATCAGTGAGAGAAAATATACCAATAGTTCAGATTAAGGTGACATGTGAACTAAATGAAGCAATGGCGATAGCAAAAGAAAGTGGGAATTCAGAAGGGAAGCTTAAGGTTTAATTGCCAAATGTCTAGAGCGGATGGATAGAGGAAAGAGATTAAGAACTTCCTGTTTTGGGAATCACTGAGTTCTTAAGATGTGTTTACTGAAATGAGTATGGAGTCCCTACTGTTGCATGGGAGGAGTCATTTTATTCAAATAATAGAGCCTGTGTTCACACTGGGAGTGGCCAGAGACATTCTAGAGAGAGAACCACCTCAGCACCAACTTCCCTGAAGCATCTTGTCATGCCAAATGAAAGGCTAGCATTTTAAGCATGGGAGTAAAAGTATTCCTGCCCACGGAAACTGGGAGGGACGTTGAAATCTGCTAACAAATGAGTCTAGCAGGTCATTATTTTACAGAACAAAAATAGAAAAAGACCCTGTGCTGTTTCCTTTATGCCCTTTGTGCTACTTGAAGTCATTATAATGAGCCAATATTATTTTTAATCTTAAAAATGAAAGATTAGAAAGTAATTAAAAATATATTCACAGTTCAAAAGAACCCCTGATTCAATCTCTGAAAGATTTACAATATCAAAAGAATGTCCTTGAAGATGCTTGCTTTTGGTCATTGCTTAAAATATGCCTAATTTAATTTATTTCCTCTTTAATGTTACTACAAAATTTGAAAGAGAGAAAAAAATTCAGTTTTAAGTTTTTTTCTTTCCTTGTTATTGAGTGAAACTTTAAAGACATTCACATTTTCTTTTACAAGTACTGTGTTTGTTCTTTCCTTTAAAAGAATAAAGAGAAACCACTTTTATTCGCCCACATATTAAGATTCAATTGCTTAATACATAATGCCATCCAAGCCTAACTTTTGAAAAGCAACTCAGTTTCTGCATTAGCAATTCATTAAAAGCCAGCTCCACTAAGACCTTTACTTACAACTTGTATATCTAATATACAGAGCCACTTACGGAAAGTGGTGTCAAAAAACAGGACCCTTCCAACTATCTATCCCTAAGCTCATCAGTGGCAAAGGTCATAAGATGTTATTTAAGAAGAGCCCAAGGTATTCACAATTGCCTGCCCATGCTTTAATGGAGACAAGATTTCATTCTCTGCAGTACATGCCTAAGTCTTTTTATGTACACAGGCCATCCATTATTTTTTATTAGTATTCATTTTTCTTGCTTATTAAAGAAACAAAAGTTCAAAGTAGGAAAATTATAAAATATCAAAAGTATTAAGAAAGCTGAAATATTTGACACAAAGAGAGGAGAAGCCTGTGGTACCTGGAAGTAGGCCGACTGCTCACAGCTGCCATGTCGGCATTCTGAGGGATATAATCCCTAGTCTAAACACCCACTGCAGGAAAGAACAGGAGACCATTATATAGTGAGACAAGGCCACTAGAGAGGTTTGCCTGAGCACAAATGATGACAGGGCTACTGTGGCTCTCCCAGGACAGCAACTCTCCCAGCCAACATTCACTCTGCCCCTCTTTATCACTCACCACGTTATCCTCAGCCTTGTCTGCTCTCACAATAGTATGTTTAAATTGTATTTAGATACTCATTAAAGAATGGTTCTCATTTACTTCTAGCATCCCATCAAGACTGAATTTGTACTTCCCTGCTCCCTTCAGAAGCCCCTAGATGAAACCCCAAATCAGAAACGAGATCCTTCCTAACCCTTCTTGGAGCAATTTGGTTCTCCAGGATATAACTGATCAACTGCAGACATGTTCTCAGTGATCCATGGGTTGGAGGCAGTGATGGTGACAGCATTATCATCATATTCTGGGATTCCTTCTTCCTTCGTACAGTGATGTGGATAAGAGTGAAGAGAACTAGCCCTTACTGGATGATTAACTATTCTTCATTCACAATTCCAAGCCCTTTCCTTAAATCAACTCATGCCAGACCTACCTTGATCCTATGAAATGGATATATCACTTCAATTCTAAAAACAAGGGACAGAAATATAAAGACAAAGCTTGTCTTTATTTGAAGGTTCCCAGCCACAGAAATATTCACATGTTGAGCAGAATAATGCTTTGTTGCAGGGAACTGGTTTATACACTGTAGGAGAAGAGCAGGCATCCTTGACATCTACTGTAGTCCAGTGTGTACCCTGCTCTGTCTCTGCTGTGAGACCTGAAGGTGACTCTAAACATTTTAAATTTACTTTGGGGAAAAATTATCAACTGCTAAAAGCCACTGCTTTAAAGAATTGGTTTTTAGCGCGCAGTGGTGGCACACGCCTTTAATCCCAGCACTCAGGAGGCACAGGCAGGCAGATCTCTGTGAGTTCAAGGCCAACCTGGGCTACAGAGTGAGTTCCAGGAAAGGCACAAAGCTACACAGAGAAACCCTGTCTCGAAAAAACAAAACAAAACAACAACAACAACAAAAGAATTGGTTTTTAAAGAATTTGTTTCAAATTTTTAAATTTGAACCATGTCTATGTAATTACCATGTATTTTAGAAGCTTTTGAAATGTCTTATTATGTAGAGCCCAGGCTGGCCTGGAACTCATTATAAAGCTCACACTTGTCTTGAACTCCCTCGTTTCTGCCTCCACCTCTTGAAAGATGATATTAGAAGCATGCACACCACACTGGGAAAAACCCAAAACTTTCATAAGCAAAGACTTTTAACAAGTGCAAAATACACATACTCTAATTCATTAAGTATGTCCCACTGGGCAGTCTTTCCTTTGTTTTCAAGGTTTTGCTATTGAAAATAATTCCACAAGGAACATCTTTCCACATAGACTATTTTCTGTTTAACTGACTTTGCTCCTTAGATGCAATTGTTAATAAAAGGACTCACTGAGCCACAGGCTATCTTTATATTTTAGAAAATGGTGTATGTATCCTTTGCTTTGACTATATTCATCTACTTGTCCCACTAATGCAGTTAAAGTAAGATATGTGACCCAAAACACTGAACAACCTGATTAAATACATTACTAGTTGGTTGCTAAAGTGCATGTGTTAGCTCAACCTTTGCTACACTTGAATTATATATTTGCTCATTTGTAACCAATTTCTTGCATGCATGCCTAAGCAACCGTGGATTACCAAAATAAAGGGCAGATGGTATAAAGTGTTGGGACTATGACACTGAATAAGAAGGAGGCTAAGTGCTTAATATCAAGCAAAAGGACCCATGTCCAGATGCCCAACACTCACGCAGAAATCCAAGTCTTACACCACATACCATAGGCCCAGCACTTCGAGGCAGAGAAAGGAGGAAGCCCAGAGCATTTTAGCCAGACAATCTAGTCAAATCAGTGAACTCCATGTTCTGTGAGATACCTGGTCTCAAAAGCAAGAGAAGACACTCAACATCAACCTGTGGCATGTGAGCATGCACGTGCACACACACAGTGCACACACACACACAGCATAAAGAATGATTCAGACGGGATGAAGGAGGTTGAAGAATATAGCACCCAGAATACAAACTTCAGGGAAGTAATGTCTCTGCTGATATATTATCATAGATGCTTCCCAATTGACAAGTGATGCCAAAATGACATCCTTATTAACTCATCTTCAATGTAAAATGTTACTAGCTAAATGCATTCAGTTCTTATAACCTATGAATCCCATGGCTTAGCCTAGCCTTCCTTAATACATAACCAGGAAGAATCAAAACAAGACCCATTTCATGATGGAGAATGGAGTATCTCCTGTAATTTATTACACATTGTACTGAAGGTAGTAACCAGTTGTTGTATGACAGGCACAGCTCAAAATACTCTGGAAAGAAGACTGTTTGAAAGACCTAATTAAAATTAGTTACTATTGGATAGAGATAATGGAGGGACAGGAGCATTGGCTTCTGATTGGAAGCTGCTGCCCAGCCTCTCAAGAGAATGTCATTCTACATATTAGTGTTCTGGAAGAAGATCTAAATTGAAAATTCTAAATGCAGTTCTCCAGAATACATACAGCTGTTCATAAAGTAAAAAAATAAAAATAAAAATAAATCATTAAGTTTAACCATCTTAAGTCAGGGACTACCTGCAGTTAAGAAAACATCAGGCTGGGTTAGGGTGGCCATGATATCCTTATGAGAATAGGGAATTCAGTGTACATGGACAAAATGCCAGAAAACTCCAGAAATAGAGAGATTAAAAAGAGAAAGAAAGATCGGAGCTTTGTGGCCACAAGCCACTGCCAGCCAGAAAGTGACAATAACCTGGAGGAAGTTAGGCTAGGCTTCCTTCCCTGGAGCCTTCAGGAAGAGTGTAGCCCTGCCACAACCTAGATTTCCATGTTCCAGATTCCAGAACCATCACAATGCACATCTCTTTTGTTTGAAGATACCCAGCTGAGGTACTTTGCTCTGGCAAATGGATGGAATTAGCATCGCTGGACAAGGATATAGTTGCATTTATTATCTTGATGAAAAGGTATGGACTAAAATCCATTAAGAACTTGCATCAGTCTTAGAAAATGTAAGTGAAGCCTGCATGGGACTGGACTAGGCCCTCTGCATATGAAGACATTTGTGTAGCATGATCTGCTTAAGGGGCCCCCTGGCAGTAGGATAAGAATCCATCCCTGGTGCATGAGCAGGCCTTTTGGAGCCCACTTCTATGATGGGACACCTCATACAGCCTTGAGGTGGGGAGTGAGGTGAGCCTTGGACCTGCTTCTAATAAGTGTACCTCCACATGAGAGGCCTTACCTTCTTGTAGGAGGGAATTAGGGATGGGTTGGGAGGGGAAGACAGGAGGGGCAGGAGGAAGGAAGAGGGGGATCTTTGGTATGTAAAATGAATAAATTTTTTTCTTAATTAAAAAAATAAAAATAAATAAATGCAAAAAAAGAGAAAATGTAAGTCAGCATCTGAAAGTGTAGATTCTATCTTTCATTTCTAAGGGATCAAGCTCATTATGTAACTAAGGATGGCTTTGAACTTCTTTTATTAATAACATATCTTTTACTTTTAATTGTGTGTGTGTGTGTGTGTGTGTGCGCGCGCGCGCGCGCGCGCACGCGTGTGCACGTGCACCCCTAGAGGCCAGAAGAGAAATAGAGTCACAGGTAATTGTGAGCAGCCCAACATAGGTACACAGGATTCAATACAAGTTCTCTGAAATAACAGTATGCATTCTTAAAGCTGAACCATCTTTCTAGCTCTAAACTTGGATCCTTGGGCCTCTACCTCCCAACTCTAGAATTATTGTAGGTATTCATCACCATGCCTGATTTTTGAGAAGCTGGGGATACCAGGACTTTGTGCATGCCAGATAAGCAGTCTACTAACCCAGCTCCAATCACAGCTCCTACATATGGGATTTTGTTATTTTCCAAGAAATATTATTGATGTGCACATATTTTACCATTACTATTCTCATCATTAATTTATTAAGGAAAGGCATTCAAACACCAATGTAAATGGAAAACTTCAGAATACTACACAAATATGTTTGATAATTTATAGTTTCTTGATGTCTTAATTTTAATAAGGATTTCTAATGCTTCAATTATGACTTCACACAATCATAGCTACAGTTTATTAAATCCATACTAACTATAATCTGTTGGTAAGCTGCACAGTCTTCAAAGTCCTCAATTATAGAGAGTAATTGAATTGCACAGAGGCAGAACTTGTGAAGCAAATGTGAATTTTACAAAGCTTCTCCTATGAATTGAGCTTGCCCTCATAAACACTCACTTACACTGGTGTTAAAAGTGTTGTCTTCTTCGTTCGTTCATTCGTTCGTTCGTTCGTTCGTTCGTTCATTCGTTCCTTCCTTCCTTCCTTCCTTTTTTTAGGTCTATTACTTTTATTTTTACTTGTGTGTGTTTGTATGGGGCTATGTGCACGTGAGTGCTGGTGGCTGCGAATGGAGTTCCATGTGGTTGTGAGCTGCCCCACATGGGAGCTGGAAACTGAACTCAGATCCTCTGGAAGAGCACCAAAAGCTCTTAACCACTGAGTCATTGCTCCATCCCCTCTTTTTCCTCACAAAATACCCTCTTTCATATATATATATATTTGATTTTTTTAGAATTGGGAAAGTTGAGAACTGAAATGAAATTAAACTCAATTCCTTCTTTTTACTCAAAGAGAGTCACAGAATCAGGACCAGAAAACCAAGACTGGGCTACCGACCCACAAAGAGAATGACTAGACTACTAGAAATATTCTCTTTTAACCATAGTCTACTCACTGTCCTTTCTATAGTCCCCCTTACCTTCACTGACTTCCTGCCTGCATTATATTTCATCTGCCCAGCTCATGGCTAAGATCTTTTAAGTCAAAGACCACATCTTTGCTGCCCATCATCCATGAACCTCTCCCTGGCTGAACAGTCAGTATCTGAGGTGGAAACTAAATATGGAAATGAGAAAATAGTCATGACAAGACATGAGTAAGAAGCCATTTCCTTTGTTGCTGCATTGTGTATCCTAAGTGGCCCGAAGAGACCTATGTTTGTGTGAAAGGCTTTGTGGGAGATTCTGGGTCATTGTGGCATGCTCCTGAAGGGGATTATGGGTCACTGGTCTCTTTCTTTCTATATATACTTACTAGCTTCCATCTGGCCCACCAACCAATCCTTGCTGTGATATTCTACCTCACTCCAGGCTTAAAGCAACAGGGTTAACTGACCCTGAATATAAACCTCTGATATTATGAACAAAATAAATTAACCTTTTCTGTTTTTAAGCTGCTGGTCTCTAAGATTACTTACAGTAACAAAAGGCTGACTGGTACGGTGTCTTGATAAGAATCCATTTTGTTAAACCTAGCCCCTTCCTGTAGGCTCCTCTCCTTACTCAGTGTCATTCTGGTTTTACCCTCTTTTGCACAGTAGTGACTAGAATTTCTTTCCAGATTTACTATGACTACATATGGTCCAGAAAAAAAAATGAAGTTGGTCCAGATCTTTTATACTACACTATTTTCCTTCTCTATCAAGAAGGACAGAATACCAATGAGAAGGAAGGACAGGGTAAAGTGTGGATGAGTTGATATATTTATGTTTCTACCCCATCCCTCAGTACTTAGTTTTCCACACCATACTGTCCATCCCTTGTAGGATGAACTTTAGATAATACCCTATTCAAAGGCTTTGAACACTATGTTAAATTTTTTTAAAAAAGAAAATCCTTCATTCTCTAAGATTCAGGTTCTATGATCACACTGTGCAGATTCTAGATGGACCCTTATGATCTAGCCATGTTCATGATTATCAGATGACACATAATCATTCTATAAAATCTGAGGTAATCAGCAAAACTTGTAATTAGTAGCTAACTATTTAAAATAGGTAAACAATTCCCTAGGAGAAGAATAAAGAACAGAATGCTCAAATAAGAGGCAATACAAAAACACTAAATGTTCTTGGTTAAAGAAATATTGCTTGCACTTGCCAGATCTATTTGTCTAATTCCCTTGATTCCTTTCCTTGTTTCTCTGTGGTTCTAATTGAAAATGTACTGGCATCACTCAGTTGGAAGCTGCTGTCACATTAACATATCGATCCTGCGATGGTTTTTGCAAGGGCTTTGCGAGGGGGATGTCCATTCACAAGAAGCCCGTTACATAAAGGACATGAAATAAATAATTATGGATGTGCAGCTTTGAAGTTTTTACTCCACTTGCTGAACTAAGAAATCCATCTCAATGGTCCAGTCTGACAACTTTTGATCATAATCATTAGTACCAGACAGAAGATTAGGATGGGGTTGGGCAAGTTATTGTCAATGCACAGACAAGCCATTCACAATCTGTTTCTCTAAAGCTTTCCCATTATAACCCTATCTCCCAAGTAAACTTGAGTGGGCATCTATCCACAATATATGTAATTTGTGGTATGTTTTATTCATATGTTGTATATCTTAAAAATATACAATTAAAGGGGCTTGCATGATAGTTGAGTCAGTAAAGTGCTCGCTGTAAAAACATGAGGACCCGAGTTCAATTACCAGGACCCAAGTAAAAAAGCTGAGCATGGTGACATGAATTTGAAATTTCTGCATTGGGAAGCTGATAGAGGCAGATCCCTAAGATTCAGTGTACAACCAGCACTGTCAAACCAGCTGATCCCAAGTTCCAGTAAGAGATTCAATCTCAAACAAAAATAAGGTGAGTGTTGCCTGAGGAATAGCTTCTACATATAGTCCCTCATCACACATAAAGTAGACAGATATACACAAAACAAACATCTTAATGAAACAAAAGACTCACAAGGTTCTTAATTTTTGTGCTAGCATTGGAATTATCTTGCTCACCTTTGTGTAGTGAAAAATTCCACAGTTCACCCTAGCAAGGAAGTACACTGCTAATAACATCATCCTCTACCTGTGTCCAGCCCTGTCTCACATAATAGCTGCATTTCATGCTATCTGGCTATGCTAATAAGACACATCAAGAAATCAATCTATTCTCCACTGTACACATTTGCTCATTACCCACTGGAGCACTGACACATTGTTTGGCATCCACATTTTTCAGTGGGCATTGGTTGGTTGGAGTTTCTGGCAAGTTATTGCTCTTACCCTTAAAACACTCAACCTCACATGACCTCTCCCTCTACAGCATACTTTTTCTTTAGTGGCGAAAGATGCTGCAGTTCGGTGAAATGTATTTCCAAGTACTTGAACCAAGATGTTTGCACTACCAAGAGGGAGGAAATAAATGTCTCTGGCACCTGGGAATATAACCTGAGTGGTAATGCTGAAAAACATTCACACAAAAAGCCAGCTCTGAAGCCCTTAGGAAGTCCTCACCAAGTGTACATTCTATACAATCAAAAATTCTTTGAAGTTTTGTTTTTGCTTGAACTTTGTGTTCTGTGCTTTTGTAAGCCATTCTTAATTTACATACAAAAGTAGTGCTTTGAAATTGTGGGTGCTTCCAAGCTTATCCTGTTTCCATGAGTATTCCCAACACATTCCAGATTTTGATCAGCCAATAATAGCAGCTCAAGATAGAGGGCGTAGAGCAGACAAGGAGGTGAAAGTTGATCATTACCCACCAATCTGTGAACTTCAGCACACGTAAGTTCTCTAAATCTCACCAAATGGTTCCAAGAGACAAGCCTGTATGTCAATACTTTTTCTTTCTAAGTCATAGAAACAAGTTCACCTATGAAGTCAGAATGTTGGAACCCCATGATGCTCTTGAATGATCCTTAAACCTTTTACATGAAGAACTACAAGGTTGTAAAGGTTGACATTCTGTCAAGTTCCTACAGCCACAATTTTCAAAGAATAGAAACGGTGGCCTTGATTTGAGGAGGAAGAATTGCATCAAAAAAGTAATTAATTTCCCTATAAATGTTCATAATATAACAAGAACTGAACTCTGCACCTGAAGTGCAAGTCCATGTCCCATTCCAGAGTGCATGTCTCTCCTGTTGGATTAGACTAGGTCCGTAAATCTTGCTGGTTAATGTGAACTAAATTATTCAAAGTATGGGATGATTGGCAAATCACTGAGGATGGCATTATTAAGAACCTCTTTAAGTATAAAACTTTGGTATCTTCTAATAGTTTCAGAGGGAGGTCTTACATGAGAAGGCAACTCTAGCCCTCCACATGGTTACAGAGAGCTGAAGGCTAACTCCATCTGTTGATATACTCCATGTTTATTATGTAACTCTCAAAAGCACTGTTCTTTGCCCACGTGAAAACTTCTTTCTAGTTTTAAGCTGCTAACATGTTCAGTGTTCCACAGAAAGTGTAAGTGCTCTCCCTTAGATTAACAGCTTCCGCAGCAGACATTCTGAGAGTCTTCTTGCATCAATAAACAGCTGTTGACACACTCACCTTTTTATGTTTCTATGACCATATTCTTTGAGTTTCCCATCTTTTAGAACTTTCTTTGTCTTGGGCGCTTCTTCTTTACTTTGTTCATGAGTCCTGTTGTTCACAGTAAGGTTGTAATCTCTATTCTCTTTTCATAGTTATTATACCTGTAACTTCAATTATCTCCTACACATTAAAGAATAAGAACTGGGGGCTCGAGTGATGGCTCATTGGTTAAGAGCACCACCTGCTCTGCCAGAGGATCCGGGTTCAATTCCCAGCACCCACATGGCAACTAAAGAATAAGAACTGTGTCTCTCTACTTAAACTCGAGGTAAAATGCTTTCTATTTATCTTCACTCACTACACAGTTGCAGATCCTCCAATGACCACCAATATCCCATTTTAGGGGCTAGCCTAACCATCCCATTTTCCCCCTATAATCTTGGAATATCAATTCTGACAGCTGAGCCCTACTCTGGAAATTTCTTCCCACTGACAACTACACTATCCAAGGATATGTATGGCCCCTCACAGAAGTCCAAAGGAACCAAGCAAACCAAGTGGTTGATCAAAGAATATAAAGAACATATAACCCCTCCATCAAATTTAATAGTCTGGAGCACATTCAAATTTCCATTTGGACTAGCCAATATCTTCACTGAAATTTCATCTCAGGTATATGTGTGTACGTGTGTGAGTGAGAGAATGAGTGTGTGTGTGTGTGTGTGTGTGTGTGTGTGTGTGTGTGTGTGACAATCCTTCTTTCCTCATTTTCCCATAGGCATGTCTCTTTGACAACTCTGTTGTAAATTCACATTTAATTCTTCATTTAACTCTTTCCCATAGGAACCCACAGTTAACATCACAATGAAACATATCCCTTTTCCTAAAAACTCTCTCATATTTATCTTTTGCACAAATATTCACTATGTTAAGATGCCAGACTAGGGTATGACTTAGTGGCAAAGTGCTAGTCTGGCATGCTCAAGGTCTTGAGTTCAGTTCTTAGCATCCAAATATGAGTAAACCAAAGTACCACCTCAGTGAATAATCGTCCTTCTCCCCATTACTCAAGCAAGAGACCTGAGAATCATTCTCCATATCTTCTCCACATATCGTTGGCCTCATAGGTTCATCTTCAGAAACTTCAGATAAATTTTGTTTTCTGCATTGTTATTGCTGTTTTTCACTTAAGTCTTCTATCCCAAAGATTATTGCATTCTGGTCCAATCAACAAGCCAAGGCTAAATGTTGATCATTTCACTGACAGCTCTGAGTGTTGTGTGAGGCAGATTGAACATCATTGACTGTATCTAAAAATAACCTCATTCAGGTTTCCAAATTGTCACAAGTGTCAAAAGAATTATCACTTTCTATCTCTGCCATGCTGGGAAGAAGACTGGAAACACCATTTTTACTACCAACACTTGTCTTTACACCCATAAGCCAGGTGGAAGTCCTGGGAGACTGTTACTCTTCGTTTTATTGTGTCTCTGTTTCCTAACATTCAGCCTAAGCCTTCCAATGCATAGTCACTTGTCAAATATCTGCTGAATGAATCAATAAGAAAGTCAATAAATCTTTCGAAGGAACAAATGAATCAAAAGATAAAAGCAAGGGAGGTTATGATAAAGAGGAAAATAGAGCAGGGAGGGGAAGGCAGCCTCTGGACCCCCAAGGGTCTTGTCACTTGCATTGAATTGATGCCATGATAAATGATGTATTTTAGGAGATAAGAGGGATGCTGGCAAAGTTCTGGAAAACAAGGTTTTAAATTATAGCTACATTTTCTCATTTTGTCCCTTCTAGTTTGGAATTTCCAAGAGGACTTATAATACCAGTTTGTGCAGTGAAGTAGTTTATGCAAGAGAGAGGAATCAATAAATACTAATTAATGATAATAATTAAGGAGGGAGAAGTAGGTAGAAGACACAACTGGAATTGCTAAGTAGGTTTCAGCTGAGATAAGTCCCTTTCTGAAATGCAAGTTCCCCGACATTGGTCCTGCCTGTTGTGTAGTAATTTCTTCTGTTAGGAAAATAAATAAATAAAAATAAAAATCCCACTCATAATTGAGGAAAAAGACATGTCCTGTCCTATGTCAATCACATAATATTGGTATGACCTTGGAGGGGCTGCCTAACCTCTTAGAACTTGCCCATCTGTATCTACAAGAAACACATCAGCCCCAGACTAGGTGATGGTCACATCCATTTCTAGCTCTAAAATCCTGTTCCATTTTATCTCATGCTATTTTTAGTTCTCTCCATGCCTGTCAATCCAGTGCTTTCTGCAAACTGGAAAATGAATTCAAACTGGCTAGTGTTTTATTAGAGTCATCTAAAAATAAACTTTATAGCAGAGGCTAGGAAACTTCTCTATGGAAACAATATGTGCCTGTGAGCCTGAAACTGCTTTGCAGCAACCATTTTCTGCCTCATTCTTTGTTACCTCTGAAAATGCATGCTTCCCAGAAGCCAGAGATAAGGAGGAGCACCACATGCTTATTCACCACACTGACATACAGAGAAGAAGAAAAAAGACACAGTGTGGGCATTAGGGGTAAGTGTTTGCTACTTGGGATTGTACTCAGTGGAACTCTAGAAATTTGGAGTTAGGAGCTGAAATCCAGCAGGTATCTGAAGGCACTAACTAGATTAATGAAATGGTCTGTCTGTCCTAAAATTCTGCTTCAATTGGGGGTAAACTGTAAGAATGCACTAAAGTGGGGAGGGCAGGGCAAATGTCATAGGAACATTCATTCTCACTATTTCTTGGTTATCAAGTGTCATTTTATCCATTAAAAGTAAGTTTTTTAAGCTTTAACTTAGTTTTCAAGCCCTACTCTCCCCCCCCCATCTTTCCATATCCCTACTCTCCTTTGTGTCTTTTATTATTTGTTTGTTTGTTTTTAAGAAGAGAAGATCTCCCAGCAGATATCCTGGTCCTCTGGCTCTTTCCACCCTATTTCCAGCTTCTGAGCTGTTCCCTGTGCCTTAAGTATGGGAGTTGTGTTGTAAATGGGGCACCCCAAGGTCAGCTTATCTCTGAATTTTGACCAGTTTTAGATTTCTATAATGTTTCTTGCCGCTGCAAAAACAAGCTTTAATGAGGGTAAGAGCAACCTGTATCTATGGGTTTAACGATAGTTATTCAGAACGAAGTGAGAGATTACACTGGCTTAGGCAACAGGCAGTAGCAGGTTCTCACAAATTTACAATGCAAGACATGAATTCCCTCGGTTTGAACAGATCTTAAGTGCAATTAGGTAACTGTCAGTTATCCTTGGGTTATAAGAGCAACCACTGCACCTTTCAAGTTATCTTTCCATGTTGGTCCTTGTTATGGTCTCTTGGTGTTACAGCTGGATAGGACTATTGGTTGTTTTTCTCCCATAGGAGCTTGCATGGCTCCTTCTGAAACTTCTATGAAGCTAGTCCTCAGTAAGGAAGCTTCCAGTTCCTTTCCAAATTGCTTCCTCCAAATCCTTTGTGATGAAGTTTGTGATGACTTCAACCATAGGAATTCACCTTTTTCTGGAAATCTGAAGGCACCAGGGCAATGGCAATGGCCTTTATTGTTTTGCAAATCTCTTAGAATCCTCTGGCCAACAACTCAAATAGAGTTATTTCTATGCTTGGGGTTTTGTTAGACAGTCTATGTATTTTGTGGGGGCCATTGTTACCCCATTGTCATAACTTCAATTAGGATACATGTGTGTGCATTATATATATATTATATATATATAATATATTATATATATATAGTATATAATATATATAATGTACAAGCCATATTCTTTTATTTATTGCTTCATAGGAGAGGAAACCACAATTCCTATCTCCATTCTCTCTTAAAGAACACTCACGCCCCCAGCTCCCAGCCTGCCCCTGACGACTTCCCTTCTGGACCAGAGGTGAGTGCCTGGGTCCAGCCTGGACCCCATCCCTGGCCACCAGCCACCCCGGGAGGACCTGCCCAGCTTGGCGCCGGGTTCTGGCCACCGGGCAGCTCCCCTTCTAGCCCCACCGGGAGGGATCCCCATTTCCAAGCCCCCGGCAGCCCCTGCAGTCTCCGCGCCCTGCCCCCACGCCCATCTGCCCAAGACCCCACCCACTTCCTGAGACTTAGAGACCGGCCCCCAGCTCCCAGCCTGCCCCCGACGACTTCCCTTCTGGACCAGAGGTGAGTGCCTGGGTCCAGCCCGGACCCCATCCCTGGCCACCAACCACTCCTGAGAGGCCTGCCCAACTTGGCACCAGGTTCTGGCCACCGGGCAGCTCCCCTTCTAGCCCCACCGGGAGGGATCCCCATTTCCAAGCCCCCGGCAGCCCCTGCAGTCTCCGCGCCCTACCCCCACGCCCATCTGCCCAAGACCCCACCCACTTCCTGAGACTTAGAGACCGGCCCCCAGCTCCCAGCCTGCCCCCGAAGACTTCCCTTCTGGACCAGAGGTGAGTACCCGGGTCCAACCCGGACCCCATCCCTGGGCACCAGCCACCCCGGGAGGACCTGCCCAGCTTGGCGCCGGGTTCTGGCCACCGGGCAGCTCCCCTTCTAGCCCCACCGGGAGGGATCCCCATTTCCAAGCCCCCGGCAGCCCCTGCAGTCTCCGCGCCCTGCCCCCACGCCCATCTGCCCAAGACCCCACCCACTTCCTGAGACTTAGAGACCGGCCCCCAGCTCCCAGCCTGCCCCCGACAACTTCCCTTCTGGACCAGAGGTGAGTGCCTGGGTCCAGTCCGGACCCCATCCCTGGCCACCAGCCACCCCGGGAGGACCTGCCCAGCTTGGCGCCGGGTTCTGGCCACCGGGCAGCTCCCCTTCTAGCCCCACCGGGAGGGGTCCCCATTTCCAAGCCCCCGGCAACCCCTGCAGTCTCCGCGCCCTGCCCCCACGCCCATCTGCCCAAGACCCCACCCACTTCCTGAGACTTAGAGACCGGCCCCCAGCTCCCAGCCTGCCCCTGACGACTTCCCTTCTGGACCAGAGGTGAGTGCCTGGGTCCAGCCAGGACCCCATCCCTGGCCACCAGCCACTCCTGAGAGGCCTGCCCAACTTGGCACCAGGTTCTGGCCACCGGGCAGCTCCCCTTCTAGCCCCACCGGGAGGGATCCCCATTTCCAAGCCCCCGGCAGCCCCTGCAGTCTCTGCGCCCTGCCCCCACGCCCATCTGCCCAAGACCCCACCCACTTCCTGAGACTTAGAGACCGGCCCCCAGCTCCCAGCCTGTCCCCGACTGCCATTCTGGACCAGAGCTTGCCCCTGACTTCCCTTCTGGACCAAAGAGTTGGACAAGAGAACTCCCTTTTGGACAAGAGAGAGAGTCTTCCTGAGTCTGTCAGATCTTTGTGAAACAAGTCCACTGATAAGACCAAGAAGGAATCACAAGGAGATGGGCAGACGTCAAAGCAGAAGTACATACAGCAAAATGAAGAGCAATACAGCATCACCAGAACCTAGCTCGCCTCCAACATCTAGACCTGAACACCAAAAATTGGAAGAAGCAGAAGAAAGTAGCCTTATGAGTAACTTCATGAAGAAGGTAGAGGCTTGTGTAGAGGAAAAGACAAGAAAATTGGAAGAACGCTGTAAACAACTAGAGGAAAGGGCAAACAAATTAGAAGAAAACAATAAAGCCCTCCAAGAAAACAATAAAGTCCTGGAAGAAAACATTAAAATCCTGGAAGAAAACAATAAAGCACTGAAAGAAAATCATGAAAAAGCAATGAAACAAACAAAGGAAACAGTCCAAGATCTGAAAAGGGAAATTGAAAAAATGAAAAAGACACAAACAGAGGGAATGCTGGAAATAGAAAACCTGAGTAAAAGATCAGGAACTTCGGATGCAAGTATAACCAACAGAATGCAAGAGATGGAAGAGAGGATTTCTGGCATTGAAGATACAGTAGAAGAAATAGTTCCATCAGTCGAAGGAAACACTAAAGCCAACAAAGTCATGAACCAAAATGTCCAAGAAATCTGGGACACCATAAAAAGACCAAACTTACGAATTATAGGGATAGAAGAAGGTGAAGAATACCAACTCAAAGGCACAGAAAATATATTCAACAAAATTATAGAAGAAAACTTTCCCAACTTAAAGAAGGAAATGCCTATGAAGATACAAGAAGCCTATAGAACACCAAACAGACTAGACCCCCAAAAAAAGTCCCCTCGACACATAATAATTAAACAACTAAATGTACAGAATAAAGAAAGAATATTAAGAGCAGCCAAGGAAAAAGGCCAAGTGACCTATAAAGGTAAACCCATCAGAATAACACCCGATTTCTCAATGGAGACTTTGAAAGCCAGAAGGACCTGGACAGATGTAATGCAGACACTAAGAGACCATGGATGTCAGCCCAGACTAATATACCCAGCAAAACTTTCAATCATCATAGACGGAAGGAACAAGACATTCGAAGACAAAGCCAGATTTAAACAATACCTATCCACAAACCCAGCCCTACAGAAAGCACTAGAAGGAAAATTCCAACCGAGGGAAGTCAGATACACACTTGAAAACACAGGCAATAGATAAAGCCACAACAGTAAACCCCAAAGAAGAGAAGTACACACACACTACCACCAAAAATAACAGAGATGAAGAATCACTGGTCATTAATATCCCTTAATATCAACGGACTTAATTCACCTATAAAAAGACATAGACTTACAGAATGGATACGAAAGCAGGACCCATCCTTCTGCTGCATACAAGAAACACATCTCAAATTCAAAGATAGACACTACCTAAGAATAAAAGGCTGGGAAAAGACTTTTCAATCAAATGGTCTTAAGAAACAAGCAGGGGTAGCCATCCTGATATCCAACAAAATAGACTTCAAACTAAAATCAATCAAAAGAGATCAAGAAGGACATTACATCCTCGTCACAGGAAAGATCGACCAAGATGAAGTTTCAATTCTGAACATATATGCCCCAAACATAAGGGCACCCACATATGTAAAAGAAACATTACTAAAGCTTAAACCACATATAAAACCCCACACATTAATAGTGGGAGATCTCAACACCCCACTTTCACCACTGGACAGATCTCCCAAATCGAAACTTAACAGAGAAATAAAGGACTTAACCGATGTCATGACCCAATTGGACCTAATAGATATCTACAGAACATTCCATCCTAACAAGAAAGAATATACTTTCTTCTCAGCACCCCATGGAACTTTCTCTAAAATCGACCACATACTTGGCCACAAAGCAAATCTCAACAGATACAAAACAATCAGAATAACCTCCTGTGTTCTATCAGATCACCATGGTTTAAAGCTAGATTTCAACAACAACAAAAACTACAGAAAACCTACAACCTCATGGAAACTGAATAATGCTCAACTGAATCACCAATGGGTTAAGGAAGAAATAAAGAAAGAAATTAAAGACTTCCTAGAGATCAATGAAAATGAAGACACCACATACCCAAACTTATAGGACACTATGAAAGCAGTGCTAAGAGGGAAATTCATAGCACTAAATGCCCACATAAAGAAGTTGGAGAAATCGCACACTAGTGAATTAACAGCACATCTGAAAGCTCTAGAACAAGAAGAAGCAAAGTCTCCCAGGAAGAATAGACGCCAGGAAATTATCAAAGTGAGAGGTGAAATTAATAAATTAGAAACTAAGAGAATAATACAAAAAATTAATGAAACAAAGAGTTGGTTCTTTGAGAAAATCAACAAGATAGACAAGCCCTTATCCAAACTAACCAAAAGACAGAGAGAGAGAATCCAAATCAACAAAATCAGAAATGAAAAGGGGGACATAACAACAGACATTGAGGAAATCCAGAGAATTATAAGGTCATATTTCAAAAACCTCTACTCCACAAAACTGGAAAACCTAGAAGAAATGGACATTTTTCTGGATAGATACCACATACCTAAGTTTAATCAAGACCAGATAAACTATTTAAATAGTCCAATAACCCCTAAGGAAATAGAAACAGTCATTAAAGGTCTCCCAACCAAAAAAAGCCCAGGACCAGATGGTTTCAGCGCAGAATTCTACCAGATCTTCAAAGAAGAGTTAATACCAATACTCTCTAAATTGTTCCACATAATAGAAACAGAAGGAACATTACCAAACTCCTTCTATGAGGCTACAATTACCCTGATTCCTAAACCAAACAAGGATGCAACAAAGAAAGAGAACTACAGACCGATCTCCCTCATGAACATTGATGCAAAAATACTCAATAAAATACTGGCAAACAGACTCCAAGAACACATCAGAACAATTATCCACCATGATCAAGTAGGCTTCATCCCAGGGATGCAAGGGTGGTTCAACATACGAAAGTCCATTAATGTAATACACCATATAAACAAACTCAAAGAAAAAAACCACATGATCATCTCACTAGATGCAGAAAAGGCATTTGACAAAATCCAACACCCCTTCATGATAAAAGTCTTGGAGCGATCAGGAATACAGGGAACATACCTAAACATAATAAAGGCAATATATAGCAAACCAACAGCCAACATCAAATTAAATGGAGAGAAACTCAAAGCAATTCCACTAAAATCAGGAACGAGACAAGGCTGTCCACTCTCCCCATACTTATTCAATATAGTACTTGAAGTTCTAGCCAGAGCAATAAGACAACATAAGGAGATTAAGGGGATTCAAATTGGAAAGGAAGAAGTCAAGCTTTCCCTATTTGCAGACGACATGATAGTATACTTGAGTGACCCCAAAGATTCCATCCAGGAATTGATAAAGCTTATAAACACCTTCAGCAACATAGCAGGATACAAAATCAACTCAAAAAAATCAGTAGCCCTCCTATATACAATGGACAAAGAAGCTGAGAAGGCAATTAGAGATACATCACCCTTTACAATAGCCAAAAATGACATAAAATACCTTGGGGTAACACTAACCAAGCAAGTGAAGGACCTATATGACAAGAACTTTAAGTCCCTGAAAAAAGAAATTGAAGAAGATCTCAGAAAATGGAAAGATCTTCCATGCTCATGGATAGGCAGGGTTAACATAGTAAAAATGGCAATCTTACCAAAAGCAATTTACAGATTCAATGCAATCCCCATCAAAATACCAACACAATTCTTCACAGATCTGGAAAGAACAATACTCAACTTCATATGGAAAAACAAAAAACCCAGGATAGCTAAAAGAAACCTGTACAATAAAACAACTTCTGGAGGCATCACAATCCCCGACTTCAAGCTCTACTATAGAGCTACAGTAATAAAAACAGCCTGGTATTGGCATAAAAACCGACATGTGGACCAATGGAATCGAATTGAAGACCCTGACATTAACCCACACACCTATGGACATATAATTTTTGACAAAGAAGCCAAAAGTGTACAATGGAAAAAAGAAAGCATCTTCAACAAATGGTGCTGGCATAACTGGATATCAGCGTGTAGAAGGCTGCAAATAGATCCATATCTGTCACCGTGCACAAAACTTAAGTCCAAGTGGATCAAAGACCTCAACATAAATCCAGCTACTCTGAACCTGCTAGAAGAAAAAGTAGGAAATAGTCTTGAACGCCTTGGCATAGGAGATCACTTCCTAAATATAACACCAGTAGCGCAGACACTGAGACAAACAATCAATCAATGGGACCTCTTGAAACTGAGAAGCTTTTGTAGAGCAAAGGATACGGTCAACAAGGCAAAGCGACAGCCTACAGAATGGGAAAAGATCTTCACCAACCCCACATCTGACAGAGGACTGATATCCAGAATATATAAGGAACTCAAGAAATTAGACATCAAAAGGACCAACAGTCCAATTGAGAAATGGGCTTTAGAACTAAACAGAGAATTCTCAACAGAGGAATCCCAAATGGCTGAAAGACATTTAAGGAATTGCTCAACTTCCCTAATCATCAGGGAAATGCAAATCAAGACAACTCTGAGATACCACCTTACGCCTGTCAGAGTGGCTAAGATCAAAAACACTGAAGACACTTTATGCTGGAGAGGATGTGGTACTAGGGGAACTCTCCTCCACTGCTGGTGGGAATGCAAGCTTGTACAACCACTTTGGAAATCAATATGGCGCTTTCTTAGAAAATTGGGAATCAATCTCCCCCAAGATCCAGCTATACCACTCCTGGGCATATACCCAAGGAATGCTCAATCATAGCACAAGAGCACTTGCTCAGCTATGTTCATATCAGCATTGTTTGTAATAGCCAAAACCTGGAAACAACCTAGATGCCCTTCAACTGAAGAATGGATAAATAAATTGTGGCACATATACACAATGGAATACTACTCAGCAGAGAAAAACAACGACATCACACGGTTTGCAGGCAAATGGATGGGTCTAGAAAAAATCATCCTGAGTGAGGTAACCCAGACTCAGAAAGACAAATATGGTATGTACTCACTCATAGGAAGATGCTAGATGTGGAACAAGGATGACTAGACTGCTACTCACATCACCAGTGAGGCTACCTGGAAAACGGGACCCCAAAAAAAGACACGGAGAAATGGACAAGATCTACATGAATAGCCTGGTCATGAGTGGGAACAATGAAGGGCGACAGTCGAGGGAAAGAGTGGGAGATCCTAGCTGGATCAAGAAAAGAGAGGGAGAACAAGGAATAGGAGACCATGGTAAATGAAGACCACATGAGAAGGTGAGAAGGGGAGGAAGCAGAGAGCTAGGGAGGCCCACGGAGATCCACAAAGATACCCCCTCAAAAGACTGCTGGCAATGGTCGCGAGACGGCAGGAACTGACCTACTCTGGTGATGGGATGGCCAGACACCCAAATAGTGGTGCCATAAACCCCATCCAAGGACTGAGGAATCTGAAGGCAGACATCCACGGCTGGGCCCCTGGTGAAGCACTGGGAGTCTAATTAGTGAGTAAGAAGAGGATTTATATGAGCGAGAATTGTTGAAGCCAAGGTTGGATAAAGCACCGGGACAAATAACCAAATGAATGGAAGCACAGGATCTATGAACCAAAGGCTGAGGGGCCCCCAACTGGATCAGGCCACCTGAACGGGTGAGACAGTCAGTTGGCTTGATCTGTTTGGGAGGCAGCTGTGCATTGGTGCCAGGTCCTGGGCTCGTTGCATGAGTTGGCTGTTTGAATCCTGGGACTTATGCAGGGACACTTGGCTCGGTCTGGGAGGGGGGAATGGACCTGCCTGGACTGAGTCTACCAGGTCAACCCCGGTCCTCGGGGGAGACCTTGATCTGGAGGAGGTGGGAATGGGGGGTGGGCTGGGGGGAGGGGTGGGCGAGAGGGGGAGAACAGGGGATTCTGTGGCTATTATGTTGAACTGAATGGTGTTGTAAAATAATAATAATAATAATAATAATAATAATAATAATAATAATAAAAATACAAAAATCAATAATAAGAAAAATTTTAAGGTTCCCAAACCTAGAAAGAAAAAAAAAAAAAAAAAAAAAAGAACACTCACAATAACTTAACTTCATGAGCTAATATGATACCCCCCCCCTTTTGGAGGCGAATGGAATACAAAAGATAATTGCATTAAAAAAAGATTTGACTGTGTATATTATTTGGCCACCCATTAGACTTCCTGAGGCATGACAAATGAGGTCTAATGTGAGTTAGAGATCAAGAGAAATGTAGCCAAAAATTATATCAGCAACATATGTTGTTCCAGACAAGTTAAATGAAACCTTGTTACTCCTTGTTTCAAGGGAATCCTTCCAGACCTGATGATAGAAGCCAAATAGGTCTCTAAAAATTCCTACCATTGATCAGATTAGAATGACCTGGAAGGTTTTATTATTAAAGCCTTCCTTCTCTGCAAATGAAAGATTTCAAATTTTGCATATTACATCCAAGGGGTTTTGTATGTCAGTTACATGTCCTACAGATGGAGGTCTGCGGGAAAGGCAGGCTGGGCTGAGTCCTGACACGCTGTCTGGATGCTTGGCCTCTTTGTTTCCTAAGGGCAAGTTCTCTGGGAGTATTCTGTTCACTTTGAAGAAAAGTCTACTTGGACATCAGCTGCAGAACAGACCATTTCCTCATAAACTCATTCTTTAAACCTCAGTTGTCAAAATTGTTCCACAATCCTACTTTAAGTAACAGTAATGTCTGGAAAGAACAGATAGCAAACATTTAATCAATTGGCTACTATAGATAAGGTCTCATCCACATCAGATGTGTTTATGCAACAATATGCCATGTAATTCCATGACCTTCTAAGGTTGGTATATACTGCTCTCAACCTCCTTTAACACAGAGGCAGCTACAGCAAGCCCTCACATGCCCTGAACTATTTGCATGTAGGGAACTGGTAACATGGTTTCTATGGAGCGAAAATGAAAATTTTCAGTTAGAAAAACCAAAAACCAACTGGAAACAAGAAATATTGCATGTGCAGAGGCCTGATGAGAAAGTTAGAGCCCACAGGCCAAATGCAAACAGCCTTTTGTGTGCATCTTATTTTATTTTATCAGACTTGAAGATTCTCAGTGTACTGGTACTTATTGTACCAGTACACTGAGATGTACCAGAACCTGGAGATGTCATGAGATTGCTACAGTTGAAGCCAAGTCAAAGAGAAGGAAGCCAGGAGGCAAGTCATCTGGGTAACTTCAAGCTAGTAGTTGCACATCCACCTGACCTTTTCTGAAGTCTAGAAAGCACATAGCACCCCTTTGCCTTCACACTTAAGTGTACACCTCCAAGAAACTAAGAAAGTAACAACACTATAAGAAATGTGAAAGTTGGAGCATCCAACGGCTAGCTATTAGTCTCTAATGCATCTCAAGTTCACTTTGTGAGGTTTATTTTCCAAAAATAAATTTGAAAAAGATTATGACAACTGAAAAATCTTTCCAGTCATTCCTCAAAACATATTTTGTGCCTTAGCCATAATATTACTTTCTTTTTAGAAGCCACTGGAAAGAAACAGAGTAAGATGAAGAAAACAAGAACAAGTATATCCTTTATGTCCATGTTCAAGTTGACTTTAATTTGGGGCTCTGCCCCCAGCAGTCCTATAAGCAAAACAAACACAATTAACACAGGCCAAGGTACCAAGGTGCTGAGATTACTTATGGAAACCCCAACCCCAACTATCTCAACATATTTGCAATTTTTAGAAGCTTTAAAAGAAGTATTGGATTTATCAATGAAAATATAAGCAGAATAAGTCACAGTTATTTTTGAGTGAAATTGTATTACATTGAAATTCTCCATTGTCTTTTTAAGTTTTTTGTTAGTGATCATTAAATATTTTTATCCTTCCCTAAACCTTTTAATGAAAATACCCACAATAAGGCTCATGGGGAGTAAAAAGACCCTGTTCTAATATAATAAGACAGTAATTGCTTTGCTTACCAATGGGCCAGCTTTATTTACCCTTACTGACAACACAATTTGAACAATGAAAACATGGTCTTAAGGGGCTTGTTTTATTTTTAAAGATGTCTCTAACTGAAGATAATTAGTTTTGTCTGCCAGCTATTTTTTCTCCATCACATATATAAAGTTGCCTATCACTAAGCTGCAAAAGGGATTGACTACCTCTTATCTTTCTTCTCTGTCTGTCTCTATCTCAGTTTCTCAATGTTTTTCTCTGTCTCTCCCACATACCACTTATAGCATCTTGCAACAAATGGAGAGTCAAGCAATGATTCAGAAGCAATGAAGATATCAAAAAAACGGAAAGATCTCCTATGTTCATGCATAGGTAGACTCAACATAAAACAATGGCAATTTTACCAGAAGTAATCTACATATTCAGTGCAATCCCCATCATAATCCCAACACAATTCTTCACAGACCTGGAAAGAATAATACTCAACTTAACTCGGAAAAACAAAAAACCCAGGATAGACAAAACAATCCTGTACAATAAAGCAACCTCTGGAGACATCAGCATCCCTGACCTCAAGCTCTACTATAGAGTTATATTAATAAAAACAGCTTGGTATTGGCATAAAACCCAACATGTGGACCAATGGAATCAAATTGAAGACCCTGACATTAATCTGCACACCTATGGACACTTGATTTTTGACAAAGAAACCAAGACTATACAATGGAAAAAAGAAAACATCTTTAACAAATGGTTCTGTCATATGTGGATGTCAACAAGTAGAAGATTGCAAGTAGATCCTAATCTATTGACATGCACAAAACTCAAGTCCAAATAGATCAAAGACCACAACATAAATCTAGTTACACGGAACCTCATAGAAGAGAAAGTAGGAAGTAGCCTTGAATGCATTGATACAGGAGACTACTTCCTAAATATAACACCTGTAGCACAGACACTGAGAGCAACAATTAAAAAATGGGACTTCCTGAAACTGAGAAACTTCTGTAAGACAAAGGACACAGTAAATAAGACAAAATGAAAGCCTGCAGAATGAGAAAAAATGCTGTGGGATGTCATTCTGTATGCCATGAATATGTGTTGCTCTGATTGGTTGATAAATAAACACTGATTGGCAAGTAGCCAGGCAGGAAGAATAGGTGGGTTAAGCAGACAAGGAGAATTTTGGGAAGAGGAAGGGCTGAGTCAAGAGTTACCAGCTAGACACAGAGGAAGCAAGATGACAAGACAAAACTGAGGAAAGGTACCAAGCCACATTGCTAAATAGAGATAAGAATTATGGGTTAGTTTAATTGTAAGAGCTAGTCAGTAATAAACCTGAGCAAATGGCCAAGCAGTTATAAATAATATTAAGTCTCTGAGTGATTATTTTATAAGCGGACCATGGAACTGTGGGGGCTTGGAGGGACCAGAGAGAACTTCTGGCTACAGAAATGTTCTTCATCAACCCCACATCTGACAGAGGGCTGATCTCCAAAATATATGGAGAACTCAAGAAAATAGACATCAAAATACTGAACAATCCAATTTAAAAAAATGGGCTACTGAGCTAAACAGAATTTTCAACAGAAGAATCTCAAATGGCCAAAAGACATTTAAGGAATTGCCCAACATCCTTAGTCATCATAGAAATGCAAATCAAAATGACTCTGAGATACCAACTTACACCTGTCAGAATGGCTAAGATCAAAAACACTGATGACAGCTTATGTTGGAGAGGATGTGGGGCAAGAGGAACACTCCTCCACTGTTGGTGGGAGTACAAACTGGTTCAGCCACTTTGGAAATCAATATGGAGATTTCTCAAAAAGTTGGAAATCAATCTACCTCAATACCCAGTGATAGCACTCTTGGGCATATACCCAAGGAATGCTCAATTATATCACAAGGACACTTGCTCAACTATGTTCATAACCACATAATTCATAGTAGCAAGAACCTGGAAACAATCTAGATTCCCCTCAACCAAAAAAAATGGATAAAGAAAATGTGGTATATATACACAATGGAGTACTACTCAGCAGTAAAAAACAATGACATCATGAAATTTGCAGGCAAATGGATGGAACTAGAAAACATCATCCTGAATTAGGTAACCCAGAATCAGAAAGACAAACATGGTATGTACTCACTCCTAAGTGGATACTAGGTGTAAAGCAAAGGATAACAAGACTACAAACCATATCTCCAGAGAAGCTATGTAACAAAGAGGACCCTAAGAGGGATAAATTGATCACCCTGGTAAGAGGAAATAGATGAGATCTCCTGAGTAAACTGGGGGTCAGGGGGCACAATGGAGGGTACGGAATGGGGGAAGAGAGCATGGGGGAATGGGAGTGGGAGAGCAATGAAAGAGATATCTTGATTGAGGGAGACATCATTGGGATAGGGAGAAACCTGGTGTGAGGGAAGTTCCCAGGAATCAACAGGGATGGCCCCAACTTAGACTACTAGCAGTGGTAGAGGGGGTACCTGAGCTGGCCTACCCCAGTGATTAGATTAGTCAATTCCCTCACTGTCATCCTAGAGCCTTCATCCAGTAACTGATGGAAGCAGATGCAGAGAGCCATGGCCAAGCATCAGGCCGAGCTCCAGAAGTCCAATCAAAAAGAGGGCAGAGGGATTTGTTGAGCAAGGGGCATCAAGACCATGATGGGGAAACTTAACAGATACAACCGAACTAAGCCAGTGGGAACTCATGAACTTTGGACCAACAGCTGTGGAGCCTTCAAGGGACTAGCCTGAGCCTTGTGCATGGGCAAGACACTTGTGTAACTTGGTATGTTTGGGGGACCCCTGACAGTGGCAATAGGATCTATCCCTGGTGTATGAACTGGATTTTTTGAGCCCATTACCTGTTATAGGACACTTTTCACAGCCTTGATGCAGTGGGGAGGGGCTTGGATCTTCCTCAGCTGAATGTGCCAGGCTTTGCTGACCCCCCATGGGAGGCCATACCTTTTTTGAAGAAGGGATTTGGGGTGGACTGAAGAAGAAGGCTGAAGGGGGAAAGCAAGAGGAGAGATGAGGGGGAGATCTGTGGTTGGTATGTGGAATGAATAAAAAATTTCTTACAAAAAAAGAGTTGCTGTGATCATGCTGTCTCTTCACAACAATAAAAACCTAACTAAGATATGAACCATATAAGAGATCTGAGGTGTATGAAGTTGGTGCAAATAAATCTTCATAAAATTAAAACATGAAAAAAAAGTTGTTCCCGTGTCTACATTCAGAAGTGCCACCAACACAATACCACATGTATAAAATATGCACTCTAAACCTTTTGAAACATTTTACACGATTTAGCAACTGAACTATTTTGGTAATAAGTAGCTCATTTAAAATGTGATTGGTTTCTCATATAATCAACATGTCTAATGTGATTATTAACAAGTGAGAAATCTAATCCATATCATTATCAAATGTTATCCTTATCTTAACAATATAGAATGGAGCAATAAACTGAGAAAACTTTGATTTGTAGACATTTAATTAAATATGGATTATTTTGATTTCGTAGATTTAACTTTGCATTATGCAGTCACTGATTGTGTGTGTGTGTGTGTGTGTGTGTGTGTGTGTGTGTGTGTAAGGGAGATTTTTATCTTCTCGGACTTGTTACTTTTTTTCCCTACATGCCCCATGTTTACTGTTTGGTTGTTTCATAGCCAATCTGTCTTTAGTTTTATTATTAAGTATTTATATAGTTAATCTGTCTTTAGTTTTAGTGATATATATTGAGTCAGGGATGTCATGGGTTCTCAGTAGTGAATACATCATCACTAGGACATACAAACTGGTTTTGGAGAATTTGCATGCAGAATACACATGCACAGCACAAGCCCTATAGTGTGGAGTGAAGATTTCCTGAGGTGGGTAAGGTGACTGGGAGACTATGTCTCAATATCTCCTTAGTGTACTGATAGTAAGTGAAAGGCAGAGAAGCATGTCTTCTCATGGATTTGATGTATATCTCTGTGATATTCTCCCCAGCTTACTGACAGCTATTTAAGAGCAGGGACTGTGTCTTCCACTTCTGGTGAGTGTTTACACCATCTGTGCAAAGGCCCTAACATCTTTGTAGGGCACCCTCCTGGGCAGACATGGTATTTAATTATATACAACCTTGAATTATGAAAATTTAAAAATATCATAATAAAGACTCGAGTTTCATAATATGACATAAGGTTAATTCTTTCACATTAAAAATTTACCAAGAGAAACTGGCAAGGTAGCTCAAGGGTAAAGGGTAAAGGAAACCTGAAGAGCTGAGTTATATCCATGTTGTAGAAGGGAAGAACTCAGTTCCCATAAGATGTCCTTGGAACTCCATGTGTCCTGATGTGTGTGTGTACACACACATGCACATGAAAATAGATGATAGATAGATAGATAGATAGATAGATAGATAGATAGATAGATAGATAGATAGATAGATAGAAATTTAAATTGCCATGAATTACATGGTTTGAAAACTGGCAAGCCAAGTGAACTATTAATCATGTTTAATGCTGGGTGGAACACTGAAGGCAAGGAATTTCTTGCCAAGTCCCCGTTCTGTGGACTAGCTTACAGCAAGTCTCTAAGAATGCCCATCTCCAGTAAAATTAATGATCATACACTAGAATCTATCAAAGTACACCTATAGGAAATTATATTACTATATATATATGCATATTCAATATATTTTAAGTAGAATGTCTAGAGATATTAGAAAAAGTATTGATTACATATAAAAGCAATACACAGAATATATATTGGTCATTAAGATAAAAAACATTCATTTTTTATTAATTATTATGGAGAATCTGCATGGGCTATTTGTCATCTGTTGTATATGATGCATAGATTTATAATATATAATTAGTTGAGGTGAGGACAAATAGGAACACCTTAAAGTCCTCTAAAATCTTGGTATCCAGGAGGCTGGGGATGTAGCTCAGTTAGTAGAATGTTTGTCTAGCATGCACAAAGTCCTGGTTTAATTCCTAATATGCAGAACCTTATTGTTGTGGATCACACCTGTAATCCTAGCTACCCAGAGGTAGAGGCAAGATGATCAGAAGTTCAAGATCATCCTCAACCATTCAAAATTAAATTAAAATAAAATACAGAGTTCTCACCTACCACATAAATAACTGCACACAGTAGATATGAAAATTAATTAGGTGTTAAATGGGTGCAGGGGTCTGATTAGAGCATTGCAGTTACACTAGGTGCTAAAAAGCCACCAACTCCTAAGGTGGTGACAATTTATATCCCA
Source organism: Peromyscus maniculatus bairdii (assembly GCF_049852395.1). NCBI lineage: Eukaryota > Metazoa > Chordata > Mammalia > Rodentia > Cricetidae > Peromyscus > Peromyscus maniculatus. The sequence continues at coordinate 32,133,956 of NC_134859.1, forward strand.
CTTGTTACAGATATACACTACTGCAATGTTTGGTAGTGAGCCTGGGAAGCACCCCACAGAAACCACAGTGGTAGTAAATGGTACAGTACCACTATAGGAATGAGAAGATCCAAGTTCAGTTTTGTCCATACACTAAACAATGAGATCTAGAACAAGTGCCTGTATCTCTAGGATCTCACTGTTAGTTAAACAAGGACACTGGGCAAGTGCTCCCCTAAAGCCAACTTCCAAGCTATAAGCATTAATGAGTTTTATGCTCAATAAAAGGTTTCAACCCTCTCTTGAGATTACTGATAGGCTTATGTCTCTGAGGTTAGCATAAGGGAAACTGTTTCCATGGTCTTAATATTTCTGCTTCTGAAGTTTATACAGTGAGCACAGATTGTACAGAAATCCTGTACTTAAATCAGGGCATGCCTGCCAAAATCAGCCACACTTCCACAATATTATGATCTTAGGTCTATTTTTAAAAATGAATTCTGCTTCAAACACAATTCAATGCAATGTGTAAAGGGTTTTCCTAGCATAGTTTGAAGAAGAGAATGATAATTCCTTAACTCTCAAGGTGCTAGTAATTAACGAACAGAAAGCAGAAGTGTAAAATAAGCAATGAGAGGCGATAATATACATAGAAAATTTCAATTGGATATGTTCAACATGAGAGTGTACAGAAAAAATATGCAACAGTAAATGGTCACAGATGGAAGAGATTGGCATTCAACTGAATTATTTTTTTAAAAAGGGTTTATGAAAGAAGGATTACTTTGGAATGACTGGATCCTAGACTGGAAGGAACACATTGGTTATTCTCCTTGAATGCTGCTTCTGTCGTCCATCTGCTGCTGGGAAAATCAACACGTCATGAGACATTCCATTCTGATATCAATCAACGCTTAGCAGAACAAAGTTTGTCTGAGGCTGATCTAACTTTGACTTTCTCCATGTTCTTAATGATCTTCTGTACTATAGTCTACTCGTCAGAGCTGATAAAGCTGGCGGGATCTCTATTTCATAAGACTTCCCTTAAGACAGACAAGGTCATCTACAAGTTGGCTTTTAACCTGGATAAATGTTCCTAATGCCTCTCATCACTGATTTTACAAGAGTCTGGTTAGCTATACCATTTCATTCTCCTGATCATCCTAGCCTCTGTTCAAAACCCAGCCCTCTTTCTTAAGCTTCTGTGAATTGAATAACTCAAAGTTGAGTGACCTGTTGAAAAGATTGTCAGGAATCATAATAAAAAGAGAGAAATTCTGAAAGATACCTCCTGTGTCACTTCAGTAGAAAGTATAATCTTGGACTGGGGGCAGGGCGGGGTGGAGGGGATCGCAAGATTAGTATTACAGATCTGGATAGGGAAGGGTCCCTATAAGGAAGATTGTTGGTAATGCATCTTTCTAAATACTCAATTGCCAAGAGGTAACAGAGAGCAAGAGAAATGAAACTATAATGGCAGGAAAGTAGCAGAAACACAAGGAAGCAAGAATAATGGGAAAAAAACTGAGGGGAAAGGATCCACAGTGACAAAAGAAGGATGCTGCTTAGAAAACAAAAAAAAAAGAGATGCAAGGAGGAGATGGAAGAAAGTAGGAAGAAAAGTAGAGCTAGCCAAGACCAAGATGAATTGGCCGTCACACTGCTTTCCAGAGAAAATGATTGTGAACAAAATGAAGCCTGTTTAATGAGTGGAAGATACATTCAACACAACAATCTGTCTTCCAAGTTGTGCTTAAAATGCAGCCACACAAACCATGTGATTTGGAACAAAATGACTTACTGTGTGGTTACTGCGCACTAAGCAGGCTGTGCTGCTGCGCCTGGCACTGCTGGCAGAGAAGAGTCCTAGCTGCCATCTGGAGAAAACCCAAGGTTTTCATGCCCTGATAGAAAGCACAAACTGCACAAAGAAAAAATTAAAGAAAAAACAAAATCCATTTTCACGTTGGTGTGTAATCTCTCCTGCCAGCACAGGCAAGGTTCTTCAGATGAACCAGAACCAGTGGGACACTGCAGCACACACCATCAGTACCAGCTCATGTGTGGCCCCTGCTACACTGCAGTACACACCATCAGTACCAGCTCGTTCATAGCCCTTGCTTATGCTTTAAGAATCTACCTTTATACCCTCAGTAGAGACGACGGTCTTGAACACTTTCGAGCTTTTATCCAGATATGGCATTTTCTCTTCTGTCTGATATGCTAAACTCCAGATCCTTCAACTGACATATTAATATAGAAGCCCTAGAAACAAAGGGTGCAGTGGTTCCTTCCAAGCTGAGACTCAGTGACGACATTAGCCAGACTAGCCACCCAAGTCTAAATCATGGAGAGGAAAGGTATGTGGAAAGATTGAGGTTATGAACACAATTTGTAGCCCAGAGAGAGGGTAGACGATGATAACAGCTTTCAAGCTTTCAAAATTGCTCTGTACCTGGAGAGAGGGCTGTAGATGGAAGCAGAAAGAGCCACTATCATGAGAGACCCTATGAAATACAGAGCACACGGGGATGGATGGAACCCAGATGACAAAAACTGACACTGACTGAAGTGCAGAGGACTTTTTCTTTTTCAGCCAAACAGCTCTGTTCCAACCTCTACTTGACATGTAACTCTCAGAGTTCTAAGAGGCATCACATTGGTAGCAATGGACGCCTTCCCCTGTGCATCAGCGGAAGAGAGGCATGAAGGGATTCCAAGACAGAGGATGCTAAAACTGGGACAGGAGATGCAATAGTAGAATACAGTTGGCAGCTGCATGATGACTGGAACTGGCTAATGGAGAGGCTCTCAGGTACTTCTAATCTCTGGAAAAGGTGATGCAGGGGAGTGCATCACTAATTGTGAATGACTAAACCCAGGGGCCACTTTTGAAATCCTAGAGGGGGAATTGAAATTCCACTAACCTCTACTTAAGACATGCTAATATCCTGAAAATATTAATGCAGGTCCTGTTTTTTTTTTTTTAAAAAAAAATCCTTAGACATACTCTTATAAGTGAGGATAATCTCAATATTTTATCAGCTGCAAATATTAAATACAAATAATTCTTGGATGCCCAATCTTCAATTCTTCATAGTCAAAGCCATGGCTACATTCAGACCCACTGAGAATTGCACAGTTTATTCAAATGAAGATTCTAGGGTACTATACAAACTTATAAAAAGTATAGCTTAAAAAAGTAAGTATGAAACTGCTGACATGTAGAACAAACAAAATCAAAACCAATAATCAGAAAAAAGTTGAAGACAGATTATGAATTAAAAAAAGAGACTCTAAATGATTTAGATAGGAAATATAGAAACTATGCTATAATTCCTTGTCTTTTCATTCATCACTTCTTTAATTATCTTTTGTATTTCTTCTTGGTAACTTTATAAATGTACATGATATATTTATATCATATTTGCCATCCTCCCAATCTCCATAAACATGAAAAATAAAATGTAAAAATGGAGCTCTGGGAGACAATCTCTAGTTCATATATGATAACGAGTAATTGAAGATGGTGATCAAAATTCAAGAATTTGGATATGCAGAGATCCTATGTGTGCTAGATTTCATAGAACAGTGATTCTCAATAATCATAATGCTGCAACCCTTTAGTACAATTCCTCATGTTGTGGTGGCCCCGAGCCATAAAATTATCTTCATGCTACTTCATGACTGCAATTTTGCTACTGTTATAAACCATAATATAAAATACCTGGTATGCAGATGATCATTAGTGATCCCTGAGAAAGAGTCATTCAACTCCCATGGGTCACAGCCCACAGGTTGAGAACCACTATCAAAGAGTGATCTGGGCCTTGGTTCTTCTATGAATGGCAACACCCTGTTTGGGATTGTATAGGTAACCACATGCAAAGTGTCACCATCCCCCTAGCATTCACCTTGCTCCTGGATGAAATGAGAATGACTGCCTTCTGCTGCTCAGTGAAACAAGCAACTAAATACTGCATCTGCCCCTAAAGTCATCCTTTGTACCTCCATGCTCACAATACACAGTCCCCTTTGCAGAGACACAAAGCCCCAATATCTATGCAGCAAGCTATCAACTATGTTTAAGACATGCAACACAAATGAATCACAGGGTTGAAGGCTATCCTCCTCTGTGACCGCAAACTTGCCTAACACCAGGAATGACCACGCACATGAATCATTCTCTCTTCTATTATTAAAAGTGACAAATTAGTTGCCATTGATACACTCTTTTTCCTCAGGGAGGAAAAACAATCGCATTTGGAGATGGGAGCCTTGGGGGTGGGGTGGGGGCGGAGAGGTCTCCTGCACTGACTCATTTGAATCTGTTCTTCCACCACTGTGTTTTCTCACTGTCCTTTGTGAATTTTTTTTCTTATCAAAATTGGTGTGCTATGCATTCACCAAGCTACTGCCTTGGCTGAAAGTCCCTGTGCTAGGGTAATTTAATTCTCTTCTTGGGACCACAGGCCAGAACTAGTTTTATACCCCAACTCCATTTGTCTGTCTTCTAATTTATTATGCCTAGAATTCTTATATTGCTTCTTTCTAAAATCTGTCACTACAACCTTCCAAAGGTATTATTTTAAATGAGAGTCAAGTCTACTCTTTTGTATTTTCCTCTCAATTGTTCATATTTAAAAAAAAAAAAAAAAACTTTCCTAATGGTGTAGAATGATTTTGTTCTGCTTCTGGGGTGCTAGGAATTAAACCCAGGGTTTCACACATCCTAGGTAATCAATCTACTTACTCCCAAGCCATACACCCCAGCCTGAGAACAGCTGTTTTAGTGACATATAAGGATAGACCCAAATAATGAAATGGTAGAACAGAGAAAGTAGGCGAGGGAGGGTACACAGGTAATTAGGCTGCATCTCAACCACTCTATAGTTATCACCTCATTGCATATTGTTACCAAACTTGGAGTCACAGTATGTACCCTCAGAAGACCAGTTCTGCCAAATAGCAGTAACTTTATAGTAAAGAGTAGGAAAAGGCTATTTATTCAGTGTTGCCACATTGGGAAGAAAGACAAAGAGACTTGTGGCCCTCACAACCACAGTCCATCTTTAGGGTCTTGAAGTAAGATTCAAGTTTAAACAGAAGGTCAAATATATGCAAATCTAAGTTGCTCTGGTCAAGGTGTGGTTCTACCTACAAATGACCTGTAAGTGTCTGGACTCCAGTCTCATCCTATAAGGTGGTCAGACAAGTTGTCCAAACTGTGTGAAATCTCTTTCCCAGGAGACAAGTTCTCCCTCTGGCTGGTGCCCTTTCCTTCTCCAAGCAAAAAATTTCTGGAGAAATTCCAATTTCTTTGGGCCCATTCCAACAGTCTGATAGTCAGTTTGAGAAACATGAGTGTCTCTTCAGAATATATTCACTTCTTCCAGGCTGGCTACAATACATATTTGCATCTTTTGGAGAACAAATTTTTCAAATATTGATTTGTAATGTAATAATCTCTTCCTGTTTTCAAGAACAGCTAAATATTTTTTAATTGAAAGAAAAAAAATGAAAACCAAGGATGTTATCATTGCCCTGCCAAAATAAGACTATCTGGTACCTTTCACTTGCTCCCCTTTGTCATTAAATCTCAAGAACTGGTATTCTTCAGGAATAATCCTAAACCTACAAGGCTTTGATCATGGCTTTATCTTAAAAATTCCTAGAATGATTCAAATTTGTAAAACAACAAAAAAAAAATCCACCTTAATTTTTTCATACTCTTTTGAGAATCCTAGGTACCCAACAGACACAACTAAGAATTCTAACATTTTCGGTGAAAGTCTACTATAGAAAATAAGAGACAAACGTCGGTGCCTCACACTTCAAGAACCCAGAGAAACCAGAAGCGTTAAATAGTGCATTTCAGAAGCCAACGTGTTTCTGCACTCTCTAAGAAGTCACCCTTGCAAACAATTGCTGTGATTTATTCATCCTAGTCTTAATATCTCATAAATTATATTTTAGTTCTCCTAGTTATATTCTTTAAGTGGTTCAGTCCTAGAAGTGGATTTCTGGTGCTGTGTGGAAGTCACTAGATAATAGTCTCCCTCAACACCAAGAGGATGTTCTCTGCTCAAAAGTGTTGTGGATCCAGAAGTGAATAAATGAGAAAGTGAAGGTTAGTCATAGTGATGTTTACAGTACATTCCATTGAGAACTCACTTATCCCAAAGCATTAAAGCAGATTCCCTTGGAAATACATGTATCTACTCAGTGTTTACCAGGCAATCTAGCCTTTTTAAAAAAGGATTATTAGAATAAAATAACTATGAGCATTCCTGGGGCTGGATGATTCACAAACCAAAGCTAGACATCCTTTTAGCTAAGAGACAGCAAGATGTACTTTGATTCTTCTATTAGATGGGCTTTGACTCTTCTATGGGATCACCAAGGGGCTTGCAGGGATCCCTTGTAGGAGAAATTCACTTACCCATAATCCCCTACCATTCTAGAAACTGATGTTATCACATAATTAGCCCCAGGCTGATCAATATTATAAACCATAAAATTACCTACCTGTGTCCTTTAAAAATCAAAAAGCCACTAGAACTTTGTCAGGAAGATTATGATATGTTTAAAAACTAGGAGTGATGATCTATTCCTACAATGCCAGTGCTTAGGGGGAATAGGCAGGGAGGATTGCTAATTTGAGGCTAGAAAATGTTACATAATAAAAAATCTGCAACACAGAAATAAGGAAATAAAGATAATGCAAGCATAAAGTAAGCTATTAGCCCATTCTTCTCTCATTTCACATGCTTTTATCCAGCATTTACTTTGGTACAAGAGACATTGTGCTTTTCAAAATAGCAGATGGGGAGTTGCCACTTGATAAAATAGACAGACATTCTCAAAGTAGACAACCTAATGGATATGTTACTATATGGGGTCTTGTGCTTAGCAAAATGCATTCATAAATGACATTTCCTAGTGCCTAGATTTTCTTCACATATCAATGATCAGTTATAGAAGCCAATGATCACTGGAAACCGACATGCAACCCAGTGAGGAAAAGAACTGCCATATGGACCCAAGATTTGTAAAGTGTCTCTCAACCACTGGATTCTATGGAAAGAAACTATGTCCTCATTGTCAAAAACGTTCCACATCTCCATCTGAAGGAAGAGTCAGAAATTGCCCAGAGTTATTGCTACAAACTGAGATAATATTTATAAGATGTTAATAGGTCGCTAATTCAGTGTATTTTCATGAACAATCCAGGCACTAGATACACTCAGCTAAGTATGATAACAAGTCTGCATGGACCTTGAGATAAAACCAGAGTGAAATAAGATTTAGTTACATGGGGCTATTTTTCATTGTTATGTGAGGAACCAGCTACAGGGTTCACAGTGCTAGGTATTTAGAGTGGATACTGCCTGTGTGGTGAGCAGTCTGGAGGTTAAAAAGGCTCTAAAAATCATCTTTCTAAGTATGCCTAGTTGTCCAGTGCCACTCAAGATTGACAGCTCCATTCAACATATATCTCCAGAAAGCCAACAGTAGCCAATACTTACTAATAACACCCCATGCCATGTGTTAGACATGATTGTAATATGTCTTCCTCTGTCTCAGCAGCCAGATCCCAAATAATGCCATGGAGACTTCTTTGATGTGTGACTCATTACCTCATCTTTATACTGCACACCATGCTCTCCCTGTGTCTTGCTGGTAACTCTGCCTTTCTTCCTCCCAGAGTACTCTCTATCTGAAGAAATCTAACCTAACCTCTTCCTGCCTAGCTATTGGCCATTCAGCTCTTTATTAAACCAATCAGAAGGTGCCTTGGCAAAGACATATCTTCACAGTGTAAACAAATATTCCACAACACAGTATTTTATTTGTTTTGGAAGTAAGGATGTACAGATCTATAGTTTATATAACATAAAACTTTTAAATATATACTCCAAGGATTTTCAGTTTATTCATCAAAGGGTACAAATATTAAATGATAAGAATTTTTATATATATTTGGGGTGCAAATGAGATAGTTTAATAAGCTAATTAACATATCTATCACCAATACATTATATTATTATTGTTATTTTAAAATATTTTTATTAAGAATTTCATATATGCATATAATGTGCTTTGATCAAATATACTCTTCCATTCTCTCTACTCCAACTCCCCCCATCCACCTCATCATTATTATCTACAAATTGTCTGGTTTTTTGTGGTTGTGTTTTGTTTTTACCTGTTTGTTTTCAAAGAGAAAAAAAATATGGAGTTTTGTGGTTAGGGATGTAGAAAGGATCTCGGAGGAATTGGGAAAAGAGAAAATAGTAAAAAATATTTCATATAAAACATTTTTTCAATGGTAGGAGATTTTTATCTTTCACTCAAACTCCTGCTTGCCTTAGCAGCACTATCTATGTCCTTCTTAGACACTGGTTATTACCCATCTGCTTTCTGTCTCAATCAGTTAGTCTACTGCTGTGGGATGGTCTGTATGTCAAATTGCTCTGTTTGGTCAATAAATAAAACACTGATTGGCCAGTGGCCAGGCAGGAAGTAGGTGGGACAAGGAGAGAGGAGAATTCTGGGAAGCGGAAGGCTGAGGCAGAGAGACACGGCCAGCCGCCATGACCAGCAGCGTGTGAAGATACCGGTAAGCCACCAGCCATGTGGCAAAGTATAGATATATGGAAATGGATTAATTCAAGCTATAAGAACAGTTAGCAAGAAGCCTGCCACAGCCATACAGTTTGTATGCAATATAAGTCTCTGTGTTTACTTGTTTGGGTCTGAGCAGCTGTGGGACTGGCGGGTGACAGACATTTGTCCTAACTGTGGGCAAGGCAGGAAACTCTAGCTACAGTCTACTCTGGATATTTCAGAAAAATAAAATGGGAGTGTATGTCTTTTCTCTACCTCCCTTTTAAAATTTTAATATGATGTTTTCAAAATATATTCATGTTGCCGAATGTATCAGTGTTTCATGCCTCCTTCTACCTAGGTAAATTACATCACCTGGACACACTACAATTATTTTTATCTTTCCATCAGTAGACATTGAGATTGTTTCTGATTCAGGATGACATTGGGCCATACTCCTAAGAACACTCACGTATCATGCTTTGTTTGATGATGTTTTCAACCCTCTTGAATTCACTCCAAAGAATGAAGTTACTGGGTCTTATGCTTATTCTATGTTTAAGATACTGAGAAACTGCCAAACTCCTCTCCAGAGTGTCTGTCTCACATTGCAGTCTCACTAACAATACAAAAGATCCCACTGTTTCTATATTTTCTTTCTTCTTCTCATTGCCATTCTCTCTCCCTCTCTCTATTATAGCCCATTTCAGGGCATGTGAAGTGTGAAGAGTATCTGATGACTTATCTTCCTGTGTGGTTCCAGGTGGCCATGGTAAAGTTTGTTCCCTACTATCTATATATTCACATGTCCAGCCTGTGACCCCCTAACTCTAGGCATTCCAGGATTATCATGAATGCAGCCCAGTACATTTATAAACTACATCATGTCACAATGTCTGAATACTGTACATCTGTAGTAGAGGCAATGTTTGTCTTGTACTTTTTTTTTCTTTTTCACCCTAAAATTTATAGGGAAAAATAAGAAAAATAACAATAATTATACTTCATTAGCAAAATGTTGCATAATGAAGAAATTATTTTGTGATAGTATGGTCTTCACACCCTTTCAAAAAGAAGACCCATTATGTCTCCATGGACTTTAGCTGATACCAGTGTACCAGCAGGCTCTGGGACACTGAGGAGCACATTGCTGCTGGGAGCCATTCCCCAGCAGTGGATGGGTCCTGCAGAGGGTGTAAGGAGTCAGTGGGAGAAGGAAGTGAGCCAGGCCATGGTAGTCGGGAGAATCTTGCAGTCTGACTGACTAGCAGCCAGAGTGTTTATTTATACAGAATTTAGTTAGCACGGATACATTCATGATGTTTCAAAACATAGATCATATCATTTTTGTTTTTGGACACGTGTTTCACTTCCCTTTGCTCATCTTTTAGTCATCATTAATAAACTATGACAGAACAGAGTTTTCATTTCAATCATTTCCCTCAAGTTTTGACATTATTAATAAACAGAGTTATCATTCTTACTCATTAACCCCATAACCCAATTTTTGAGAATCTAGAGGCATATGACTGCCTGTGCTCAGGCTGGTTGTTTTGGTTGCTTTAAGGACATTAGACCAAAACAAAATCTTCAACAACCCTGGGCATTTTGCCATGTCCCAAGCAGTATATTATTAACTCTTAGTGGTCAGAGTGCCCAGGAAAAATCATCAGGCTAAAGCTGCAGTAATTACAATCAATGTTCACATTTATATCCTTATAGAATTTGTCTATATGTCTAATCCTGGCATTCCATTGTTCCTTGGTCATATGACATTATAGTGGCTCTACATGAGCTAACTTCTAAGAGAGGGAGGTCCTGACACCTCATACTTTTATCATCTTTCCACTCCATACTTTACTTATCAGTATATCTCTATGTAGGGCAGAATTGTATGCCATGTAATTGTCTGAGTGTACAGTGGGAAGAGGCTTGTAATCTGAACTGTGGACAATTCCTCTAGCCCACCAAATCTTGTTGACCTTTTTAATTTTACTTTGTTTTGAATATCTTGTTCCAGTGTAAGTACAGGGACAGATGTTTTAAGAATGTCTCATAGCCTCATGAAGAGACCTCTGGCTTCTTTATGTGTCACAACCTCCAAGGCATAAAGAAGACCTTCAAGTAGATAAGGATATCTCCCTAAAAGTGTGGGGGTGTGAAATAGTATGTTCAGGACTGTCTTGGGTAAGCTTAGAAGCAGCATTCTTAGGAGAAGACATAAGTGATTCATAAGGAATTTTCCATCAACCCAATATACTCAAACTGTACAAATATTAAAAGCATCCCAAGTATGTAACAGGTAGAGATGAAAACCAAAGGTGGCATGGCAGCCATCATGTGGCCCAGTTTTGCTGGATCTTTGTCAAGCAGTTGTGCTGGCTTTATGACGTCTGCCATTCCATTCAGATATGGCTATGCCACATTGCCATGTTCAAGTTTGTTCAGCTATTAAACAGAAGAGTTTCCTAACTTATGAATGGATGCTAGTAACACTATATTAAACTTATCATGGTAGATCATTAAAAGCGAAGATGGTCAATGGTGCCATGTATGCACTGGTGGAGATACATACAGACATACATACACATGGTCAAAATACTCATGCACATAAAGCAAAAAATATTTTAATAATACAAAGAGAGAAAGAAAGAGAAAGAAAGAGAGAGAGAGAGAGAGAGAGAGAGAAAGAAAGAAAGAAAGAAAGAAAGAAAGAAAGAAAGAAAGAAAGAAAGAAAGAAAGAAAGAAAGAAAGAAAGAAAAAGCAAGCAAGCATGGAGTTCAATTCACATGGGATTCATGTTAATCCACAAGACAAATAATACCATACTATTTGGTGCCTTTGTTAGTATGGTTTTTATTCAAAAGTATGGTTATTAAAGCTATGTATCAAAAAGTGGGGCCAGAGTTGAGCAATGTCTTTGTCCACCCTTTTATCCCTGCTTTCCTCTCTCTTTCTCTCTCAATGGATCTTGAATATATTTAACATGAAAACAATGAAGTTAATCCCAGCATTTGAGAAGATGAGACAGAAGCTACATAGACTGTTTCTCCAAAAAACAAAACCAAACAAACACCACAAACACCACAAACAAGTAAGCAAGCAGACAATACCAAAATAAGTTCTCTAGAAATATCCATTCATCCACATCACTTATACAATCATTTAGGAAGCAGTTATTTCATTTAAAATTTTCCTTGTATATCTTAAAAAGAACATATGGACAAATTCAAGTAATGCTGTATAATAGCACTTATTAGTATGGAGGTTTTAAGTAACTATACAACACAGGAAATGTACCAAATTTTACTTAATTTTGCATTTTAAATGGCTTTTTTAAAGACAAGATCTCACATTACTGACTTAGTGCTTACTATACAAAACCATGCTAGCCTTGATCTACTGGCAATCTTCTTGCTTCAGCTTCTCCAGTACTGAGACTGGAGTATAAGAGCTTCTGCAAAAAAAGGGTATAGCACATTTTGTGGGGAGTTCTATTTGATCAAGGCCTCCAAGGGCCAAGGGAGAGTGAATTACAACAAGGTTGCCAAGGAAACCTATACTTCTTGGGAAAACCAGTAGCTGCAGAAATGTGTCACTCACGTTTCTGAAAAACCCATTTCCATGAGATTTAAGTCAAATCATAAAAAAGCAAAGAAAGTTGTTCTTCTCATAGTTACATAAAGATCCACATTTTCAGGCTTCCTCCCATTCTCAGGGTTACATTCTAGCATACTAGGAACTGAGTGAGAAAGTCAGAGGGAATATTCAGGTGTGGTTTCTTGCCAAGATTTATATATATAATATATATTTTCAAACTAATTTAATTTAGAAACTTGTTATGTTTAGTTTCTTGAGTGTCAATTATACCTCATTAGATCCTGTTTCTCTGCTTAGAATTCTAATTCTTATGAGGACAATCTCTAACATTTATTAAAAAGCAACTTGCCAAAAGCTAAAAATTACAGGTGAAGACAAGAGGAACCATGATAGTCTTGTTGTTCTATCATTTTGAACCTGTATTGTTTCCAAGTGCTGTATTCATCAGCTTTCTACCACTATGACAAAACATCTGAGATAAACATCTGGAAAGCAGAAAGGTTTACTTTGGCTCCCTATTGAGAGTTTTCAATCTCCAGTCACTTCACTCTACTTTTCAGCACCTGTAGCAAGGCAAAACATCATGAGGGAACACATGGTAAAGCAAAGTTGCTCACATCATGGCAGCCAGGAACAGAGAGAAAGGAAGGGGCCAAGGCTCTAGTGAAGGGTAGGTCTCCCATAATCTATTCCCGCAAATAAGCCCCACCACCCAAGGCTTCTACCACTTCATAGTATTGCCATTATTTGAGAGCCAAACCTTGCACACGTGTCATTTGGAATATGGGGGTATGGGTAGTATGGGGGCAAGCATTTGAAATTGGCAATAAACATACTTGATCAAGTATCCTTGTGGCATGAATGAGCATCCCTTGGGTATATACCCAAGAATGCTATCATTGGGTCTTGAGGTAGATTGAGTCCCAATTCTCTGAAAAAGAAACAATACTGATTTCCAAAGTGTCTGAACCAGTCTCTACTCCCACCAACAGTGGAGGGGTGTTCCCCTTTCTCCACATCCTCTCCAACATAAGCTGTCATCAGTGTTTTTGATCTTAGCCATTATGACAGTTGGAAGATGGTATCTCAGGACTTCCCTCACACCAGGTTTCTCCCTATCCCCATGATGTCTCCCTCTATCAAGATATCTCCCCCATTGCTCTCCCACTCCACTCCTTTTCTAACTCAACCATCCCATTCCCCCATGTTCCCATCCCTCATCCCCTACCCTCCATTGCAAGCCCCAACCTCCAGTTTACTCAGGAGATCTCATTTATTTCCCCTTCCCAGGGTGATACATGCATCCCTCTTAGGGTCCTCCTTGTTACATAGCTTGTCTGGAGCTGTGGGTTATAGTTTGGTTATCCTTTGATTTACATCTAGTATCCACTTATGAGTGAGTACATACCATGTTTTTCTTTCTGAGTCTGGGTTATCTCACTCAGGATGATATTTTCTAGTTCCATCCATTTGCCTGCAAATTTCATGATATCATTGATTTTTACTACTGAGTAGTACTCCATTGTGTATATGTGCCATATTTTCTTTATCCATTCTTCAGTTGAGGGGCATCAAGGTTGTTTCCAGGTTCTGGCTATTATGAACAATGCTGCTATGAACATAGTCGAGCAAATGTCCTTGTGGTATGCTTAAGCATTCCTTGCAGGGATGAACCCAGCTTAGTTTACTAATAGTGGTGAAGTGGGTGCCTGAGCTGGCCTACCTCAGTGATCAGATTAGTCAATGCCCTAACTGTCATCCTAGAGCCTTCATCCAATAACTGATGGAAGCAGATGCAGAGAGCCATGGCCAAGCACCAGGCTGAGCTCCAGAAGTCCAGCCGAAGAGAGGGAAGAGGGATTCTATAAGCAAGGGCCATCAAGACCATGATGGGGAAACTTACAGACACAACTGAACCAAACCAATGAGAACTCATGAACTTTGGACAGACAGCTGTGGAGCCTGCATGGGACTGGACTGGGCTCTCTGCATGGGAGAGATAGTTGTGTAGCTGGGTATGTTTGTGGGGCTTCTGACAGTGGGAAAAGGATCTATTCCTAAGTGCATGAACTGACTTTTTTTTTTTTTTTTTTTTGAGGCCATCACCCATGATGGGACACTTCACAGCTTTGATGCAGGGGGAGCAGCTAGGACATTCCTCAGCTGAATGTGCCAGGCTTTGCTGACTCCCCATGGGAGGCCATACCTTTTTGGAGGTGGTATTAGGAGGTGGACTTGGGGAGAAGGCGAGCGGGGGAACAGGAGGAGGGATGAGGGGATCTATGGTTGGTTTGTGGAAAGAAGAAAAAATTTCCTAAAAAAAAAAGATGGCATCTCAGCGTCATTTTGATTTGCATTTCCCAGATAACTAAGGATGTTGAACAATTCCTTAAATGTCTTTTGGCCATTTGAGATTCTTCTGTTGAGAATCCTCTCTTTAGCTCTGTAGCCCATTTTTAAATTAGATTTTTTGGTATTTTGATGTAGAGGGTCGGAAATGGGGGATAAGAACATAGGGAATGGGATGGTCAAACTGGGAAGGGATAGAGTGGGAGAACAATGAAAGAGATACTTTGATAGAAAGCGACTTCATGGTGATAGGGAGAAACCCAGTGCTAGTATCCCAGGAATCCACAAGGATGGCCCCAGCATAGACTACTAGCAATAGTGAAGAGGTTGCCTGAGCTGGCTCTTCCCGGTAATCAGATTGGTGAATATCCAACTGTCATCATAGAATCTTTATCCAGTAACTGATGGAAGCAGATACAGAGATCCACAGCCAAGCACCAGGCCAAGCTCCAGGAGTCCATTTGAAGAGAGAGAAGACCGATTCTATGAGCAAGAGGCATCAATATCATTATGGGGAAACCCACAGAGACAACCAAACCAAACTAGTGGGAACTCATGAACTTTAGATTCCAAAAGAAGTGGAGCCTCCATGGGACTTGACTAGGCCCTCTGCATGAGTGAGACAGTTGTGCAGCTTGATCTGATTAAGGGGCCCCTGGCAGTGGGATCAGGATCTATTCCTGGTGCATGAGCTGCCTTTTTGGAGCCCATTACCTATGGTGGGACACCTTGCACAGCCTTGATACTGGGGGAGGTACTTGTAATGCCTGAACTGGATGTACCAGGCTTTGCTGACTCCCCATGGGAGGCCTTACATTTTGGAGGAAGGAATGGGGGGGGGGTGGATTGAGGGGAAACACTGCAGGGGGATGGGGGAGAGGGAGGGGGAAAGAGAAGGGGATCTATGGTTGGTAAAAATGAATAAAAAAGGCCGATTGGGTTGCAGGGAGCTCACCTCCCTTCACCTCTCCCAAGAAGAAGAAAGGGGACAGCAGGCTTAACTGCAGAGCTGGGAAGGCAAAAGTTCTGGCTCTGAGCTGAATGGCTGGGAGGGAGGGTATGTGGTCTACTGAGGAAGAGGCTAGGATGGCTTTAGAACAACAGGCATTGTAAGTGTGCACCCCCACCAGTGCCATGGGGCGGACCCGAGACGCAAAGGTGGCTGAATGCAGACTGGGATGGTATCACAGGTAGCTTCAACTGTAAGGCAAGGGATGGGAAGAAAGGGAGGGACACAGGAGAGGAGTCAGGCACACTCAAGCATGCGTGCCCCTCTGGATTTTTGGCATTGAGGTGATCACGCTGATTGTTCTGGGCAATTGTCCCCTAAGGCTTGAAGGAAAATATAAATCCAAACCTGAGGAATCCACAAAGGCCCAGAGGGGATCTAGCTGGTCTCTCTTACATCCTTTGGGATGGGAAAGGCACTCTAGAGGACAGTGAAGGACTGTTGAGAGGGACCTAGTCCTCAGACGGCCAGACTGGAAGCAATCATTGCTGTATTTATCTTTTCCTTTTGGAGCTCAGTCTCCCATCTGCTGTGTCGTATAAAAGAGGAAGGTGCCACTACTCAGATTTATGCACAAAAACTCACTAATGGGGTCACTCTAGGGAGAAGGGGAATTGAAAGAAGCATAAAGAAATGCAAGCCCCACGTCACAGTTCCCTTGCCTACCAGGAGAGACTGTCATTGACACTGTTTGCCAGCTAATGCCTCATAAACAAGCCCAACTAGTCCTCGGCCCTAGTTACCAACAAGCCTGGCACTCCTCCAAGGCAGCATACATCCATGTCCTGACAGATGAGAAGTCTCTTTCCTGGGGTTTCCCTCACTACCTGCAGGGTTATCAAAAGAGGTCTCTAGGATAGTTTCTCTTTCTCCCCATCAGACCTCTTTCAAATCCGAAGCACCATTTAGGGGAAACTGGCCTTTGGTTCGTGTTTTCTCCCCATATGTACATATGCCACATATAAATATGCCATATATATGTGCCAACAAATTGATCTATGCCCTCTTTTCTAATTGGCATGCAGACAGGAATTTTGAGTTTCTTCTCAGTAACTAGTATAATGAGCACTGGTTATTTTTGTAAAACAAACAAACAAACAGAAAATTGACTGTTGTAGTCTGCATGACAGACATGATGATATCAAAGCAATGTATATCCTAGTGGGTATTGCCATAGTTTGCAGTTCAGCTTCACAGTGCACCCCATCTGTATTTGCATGTGATATCATCTAAGCTCTATGTGTAATGTTTCACATGTATTTATATGGTTCTTGGGGGGATGCTATAAACTGACAAATCTGTAATGCAAATGTGTCGTCCCACTGACACGGGAAGAAGAGTTTGAAAAGGGGTCATTTGTTGGAACCAATAAAGCTTTTTGCTGATGAGCAGAAACCAATGCCATGCACTGAGAATAAAAACCCATGCCCACTTATAAAGAAAAAAAAGAATAAAAAAATCTTAATAAAGAAAAATAAATAAAAATTTTTAAAAAATTCATAACTGCAAAAAAAAAGAAATTGATACTAAAGCTTTCTCTTTTATGGTGCTCTTATTAAATCAGCATTTCAAAAGGAGATGTCATCTAGTTCCCACTGTTTTCATTTTAAATCTTTTGTAATTTTATTAGAGTTTCCTTGTAAACTGAAAATATAGCTTGAATCAATGACTATCCCTTCAGAAAATTTTCATTCCTTTTTGTAGTAAACACTTAGGGAAAATTCATATTTATCAGACAAAGTAATGATTTTGTAAGTTAAGTTACTTCTTTGGAAATTGTATACATGTTCAGGATATGTATGCAGGATGCGGTCTGGTCATTCTCCCACCTTTCTTATCTCCTTTCTACCTCTATCTA
Source organism: Peromyscus maniculatus bairdii (assembly GCF_049852395.1). Classification (NCBI taxonomy): domain Eukaryota; kingdom Metazoa; phylum Chordata; class Mammalia; order Rodentia; family Cricetidae; genus Peromyscus; species Peromyscus maniculatus. The sequence continues at coordinate 32,151,362 of NC_134859.1, forward strand.
TACCTCTTTCTCCCTTTCCTTGTCCCTTTCCAAGATTCATGACTATTAGTTTTGTTGTGACTCATTTAGTTTAACTAGGACCATCTGTGTGGCCATTAGATCAGGTCTCTCCAGTGGAGCCTGATGTAGTCACCAGTGGGTATATAATGGAAAGCAATGATTGACTCCCCATTTCACTGAATCTCATCAGTAATAGTTCAGTAGTAAGGAGGATGGTCCCTCTGAGCCCTCCCTCCCATCTTTGTAGGGATTAGTTTTAAGGAGACAGGGAAAGTCAACTTAAAATAGAAAGGTGAACTATATATGTGAACTATGATTTTTCTTTTTTTCTTTTTGGATCTGTGTTAATCAGTGTACTATTACTGTGAAGAGATACCATGACCAAGGAAACTCTTACAAAAGAAAACATTTAATTTGGGGCTTGTTTACAGTTTCAGAGGAAGTTTAGTCCACTGTCGTCATGGCAGGGAATAAAACAGCATGCAGGCAAACTCTAGAACAGTAACTGAGTGCTACATCTTGATCAGTAAGCAGAGAGAGGGACTCTGGACCAGATGTTGTTGGATTTTGAAACCTCAAAACCCACCCTTCAGGGACACACTTCCAACAAGGCCACACTTCCTAATACTTCTAATCCCTTCAAACAGTTCCATTCCCTGGTGACTAAGCCTTTAAATATATGAGCCTATAGGAGCCATTCTTATCCAGACCACCATAGGATCTTTAGAAGTTAAAATTATTTATAATTGATTAGGTAATGATTCTTTCTACATCCCATACAAACTCTCTGAAAACAGGATTTTTTAAAAATTGACAAATCAGCCACCAAAGGTAAGGTTCAAGTTCGCTGCCCTTCTTTTCAAAGTGTATCATGAGTTCTACCTAATTGGGATCTGGGGAGGTGTGCCTAAACAGGAAATTACACGCAGCAAAGAACATTTTTTAAAACCACTCAGATTTATTTTTCTAGTGCTTTCTAATCTCCAGCAAGCTTCTGAAATACCACCACCAGCACATGGGAAGAAACACATTCTTGTAGGGTGGAAGTGTTAATTAATGTGCATGCCACAGAGAGAACAAGGAAAAGGTTAGAGTGATGCTTCCGCTAATAGCACTTCTAAAAATAGAGGCTTTCTGAAACAATGCTTTTTTATGTTGGTTAACGTTCTCAGAGCCTGAGGATTAGTGCTAACATACACCAACTAGTGAAAATAGAGTCACCTGTGGTGCAGAGATTATTTACAGATTCCTAATAGTTATGCAGACTCATTATTTAATGAATTCTATCATTCAATATTAACTTGACATGTGGGGGGGTGCGGGGAGGGGTCATGATTTAGTGGGTTTTGTTTTTAATACCATTTCCATTATAGTCTTTCTGGAGTCACCTGCAGAAGCAGGTTTTCACTTGATGTTTTGATCAGAAAGTCCTTAGCATAGAACAGGTAGTCTACAGTGCCTTTTAATGTTCCACTCTCCAAAGCCATACTCAACTTTTTCTTAGGTTTTTCAAGTATGTGATACTTTCCTACCTTACAGCCTTGAAATCTTCTCTAGAATGTTCTCCCATGCTCCTCCAGTTAGGCTTCAGCAAGTCCTTTCTAGACCACCTTGATTGAATCAAGGAGACGTATTCTTGTTGTTCTCTGCTCAGTAACCATTTCTATCCTTTCTCTTCCTTCTTGGTTTGACTCTCATTTAAGAGGATAAAATGGGGGTGCTCCTTTTCCTATTTTCTCCCATACTCTGCAGAGCCTTGGGAGCCACTTGACATGAGCCATGTGCAGGAGCTGTGGTTCTTCCCAAAGAAGAAAAAGGAGCTCTTCCTTCTGCCACCACCCTGGCCATTTCTCTCCTTCTGAAGCAACTCCGTCATTAGCATTGCTGAACTCTAGTAGATGACACAGGCAAAATGGCCAAACAAAAGTTAAAAAAAAAAATCACATGTTGCTAACATATCAGACCCCACCACAAACCTTAAACTGCCTGTCAGCAAGGGCTGGATTGTGTAAGCATCGCTAATTAACTGCCTCTAGGACTATTAAATGGAAGCAATCCACTACTGCAGCTCTCAGTACATTCTGTGTCCTCAAGACATGGATTTGTTCTACATTGGCCTCGCTACCTTTCTATATGTGGACTGCCTCCAAATGAATGTGCACTGCTGGTCCCCTAGCATGGGACAACAGTGAAGAGAACAAATCGGCTGGATGAATAAAGGCCTTAATAAACAAATACAGAACTATAGAAGAAATCATGCCAAAACACTCTTTGATATTTCGTATTCCCCATTAAAAAAGAAAAAGCATCTATTTCTCTGTCGTTGGGCAATCCCTGTGTCTTTCTTAGGGTCCTCTTTGCCCACAAACCTCATGATGTCATTATTTTTCTCTGCTGAGTAGTACTCCATTATATATATGTACCACATTTTATTTATCCATTCTTCAGCTGAAGGGCATCTAGATTGTTTCCAGGTCCTGGCTATTACAAATAATGCTGCTATGAACATAGTTGAGCATGTGCCCTTGTGGTATGATTGAGCATTCCTTGGGTATATGCTCAAGAATGGAATAGCTGGGTCTTGAGGGAGGTTGATTTCCAATTTTCTAAGAAAGCACCATATTGATTTCCAAAGTGGTTGTACAAGCTTGCATGCCCACCAACAGTGAAGAAGTGTTCCCCTTGCTCCACATCCTCTCCAACATAAGCTGTATTCAGTGTTTTGGATCTTAGCCGTTCTGACAGGTGTAAGGTGGTATCTCAGAGTCATTTTGATTTGCATTTCCCTGATGATTAAGGATGTAGAGCAGTTCCTTAAATGTCTTTCAGCCATTTGAGCTTCTGTTGAGAATTCTCTGTCTAGCTCTATAGCCCATTTTTTAATTGGACTGTTAGGTGTTTTGATGTCTAATTTCTTGAGTTCTTTATATATTCTGGGTATCAGCCCTCTGTCAGATGTGGGGTTGGTGAAGATCTTTTTCCATTCTGTAGGCTGTCATTTTGTCTTATTGACCATGTCCTTTGCCCTACAAAAGCTTCTCAGTTTCAAGAGGTGCCATTTATTAATTGCTTCTCGCAGTGTCTGTGCTACTGGTGTTATATTTAGGAAGTGATCTCCGGTTGGGGTGGGGGGTAATGGAGGGCAAGGGTCAAGAGAAAGAGAGCTTAGGGGAGAGGGAGGTCCCAGCTGAATCAGGAGCAGTGTGGGAGAATGTAGATGGAGATACCATGATAAATGAAGACCCCAGGGGAAATAGGAAGAAGCAGAGTGCTAGAGAGTTCTCCAGAAATCCACAAAGACACCTCTACTGTAGACTACTGGCAATGGTCGAGAGAGTGCATGAGTTGACCTGCTCTGGTGATCAGATGGCCAAATACCCTGGCTGTCATGGTAGAACTTTCATCCAGTGTCTGATGGAAGCAGATGCATAGATCCACGGCCAAGCCCCAGGTGGAGCTCCGGGAGTCCAATTGGTGAGGGAGAGAAGGGATTATATGAGCAAGAGATGTTGAGACCATGGTTGGAGGAAGCACAGGGACAAATAGCCAAACTAGAGGAGGTGCATGAACTGTGAACCAATGGCAGAGGAACCCCCATGGAACTGGACCAGGCCCTCTGGATAAGTGAGACAGTTGATTAGCTTAAACTGTTTGGGAGGTCCCCAGGCAGTGGGACCAGGACCTCTCCTTGGTGCATGGGCTGACTTTTTGGAGCCTGGGGCCTGTGCTGAGACACTTTGCTCAGCCTTGGTGTAGGGAGGAGGGGACTGGACCTGCCTTGGCTGAGTCTGCCAGGCTGGGCTGACTCCCCAGGGGAGACCTTGCCTTAGAGGAGGTGGGAGTGGGAGGTGGGTTGGGGGGGAGGGCTGAGGGGTGGGAGGAGGGAGGATGGGGGAATCTGTGGCTGATATGTGAAATTAAGTTAACTATAAAATAAAAATACTATAAAAAATAATAAAAATAAAAGTAAAGCTACTTAAAAATAAAAGCATTGGCCAAGCTATACTTGGCCTTTTTCTAACATCTCCTCATCCTTACCTGGGACAATGGGGCAATTTAATCACAAGTTAACTGCTCTAAATTATCTCTAGAATGAATTTCTTAGAAGTTAACAACTAGAAAAGGAGCAAAGGCAAAAAGTTCGGCTGAGGACGTTTTCAGGATTGAAATTTAGAATCCAAACCAAAGCTAAAGGGATAAAATTTACACATTCATTCATATCCCTCTTCATTCACACATTTAGAATGCACTGAGCTTGTGAGATGTCTTGTATTATGTACTAGATGCCAACAACTCCGTGAGATCCAGACAGATGTGATCATCACTCCCATCCAATTTTCAATGTAGGAAGAAGAAGCCATCACACATCTATGGTCTCTTCCTGGGAAGCCCACCAAACATCATCATCTACGCTTGCTATAATACATACCTGAATGTCAATATGTAGTTTTGCTAGTTTTTTATAATGAAGCAAAAACTTACACATGACAGAGAGGAAATCCTTACAGATTATCAAAGCCATTGACTTTCAAATTTTAGTGTTGCTGTTATTTCTCAAAACTTCAAGGCATTTCTACAGAGTCTTGGGGTTCAAGGGAACATAAGCTGGTATGAATAGCTCCTTCTCTGTCTTTTCAAACAGCGACTGCTTTGTAAGGTCCAGAATGCCAAGAAGATGAAGTTAATTCTCCTGTCTGGTTAACAGAGTTGAAAGTACAACTTAGATCCTTTATTCATTACAGCACCTTTTTCTCTGTTGAGTAATTACCTTGACTTACTTAAACTGGTCACCCAGTTGTGAAAAAGACCAAGAACCTACCATGGCTGTCTGGGAACTGGAAAGATGGTTCTGTGGTTCAGAGGGCTCGTTGCTCTTTTAGATGGCCACAGTTTGGTTCTTAGCACCCACACTGTGTGACTCACAACCACTGGCTCTAGGGTTCTTTTCTGGCCTCCATGGGCAACTTGCAGTCACATGCCCCTGTCCAAACAGACCCATGTATACATAGAAATAAAAATAAATATTAAAAAATAAGCATCTTTGGGATGCATTTTTATTTCACAGGGTTAAGTGGAGTTGAATGACGGAATATTAATTTGCTTGGGAATGTTCGGGATGTGTGGTCATCTCTTTAGACAAGTCTGTCCACCTATGGGATAGCAGGGGCATTTAGGCTACCTACCCACTGTACAACCCAGGAATAGTAGTCAATCAGTTCTCTGATGACAACAGAGAACTGACTAAAATAATGTCAATGTAATTTTTTTTTTTCATTTTTCTGGGCTCCTAGAGGCTCCACTTTGCCTATCACTCTCTGTGATACCACTTCACACTTGCTCCTTTGCAATGTGTTCTTGCACTGCTGTGCCTAAAGGGGACTCTAAATGGGTCTGGACCCCACAGAGAACTTACTTAGATGACATTCAGATCTGTTTCTGAGGTATTTTGAGTGCCATTATAAGAAATCATACAGTCATTACACTTCAAATTTGACAGCTCTGTCACAGCATGAAGAGGCAGAAATTAGGCCCAAATGGATTTATTCAAATGCAAGGTTTCATTTACTAACCGGGTAGTTATGGAAGACAGAGAGAGGACAACGGACAGTTGCCAGGCATGCACTATTATTTTATGAATCTGTAACTATGGAGTCTCATGTTCAAATATTTCAATTTCAAACAATAAACCCATTAAAGAGAACTTTTAGCTGCTACCTCTCTTTCCAGTGATTTAGAGAACTGCATTTAATTCACTTAGCAGTCACATTTAAGAATAAAAGAGAAACCTTTACTATGAGCCAGTTAAGAAATGTACTAGAAGGAATGGGATTCAATCAGATAGTACCTAATCTCACCCTGAAACTTCCACCAGAGTGTTTTCTGGAAAGAAACTGAGCCTTCTGAAACACCAATCTTAATTACAATATATATATATATATATATATTAGTCGGGTAGTGGTGGTGCATGCCTTTAATCCCAGCACATGGGAGGCAGAGGCAGGCAGATCTCTGTGAATTCTACAGAGTGAGTTCCAGTAAAGGCAACAAAGCTACACAGAGAAACCTTGTCTTGAAAAAACAACAACAAAATAATATGGTCACATTGTCTGAGCAGTGATTGTCTCATTATATATAAGGTCTTATAGCCTCGCACCAGGCCTTTCAGAGGAGATGATCAGTCTGAAATCTATGGACTTAGACAAGACCAGTTTCTTCCATCTGTCCTGCCCACTTGGGTGAACCTAGACTGGATCTGATGTGCATACCATATATGTCAACATGTGGAAGGCTTGGATTTTGCCGTTCTTCTATCTGATATGTTAGTGCTTCTTATAAACACAGTTTATAATAGGTGGTGTCCAGACTGTAGACCCGCATTATTTGACCTGTATAGTCTCATGTTTAATTAAGTTCATTACCAGCATTTAGAATTTACACAAAGATGTCAAATTTTAGGTCAACTTTCTAATTTCTAATCTTTTTATGTGGATAAGTATTTTGCCTGCATATATATATGTGCTATGTGTGTTTGTGCCTAGTAACCACAGAGTCTAGAAGAGAGCACCAGATGCCCTGGAACTAGAGTTATGGACAGTTGAAAGCTGTCATTTATGTATTGGAAACCAAATCTGGGTACTTTAGAACAGCTGCAAATGTCCTCAACCACTGAGCCATCTCTCCATCCTTTGATGTTGGATACTTTGGTTCAGGGGATATTTAGCATCCTTTCTCTATGCTTTTGTAGTACTCAATCATCTTCAGGGAATTCCTTCCCTGAATGACAGGCAGAGACAATGAGGCTGCTGTGCCCCCTTCTTGAGGCAGCATATGATGTAAGCATGACAATTGGCTTTTCATTTTTCCATCCCAACACTCAGCTGAATACTCTTGAATTGAACAATGTTGAGATGGGAAACACAGATCAGAGCTCACACCTATCAACTGTGGAGTAATTCTAGTAAGACCTCAGGTCCTGCCATCCTTCTGCTACTTTATAGTACCCCTGTGGCCTTTGTATTACCTAACCCTTCTTTGCTACCCTTCTTTGATATTTGGTGGGCTGTTTTATATTTTCCTGGGAAATTTCTTGCCATTTAAGTTTGGTTATAATGGGTTTCCTGTATCCAAGAAAATTATACCAATAAATTTTTTTACATAAGTGTCTTCCTTCACAAGGATTCTGTTTTGTTCATGATGCCTGTCCTCTGGCAACCTCAGTTTGCACATGGCTCATCGTGGCTTTCAAAGTCATGCCCACTATATAGTTATGATTACTGCATGTAAGTAGCATGGGTCTTCATCACCTAATTGCCAGAAGTCTGATGATATAGCCATAGAATCTACATTTTAATAAAAATTTAGCTTAATTCTGACACAGATTAGTCCCTAAGATATGAAGCCCATGATCCCTCAGCATTTGTTCCTACACTGCTGATTGCATTCTTGTCTCAGTATTTCTTCCAATTTAATATATATATATATATATATATGTATATATATACATATATATATATATATTCATTTATCTATTTGTTATATGGCATATATAGACTCAGCTCTGTCCTTCCACACTATGGGTCCCAAGATTTGAACTCAGGTCATCAGCTGTAGTGGCAAGTTCTTTAATCTACTGAGCTGCCTGGCTGTTCCTTGTCTCAATCTTTCTTAATTTATGTTTCTGAGAGATAAAAGCAGTTTCAGCATTCTTTACAGGCCCAGCCCAACCATTTTTTTGTCAGTTGAAAAGTCGAGGTCCAGTTGGCTAAGAGACAGAACAGGGACACACAGTTCACATTGAACTGCCCCTGAAGCGGGTCTGTGGTACAACTTTACTCAGCAGGCTGATGGGATGCACTGCACATGGGGCCCCAAGATCCAGAAGAGAGCCGGCTCCTAACCACGCGCCTGTTAATCCTTCCTCCACCCATCCTCCATTCAGAAAGCCTCTCTGACTTACTGTGTTCTTTGAAAATAAGATCCAAGATATAATGAAATGTGTTTAAATTAATGAGTCTGCTATCTAGGAGGTACAGACCGCTAATGAATAACTGGTAGGCAGATTACTTAAACATCCGTATTCTCTTGTTAATCACTTTAATTACCACCTCCTGAATCTTCTATGCAGCAGAAACTTAAAAGAACTTTTGCTTCTCTGGAGAATGACAAAGCTTTCAGATGCGTCTATAAACTTCTTTACAGAATCATTGGCTCTTGGGGCAACAGAATAGGCCCTCAAGAAATCCATATAACCAAAGGTATCTAAATCTACAAAGAATATAAATGAGAAAGGAAACATTTTCATTTAGGAACACATTTGAGAAACTACCACAGGAGGTTACATAAGTGTGTGAATTCCTTTCTTATTTCTGAACAAATTTAATATTTGCATTGGCTCTATTAGTTACTTTTTGTTGCTGTGATGAGATGTGACCAAAAGCAACTTATGGAAGAAAGACTTGGTTTTGGTTTATACTTCTAGAGGGTTAGAGTTCATCAGAACGGGGTGGCATGGAAGCAGGCAGCCAGAGCTAAAGACAATGATCACACTTCTTTGGCACAGCAGGAAACAGAGAGTGAAGTGGAAATGGGGTAAGGCTGTAAATCTCAAAGCCCATTCCCAGTAGCATATGTCCTTTAATAAGGTTCCATGTCCTAAAGGATCCGCAATCTTCCTAAACAGCAGCACCACCCAGGGACAAAGTATTCAAATTCACAAGCCTATGGGAGATATTTCTCATTAAAACCACCACAGAGGCTGAATATACAGGTCATACCTAGGATCACAAAATAATGAGGAAATGTTCTTTGCCCTCTAATAATTTACATTCTGTGGTAGATAAAGGTAGTATAGAGTAACTAATAATAAATAAACCATTTAACAAGATTCATGGCAATGAATACAGTGCTATGAAAGTAAAGAGGAAAACAGGCACTGTGATTGTGAAGTTGGGAATCATCAAGGATATTTGATTGGGTCTGAAAGAACCAGCAACTTAACAAGTTCAATAGTTGGCAAAGTCATTCCCCCCAATCCACGCCCCATTTCCACCTCCTCCAAGGCAAAGTTTCCCCTAGGGAGTCAGCCCAGCCTGGTAGATTCAGTTGAGGCAAGTCCAGTCCCCTTCTTCCTACACCAAGGCTGAGCAAAGTGTCTCAGCATAGGCCCTAGGTTCCAAAAAGCCAGCTCATGCACCGAGGACAGGTCCTGGTCACACTGCCTGGGGAACTCCTAAACAATTCAAGCTCATTAACTGTCTGAATTATCCAGAGGGCCTGGTCCAGTTCCATGAGGGCTCCTCAGCTATTGGTTCACAGTTCATGTGTTTCTGCTAGTTTGGCTATTTGTCCCTGTGTTTTTTTAGTCATGGTCTCAATATCTCTTGCTCATATAATCCCTCCTCTCTCATGCCGATTGGACTCCTGGAGCTCCACCTGGGGTTTGGCTGTGGATCTCTGCATCTGCTTCCATCATTCACTGGATGAGAGTTCTATCATGACAGTTAGGATGTTCAGCCATCTGATCACCAGAGTAGGTCAGCTCAGGCACTCTCTCGACCATTACCAGTAATCTACAGTGGAGGTATCTTTGTGGATGTCTGGGGACCTCTCTAGCACTCTGTTTCTTCCTATTCCCATGGTGTCTTTATTTATCATGGTATCTCTTTCCCTGTTCTTCCACTCTGTTCCTGATGGAGCTGGGACCTCTCTCTTTCCTACGCTCTCTTCCCCCCCGCAAACCTTGTCCTCCATTACCGCCCCCCCCCACATATTTAGTTTGCTCATGTAGATCATCCATTTCTCTGTTGCTGGGTGATCCTGCGTGCTTACTTTGGCAGCACATATACTAAAATTGGAATGATACAGAGAAGATTAGCATGGCCCCTGTGCATGTTGATTGTTTTACAAAAATAACTCAGAGGAGTTGGAGAATGGGTTGTGGAAGAGAAAACTAAGGACTGGGAGCTCATATAGGGTGGGATGGGAGAACTGAGTTAAAGAGATTCTTCAGAGGCAAGCAGCCTGATTTTGGATATAGAATCTTATAACAGTTCGGTGAGTTTAGGCACCCAACAAACCTGAATTTAAATTGTGGCTCTGCCCTTCCCTCTCACATGCCAGAATGACTTTATCTCTGTGAATTTCACATTTCTCATCGTTAAAATGGATATTCAAATTAAGGGAATCAAATAAGTGTAAAGTGTTTAGTGTCTATTAAAACTTAGCATATAGTCAATGATTAGTCTCACCTGGCATTATTGCCATCCTCCTCCTTAGGGGTGCTATAATGGATAATTGCTGGAGAGAGGGGAGTCAGAAATACCTCCGTAGCTTGACAGTCTGGTAATTGATATTGCCATTCACAGAAACTGGCAATAACTGTAATAGCAAGCACTTATTGAGGTCTTCCCATATGCCAAGAAATGTTCTTCAAGGTTCACACATAGCCTCCTTATAGGAATTCCAGATATTATCACCAGTTTACATTAGGTAAAGACAGAAGCTCTGAAGAGTCACATAGCTCCTGTTCCACAGCTAAGAAGCATAGAAACACAGATGATTTGATCCAGGAGACTGTCTCACATGGGTAAGTAAAGAGAAAGTTTTGGAGTTGTATAAAGGGGCCTATGTGAGGGACAGAAGAGTCATTAGCTAGCTTGAGTCCAACATAAGGAAAACACTCACATATAGTAGTGTGGCAGTAGAGCTGGTAGCATGAGTTTGTTCATAAATTATTTTCCTGTTCAAAATAGGAACCAAGGAACAGAATCCAAGAAAGTAAAGCTCTAAGACCTTCTGAAAAAAAATTCAGAAGCCTCTCAAAATGATTGAGCAAGGCGGGGAGAAAACAATGACCAGAATGATATTAGTTTGGCTTCCTTGATTCTTTTCAGGAAGCAATCTAGGTATGAAGGGGGAGGCATGTGTGTTATTCCCTTCTGACATTTACATCCTCAGTGTCAGCAGTGACATTCATGGTCAAAGCCCTGCTGTAACTTCTTTGTGTAGCATTGTCTCTATGAAATAAAAAAGACTTTTCCTGTTGGGGAAGTCACTGGGGATATTCCAATTGACAGAGAAAGGAGGGGTATAGAATCTTCCCTGCTAAGGGCTTCACCAAGGACTTCTGGAAAGTCTTCAGCTGGCATTTCCAATGTGGTTGTGAACAAGTTCACTCAGCAGCCTCTTCTGTAGGGAGCATCTGGTGTCAAGGAATTTTGCTCCTGATGAACTGAGCACCCCTGGGTCTTACCTGACAGCACTCACTGAAGGCTTAGAGAAGCTGGATTCTCAACTACAAGTCACAGAAGTTGACCTTAAGAATTTCTCTCTACCTTTAAAACTTGGCTGTCTAGTCTTTTAATGTTGAAGCATTTCCATCAACCCTTAGGAACTTCCTTTTGAAACTGCCTCTTGTACATGGAACATCTACGTACACAGCAAGCATCTGCATGACCCACCACTCACCCTTTCTAAGACTGCACACCTACCTATACCCACAGCTATACCTCCACCCACCACACATACCTTATGTAGCTGAGGTTGTACAGTATGAAACCATCTCTTTGGTTCTACCTGAACTAGGTTGAACACCTACTCCAGATCCACCAGTTAGACATTTTCATGCAAGTTCTTGGAATTTCTGAAGGATTTTTCTCTGGTCACCCTAAAGCTAGGAGAAATCACTATGGAGAGTTTCTTTTTGGAATAGAAAGATAGAAGTCCTCATCCCAGTCTCTTCTAAAAAATGATGTGTACTTCCTACTTTTAAATTCTGTGAAAAATACCTCTGTATTTTTCAAATAAATGACTTCTGTTTGGGTGAAATTGGTTAGTATCCGCACCTGTTACTTGTAATCTAAATAGCCTCCACTATGCAGCAAAGGATTTTATAAAAATGCAAATATTGCTGGAAATTTCACCCTCCAGAAAGTCATGATAAGGCATAGGTATGCACTTCTGACTGTAATAAATATTCAGGCAAAACTAATAACAATGGCGATAAACAGAGCAGTCACACTTTTTACTTCCCAAATGTGTCTGCTGGTTTATGGTGTTTAGTGAGGGAAGTGGTGTGGCATTAAGGACCCTGCATGTCAACAGTGAGGCTGACACACTAGGAGAGCTTTCTCTCCCCTGCAGCCTGGGGCCTCTATGGAGTAATGCTTGAAATAAGTGTTTTGATAAGTTCTGGAGATGTTTCAATAGATATTTTTAATGGGATCATTAATGATTTTGAAAGACAACTCATTTGACCTTTTTAATTTTGAAAGTAAGGTAGAAATCTCAACTTGTCTGAACCAGCTTACAAGGAAAACAATATATATCCAATCTTTCCTGATTGTTAAAGTCAAAGACCAGGGCTTTAATGTGGAAGAGTATTGACCATAACGAATTCAAAGCATAATGCTATAGAGACAAGTAAATAAAGTGATTGACTTGTAAGCATGAGGACCTGAGTTTGCTCTCCAGAACCCATTTGAAAATGCCAGTCATAGTGGACCATTTGTTATCAAGGAGCTGGAGACAGGGAGACAGGTGCAACCCTGGGGCTTGCTGGCAAACCATTATACCTAAGCAGTGAGTTTCAGACCAAGAAGAGAAACTGCTAAAAGGAAGTGGATGGTGTTCCTGAGGATGGCACCTGAGCTATCGTCTGGCACACACACACACACACACACACACACGCACACGCACACGCACACGCACACGCACACACATACCCAGAAACACATGCAAATAAATACACTTGCTTGCACAAACACACATCCAAAATAAATTCAATATATAAAAACAAGAAAACCATGTATCATAAAGACTTTAAGGTTGTCTGTGTCCTGTTATCACATTTACCTTTCACCTTGGTCAATATGAGACATGATATTGTACTCTGGGAACCAATAATCTATTCTGTTTTCAACTAATATCTACCCATTTACCCCTTCTTTCTTCTCTAAATTCTTACAGCATCTTATCTGAAGTTCTGTTTGTTTGTTGGCGCTAGAACTTGAACTGAGGGCCTAACATGCACCAGGCAAACACTGCCATTGAGCTCTATTTCCAGATATTTTAATATAATACCTTATTCTTTGAGACATGTATATAATATATTTCAATCCTATATACCTCACATTCTCTTTCAATTCCTCCTTTTTTCTCTCACATCTCCCTCCCAACTTCATGTCCCATCTATACCTAAATATATAATTCACTGAGTCTAATTAGTACTGCCCATATATACATGAGTGTGGAGCTATGAACAAGAGCATGGTCATCCTTCCAGGGACCACACCTCTAAAAGAAACTTGACTTTCCATCCCCAACAGCCATAGACTGTGGTGATATATTAAGTACCTCAATAAAGCTTGCCTGGGGGTCAGAGGACAAAACCAGCCACTATATTAAACATAGAGGTCAGGCAGTGGTAGCACACACCTTTAATCCTAGCATTTTGGAGTCAGAGATCCACCTGGATCTCTGTGAGTTCAAGGCCACACTGGGAACAGAGCCAGACATGGCACATGCCTTTAATCCCAGCACTAGGAAAAAAGGAAGATGTCAGGGCACAGAAAGGTATATAAGGCATGAGTAAACAGGAATTCTCTCTCTTGAGGCTGAGGATTTTGTAGAGGTAAGAACTTGGCTGGATTATTCTGTTTCTCTGATCTTTCAGCTTTCACCCCAAAATCTGGCTCTGTTTTTTTTTTATTATTAATAAGACCTTTTAAGATTCATGCTACAGTAGACTCCCAGAACAACTCAGCTAGGAGTGGAGACTCACAATCCCCTCTCTCACTCATACTAAATGTTGGCTGGGTTGATATTGTAGAGGCAACCACAGCTGCTGTAAGTTCATGACTGTAAAGGTCTCTTTTTTCTCCCTTTTTTTTTAATAAGAGATTTTTGTTAATTCATTTTACGTATCAACCACAGATTCCCCTGTCCTCTGTCTTCCCACTCCCCAGTCTTTCCCCCCAAATCATCCTCCATTCACATCTCCTCCAAGGCAAGGTCTCCCAAGGGGAGTCAGCAGAGCCTGGTACATTCAGTTGAGGCAGGTCCAATCCCCTCCTCCCTGCACCAAGGCCATGCAAAGTGTCTCCATGATTTTAAAGGTCTTTTCATGTCCAAAAGACACTGTTTGACCCACATCCTCCCTAACTTCTACATTGTTGGGACATTCATGACCATATGAAATTCTGAACTTGAATTTTGACTTACCTTTTGAGTTTACATTCTCACCATTTAGTAGAATGTCTAGAATTAAAAATAGTATTAACTCCTGGATGATTAAAAATTGAGTATAGTTCATGTACCCTAAGAAACCAGATAATTTAAGCAAAAAACCAAGTGTCTTTAGAGTCTGTAGGCATCAATTCATATCTACTCAGCAAGTGCATTTTCTTTCATTAATAAAATGTGTTCGAGAGCTACAGGGAGGGCAAAGGTGGAAGGCAAGCATCGTGACTTTGATGTGAGCTGTAGAAGAAACAGTTACATAAAATGTGCCAAGGCTGTTATCATCATTGCCATCATCTTCCTCAGCGGCAACTCCACTGTCCATGTGTTATAGATTAGTGCAGCTCATCCCCTCACATCACTTCATTTTATCACTCCAAGCTTAGATGCTACTGTTGCCCCAACTTCACAAATGAAGGACCAAGGTGCACAAAGTGTTAAGTACTGTGTTCACAGTTAAACAACAGGTCAGAGTTTACAACTCAAGTCAACCCATGTCTAGCGTTCACACTGACTCAGATACCATAAAGTGTTATGCTAAACTCTGAAGACATCTGGGCCAGAGAAAGGGAAGAAGAACCTAGAAATATGAAGAAAACTGCATGACTTTCAACTGCTTGCACCTGAATATCCTTACTCAGATGTGAGTGGACTGTATAGGGCAAAATCACAGCAGTGTTAAGGTATTTTTCATAAGAAAAGCCCTTTAGAGGTACTATAACCCCACTCCAGTACTAGCCAAAAGCTTGACTAGGAGCCAAATTTACTGCTGGAGGGCGAATTGGAAGGCTCCCAGGTATCATGGCAGAGAACAGGGCAGGCTTTGCTGGGATTTATTGTTCCTGAGGAGAGCAGGGGCTTCAGCTTGACTAATCAGGCCATCTATCAGCAGAGTGGTGGCTGTTGACTCTTCCACATATACAGAGACTAACAAGTGGCTGGGAAGTAAACGGAAGGAGTCTCAGAAGCCCCTCTTGAATCACCTCGGCAAGGGAGTCATCATGTTTAGACGTCACCTGGGCTGCAGCCAGGTGTTTAGTGCCCACAGCATCTTATATCACAGATAGACAAGGAAGAATGAGGGCAATAACACCATCCAAAACCCATCACTAGAATGAACTCCCTTTATGGGCACATTTAGACTGCAATGTGGATTAGAGAGAGCACTGAGGTGGAAATCAAGAAATATGAATTACATGTCCAGGTCTGCCATCTTCTAGGTAGGCAGGTAAATCCTGCAGAGATACCTGAGGCTCCATTTCCCTTTTTGTCAAATGAGTGGCTTGCTGATAAGCCCTTTTCACCTTAACTATCGCATTTTTTCTTTCTTATTCTCTCTCTCTCTCTCTTTCTGTGTGTGTGTGTGTGTGTGTGTGTGTGTGTGTGTGTGTGTGTGTGTGTGTATGTGTGTGTATGTAGGCACATGCATGCCACTGGCCACATGCATGGATCAAAGGCTGACTTTTTGAAGCCAAGGAATCCAGGGATCAAATTCATGTCATCCTCAGAGACTGTGGTAACAGGTACAGGGTCTGCACAGGACTGGACATGATGGGATCCCAGTGTTGAGAGTGGAAGTCGACACAAGCCTTCATTCTTAACCCAGAATCTGTCCCCTACTGATAACCAACTGCAAAGGAAAAGTTATTTTTTTCCACTGTGTAATCAAACAACTCTAAATGTCAAGCCCCATATGCAGCAGTAGATGGCAAACACAAAACCCAATGGTCATTTTGGAACATTGTTTTGTTTGTTTTTGTCTTACAATACTTTGGGTATTTTTTTTTCCTTACCCTACAGGTCTTTTGCTTAATATATTAAAGCTTCCGATTTTGTGGTTTTATAGGATTTCTGTGTTTACCAATGTGTGTGTCTCTGTGTTTCTTGTGCTTTTTCTTTGGCTCTTTGGTTTTCTGTTTGTTTTGTCCTATTCAGTTTTTTTTCTTATTCTCTTATTTTTGTTTTAGATGCCTCTTTGTTTTCTAATGAGAGAGAGCAAGAAAGGATGTGGGTGAGGGAGTGAGGGGGATCAGGGAGGCGCTGAGGAGGGAGAACCATAATCGGAATATATTGTATGAAAAATATTTTCAATAAAAAATGATAATTAATAAAACAGATAAAAAATTCAGGTCATCAAGCTTGTACAACAAGTGCCATTATGGGTTGAGCCATTTGCTGTCAATCATCTTAACTTTAAAAATCAGGATGGGATACAGCAGCAATGAAGATGGTATCTGTAGGAGAATACAGAATCCTTTGAAACCTCCAGTGCTGGGAATGGGTTACATCTAATAGAATTGTTGGCCAAAGAGGCACCATGGAAATCCTCAAATAATGCAAGCTATTGCCAAGGCAATTGGTTGCTCTCCACAAACTAATGCTAAGTCCCTATTGCTGAAGGCAATAGCTACATAACTCAATAAACACAGAGAATTCAAACTGGACCCTTCACCTCGAGCCTCCACCCATACTGACTAGTGCTTGCAGTACTGGAAGGTACTCTCAACACTACCAGAGGAGAAAGGTAAACATCGACTCAACTACAAACGCTTTGATCTAGAAACATGACCTGCCTGCAAGATACGCTGAAGCAATTGTGGCACAAAAGTTGTGGGAATGACCAGCTACTATCTGACTGGATTTAAGGCCCATTCCTTGAGATGGAACTCATGCCTGACACTTCTCCAGGTGGCCAAGAACCTGAGACTAAATAGGTCGTGGACCTAGGGAAAAAACCAAATACTACTGAAGAATTATAGCAAGAAAATGACCCCCAATGACATTCTAACTCATAGATGGGTACCTTGCTTAGCCATCATCAGAGACAGAAGAGGACTGACACACATACAAACTCACAGAGACTGTGGCACCATGCACTGTGTCTACACAGGTCTAAACCAGATTGGGTCCACAGGCTCCCATGTCTCTCCTGAAGCAATCTCTAATTGATAGCTACTTACCAATGGAAATGTAGTTGCCTCCAAGGGAGTCTCAATGGGGAAACAAACCACTCTTAAGGGTTGGGTGCATGCCCAGCAGTTGATGGACAAAAAAAACCCAAATACAGTAGTATTTTTGGAGTGTTTGTTTTGTTTTTGTTTTTGTTTTGTGGGGGGTGTTGTTCGTTTGTCTCATAATGCTTGATCTGGGCAATGTAATTTTTTTTTTTACTTTACAGATCTTTTGCTCATATATTTATGTTTCTTTTTATTTCTGCAAATATGTGTGCTTCAGCATCTGTATCTGTTTCTTGTCCTGTTATTTAGCTTGTTTTTCTGTTTGTTTCCTATTTTGGTATGTTTGTTTTTATTTTATTATTTTCATTTTAAATGTCTGTTTGTATTCTACTGAGAGAAAGAAACGGTGTGAATTTGGGTGGTTGGGGAAGTGGGGGGGATGAGGGTTGGGGGAGGGGAAATTAATCAATATATCGAATGAGAAAAACCTCTATTTTTCAATAAAAAGAAAGAAAGCTAAAAGCAAAAATTATCATTAATTTTGGTAGAAGCATGCTTCATGTAGAAACTAAGATAGATTGAAAGTCAACACCTATGGCTTTCTGTGGCACCTAAGGGTTAGATGGATTAAAAGTCAACACCTATGGAACAAATGGGTAGTTTATCACTTAGACAATCTCTTCTCCCTCTCTGAGCCTCACTTTCCCCATTTCTCAGATAAAAATGTTTGATCACACAGATCCCAAAGCCACTTATAGATGAAGAAGTCCTTGAATCCACATTTCTCAACTCCTCACAAAAACCATCTGTAGGAAATGGCATGAATGATGATTTTCCCTTAAGAGAGGTATGTTTTGATCATTCAGGAGTCAAACACAAGTAAAATTCTGAAATAAAACCAGAAGGATTGGCCTGGTTCTGACAACACTAACAAACCCATGTCCTTATCCACAGGGGAAATGTCTGGCCTGGAGTTTTACAGGCAGCAACAGAAATAACACTTCCAGAACTTTGCTGGTGAGAATACAAATGCAAATACAGGTTTGCTGGCTGGAGGACAGCTATGAAAAATCACTAAGGCCAGAGTAGGGCTACTCAAAGCACCTGGCCTGAATTTCCGGTGTGATGACAAAGTAAATGAGACCATCGCTTTAATTCACTATGTCTTTTCATAAGACAATGCCTTTGTTCAGAGCAGTCCTAGGTTTTTGTGAGAGGTTTGAGCAGTACTCTGTGACACCAAGGGACATGCGTGCTGCAGTATGAATATGATTGTTTTAAAACAGATTACTAAATGGGAAAAGTCAAAATTCTACCATCTCCACATGGACAGGAAAAGATCCCCTTAATAGTTGAGTGAAAATGCCAGGTGCCACTACACCAATTCTAAGTTTAAAGAGTATTCTTTTCAATGTATTTTTAGTCAATGGGATCAGAAATGACTAAGGTGTCCCTAGTGTTTATGGAGAGTTGCCATGAACTGTGCAGTACACTAAGCATGTCCTGGGCATATTGACATTACACTCACATGGCTGTATAGAGAGAGGGTAGATAGAGGCTTACTGCCATTATAAAGATAAGAAAAGAGCTGAAAGGAATAGCGCATATACACAGTGGCAGCATGGTTGGTATTGGAACTGTGGTATACTCAAACTTGGGGCTGTTTGCTCCTATACAGCCACAGTTCTGCTTGTTAACCACTATATAGACAGGGAAGAGCTCTTGGAAGATGCCCAGTCAAACCTTTTTAGCTAAATAGGATAGTGATAAAATCTGTCTTGCTGTAAAGGACACCATAAAATGTAAGCATTCATGCTCAAACTATGTAATTCTAAGAGAATAGAGGCAAGCCAATTCAAATTCCCCTTCTCCAACTTTTGTTTTCTCTTAAAACAATATCTGAACACTGTAAATCATCCTGGCCCAGAGCTTTCTATTCCATAGAGGTTATTCTCACACAACCCTACCTTCAACTCTCTCTGTGTCTCCATCTCTGTCTCTATCTCTGTCTCTGTCTCTGTCTCTCTGTCTCTCTCTCTCACACACACACACACACACACACACACACACACACACACACACACAAAGATTCAGCCCCCTAAGTTCTGGGATTGCAGGCATGTGTCACACAACCTGGCCAATCTCTATTTCTGTGCCTAGAATTTCTAATTTATCACTTCCTGAAATAGAAGCCTCATTTCAGAAAGACGTGTTGCCATGAACATTTTTAAATACCTACAAATTTCTACTAATAATCTTCATTGTTTGAAAACAGCATGTATGTTGTGTAACAGTCAGAAAGCTAAAAGGCAATACTTTCCTCCCTGTATATTACTTTTAAAAAATATCTCCAGAAGCTGGAGAGATGATTGACAGTTGAGATCATGTACTGTTCTTCCAGAAGACCTGGGTTCAGTTCCTAGCACCCACATCATAAAGCTCATAACTGCTTTTAACTCCAGTTCCAGGGGATCAAAACACCCTGAAGCCTCCATGGACACCTGTGTACACATGGCATGCACAGGCACAAACATAATACACTTAAGTTAAAAAATAAATCAATCTTTAAAAATATCTTCTTCAAATTGGCCTGCCCTCAGTAAGGGATGATGTAGGAAGCCTGCAAGATGATGTTCTGCAAGAAGGAACATTTCCTCCCAAGGGAACACTGTGAAAATCAGGTTTTCAGTCAGTAGTCTTTGTTAGTAGACAGGGAGGGTACATACATTAAAGACAAATGTGAGGAATATTTCCAGTTAGATCAGCTGCACTCTGACAGTACACAGAGCAAACCCAGCCCACACTTTTAAGATGGGAAGCATGAAGATCTAGGCTGTGGAATAAAGGGTATGCTTTGCAGACATGGCCATATTTTTTGTTGTTTCATTTATTTAATCAAATATCTGCCACATCAATGGGTTTTAGCATTGAAGTTAACCTACATTGGTACAATTGATGCTTAGAAATTAAAGTACTTAGCATTGGTCCTATACTAGGTAATGTTAATAGCTTGGGAGAAAGAAACCTGTACTTCACTGAACCTGTCTAATTAATGGTCACAAATACCTTTTTGAATGTGTGTAAATGTGATGCCTGGTATTAGCCAGTCCCTTCCCAGGACTGAGTGGATTTGGCTCCATGGTGAAAATATAAATATTAAAAATCTTAGGTTTAGTAACTTCATTCTTCTTAGGGACTCCCAACTCAAACTAAAATCAATTAGGAAAGGTTAAACCAATTTGATTGGCTTAAAAAGCACAGTGAGGGTCTGTACTGAATTTGCCTCCTGCCATTCAATGTGTGACAAAGTCAGTTTTAGATAAACTCATGTGATTATTTTAATTCTGCTGAAGACACAAGCAGCAACTACACTGCTGTGGGATAATGCCCTTGTACACTGGTTTAATTAAATGCTGATTGGCCAGTAGCCAGGCAGGAAGTATAAGCGGGGCCAGCATAAGAGGAGAATGCTGGGAAGAGGAAGGCCGAATCAGGAATCGCCAGCCAGATATAGAGGAAGCAAGATGTGAAGGCAGAACTGGGAAAAGGTACCAAGCCATGTGGCTAAACATAGATAAGAATTATGGGTTAACTTAAGTGTAAGAGCTAGTCAGTAATAAGGCTGAGCTAATGTCCAAGCACTTATAATTAATATAAGCTTCTGAGTGATTATTTTATAAAGGCTGTGGTACTGTGAGTGAAAGATTTTTCCCAACAGCAGGGCAGGTAGGACATAGGAAAACTTCCAGTTACACTACACCTTTATAGGGGTAAGGAGCTCCTACTCCCAAGAAACAGCACTGGTATTGTCAAAGTAACAATCATGCCCTCCTTTCTTCCTGAATTAGAACATGACAGCTTGCTCAGTTGCCTCGCCTTTGAGTGGCCACATTCTTCCAAAAGACTGAGATACACCAGAGCGCCTTAACTGATCTAAGATCATCAAGGTTATTCTAGGTAAACTTGTCACCAAACCTTAGTAAGTTAGATATACATATGTACATCAGTCTGATTGAGCTCTTCTTCAAGTCTCCTCATTCTAAAGAAAAGAAATATAAGGGGTGCTTCAAGTATTACAATTATAATAATCATATATTATTTATAATAATGATAATATGATTGGATGCTTCTATTTTCTAATTGGTCACCACAGTCTTCAATAATGGTTTCAACTGCTGGAACTGGAAAGCCCACAGCAAAGGTAAGCCAGGAGGCTGAGGAGATACAAGGTAAGAGAGGTTGACATCACCAAACCTCTGACTTTTCCAAATTAGAAAGTAAAGTCCTTCTTGCCCTAGATTGGCAATATTTGTGAAAAGAGTATTATCTGACACCTAAAACTAAGAGTCAAATCCTATTGCTATATTTGATCTTCTCAGTGATCTAGATCAGCCCTAAGTAACTTGGCCAACTCTATCAGCACATGATGCATGGAAATTCAGTGCCAAACATAATTTTAAACCCAGGCTGGCTGCATTGGGCATGACACTATTTCTATGATATGAGAATGCTTCTCATTAAAGGCACAGAGGAATTTATTTTAATCCTGGAAGAAATTTCTACAAACTTCCTCTTAACAGCATTTGTATTTATATAAAACCTTTGGAATTGTCTAGGCTTTATTATTTTAAGTCTCATAAGACCTTGACAGAGATTTTAAAAATGAAAGTTAGCCAAAGCTTAGGAGGTTTCTTAGCAGTTCAGCACTACCCATACATTTCTTAAAGACACATATTTCTTAAAGGATGTATTCTAAAATTATGAAAGCATAATGGACATAAATTTTCATCAACCTATTGTGTTCCATACCATTGGTTTTTCTAATTAGCATAGCCATAGTATTTTCATACAATTAATATGAAGAAATATGTTCCTCATTGAAGTAGATGAAAGTCATCAAATTAAGGTAGAATAGCCATGCCCAAAATGGTTTAAAATAGCTTTGGTAATATCTCATTTGTCATTTGGCTTACAATCAAAGGATGAAATAGCATTTAGGTCAAAGAAACCAACATAGGCAAACATCACATGTCCACGGGAATATTTGCATGTATTCTGGTACAATCATCAGGGGGAAGGAGTGCCCAGAGGAGAACAGCATAATACAAATGATATGGGGGAGAAATGGAAATACCTGGGAAAGGGAGATAACTGGGAAGGGGAGAGGGAGGTCGTACAAAAAGACAGGGGTAAAATAGCACTAATAATGTTTGAAAAAGTTCTAAGAAGTAATATTTTTATTTACCTAAAGTCACATATGATACTTATAAGTGTATATGTATACATATATAGTTAAGCCACTTGGACTGGTGATGCTCCCTAGGTTAGTCACATGATTTGCAACTAAAGCTTCAGTACCAGGCATGATAAACCCTATCTTGAGTTGCTGGTCAAAATAGCCAGTGAGTCTCCCCAAACAATATAGTCTATTGCAGTAGCCCTTGGCTGCTTCCCAGAGATTGATGGTAAGTAAGACATCATACACTTTGGTCAGAGGACCTGAAAGCCTCCCCCATGAGGACTAACTTCCATAGTACCAGAAGGTGTTATGAAAGCTTCCAATGGAAAGAAACAACCAATAGTCCTATCCAGCTGTGATGCCTATGAACCACAACAAAGCAAGATATCCCTAAGAGTGCATCAGTGGCATTCATATATTGGTGATAACCAACAACTCTCTGATTGGACTTAAGGCCTGCTCAACAGGAGATAAATTATGCCTGGCATTATATATAAACCTAGCCAAATACCCAAGGTAAGTGAGGTCATGGGTCCTAAAGGAGAATCCACTACCACCACACCACTCTACTAAACCAGCATAATTCCTAACAGCATTCTAAACACTTATCCTTACACCCACAGGTAAGTGTAGCTCTCATGCCTCATCAAAGAAGTTTCTATTTATGACAGATGGACACAGAAAACAAGTGGTCAAAATGCAGAGAATAAAGGATCATGGGATACTCAGCTCTAATTGATATCTCTAAAATATCACCCCTGTGCTGAAGGCTCATAGAACATTGCAGATCAGGGTGCTTAAAGATGGGAAAATCCAGGTGACAAAGAAATCCTCCATGAGATTGTGTCTCCTGGAAATGACAGGTATGCTTCACCCATAATGCTTCAACATATGGCTACCTAAAAAAAAATACCTGAACAAGGACAACAACAGATGTATAAAATGGACAGGGGAAAGCCCACAAGGCCTCACCCCTAGACAAAGAATTATGGCAACTAAGAAATGTTGAGAGCAGAAAAATTAATCTTCCTCAGGAATGAGGAAGTCCCTAGTTGGTTATCCAGTAAAAAATGGTCAGCCATATATGTGGATGATCATTTGTATATGTATGTGTGTGTGTGTGTGTATGTATGTATGTATGTGTATATATATATATATACATATATATATATATGTGTGTATATATATATATACATATATATATATGTATATATATATATGTATATATATATATATAGCTGACCACTTGGTACTATATGTGTGTACATGTACACATGAGACATTATATACATATACATATACATATACATATACATATACATATACATATACATATACATATACATATACATATACATATACATATACGAGACATCATACCCAGTATGCTGACCACTTGGTACTATATGTGTGTACATGTACACATGAGACATTATATACATATACATATACATATACATATACATATACATATACATATACATATACATATACATATACGAGACATCATACCCAGTACAGATGGAGATGCAGGGCTCTCTCATCCATATTAGCTGCAGAGGAACTTTGTCCATGAAGTTAAATGGTGCAGTGGAATGAATATGATCAGATACAATGTATAGGTAGTCTTTGATTCAATGTTAAATATATACAACTCATACATAAGGATAATGCTAAATGGGCTCAATGGGCTGTATTTATGTATTTGTGCATATATGTGTATGTAACAATAACAATTTAATAATTAAAGAAAAAGACGCTATGGATTTGAGAGACGGCAAGGGGTGTATAAGAAAGGCTGGAGTGAGGAAATGGAAGGGGTAAAATAATGTAATTATATTTTAATCTCAAACAAGTATTTAAAAACTTTAAATGAAGCATATGGCTTTTCAAATTGCAATCCAACCCTCTCTTTCACACAAAGAGCCATACAGAGGCATGTGGAAAAGGAGGTAAGGTATAAATAAGCACAACAACACTTCCATTGCTGTTGTGCTTTCCAGTGTGCTTTGCATCTACTTGTTATTTTAAGAATGTGTGACAGTGTTCCTGAAATGGAAAGATATCCAGATGTTTGTATACTGATGTCATACCAACTTCAGATGGAGATGCAGGGCTCTCTCACCCATATTAGCTGCAGCAGAGTAAAGGTGATCAGATCCAATGTGTAGATGGTATTTGGTTTATTTTCAAATTCTATTTGCTCATCAGTCCTCACCATGGTATAGTTTCATATATTTCTTCATGACCACATTTCTAAAACTGGTGTCCTTTTAAAGTGTCATCAACATGTAAAAGGAATTTCATAAGGTAGAGCCTTCTTGCCTGGGAAGTTGCTGGCATGACTATAAAAGGGGGAAGAAATGAAATCATTAAAATTTTTTGAAAAGTTAAACTGTCTAGAAATTGTGAGTTATCATTTAAAATGATATCTTGCTTTCTAAGGATATATGAATGCCTTGAAAGTGTCACAGGCTAGAGGCAGGTAGACTGAGACCTTGACAAGCATCATCAGTTTCGTTAGAGCAAATGTACGAAGCTGCTAAGTTTAATGTAAGTTTCTTGAAGTAATACACATTGGAAATAACTTTCCTGTTCATCATCCTTGTTCATGGTTTGTTCTGAAAAGTGGTTGGGCTATAGTGGCTGGAGTGATGGCTCACCAGTTAAGAATGCAGACTGCCTTTTGAGAGGACCCAAGTTCAATTCCTAACACCCACATTTGGCAGCTCACAATTCCTGGAACTCCAGTTCTTCTGAACTCTGGGGGTATCTGTACTCAAGTGTACATGCCCCCACAAAGATAGATAGACATATATACAACATTTTAAATGGATGAAAAAAACATGAAAAAATTGAGCTATGATTATCTTACAATAAATTGCACAGTACAATCTGGTGATTTTTTTCCCTATGTTTACATCTGTAAACTTCTTTGTACAATGGAGACAATGAACACATTATACCCGGTAGTTTCTTTGTGTCCCTCTTGAATCTTTCCTAGCCCTCTTCATATCAACCATGTCTAAACCAGCAAACCAATGATATTAATGGTACCTTGCTACAGGACAGTTTGCATTTTATATAAATGCACACATCATGTTTGTTTTTTGAGACACAGTCATACATAAACCAAGCTAACCTTGAACTTGCTGCATAGCAGAAGATCACTTCCCTCTTGCCTCCATCCTCTGAGTGCTGGGCTATAGGAGGCACCTCCACACCTGCTTTACTCAGTGCTAGAGCTCAAACATACAGCCATGTGTATACAGGCAAACACTCCACTAGCTGAGCCAGAGCCTGGCCCCTGTACTCACTGTTTCATTTTTGCATCATCTTGAGGTTCATCCACATTCTTGCCTTTATAGATAGTTTATCACCAAGCAATTTCCCATTGGGTGGACAGATCGTGATTAGCTTATTCACTCATTTACTGCTAGTCATTTTTGTTGTTTCCTATTATTGCCTATTATAAATTAAAACTGCAGCAGATAATCATGGATCATTCTTTTCAATAGAATACACTTTCTTTATTCTTGCATAAATACCTAGGAGATCATCAGGCAGGTCATATGCAAAGTGATTTTACGCTTAGCTCTTCATTATGGTTCATTTGTTCTCCAAACCTAGGTAGAGCTTTGCACGTATACCCTCAGGGCATGGCATTTCTAATAACTTTACTGACTGAGGAGTGTGGAATTCGCAGGTTCTTTGTTTCGCTTTGACTTAGTGGGAATGTGTAGAAGCATTTTAGGCATCTCCATCTTGGCCCCACGATGATGCTGTGCATCTTTTTACCTGCTGTTTCCATTTGTGTATGCTTTGGGGTGAGATGTATGTCCAAATCTTTGCAATTGACTTATAAATGCCTCTGTAGCCCAAGTATAATTCTTTGGTTTATATTTGTTTTTCCTATATTTTTCTTCAGTGTATGCCATATCATTTTATTTTTGAACTATCAAGTTAGAAAGGCATTGTTTATGCTTTGATTCTTTGTGTCATGTTAAATATTCAGTGAACTCAAAATCAGTAAAACTTGCCCCCCTTTTTTTCTTCAAAAAGGTTTCACTCCATTGTTGTGATTTTTAACCCATATTTGTAGTCACACTATGTCAAATTATAAAATATGCCCCTTTTCCATCTTTCAATTACCTTTAATGGTTGTTCTCTACAAGTATGCAGAGAGGAGAGTTCACATTTTGTAAAATGGGGTGTGCTCTCATGCCTTTCTTTTGCTACATGTATCTTAGCATAAAAAGGAAAATTGTGTAACAGAGGCTAAAACACTTGTGATGATAAAAATTGAGGTTGAATTCCAAGAAGCTCCCGCATTGCCATGATCAATGGCATGTAAATATTCAAGGAATTCTATTCTATAGTAAACTGTTGGCTTGTAATGTGTTTTGAGTGTATAAAAAATAACCCTGGGTGAAAAAAAATGGAAGTTTTGAATATTAAAAATGATGACATATTAAATCTTCTGAGATGATATTTAAAACTGAAGACTAAATCATTTAAAAGTATAGATATGTTTGTTGTTTCCTGCCTTCCTTCCTGAAGTACTTTTTCCTCCTGGTGAGTCATAAAATTTTAACTGCAAAGTACTACAAGTCCTTATCTTTTTAAGAGGTTTGCTCTTGCTGAAGTGTAAATAATAGACATTTTTTGGCAATGACTTTTCAAAGAGAAAACCAGTGATGATGTAAAAATTAGCAATAATAGTATTTCAATGATATTCAACAAACATATCTCTGGTTTCTTATTAAATCTAAAATCAAATGATGTACAAAGCACCAATGGTGGCTGCAGGGAGAACAAAACATAAATAAAAGATGAACTGTCTTTAAATGCTAACTGCTAGCAGGTGTACCTCGGTTTAACCTTATGCAAAGTATACCAAGGCAATAAATGAGGAAATGATTGCTGTCTGAATCAGGATGGACAGAGCTTTTGTGACAAGGACAAGTAAAAAATCCAGATGAATAGAGTATGATTAAGTTTTAAATGACTAAGACAGCCTTGAACATAGAGCTGGGGATCCAAACTCCGGTCCCTGTGTTTACATAGCAAGCAGTTTACTCAGCCACCTCCTAATACAGGCCCTAGCCCTAACTGTTATTTTCCTTAAGTAATTCCACATTCTTTTTTTTTCCTGGAACTCACTCTGTAGACCAGTCTGGCCTCAAACTCACAGAGATCCACCTGTCTCTGCCTTCTAAGTGCTGGGATCAAAGGCGTGCACCACCACCACCCAGCTGGTCATTTCACATTCTTAGCAGTAAGTGTTTGTTTATATGTCAGTGGAACTCATGTTATTAGATAGATTTCTTTCTATTGCAAGTTTGCAAAATAACCACTACCAGGAAATGTCAATAATAATAATGATGATGATGATAATCACAAAATATGAAAATGCAGAACTCAGTGAAGGACCAAATGCCCATTGCTGTATAACTTGCTTAATTACCCAGCAGAAAGCCCTTAGCCCTCACTACGGAGGTGTGCAGATATGAAGATTACGGTCATGTCAAAGGGATAAAGATAATGAGGAAGATCCCCTTTATATCAGGATAATTATGTAGGATTTGGATCTAACAGTTCAAGATGTCTCTTTCCAATCTAAAATCTTAAGAGTGTGTGATTTCAATAATCTCAATCAGCTTTTATCATTACATAGTTCTTGCCATTCAACAGCTTCTTAACCAGCACAAGAATTTAGAATTTATGTATAACCAAAGATTACAAGGAAACTTCTGCATTTATGCTGGAAATTGACTTCTGGAGAATGGGATGTCTACAGCATTTAAGGGACAAAATCAAGATACATAGATATATACATATGTGTGTGTTTGCATGTGTACATATGTATTTCTCTTTATGTGTTTTTCACAGAAATCATATACACATGTATGTACCGGTGTGTGTGTGTGTATAAAAACATGTACCTGTCTATGTGTATACAAACATGCACTTGTGTGTATATATAAACATGCAACTGTGTATGTGTATACAAATGTGTACCTGTGTGTGTATAAACAAACATATACCTATGTCTGTATGTGTTTGGAAGTATCAACACTGACTTGTTGCATTGCTGGGCTGTGACACTCAGATGTGTTCAAGCCAGTTCCCCTTGCATTATTTTTAATAATGCAGTGGTGTTATCATGTTGTAATGCTGTAATAAGCTGAGAATCATTTGTGAATATATATTCTGGAGAGAAATAAGGATTTGCTGAACTAATTATCAGGAATGTTTTTTTATAAACTGATTTGAAAGAACAGAAAATGACTCACTAGTTATTTTTAGCTGCCATTAGGAGGCAGATAGGAACTTACTTCTCTCTAAGCATCTCACTTCCACGTCCAGGTTTCACAATCACTGAGATGCCTTCAGTCACAGTTCAGTGAGCTCACAGCTCGACAACTTTTTGTTCTTTCTATTTCCATCATGTCACAAAGTAAGGCAGCCTTAGCTCATCTTCTTCTATCGCCTCCATTTGTTTCTTTCTTATCTCTGTTATTATAAATTCATACCACCTTAGGTCTGACCCACTTTATAGATTGTCAAATGCCTCTCCTAAAAAAACAGAAAGGCACTGCCAAGTACCTGGCAGCAGGCAATGCTTTATAGAACTTGAGTATACAGTAGAAGAAAATACATCCCTTTAAAGTTTAACGATCTTTCCCCTCTATAAAAGATACTCAGAGCAAAAAGCTTCTTTAAAAATGCCTGCCCATTCGCTTCATTAATATTTACAATTCCTCTTCCGCTGCTTCCACTCTAAGGGGGAATTTCCCCCAGCTCTATTCACGTACTTTTCAAATAGTGAGTTTTGGTTCCTTGAAGCTACCTAACTGCCTTGGATTCTTCTCTCCTTAATATTGTGTTTTGGTGGAACCTTCTTTTGAACTCCACATGCAAACAGTTTAATGTTTCCTCAGCACCATTTTACAGGTCACCCTGGTGACTTCAGAGTCTTTATGCCAATGGAGTGCTGGCTGGTATGTTGGGAAGATGAACTAGTCCCACACTGATGCCAACTCAGGCCACTTGGTTCTTTTACACAAATGAGAAGATGATGCCCTTCCCCAGAGCAGCTGCAGACCACAGGTGCCCAGGCTAGTTGGCAAAGTAAGACAGGACTCCACACTCTGCAGCCTTCAGCCAGGTACCTGGTCAAAGCCCATCAGGACCTTACAGACCATAGGTAGATCACTTCCAACCCTATCTTCTATCTGGCTGCATTCAGTCAAGCTGTGACCTGGAACAGTATCTGCAACCTAACTTCATTCTCTGTCTCTGTCTCTCTGTCTCTCTGTCTCTCTGTCTCTCTGTCTCTCTGTCTCTCTCTCCTCTCTCCTCTCTCCTCTCTCCTCTCTCCTCTCTCTCTCCACTCTGTGAGCACAGCTTTATCCAACAAGTGGACAACAATCATCCCTGCCAGAGCCTGAATTAGTCACACCTCCAAAAATGCAAACAGTGGTGGCTTGAAAAAATGAATGCATGCTGCCATGGAACACCCATCTATTCAATTCCCACTCAGCCTCTCTGACATCAGAATTATCTGGAAAACTGAAGGAACCACTCACCTCAGTGCTGGGAGGAGGGACAGATGGAAAGTTGGATGTACAGATTTCAACATGAGTTGAGAAGTCTGAAACTTGACTTGTCTGCTTCTGTCATTCATAATATAAATGTCTCACACAGGATTTTCATCTTAGTTCTCTACACATAAAAATGCAGAGAAACTTTTTTCTCCCCTAAGACAGGACCTTATATAGCCCCAGCTGTCCTTGAACTCATTATGTGACAAGAGCTAGCCTTGAACTCCTGGTCCTCCTACATAGATGTGCTGCGAATATGGACATATATCACCAATACCTGGTTTTGTGTGCTGCTGGGGATTGAACCCAGGGCATTGTACATTCTACATAAGTACTTGACTGAGCTACATACCCAGACCCTTGAATGGAAGAATTTTTTTTTTGTGTATGTGAATCAATATTTGTTGAGAAACTACTATGTACTAGACATTTTTCTAAGAGCTTTGTACATGATATAGGAGATACTTTTGTGATTACATTTGAATCTCCCAACAGCCTTGAGCACGAGGCACCATTATTCCTGTTGCAGAGGTAATGAAACTGAAACAGAGAGGGTTGCCTCATCTGAGGTTACACAGTCCATGAGACTCCCCAGAAGTGGGCTTTTGTGACTCTAAAGGAATTCCTTACCATGACACTATTCCCATTTTCCTTTCCATACAATGCTGGGCCACTCTGACAATCTGGGCTGCTAAGAGAGAAACCCCAGGATAAGCAAGTGATGGCATTAGTATTTGTAAGGCAAGCAAAGTTGCTAATAAAAGTTTTGGTTAACTAAGAAGAGCTGAATTGGTGGTGATAATAGGCTTGGACCTCTGTCATGAGAGGCTGAGAAGCGAGGATCAGTGTAGCAGATCTGAGACCACGTGAGTGAGTTACCTGTGAGCACTGCAGGCTGGCTCAAGGACTAGCATGGCTCCTGACATCACTGTACTCTTGCCCGTTGAGTCTCTGACAAAGCTACAGGCTCTTGACGATCAGCCCAGAGATGGGCATCTGTGCAACGGGGTCAAGGAGTCAAGTTTATTTTATAAAAGGGAACCAGGGTATTTTTCATACCAAATTTTTTAAAGATTTTATCACTTTATAATTTTATGTGTGTGAGTGTAAGGGGGTGGGGTGTGCACATGAACTCAGGTCCGCACTGAGTCCAGTAGAGGGTGTTAGGTCCCCTGGTACTGGAATTAAAGGCAGTTGGAAGCTACTGGAAACTGAACTCAGTCCTATGTAAAACAGCATGAATTCTTAATTCAGGCATCTCTCCAGTCTCTCCCCAGATATCTCACCCCATTTTTTCCTACATTAAGATTCAATGTGTATGTATAGCCTGATTCATTATATTTAAATAACGACTAATTATGGGTCCCAACGTATTCTTGGACTACATTATAAATATTTCACTCACCAGGCCAGCCCTGTTTTCAACTAATGGCAGCCCACTTAAAGACCAGGAATAGCATTCCACAGCTATGTCAGTGAATTCCACTGGTGAACCATCTGGCATATGTACAGGACTCAGAAAAGCACTTAATAAAAACACTGGGGGCAAACAGGAGGACAGCCAAGCTACTCAATAGTTGGCAAAATAAATGTACAAGGTGTGCATTACACCACTGCTTCCTTATAAAAACCAGGGCATCTTTTAACTTGCATGCACAATTCTGGGAAAGAATTCTATTCCAAGTCCCTCAACTGCTGGCTGCCATTCTATTGTAACACCGGTGTTACTGGACTTTACAAATTGATGTACTTGACATTAAGAATATAATCTAATGTTAGGTTAGATTTGAAAGATAACTCATAGAGTTTTGTGCCATGTATGCGACAATTTGAAAAGAAGACAATTTGGGACTACGTTGTGTCTTGGGTGCTGTCTGTCTTAAAAATCTATAGTCAAATACACTGTTATAGTCAGTGGTCATTCCTGGTACCTGCTTTCTTCTCCCCATTGGACTTTAAACCTCTGCTTCCCCACGTAGTTTCTCCTCTATGCTACACTTGGAGTTTCTGCCCTACATTAACAACATAAGGGCACACTTCTATGATTAAGTCTTGGCTAGTTCCTTCTCAAAAGCAGAATGAAGAGACCTTTTTGTGGTCCCTCAGCATCCTATTCTTGCCACTGACCTATCTTGCACTCACAAGAGTATGCCCATTTGGCCCTGCAAGGATATAGAAATCTTCATTTTGTCATTTCTTATCATCCTTCCATTCTCCCCATTGCCTGGCACAAAGTCTGATATATCAATAATCCCTAAGAGAGGTTCTCTGAATGAATAAGGATTCTGGCAGCCAGGTAGCAAGACTCAAATATATCAAAGCAATCTCTGGATTGTGAGGGTCACCTTCCAGAGAGGCTTGTAGAAACCTGGAATTCACACAGTGGTCTTTAAACTGAATGTTTAACACAGGAAAAGCACCCATGTTATAAGTCATTTCACTCCAAAATGGTACCATTCTAAGTAGCAGAGTCACAGACATCATGGGGAGAGGAAACATCCTATTATCTTGAATGGCCCTTCATGTATCATAACAGAGCAAGACTCTATTCTACAGAGTAAGTAGATTCTTCTTTTGGGTTCCCTTCCTAATTCCAGACCCTCCCTTTCCAACCCAGCAGCCAGCCAACTTGCCACACTAGCAGAATCAACAGTGTTAGGCTCATCACCCCCTAGTCATTCCCTGCTGAGTATATTTATTTCCATCCCAAGTAATTCTCTCTGAATACAGCAATTGTAAAAAATGGATTCTATTCACTGTATTGATAGTGATAAGCTAAAAGAATAATTGGAGGCCATGACCTGTGAGTAAAGCTAGCAAAGAGGGAACAAGGGTAGCCCACAAAAGCTCCACATGACAGCATTGCAGTACAATCTACAAGCCAACCATAAAAACACTTTGAAAATGGGAAGAGGCTTCTTAGTCATAATTTGGGGTTATGAAGAGGAGTCATCTAAAGAAGTGAAATTCAAGCAAAATGGTTGTTTTAACAATACAACAGCAGATAAAGTGATATGAGTATTTAAATCTAGGTTCTATCTCACAGTAGACATTTTGGGATTCCTTTTGAGAAATAAGGAAATAAACTCTGAAAAAAAAACAGTAGCTTACTTGGACCAACACATTTAAAGATGAGAATCTATGGGATTCCTTTCTTGATTACTGCTCTATCAGTAAATGCTGACCTATTGACCATTGACTTATCTCAGTGGTTCTCAACCTTCTTAATGCTGTAACCCATTAGCACAGTTCTTTGTGTTGTAGTGACCCCTATCCATAAAATTATTTTCATTTCTACTTCTTAACTGTAACTTTACTACTTGTATGAATCATAACGTAAATATTTCTGTTTTCTGATGGTCTTACCCTGTGAAAGGGTCATTTGAACCACCCCCAAAGAGGTCTCAACCCACAGGTTGAGAACTGCTGCCCTATCTGGTTTCTCTGGTTTCTCCTCTTCAATAAGGTTGAAGTCATCAGCTCTTGCTCTGTTGACTACCCTAACCATCATCACTTTCTCTGGCTCTATTCTCCTTCCTCTGGTATTCTTTTGTGACACACCCAGATGAATTAGATTCAAAAACAATGACTGTCATCATGTGCTCTTTAAGAACCTCTCTCCAAGGTCAGGGTCTTCACACACACTGGAGATCTGTACAGCCCCACATTCCATTTCCAATATTATCTTAAAATTGACCAGAAGATTATTCATTTACTGTGAGCACTTTGTTTATCTCCCCAACAAACAAATTACACTTTAATCTTCCAGTTAAACTTATTTTATCCTCCCTTGGTTCCTGGGTCCTGTAGCAAGCATAGTTTTTGCTTCTTCCTCCCAGGTTCTTCATGAGGCCTGCCATTGTGTGTACATGAAGAGCAAAAGAGGGAACAGAAAACAAAACTTTTCAGACTCACTTTGGATCAAGCAGGCCAGATTTTGTCTCTGTTTCAAGAAAATCATGTGACATTATGCAAATGGCATGGATTCTCTCAAGGTCAGTTCCTTCATGTGAAAAACACACATCCCATAGACCTGTGGAGCAGGATGGGTACGTGCTCTACCCAAATGTTATCAGAGAGCTAATAGTGACAAAAACTACTTCTATAAATAACACTGAGATGCCATTTATCATTTTCGCTTTGTTGACATCTTCACTAACAATAGAAAATTTATTCTGGTAGCTCAGCGTGAATTGAAGTAGGGACAGCCAGGCACAGTGATCATTGCACTTTGTACAAGGAGGACATGCTGAGGGGGTGGGGAGGAAGAGGAGGTGTCTGGTACAGATGAGAGCAGGACTGTCTTCAGTAAGAATGTCCTGAATGAAGCATGAACATTATTAACCATATGAAATCCTTACCTTGGGGTGTTAATTTGTTCATGGTGACAGGGTGTGTGGCATCTGCCAAGTTCTTCTGCTGCTCCTGCTCATGGAAGTTCCCTGACTAGCATTTGGTAACAACAGACCTGTCCACTGTACCATTAGCTATTTTCCAGGAGTGTTACTTTTCATGATATGGTGAGTTGAGATTACTGTACTCACTACAAATTATGTATTCATGATATTTATTTTTGAAAGGGGAGAACCTAAGGCTTCAAAGAAGGTAACTGGCAATATTCATTGTTTGGGGTGAGAACTGGAATTTTGGAAAACTTGTCTCTGACCATGTGGACTTGACAGTGACTTATACATAAATACCATGCTAATCAAATTCATGGTACAAACAACACAGGGAGCATTTTCATACATAACACAGTGCGATGTGCCAGTGTTTAAGGATCTGCAAAGTTAAGTGAACTACTTACTTTCTTCCAACTGGCCAGGGAACAGTGTTACAACCTCAGAGGCAGGCAATGTGTGGAGTGAGCACTAGATTTTATGTTAACAGAAGAGAAGGATAATTAATGCCTCATACTCAGGGGTGCACATGCCATGACACATGTGTAAAGGTCCGAGGAAAACTTCAGTATTGATCCTCACCTTCCGTCATATTTGAGACTTGTTTTCTGTCGCATATGCCAGTCTAGCTGGCTTGTGAGCTGTGGTCATTCTTGCATCTCTGCCTACATCTGCGGGAGGAGTTCTAGGACTACAGAATATACCATGTGTCTAGTTTGGAGTGTTCTGCGCATCCTAATGCATCTTCACTTTCCCACAGCAAATGCTTTGCCCACTACACCACCTTTAATGCTTGGAACTAACTTTTTAAAAATGATTTTTCAGTTTTATTTTAATGCCAAAAGATAATATCAATAAAAATCTAATTAGAATATAGAAATAAATCTTGCTTTTCCAGTATATATTATGAGGCCAGATATTTTTCCATGTATCTTATCACATACAGATATAAACAAAGAACATGGATACATTCCAGTAAGTTCAACATTACATTTTTAAAAACATAAAAGCAATACTATGTCCATCATATTTTTGTTTGCCAATGATAGTATTTTTAAAACAGCTATATTTTTAAAGACATGAAGTGTGTCAATCATTTTAGGCAAAATAATTGTTTTAACACTTTAGTTTTCATTTTTAGTTAAATATTTTTATTTTTTGTTATTTGTATGGATACTTGTCTCTATGTGTGACTACCAGTGCCTGTGAAGGAAAAAAGAGGAGCGCTGATTCCTTTGGAGTCTGAATGAACATGCAGTTGAGAGGTATCAAACACAAATGCTGGGGCCCAAACCTAGGTTCTCTGCAAGAGGCGTATGCTCATAACTGCTGAGCCATCTCTCCAGACCTTTAGTGTTTATTCCCAAAGAAAAGAGATCTGTTCAGACATTCAATAACTTTCAAAAGTCTAAAGGATTCTGGAGACCAAGATAGACTATGAGACAGTGTCTCTTATAGCCCCAATGCCCTTCAGTTACCTATGCATTCAAAACTGGTCTTGAACTGCTGATCCTCCTGCCCCAACCTCCTATGTGCAGGGAATGTGAGCTGGAATAATCATGTCCAACTCACAGCCAAGAATTATGCTAATTTCAGAGCTGTTTTGATTGTTAACTTCTGGATGTAAAATGCCCTCCACAAACTTTGATATCTAGTGAGTACTCAATAAATATCAGGGCTTCCCAAGCATGTAAGCATCATCTGTATGGGGAGATATCTTTATATGCTTTCTAAATTAATATTTGTACAAATATACTATATTTATTTGTCATTAAGGATGATTCTTGAAGTCCCCACCAATAACTCAGCTCTAGAAACCACATCTTAATTTTGCTGATCAAAGTCATCAGCATTACCTGACTGGATTATTTAAAGTGCTCAATAAACAGCCTCACTGAATCCATCCTCACACCATTGAGCCTGATTTCAATACCATGACCCCTTATAGTGAGAATATTGCATGATTCCTCTTCTCAAGCTTCTTCCATGGCTTGGCCTTCAGCTCACAGCAAAGCAAATGTTCTCACCCACAGCCCAACCCCATTGTCTCTGAAGTTACCTTCCATGGCTCTCCTTCCTACCTACTCCCTCTGTCCTGAGAGTCCTCCTATCCATAGACCATGGACTGTGGTGGTAATCTAATTGTACTGAAATATTATTTTGATTGTATGTTAATAAATAAAGTTGTCTGGGGGTCAGAGCTATTAGAGCCATAGCAAGAGTGTGGCGGTGGTGGCACACGCCTTTAATCCCATAGATATCTGTGTGTTCAGGGTCAGAGTTATTAGAGCCATAGCAAGAGTGTGGCGGTGGTGGCACACGCAACCCATAAGATCTCTGTGTGTTCAGGGATACAGTCAGCATTGGAGACATATGCCTTTAAGACCTAGGGGGCTGTACATTCAGACAGTGACGAGGCAGTCATGTGTTTGGGTTTACAACCAATGAGAAGGCAGAACAACATACTATAAAAAAACGAACCGACAGGAAGTAGGTCTCTTTTCGCGAAGCTGGGACAGCAGGAGGAAGGGTGAGATTTTAGCTGTGAGCTCTGACTTCTCGGCTCTCTCTTTTACATTGTTTCTGTGTTTCTTATTTAATAAGACGGTTGGTTACATCTACATCTGGCGCCCAACGTTCGTGTTACGAATTCATGAAAAAGCTGTTTGCCTGTGGCCTTGTGAGCCCCAGCTCAGGCCCAAACTACACTCAGTCAGTTGTGGTGGCGTACACCAGTAGGATTTGCTGAAGGAGACAGAGGCAGGAGGATCCCAAGTTTGAGGCCGGCCTAGGAGGCTTGGGAGAAGCTTTGGCCCGGACTTAGCCACAAACAGTGGTGGGACCATGGAAGCAGTGGCTACTGCTCCACGTTGCCAGCTCCTTCTCATCGTGTTGGTGACTGCGGTGATGCTGCTACCTGGGACGAAGGGTTTACTGCTGCTTGTTCAGAGAAGAATTGCCAGGACCATCGTGTTACAAGAAAGCATCGGCAAAGGTCAGTTTGGAAAAGTTTGGCAAGACAAATGGTGGGGAGAAATTGTGAAGATTTTCTGTTCTAGGGAAGAATGTTCATGGTCCCAAGAGACAGACATTTATCAGACTGTGATTGCTCCAAACCACAGAGGAGGCAAAAAAAAAAAAAAGTCTGCAGGAAACCATGACCATGCCTAACAGTGACTTTGAAATCTTCAAAAAGATGACAGGATCCTACAACGATGATTCCACATGGACTATGATAAAGCCATTAAGCGGATTAACACCATGGAAAAATCGACTTTGGACTACAAACTGGTCAGAACAATTTCGAGAGGACTAGTTGAGATGATCCAGCCTGACAGACTACTCAAACAAGGACTTGAAACAAGCCCTGAACTTTCCTATTATGCAGAGACTGGACAAATGATACAGGACTTGATGATTAACCCAAAAATTTTCTTTTCAAGATTCCCTAAAGATATCTTCACCCCTAGAAAGCAAAAAGAAAAAGAGAATATAGATATGAGATAGATCATTAAATCTACTCTGAGAAAAAAGATAAAAAGAGAATATAGATATGAGATAGATCATCGAATCTACTCTGAGAAAAAAGATAAAGAAATAATAGGATAAATAGGTAGATCATTGAATCTACACTGAAGAAAAAGGGGAAGATATAAAAATAACAAAAGGTAGACTACTGAATCTATTATGAAAAGAAAAAAGAGAAAATATGGATATGATAAGATAAAAAGGGAGATTATGTAATCTACTTTTAAAAGGGAACTACTTGTTTTAAATAAGATAAGTAATGAAAATTTTTTGGTCTGAGTTTATCAGATGTTACTGGACTGGACATTGTTAATATATATAATGGAGTTTTTTGTCTGGATCTGTCAAATGTTTGTTGCTGGAGGGCTTCTCTCCAGGTTCCCCAAGCCCCGCAGTCCCACAATCCACTTATAAAATAATCACTCAGACGCTTATGTCACTTATAAACTGTATGGCCGTGGCAGGCTTCTTGCTAACTGTTCTTTTATCTTAAATTAACCCATTTTTATAAATCTATACCTTGCCACGTAGCTGGTGGCTTACCGGCATCTTTACATGCTCTTCTCCTGGCGGTGGCTGCAGTGTCTCTCTCTCCTTCTTCCTGTTTCCCCAATTCTCCTCTCTCTTTGTCCCGCCTATACTTCCTGCCTGGTCACTGGCCATCAGTGTTTTATTTACATAGAGTAATATCCACAGCACTTCCCCTTTTCTTCTTTTTTTTTTAAAAAGGAAGTTTTTAACTTTAACATAGTAAAATTACATATAACAAAACAATTATCAAGCAAGAATTATAGTTACAATATTAAAGAAGATGTCCTATCTATCTTATATTTGGGAGTTTAAGGTTTTATATCTAAATTATCTTTTATCATAACTGAGGAAAATTACAACTATCTAGTTTTCAACCACATCAAAGACCTGAGAAGGAACATAATGGTACCTGAGAAATGGTAGATGGATGCAAGCAACTTTCGGGAATCTTGCAAGAGTAGACCAAGACAGCTGGCAGCCTGGACAGTCACCTAATGTTTTTTAGCATTGTTGGTGCATTCAAATTGGCTACAGGCCTAGAGTATCTGACAGACCATTTTTAGAAGCAGGAATTTTGAAAGACCATCTTACCCTGTCTTGGCAGAGTACAGTGGTCACTTTCCTTGTGTCCCGCTTGTCCAGGAAGGACAGCATTGCATTCGTACTGTCAGCCGTCAAGGCAAGGGCAGTTCTTTGCCCAGTAGGCCATTTTGTGCCAAGAAGACAAACTTCCAAATGGAAATGTCTTAGAAGCCCAACATTCTCTCGGGATCAAATTGGCGCAGCCAGGAGCAATTGTGTCTCATGTCAACAGAATTCTAAGTTATTTAAATGCCATATTCTCTAGGTCCATGAAGTGTTTGAAGATTACTTATCTATCTGAAATATATCTATGTATACCTAGAAGACTTAACTAACGGTTACAAATATGATTATCATAAATGACTAATTATTAATCTATTTTTAATTATCCATTACAATTTTAAATGAGTTACATAAACATAATACCTCAAACAAGAATAGAAATATATATATATATACAGTATAACAAAATTAACTTTAAGTTTGTATCAATAAACTAAAATTTATACCAATGTAAAACATTTTAAACATAAACTAAAATCTATACCAATGTAAAACATTTTAAACAAGTTGTTCTTTAAAAGTAGGTTCATTAATCTACCCTTTTATCTTATCATCTCTATATCCTCCTATATATCTAATCATATCCCCTTTTCTTTTTTAGAAAGAGATCATATTTATAATCAACCTATTTTAAATAAAAATATTGGTTTTTCTCTGTCCCACACCAGAGGGTTCTTCTGATTTGGGACACAAGAATCTCTTAACCATTTTTTTTAAAGCAATATGTCTGGGTTTAGAGGGGGAGTGAGCCAATTCCACCTCTAAAGCCAGCTTGGTATATTTGGGAATTTGGGC
The DNA here is from genome assembly GCF_049852395.1 of Peromyscus maniculatus bairdii. NCBI lineage: Eukaryota > Metazoa > Chordata > Mammalia > Rodentia > Cricetidae > Peromyscus > Peromyscus maniculatus. The sequence goes on from NC_134859.1 coordinate 32,191,302, forward strand.
GTAGCATCTCTTACTACTTCCTGCTGGAGGGGGGCGCTGTATCTTATGGGGACGCAAAGAAAAATTTAGGCCTATGGGGTAGTCCTTGAGGCTGTATTGTGTGAACCAGTTGCCTTGAAACCGCTCTGGATGTTGGATCATCTGGGCCATGGTGTCATTGGAGACCTTTCAGGGGGTCTTGGCTGGTGAAACCTGATGTATCTTAATCTGGAACAAATCCACAGCCTCTGGCTTTCTGTGGAAACAAAAGCAGAACCTCTTTTCCAAAGCAACATATCCTTAAATCCAAATTTTGAAGTCAAGGTACCTTTAAAATATACATATTGGTTTAATTCAACATCTTTTTTGATCAAATGTTTTTTTGCAGTTAAAAATCCCAAAGACAACACAATCCAGATTGTCTGTGTAATATTCATCTTTACGTGGCTTTTTACATTAATTTTTTTGTCTCTTTCAAGCCTACGTATATTTTACACACATTGTAAACGATGTTATCTGAATCAGTCTTTTTGTGAGCCTATTGGTTTAAACTGCATCCTTCTAAGCCTGAAACAGCGCTGTGGCTGCTGGCTCTGCCCACTTTAGCTTCCCAACATGGCAGTGGTACGTTTTCCGCCAGCTCTGGGAGTCATCAAGTCTCAGAAATAGTGGGTCTAAGCTTTTATCAAAGCAGCATGTAGCCCAGAAACCTTTTTTTAAAAAAAATACTAGTAAAGACTAAATCTACTACACAGCATAATGTGCCTGTGGCAGACCCCTCATTCCCGCCATACTGCCGGTCAAACACACACGCCAGGAACCCGCCAGTGTTCAAACCCGCGTTTTGCGGCATCTAGCTGCTCATATGAGACAAGAAGCAGGAACCTGGTTTTGGCTCTGTTTAGAATTGGTTATTAAATATTCTCAGGTTTAAGGTGGAAACTCGAGCCGTTGGGCGCCATTTGTTGCTGGAGGGCTTCTCTCCAGGTTCCCCAAGCCCCGCAGTCCCACAATCCACTTATAAAATAATCACTCAGACGCTTATATCACTTATAAACTGTATGGCCGTGGCAGGCTTCTTGCTAACTGTTCTTTTATCTTAAATTAACCCATTTTTATAAATCTATACCTTGCCACGTAGCTGGTGGCTTACCGGCATCTTTACATGCTCTTCTCCTGGCGGTGGCTGCAGTGTCTCTCTCTCCTTCTTCCTGTTTCCCCAATTCTCCTCTCTCTTTGTCCCGCCTATACTTCCTGCCTGGTCACTGGCCATCAGTGTTTTATTTACATAGAGTAATATCCACAGCAAATGTTAATGGACTAGACATTGTTGATGTAATCTTGACTGTATATTGCATATACTTATTGAAGATAGTTTTTCTTGTATTAGTTATAAGCTTTTTTAATTTTAGACAAAAAGAGAGGAGATGTGTTGGTATTGTGTCACCAAAATATTGTGTACCTTAATAAATTTATCTGGGGTCAGAGAACAGACAGCCACTAGATACAAAGGCTAGAAAATGGTGGCACTCACACCTTTAATCCTAGCATTCCAGAGATAGAAATCCCTCTGGATCTCGTAAGTTCAAGGCCACATTGGAAACAGCCAAGCATGGTGACACGCCTTTAATCCCAGAAAGCCAGCCTTTTAATCGCAGGGAGTGGTGGTAGAAAGCAAAAAGATATATAAGGCGTGAGGACCAGAAACTAGAGCATTTGGCTGGTTAGGCATTTGGCTGGTTAAGCATTCGGCTGCTTAAGCTTTCAGGTTTTGGAGCAACACAGCTCAGATCCATTGGGATGAGGACACAGAAGCTTCCAGTCTGAGGAAACAGGACCAGCTGAGGAATTGGCAAGGTGAGATAGCTGTGGTTTGTTCTGTCTCTCTGATCTACCAGCATTGACCCCAATAACTGGCCTCGGGTTTGATTTTATTAATAAGAACTTTTAAGATTCCTGCTACAATGGACACATCCCATCTTTTACAGTCCCTCCCCCTGTGACTTGAAATGCTTCCTCCAGTGAATTCTGGCTTCTTTCTGAAGATAAGAGTCTTCCATAGAGGCATATATGAATGTCCATCAATTCTTGAGTAGCCTACTTTCCCACACACAGCTCTGCAACTTGTGTCCCATTCTTCTTCCCTTTCCTCTTTAGCAGAGACCTTTATTTATATAACATATGTACTTATATGTTGGCTGTCTTACCAGCTGAAATGCTATTTCCACAAGAGTAGAAATTTTGTCTCTGTATTGTACCATATGCCAGGCACACAGGAGTTGCTTAAATCGATTTGCTGACTATAAATGTAGATGAATAAACAAATGAACAATGATCACCGTGATCAATGTGGGTCTTTACTCAACACTAAGAGTGTTTTCTGAGTACATAACCCCCCTAAACTATATTTTCAGAAGCTCTTGACCCTTATCATCAAATCTCCTGTGGAGCATGCATCTCGGTATCCATGGAAAATGTAATAGTTTTGCCAAGATTGGCAATTTTCCTGGAAGAAAGTATGAAATTTTTGATCTGTGAATGAAGACTAAGAACATTTGAAGGAGACTAGAAAACTGACTTGGGTCAACTCAGCAGGGGAGACAAAATCACTTGAGGAAATAAAGACCACGTTTGGTCACAACCCAGCATCTTCCTGTTAAACTTGAGGGTAAGGAAATAAGATGGTGTTTTCTCGTTAGGTTGGACCCTTTGGTTTAAGCTGAGAAACATGGCTTCTGGGCTGAGTATATTGCATAAATCCCACTAGGAAGTCATTTAAAATTTAATTCAATTTTGAGAACATGGCAGAAAGTGAGACAGAGACAATAATAATAATAATAATAATAATAATAATAATAATAGGAATCTATGGGCTCAAATTTCTGACAGATGGGAAGCCAGGATACACAGGATCACCATCTCTAGGAATAGATCCCCATGTTCTAGGAGAAGGACTCAGGCTCTGTTATTATGTATCTGACTTCAGGCTTAGGTTGGCATTTCCCTTTACTTCAAGTAAAACATGTGTCCTAAGCATTCACTTCAAGATATATTCAGATCTTGCCAATGGACATTAAAAGCTTCCCTCAACCATAACTGGAGCCCATTGCCTCTCTGGTGGCATGACCCAAAATACCTCATAAGGCTGCTCCTTTATGGAATGTCTCCAACAGTGTTTAGCACAAAAACAGTAATCATTCAACCTCTAAATCTCAGGAGTCCTTAATAAATTACTGATAACAAGGATGTATCATCACATTTAGCTCCCTCCAAGGATTTATGGGCTACAATTCTCCTTTGTATCACTTACCAAGTATACGAACAAATTGTATAATTTCTGCTCTGTTTCTCCTACATCTTAATAACCATTACATGGCTCGTAGAAAACTGCCTAACAAGAAGGGGGGCATAAGTACTGTGGCTTTCAATGGTTATGTGAAAAGTTAGTGAAACTGAGAGTTTTCCTAGTGTCAGAGTGGCATTTTCCCATAGAGCTCTTTTTGGTAAGATGTTCAAAGTATGAGCACCATAGAGAATGTGTCAAGTTTCTTAAGACATATCTCTGGGAGGAAAAGCTGGTCACTGTATCAAATATACTGATATATACATCTTGGTTCTCATCTCTCTCTCTCTCTCTCTCTCTCTCTCTCTCTCTCTCTGTGTGTGTGTGTGTGTGTGTGTGTGTGTGTGTGTGTGTGTGTGTGTGTGTGTTTGTGTGTGTGATTGTGTCATTCAGTGCACCTTCTTATCCCCTGAACTGAAATTCCCAGGCTGAATAAGCACTGCACTCTGGCCTTACTTTTTATTTGTCAAATTTTGAGTTTCTAAGAACCTTGAATTTCATTACAAGACACTGGCTTCCTTGTCTGCAACAGTCATCAAATTGTTGTTTCAGGCTTTCCACTTCTAAAGCTCCATTCTCTGGATCTTATTTTATTCTTTAAAAATATTTAATGTAGCAATTGTGAAAATATCTTATCAGAATCTCTAAGCAAGTCTACCCAACATAGTAGAAATGTGATTTCCATGAAACTCTCATTTCACCAAGAATGTTATCACATCTAAGGACTGAGGAGACATAGGTGAAGAGCTTGTCATGCAAGCATGAAGACCTAAGGTCAGAATTAATGTGAAATCCAGGCTTACTCACACTGTAAGTAAGCCCAACACTGGGGAGGTAGAACAGGTAGATCCCTGGGGCTCACTGGCCTGGCCTAATCAGTGAGCACGAAACCCCATTGGGAAACCCTGTCTCACAAAACAAAAAGAAGAAAAGGAGGAGGAGAAAGAAGAGGAAAAAGATGATGATGATGATGATTGGCACAGCCATATCTAAATGGAATGGCAGAAATCATAAAGCCAGCACAGCTGTTTGACAAAGATCCAGCAGAGCTGAGCCACATGATGGCTGCCACGACACCCTTGGTTTTCATCTCTACCCCTTGCATACTTGGGGCACTTTTAATATTTGTACAATTTGAGGATATTGGATTGATGCAAAATTTCTTATGAATCATTTATGCCTTCTCCCAGGAATGCTGCTTCTAAGCTTCCCCAAGACAGTCCTGAACATACTGTTCCCCACAAACACTTTTAGGGAGATATTATCTACCTGAAGGTCTTCCTTATGCCTTGGAGGTTGTGATACATAAAGAAGCCAGAGGTCTCTTCGTGAGTCTATGAGACATTCTTCAAACATCTGTCCCTGTACTTACAAAGGAACAAGATATTCAAAACAAGGTAAACTTAAAAGGGTCAACAAGATTGTCCACATTTCAGATTACAAGCCTCTTTCCACTGTACACTCAGACAATTATGTAGCATACAACTCTGCCCTACATAGAGACATATTGATAAGCAAAATATGAATTGGAAAGATGATAAAAGTATGAGGAGTTAGGACCTCCCTCTCTTAGAAAAGTTAGCTCATGCAGAGCTACTATAATGTTATGTGACCAAGGAACAACAGAATGTCAGGATTAGACATATAGACAAATTATATAAAGATATAAATGTGAACATTGATTATATTATGCCAGAATTTGAATAATAATTGCAGCAGCTTTGGCATAAGTATTTTTCCTGGGCACTCTAACCAATAAGAGTTAATAATACACTGCTTGGGACGTGGCAAAATACCCAGGGTGGCTTGAAGATTTTGTTTTGGTTTAGTGTCCTTGAAGCAACCAAAGCAACCAGCCTGAGAACAGGTTGCCATACACCTCTAGATTCTGAAAATTTAGGTTTGGGATTAACGAGTAAGAATGATAACTGTTTATTAATGATGTCAAAATTTGAGGGAAAATGATTGGAAATGATAACTCTGTTCTATCATAATTTATTAATGATGATTAAAAGATGAACAAAAGGAAGTGAAACACATGTCCAAAAACAAAAATGATATGATCTATGTTTTGGAACATCATGAATGTATCCCTGCTTACTAAATTCTTTATAAATTAAGAAGCATTCTGGCTGCTAGTCAGCCAGGCTGCAAAATTATCCCAACCATCATGGCCTGGCTCACTTCCATCCTCCACCGACTCCCTACATCTTCTGCTGAGACCTGTTCCACTGGGGATGACTCCCGTATGTTTCCTCTCTGTCCACCTCTCCTAAAATGAAACTAAGAAGTATCCCATGTCTGATTCCTCTGTCTCTGCTCTTTCATCCACCCATCTTTAGTTTCTGCCCTCATCCAGACCTGGACTCTGACAGATGATGATGATGATGATGATGATGATGATGATGATGATGATATGTATAGCTCCTGAGGGATGGCAACTGGATCTTAATCTCTGACCTCCATGTGCACATACACACAAATGTGCAGTCACCCTCACATGCTCAGAACCCCTACCCACAAAGATAGAGAGACAGAGAGACAGTGAGTATGTGTATGTGTGTGATGAGTGAGTAAGTGAGAGTGAGAGAGAGGGAGAGAGAGAGAGAGAATGAATGAATGAATGCTATTATTACAAATGATATTCAGCAGGAAAAAGAAAATGAACCATTCAAAGACATTTCTAAAATTTAATATGTCAATCATTTATACATCCACCTTGAATATTTTCACCTTTTTATTCACACTGAGCTCCTACGTGGGATATTACTGTCCAGAAACTAGTTACAATCACTACAGAAGAGTGTTGGGGACAACAAACAATAAAGACAGCTTTGGTCAAATCTGAGGTGAGGAAGATTCAACCTTCCCAATGAAGACTCAGAAGGACAGTGAGACACAATGTTCCTAGGTTGATGAAGTATGCTAATGGTTTTAAAAAGATTTAAAATGTCAGGACTGTTACCTAAAAGTAGGAAACAACTATCTGCTGTTTGAGGTTAACCTTCTAAAATAAACAGCTTCAAAGTTCACACTGTGACAGGCCTGATTCACCAGCTCCTCAAGAATCTCTTCATACGGTTCACAGGAGAAGGAAAACAATTGGTTTTCTCCCCAGCAATGATAGCAAAGCCCTTTGAGTAAATATAAAGGGTTTCAAGGAAATGTTCTCTTTTTCCTTGTGTTCCTCTCCAAAGGGCATGATATTTATGGGGAAGAACAATCATGCTTCATTTTCCCAGGACCTCCAGCTTGCTCTGGGCACCATGGTCCAGGAGATGATCAGGTAAGCTTCATATTTGGGGTGGTGATGTCATATGAATTTTAAATGTGGGGTAAATGCTCACTATTAGAATGTGTTTGAATGTCACAACGATCATAACAGTCTATTACATGGTGAATTCTGAATTCCTCAAAAATTGACTTCAAGTCAGCCTTCTCCCCCAGTTTGGAGGAACTCCACACAGTGGACTGCTCAGCAGTACAAGGTATGGACCACTACACAGCAGCATAAATAAACATCAAAAGCAGTCTCCAACTGATAACACACAAACACACGATCACACATGCAGGCAGAAATGACTAAATACTAATTGGTTCCAATTTTGTGAAGAATGACTAAGAATTAGAAGAGAGTGTTGACAACAAAGGGGCAAAGGGAACCCTTTGGAAATGGTAGTGTTCTGTACACCCACTGTGAAAATGGTGGTTAAATGAATCTGTACGTTCATCAAAACCCTTTGAATTACAGCCATAAAATCAGTGAATCCAAATGGATGAAAATTATACCTCAGTATCTCCTGATTTTTAAAAAAATCCATAAAATTAAAATGATAGGAAATACATAAATGGTTCCATGAGTAGTTGATGTTAGCAATTATTTCCTTGAGGAAAAAAATGTATGTTCTCATGGCTATAATTTGCTGGATTCTCAAAGCTAGTGAGCTATTCACAATTTCAGTATCATAAAATTCTCACATGCATGGCAATCTCCAGGGGAACCTGATTCAATTAGGACAGAACTAAGTTGCTGCAGCTCTCATATGGTCCTCAGAGATGCAGATGTTTGTTGTCCACAGATGTCACATAACAGACCCAAGGATTCCCTCCCATCAGAAGCCATGGGGCCCTTGATTCGTTTTCTGTACTGGACCGTGAACCAAGAATTTGGAGCATGTGAGGCCAGTACTTACTGCTGAGCCACACCCCAGCCTCACTATGACTGTGTATCTCACACTGGCTTATGTCAGCTTTACCCTCTATTTTGACACGGTAACTGTTTTTTAAATATATTCATATGCATTTTGAATGTGAAAAGGAGTTGATTTGCTAAAAACTAAGGTGAATGTTTTGTAAAGAGCTAATAAAACCATACTCATGAAGTGATGGAAGGCAAGAAAAAGAAATCCAACTAGGAATAAAATCTATAAAGATATTTCCATGCAATATTTTTGTTGATTCCTTAAGAATTTCATGCATTCATGCATTATATTTTAATATTCACCTCTCCCACTCCTCCAAGATTCACACCACATCAATTTCATGTCCTCTTTTCTTTTAATAATGTACTGAGACCACTTTGTACCTTGCATGGGTGTAGTCATACACTGAAGCATATTAGACCTATCAGGGGCCACACTCTTAAAGAAAACTATGTCTCTACCCTCTAGCAATCATCAACATTCCATAGGTCCTCAACTAGGGGTGGGAGCTCACAATCTCACAATCCTCCCTCCCCCCAACACACACATCTTCTGCTGGAATATTGACTGGCTTGGTCTTGTGCGGGCAGCAATAACTGCTGTCGTGTCTTGTCATGACCAGAAGACACTATCTTGCCTGTGTATTCTCTGATCTCTTGCTTTTAAGATCTTTCTATCATTTTTCCATAATGTTCTCTGATCCCTATGGGGAAGGACAGTGAGTGATATGGTTGGATACTATGGATGAGTACTCATAGACTCTGATTTTCTGCATTTTCTGTAGGCTCAGTTTTACTAAGAAAAATGTTTTCTTTATAAAAAACTAAGCAGAACTTGACTGTCTGTATCATAGAAACACAGACACAAAATTAAGTGGGACAAACAATAAAACAAAATAAAATGTAGATAAAAGTATGATCCACAACCATGTTTCTCAGCCTCTCATGCTCCATCCCATAGAACATGTGACAATCTCTGCAAACTATTCTGATTATCACATTGAGAATGGTGAGAAAGGAGCTATTGTCAACTGATGACTAAACATCCTACATATCCTATAATGCACAGAACAGTCCCTGAATGGAAGCTGAACTTTAACTGGAAAAAAAAAAACCCACCTGATTTTTAGTCACTCTCACAGTACCATAAACCACTAATCTCTCAGCAATAGAATCCCTCTAATATACAAGACTTTCCCCCAATAAACTAAAATAGATTGTATGTTGAAATGTTTAAAAGGGTTGGAAACATGGTTCATCAATTAAGATCAATGGCTATTCTCCTAGAGAACCTGGGTTTGAGTCCTAGAATCCACATGGTGGCTTACAACCATCTGTAACTATAGTTTCAAGGGATCCAATGTCTTCCTCTGGCTTCCATGGACACTGTATACACATGGTACACTTAAATACATGCAGCCATGACACCCATACACATGAAATAATAAAATAAAAATTTTAATTAAAAAAAATAAAATGTAAAAAAAATAAGTCTTCCTATGAGATGTGCCCATCAAGAAACCTATGATTGGAAGGAAACTTTCCTTGTAGTAAACTGTGTTTTAAACTGTCATGGGAAAGCAACTTCAACAAGCCCTCAACAAGGCCAGGTAATTAAAACATGAATGTAGATACAACTTTAGTTAACATATTCTGACATAATCTCTGAGACCATGACAGTCAGGAATTCACAGAGTCACAGGTCAGAAATGTAGCACAAGTGACTAAAAAAAATTAATTTCCAAATTACTTTTACCTTTCACTTATTTTTATAATTAATATAATTTTACATATCAGCCACAGATTCCCCTGTCTTCCCTCCTCCTACCCACCCCTGCCCTTCCCCCAATCCACCCCCCCACCCCACCCCCCACCCCCGTTCCCATCTCCTCCAGGGCAAGGACTCCCCTGGGGATTCAGCTCAGCCTGATAGATTCAGACCAAGCAGGTCCAGTCCCCTCCTCCCTTCACCCAGGCTGAGCTGTGTCCCAGCATAGGCCCCAGGCTTCAAAAAGGTAGCTCATGCACTAAGGACAGGTCCCGGTCCCACTGCCTGGGGGCCTCCCAAACAGATCAAGCTAATCAGCTGTCTCACTTATCCAGAGGGCCTGATCCAGTTCCATGGGGGCCCCTCAGCTATTGGTTCATAGTTCATGTGTTTCCACTAGTTTGGCTATTTATCCCTGTGCTTTTTTAAATCATGGTCTCAACATCTCTCACTCATACAATCCCTCCTCTCTCTTGCCAGTTGGACTCCTGGAGCTCCACCTGGAGCCTGGCCGAGGATCTCTCTTCCATCAGTCATTGGATGAGAGTTCTATCACGACAGTTAGGGTGTTCAGCCACCCGATTACCAAAGTAGGTCAGTTTGGGCTTTCTCTTGACCATTGCCAGTAGTCTATTGTGGAGGTATCTTTGTGGATTTCTGGGGACCTCTTTAGCACTTTGCTTTTTCCTATTCCTCTGGAGTCTTCATTTATCATGGTCTCTCTTTCCTTGTTCGCCCTCTCTGTTCTTGATTCAGCTGGGACCTCCCTCTCCCCTAAGCTCTCTTTCCCCCGACCCTTGCCCTCCATTACCGCCCCCCCCCCGTACCCCCAGTTTGCTTATGTAGATCTCATCCATTTCTCTGTAGTTGGCCCCCAAGCTCTCTTTCCCCCGACCCTTGCCCTCCATTACCGCCCCCCCCTGTACCCCCAGTTTGCTTATGTAGATCTCATCCATTTCTCTGTAGTTGGGTGATCCCTGTGTCTTTCTTAGGATCCTCTTTGATAGGTAGCCTCCCTGGAGTTTTGAGTAGCAGTCTAGTCATCCTTTGTTTTACATCTAGTATCCACCTATGAGTGAGTACATACCATGTTTTTTTTTTCTGAGTCTGGGTTACCTCTGTCAGGATGATTTTTTCTAGTTCCATCCATTTGCCCACAAACCTCATGATGTCATTGTTTTTCTCTGCTGAGTAGTACTCCACTGTGTATATGCACCACATTTTGTTTATCCATTCTTCAGCTGAAGGGCATCTAGGTTGTTTCCAGGTCCTGGCTATTACAAATGATGCTGCTATGAACATAGCTGAGCATGTGCCCTTGTAGTATGATTAAGTATTCCTTGGGTATATGCCCAAGAGTGGTATAGCTGGGTCTTGAGGGAGGTTGATTCCCAATTCTCTAAGAAAGTGCCATATTGATTTCCAAATTGGCTGTACAAGCTTGCATTCCCACTAACAGTGGAGGAGCGTCCCCCTTGCTCCACATTCTCTCCAGATGTCTTCAGTGTTTTTGATCTTAGCCATTCTGATGGGTGTAAGGTGGTATCTCAGAGTTGTTTTGATTTGCATTTCCCTGATGATTAGGGATGTTGAGCAGTTCCTTAAATGTCTTTCAGCCATTTGAGCTTCCTCTGTTGAGAATTCTCTGTTTAGCTCTATAGCCCGTTTCTTAATTGGATTGTTGGGCATTTTGATGTCTAATTTCTTGAGTTCTTTATATATTCTGGATATCAGCCCTCTGTCAGATGTGGAGTTGGTGAAGATCTTTTCCCATTCTGTAGGCTGTCACTTTGTTTTGTTGACCGTGTCCTTTGCTCTACAAAAGCTTCTCAGTTTCAAGAGGTGCCATTTATTAATTGTTTCTCTCAGTGTCTGTGCTACTGGTGTTATATTTAGGACGTGATTTCTGGTGCCAATGTGTTCAAGACTACTTCCTACTTTCTCTTCAATCAAATTCAGAGTAACTGGATTTATATTGAGGTCTTTGATCCACTTGGACTTAAGTTTTGTACACAGCCAAATTACTTCTAAAAGAACACTGTAATTACAGCCATTGCAGTTCTCTCTCTCTCTCTCTCTCTCTCTCTCTCTCTCTCTCTCTCTCTCTCTCTCTCTCTGTCCCACCTTGCTTTCTCTCCCTCTCCTTTAATGAGTAAGCTCTCTGGAACTTTGACATAGCAAGTACAAGCTAAACCTGATTACTTGGTTTATGGAGCACAGGGAACATTATCAAAGACCCAACAACAATGTATATTCACTTAGAAGCCCAGCAACCTGCTGGCTTTTAATCAAGTTTAAAGGCACAAGAGTAAAACAAAAATTGAGAATGAGTGTTTTTACTCCTATTAGAAGGTAAAGAGGCATGCTGGCAATTGTTCCCATAACATCAACCCTGAGATTACAGTCTGTAAACAGAGAAGCAAACACATTTTCTTCAAGGCAATTCTTTTCCCCTGACTGACAAGTTCTACACAACTCAAAATGAAACTGTGCTTCAGATCCATTTTTTCCACTAAAATTGCTTTGTTGCAGCACCACTGTAGCAAGACGAAAGAGCTCAGAACACTTTCTCCTCCTAAACAAGAGATGTGAAATAAGACCCCAGGGTCTCAGAACTCAGATTCCAATTCATTAAATGTCTCTTAACCATTGTTAATAATCCACTCATAAATAACAGCACCAGTATAGTTTTCAACTCTGTGATGCTTCCAGTCTTTACATTTAACCAGCACCCTTTTTGCCTGGATGCTTGGACATTTAGCATACAACCCCCCTAAAAAAAAGAGTTGGGAAGACCTCAAATTCACATATTTTAAGTAGATAGAAGAAGAAAGAAAGTGTACTTGAAGAATCAGGATGCGGACTGTGTGAGCCAGCACATGATCCAGGCACCTCAACAAATTTTGCATTGTGCTTTGAAAACTACACTGAGATATGACTTACAGTCTATACAGCACACCAGGACTTAAAAACAATAATGAGGAAAGTCTTCAAAAATCATTCAGCTACCTCACTACTGGGATGATTTACATGCTTCCTAAATTTCATTCTCCTTCACATTCCATGTTTCTGTTATTAAATTTGTTCCTTGACAATTTCATACATGTGTATAAAGTAGTCTGCTCACCCTCACTCCCTCTTATCTCCCTGCTACCTCTGTCAGCCCTCCCACACTGCTTTACAACATTCCTATCTTTTTGTTCTGTGAGCCTTTGAGTTTAACCAGAATCCTCTGGGCAAGTGTGAGCTTGAATCTATACAATCTTGTGCTCACAAGTGGCTATTATAAGAAATAAAAAAAATCATGGTAGATTTTCAAAGATTCCTTGAGGCACAAATGAACAGGAAATGCCTGGACCTTGATTGTACCTGTCAGCCTGGCTACCTTTATCCAGACAAACGAGTTAGAGTAAAAAATTGTGAACAGTGAAACATGCCCATGGACTCATCAGTGTCACACAGCCAGGCACCTAAAAAGCAATCAAACAAAGGGGACATGGAACATGGAGATGAACCCACATATGATCTGTTGAGAAATAGACAACCACAAGTGGTAGATGACAAAAAGATTGCACCCCCAACCCCAATTACTCAGCCAGTGAGGAAAGTTCCAGGGTTACTGAAACTTCTCTGCACCCTTGTGGCATGGCTGCTTCTTAATCTGGGGCTAGTGCCCAGATCTATCCCCGTTTGTCACAAACAACAGCCTTTTTATTCTAGGCTGGACAGTATCCACTGTGTATGCATGTCACATTTTTTTCCATAAATTCATCTGCTTTGGGACACTTGGCTATTTCCATGAATTAACTATAACTGCAACATATATGGAAACAGAAATCCCTTTGATTACTGGGTACTATTCCTTTGGATAAATATCCAGAAATGAGGTCTTTGGATAGAACTTTGCTATGGAGCCTCCATATAATTTTTCAGAATGGCTATAATAATGTACATACCTATCAAAAATGTACACAAGTCCCCATTATCTGCACCCTCTCCAATACCTGTTGTCTCAAATCCTTGTAAAATTTACTGTGACAACCATGCAGGGAGCATTCTCATTGCTGCTCTCATTTGTATTTTCTTAATTCCTAGTGGTGATGAATATCCTGTGCCTCTTTCCATTACATAATTGTCTCTCTTGAGTTTATGTGTTTATGTCTTTTAGATATTAGCCTATTCAGAAACAACGTTTGTAACTATTTTCTCCTATTCTTTGGATTATCTCTTCACTCCTCAAAGCTAATAGTCACGCACTTGACTCAGATGGCAGCCAACGAATTATGCTTTCACTTTCCTACTGCAAGGAAAAAAATGATATTCAAATTTGTCCCATCCTTTATTCTTTTGGACATGCAACACTTAGTTAGGGAAAGCTCCTCTTTAAAATAATTTCATGTACAGTGGAGAATTAATAATAGCTACACTGTCATCTCTAAGAACTTACCATAAACAAACATGTGGACAAAATTTGTGAAGCATCTGCCCTCTGAGATTTCTAGTTTGTCAGAAAGACCCAGTGTACATACAAGACCAAAGTAGTAAGAATATGATGTTACTATATTTGAAATGTTCATTTGAAAATTATTAGGCCATTTTAAACATTACATCTTCATTCAGTGATGGGATAAGATTCTATAGACAAACACAAGTGGTTTGTAGCTTGGGAAGTGATGGAGCATTTTATATGGTGGAGGAGATAATAGTCCAAATTTCAAACAACAAAAACATCTTTAAGTCAACATTCATCATTCCAGATGGAGTATGAGCCATGTCCCTTCTGCTTTCCACGGTGAGTCCTATCACTGTCCAGGAAGAGGGATATTCCATTTAACCTCTGATCACCTATCACGTTCCAGACTCTGATCTAGTAACTGATATTGTTTTGATGAAGAGAAGGAACTCAGTCAACTGAAGAGAAGTGCAGGAAGATCAGCAAGGGTAAGGTGTGGTGAATAAGGAAGGCAAATGTGTGTTCACAGGATGCTACCAGAGTACCCTTTGTGGATCTGTGCCCTACACTATCTGGATAGCCAGGAACCAGAGTCTGGAGAGCCCAGAGACCTAGGGTAGAACCAAACAGAAATGGCCAAAAAAAATCAATGAAATGATTCCTAATGGTATTCTGCTACACTCATAGATCGGTGCCTTATCCAGTCATCATTAGAGAGACTTCCTCAGGCGACAGATAGGAATGGGTGTAGGGACCCACAAACAAACATTATGCAGAGGGTCCCTCCCCTCAGAGATTGAGGAACTCCATGGAAGAGGGGGGAGGAAAGAATATAGGAGTCAGAGGGGATGGAGGACTGCAGGAGAACACAGTCCACTGAATCAACTAAGCAGGACACATATGTGCTCACAGAGTCTGAAGAGGCAAGCAGCGGGCCTGCATGAGTCTCCATCAGGTCCTCTGCATATATTTTATGGCTGTTAGCTTGATGTTTTTGTGGGACTCCCAACAATTGGAGTGGGTGTATCCTTGACTTTTTTGCCTGCTCTTGGGACATTTTTTTCCTCCTGTTGCGTTGCCTTGTCCAGCCTTGACATGAGGGCTTTTACCTGGTCTTATTGTATCTTGGTTTGTCCTGTTTGGCTGTTGTCTCTTGGTGGCCTCTTCTTTTCTGAAGAGGAAACAGAGTGGGAGTGGATCTGGGAAACAGGAATGTGGGGTGGCACTGAGAGGATCGGAAGGAGGGGAAAATGTGATCAGGATGTATTGTATGAAAGAAGAATATATTTTCAACAACAATAATAATAAAGATTCCAACCATGAAACCTGGGTTGTGGTACTACACTGTTTAACACTATGCTAACAGTATCACCATGGTTTCCAAAAGTGATCAAGATGGTGCTACAAAAGGAAACAATGGAGGCTAATCTGGCAAAACCATTGGCTGTCCATACAGCAAAAATGATTCATGTATGTGGTAATGAGTCATCCATGGAAGGAGCATTCATACTGACTGTACCTATACAACAGCAGTATTGGGGCCACTTTCTATCAGCACTTGGGTATCTCTGTAACTCAAAGAAAATCAGAAGTGACCACTGACTATAAGCACCTGCCACTAACATATTCTTTCACAGATTGATGTGTCTTGGTACAGGACAGACAAAAGAGACCATTGGACCCTCTGATGATTAATTACTCAGAGCATCTAGAAAGAAAAAGCAAAACAAACCCATTAACATGACAACTTGAACTAGAACTGCCTTTGCTTTATGGCTGCAAAATGTTCTTCTCTTTCATCCAAAAACAGAACAACCTCCCCAGGCATTCTTCCTCTAGAAACCTGAAGGGCACAACCTTTACACAAAGCCTGATATTTACACTGATGTGGATCTTGAGAGCATTACAGACTAATCCCAAAGACCATACGATGTTTTGTCAAAATCATACCACATTTGAAAGGCAAAGTCAATGATGTGATGTAGCTAATGCTGGTAGAGACAGGATGCTCAAGGCACTTCTCAGAAAGGGAAGGCTTATCAGCCATTGGAGCTGTAAATTAGTAAGTCTTCTAATTATCTGACACTCTATTTATAGGATAAATCAGATGTAATAGATATCCTTTGACAATAATAAAAACATCACAGCTCATTAATTAAAGTAACAAGACCATTGTCACCTCATTGCTTTCCTGAAATTTTATCAGAATATCTTTTCAAATAAAACAGAAAGTGTAGATAAAGTTTCCAAGTTCTACTCCTGTCTTGCTTTGAATGGAGACTTCTTGAAGGCAGGAATTTGTGTCTCAGGTATCTTTGAGCCCTCCTACCCCATGATATCCCTAACAGTATTTCATCTGTGTGAATACAGGGGAAGGAGAATTAAAGGGGTAAGAGGAAAGTTAAGACCAGAGGCAAAGAGAACAGCAAGCAGAAGACAAAATTGGATAGGGCAGTACCTGCATTTGCCACACACCCCACTCCAGTGTCTACAGACTCACTCAGCAAACATTTGCACAGATGCAGCCTCAGTGGATGGTGGAGTCTTTGACAGATTGCAGCACAACCTCCTTTGATATATTTTAGCTGGCCCACAATGTCACTTTTGATCATTTTTTCAATTCACCATCCTTTCACCAGCCAAAGCCAAGCCAGCCTACTGTGATTCTCTTATTTTGGCACCAACTTCTGTGTGTGTGTGTGTGTGTGTGTGTGTGTGTGTTCTTGAGGTCACTGAAAAACAATCCCCTTGTTTCTTCCTCCCTGCAGGACTCTTATCCCTCTCTGAGTCTTTTTGAGTCTAGGCAGGTTTCAGCAATGTCACCAGCCCAGTAAGGGCCCTTGGATAAAAGAGCTGTCTGCCTAAGCTCCTCAATTTATCAGAGCTTTCAGACATGAAAGAGTAAACCGATTCCTAGTCAGCAATGTTGCATTGCAGAAAAAAGCAAATACAACCATCAAATGGATTACATACAAGCCTTGAATTCGAAATTAAGG
Source organism: Peromyscus maniculatus bairdii (assembly GCF_049852395.1). Taxonomy (NCBI): domain Eukaryota; kingdom Metazoa; phylum Chordata; class Mammalia; order Rodentia; family Cricetidae; genus Peromyscus; species Peromyscus maniculatus. Next base: position 32,208,042 of record NC_134859.1, read on the forward strand.
GATATGGGGAAACAAGGTACTTAATCAATTAGGATGAGCCCAGTGTTCTCTTTACAGCCAGAAACTAACCAATTAAACAAACAGCAGACAGCACACAGGCATTCAATTCCTGGTATTTTTATAGCAAATAATATGGTCATTCATTCTAACATCCCTGTTTAGTCTCTGACTTAATTCTTTAAATGTGTTGAATTAGAATCATTAATTTTCTTAACTGAGTCAACCCATCAAGGTCATTTTCTGCCACTGAATCAGAGCATAGTAGTTTTGTACCCCCACTAACAATTTGTATTTCAGGCAGTTACAATATTTTAAAGGGAGGTAGCATTCTGGGTGTCTATTAATATATATAAACTATTCAGCACTGTCAGGCATAATGGAACTATATAAACAGAATCCATTTCCATTTTAATGCAAAGACAACATATCTGATGCCTTTATTTTTAATGTGCCACATCTCTCACTATGCAATCCAAATTGCTGTTCAAACAAGAATGGCATGGTTACTGCCATTACATCCTCTTAATGAATCAATATCTTTCCAGAAACATTCATGAGAAAGCAAAGTCTTAAGCACAGTTGTTGTTACCAATAATAATTCTAAACACAAGAGTTTGAGAATGTATTTTCAAAAATTCATTTGGTTTATATCTGTGTGTGTGTGTGTGTGTGTGTGTGTGTGTGTGTGTGTGTTATCATTATATACTTTACAACAGTTTATTACAGTTTATTTTCCTAGAGAGGGTGATTTCAGTATGAAAAGCAGTCAGTTCTAGCTCAGTAATATTTCAGTTCATGAACTTAAATAGTGATAGAAGATAGAGAGGTGCAGGAGGGAAAGAGATGATGAGAGAGGGGAGAAGAGAGTTAGAGAGAGAGAATGAACTAGAGAAAAAACACCTTCTACAAATGCATGTTTCTTCCTAGGAATAGTATTCACAATGGGAGAGTCTGTTTTCTCTTATAACATTTCTCTCAATTACATTTATATAGAACTTGAAGGCAATTTCTGGCTAATTTGTCCTTTTTCACATTATGAAAAAATATCATGCACATATTTTTAGTGGAAACTATTCACTACTTGAAGAATGATTCTTTTAGGAATTTAATGTCTGTGTTGGTTATGTTCCTCATTGCTACAACAATAGTGCTGACCACAACAACTCAAGAATGAAGGGTTTGTTTGGGCTCATGCATTTTGGGTGCATTCCATCATGGTGGGGAAGATGTCATCGAGGAAGTGTGGATGCCAGTCCCAATGTATGTGCAGTCATGAGGCAGAAAAAGAGAGATGAGTACTCATGCACAAGTAGCTTTCTCATTTTAATTCAGTACAAGACCCAGCCCAATCAATATTTATGGTGGGTCTACCAATTTGAATTTACCTAATCCAGAGACTCTCTAGAAGAATGCCCAAGATTTGTCTCCAAGGTGATTCCAGATCTTTTCAAGTTGGGAATAAATATAAACTATCAGAGAGGGGTAATGGTGGTGGTGCACATCCTTAATCCCAGCACTTGGGAGGCAGAAGCACATGGAACTCTGTCAGTTAGAGGCCAGCCTGGTTTACAGAGTGAACTCCAGGACAGATATGGCTGCACAGTGAAAGTCTGTCTTGAAAAACCAAAGAGAGAGAGAGAGAGAGAGAGAGAGAGAGAGAGAGAGAGAGAGAGAAGGAGGGAGGGAGAAAGGAAGGAAAGGAGGAAGGGAGGAAGGGAGAAAGGGAGGGAGGGAGGGAGGAAGAAGCAAGTAAACCATCACAAATCCACTCTTTATCAATTTGATATCTAAACATACTTTTTTTTTTTTGGTTTTTTTGAGACAGGGTTTCTCTGTGTAGCTTTGTGCCTTTCCTGGATCTCGCTCTGTAGAACAGGCTGGCCTCGAACTCACAGAGATCCGCCTGGCTCTGCCTCCCGAGTGCTGGGATCAAAGTTATGCACTGCCACTGTCCAGCTCTAAACATACTTCTAAGCCTAGAACCACTACCCCATGTTCCCATAAGCTTATGGCCATCTCTTAATGCAAAAGCATCTTCAAAAGTCCCCATTATCTCTAACAGTTCCAACACTGTTCAAAAATGTCAATGCACAGTCTTTTCTGAGACTTGGGTAATCTCTTAACTGTGAACCCCCACACAATAAGAAACAAGTTACATAGTTCTAATATATAATGGCACAGGATAAACATTCACCATTGCAAAATGGAAAAAGGGTGGCTCAGCAACCAAGGACTAGATGAAAGCAAAATAGAAACCTAGCAAGGCAAATATGAAATCCTGTAGCACTATTTCCTCTAGAACTGAAGACCCAGAAGACCAGCATATTTGTCTTCATAGTTTCTTTATCCTATTGTCCATTGTTTCAAGTAAAATCAATTGAGCCCTGGTTACTTAATGCTAGAAGTACTGGGAATCTGCAAATGATTAAGAAACCATCCCTGTTTTCACAGAGATTGTTTCAAAGAGGTCGATGATCTGGTTATCTCCATGGATATTGCTTCACACTTTGGAGGCCTTGCAAGTACAGGACCCTGAGCATAGAACAATACTTGCTGCTGAAAGACCTCTCATCCTTTTCTTGTCCAGAGAAATCCTCATAGTATATCACATGATTCTGTTAATCAGAATGAAGGCAGACTATAGAGAAGAGAAACCAGTTTCCCCATATGGAATCTGGAGCCTAAGCTGCAAGGGCTTTGAGCAGCATGAGCCTGAACAACTAAAGACTAGGGCAGAAGGGGACTAGTGAGCAGCTTGCATTTTCTACAGAAGGCTTTGCATCTGGCTCCTGTGAGCTTCCTCACAGAAGTCAGCCTCTGGGCACTTGAAGTTCTTACACACTGCCTCGGAGCTCCCTGACATCAAAGTGGAAGCTGCTGGTCTTTTTAGAGGCGAGGCCCAGAAGCGCCCTGACATCCCTTCAGCTGCGCTCTATTTGTCAAAGTTACAGGCAAGTGTGGAGTGGGGGAACAGGGAAGCAGAGTCTCGGAGAAAGGCAGCATCTTGATTCAAGACAGTCATCCAAGTACAATGCAGATAATCATGCCATAAGGCAAAACAAAAAGCACCAGGAAAGAATACATTGGTGGCATCCAAAACAAAACTGTACTGTGTAACTGAAGTGATTCTGAGTCCCGGCTTATCTGTCTCTCAGGCATGTGACATTGGGGGAAATTACTTAACCACTCTGATTTGTTGTTCCTAATCTTCAAAAGGCAGATAACCATTAGACCTGTTTTAAGAATTAAATGAAATTTCACTTCTGCACACAAGTCACAGATGTATCAGGGACATACATGCACACACTCATACATACACCTGTGTATAGCAGTACCTGCTTGGACCTGACATTGGGACATGATAAACAATCAGTGCGTGTGAGCTGCTGTTATTAAAAATGGCACAGAGGGCTGCCCCAGTTACCAGAGAGCAGGGAAGACTCCTGCTGGCAGGCTTCAACAAAAAATACATACAACAACTTAAAAGCAATATGGCACCACCAGAACATAGCAGTTCTGCAACAGCAAGACCTGAACATGAAAACATAGAAGAAGCAGAAGAGAGCTACCTTAAAAATAATTTTATGAAGATGATAGAGGCCTTTAACAAGGAAATAAAAATTTCCCTTAAAGAAATTGAGGAAAAAAACAAACAAAAATTGGAAGAAATCAATAAATCCCTTAAAGAAAACAGCAATTAAACAGGTGAAAGAAACATTTCAAGAACTGAAAATTAAAATAGAAGCAATGAAAAAGACACAAACTGAGGGAATGCTGGAAATAGAAAATATGAGTAAATCAACAGGAATAGATAAAAGCATAACCAACAGAATACAAGAGATGAGAGAGAGAATCTCTGGTGTGGATAATACAATAGAGGAAATTGATTCATCAGTCAAAGAAAACACTAAAGCCAAAAAAGTTACAACACAAATCATCCAGGAATCTGGGACACCATGAAAAGGCTAAACCTAAGAATAATAGGGATAGAAGATGGAGAAGAATTCTGGCTCAAAGGCACAGAAAATATATTCAACAAAATTACTAAAAACTTTCCCAACTTAAAGAAATACCTATGAAGATGCAAGAAGCTTGTAGAATACCAAATAGACAGATCCAAAAAAAATGCCCATTGCCACATAATAACTAAACTACTAAACATACAGAATAAAGAAAGAATGCTAAGAGAAGCAAAGGAAAAAGGCCAAGTGACTTATAAAGACAGACCCATGAGAATAACACCCAAATTCTCAATGAAGACTCTGACAGCCAGAAAGTCCTGGACAGACATAATGCAGGCACTAAGAGACCACAGATGCCAACCCAGACTACTATACCCAGCAAAACTTTCAGTCACCATAGACAGAGTGAATAAGACATTCCAAGACAAAAGCAGATTTAAACAATACCTATCCACAAATCCAGCCCTACAGAAAGCACTAGAAGGAAAACTCCAACCTAAGGAAGTTAGATGCACTCACGAAAACACAGGCAATAGATAAGCCCACAGCAGCAAATGCCAAAGAAGGGAAGTAAACACACTACCACCAAAAGATAACAGGAACTAACAATCACTGGTCACTAATATCCCTTAATACCAATGGACTCAATTCTCCTATAAAAAGACACAGGCTAACAGGAAACAAAAACAGGATCCATCCTTCTGCTACATACAAGAAACACACCTCGACTTCAAAGACAGACACTACCTCAGAGTAAAGGGCTGGGAAAAGACTTTCCAATCAAATGGACTTAAGAAGCAAGCTGGTATAGCTATCCTAATATCTAACAAAATAGACCAATCAAATGAGATTGGGAAGGACATTACATATTCATCACAGGAAAAATCCACCAAGATGAAGTCTCAATTCTGAACATTTATGCCCCAAATACAAGGGCACCTACATTTGTAAAAGAAACATTACTAAACCTTAAATTACACATCAAACCCCACACATGAGTAGAGGGAGACTTCAACACCCCACTCTCACCAATGGACAGATCTGCAAGACAGAAACTTAACAGAGAAATAAGGGTTCTAACAAATGTTATGACTCAAATGGACTTAATAGATATCTACAGAATATTCTACCCTAACACAAAAGAATATACCTTCTTCTCAGCACTCCATGGAACCTTCTCTAACATTGACCACATACTCGGTCACAAAGCAAATCTCAACAGATACAAAAAATTGGAATAACCTCCTGTATTGTATCGGACCATCATGGCATAAAGTTAGATTTCAACAACAACAAAAATTACAGAAAGCCTACAATCTCATGGAAACTGAATAATGCTCAGCTGAATCTCCATTGGGTCAAGGAAGAAATAAGAAAGAAATTAAAGACTTCCTAGAATTCAATGAAAATGAATGTACATCATATTCAGACTTATGGGACACTATGAAAGCAGTGCTAAGAGGAAAATTCATAGCACTAAATGCCCACACAAAGAAGTAGAAGAAATCCCACACTAGTGACTTAACAGTATACCTGAAAGATCTAGAACAAAAAGAAGCAAACTCACCCAGGAGGAATAGATGCCAGGAAATAATCAAATTGAGAGCTGAAATAAATAAAATAGAAAGAAAGAGGACAATACAAAGAATCAGTGAAACAAAGAGTTGATTTTTTGAGAAAATCAACAAGATAGACAAGCCCTTGTCAAAACTAATCAAAAGGCAGAGAGAGAACATCCAAATTAACAAAATCAGAAATGAAAAGGGAGATATAACAACAGGCAGCAAGGAAATCCAGAGAATCATCAGGTTATACTTCAAAAACCTGTACTCCACAAAATTGGAAAATATAAAACAAATGGACATTTTTTTTTCTGGATAGGTACCACACACCAAAATTAAATCAAGACCAGATTAACAATTTAAATAGACCTATAACCCCTAAGGAAATAGAAACTGCAATAAGACAACAAAAGGAGATAAAGGGGATACAAGTTGGAAAGGAAGAAGTCAAACTTTCACTATTTGCAGATGACATGATAGTATACATAAATGACCCCCAAACTTCTACCAGGGATCTCTTACAGCTGATAAACCTCTTCAGTAATGTGGCAGGATACAAGATTAACTCAAAAAAAAATCAGCACCCCTCCTGTATACAAATGACAAACAGGTTGAGAAAGAAATCAGAGTAACATCAACCTTTACAATAGCCACAAATAATATAAAATACCTTGGGGTAAATCTAACTAAGCAAGTAAAGGACCTGTCTGATAAGAACTTTAAGTCTCTGAAGAAAGAAATTGAAGAAGATATCAGAAAATGGAAAGATCTCCAATGCTCATGGATAGGTAGAATTAACATAGTAAAAATGGCAATCTTACCAAAAGCAATCTAGAGATTCAGTGCAATCCCCATCAAAATTCCACACAATTTTTCACAGACCTGGAAAGAACAATACTCAACTTCATATGGAAAAACAAAAAACCTAGGATAGCTAAAACAATCCTATACAATAAAGCAACCTCTGGAGGCATCACCATCCTTGACCTCAAGCTCTACTATAGAACTATAGCAAATAAAACAGCTTGGTATTGGCATAAAAACTGGCATGTGCACCAATGAAATCAAATTGAAAACCCTGACATTAATCCACACACCTATGAACACCTGATTTTTGACAAAGAAGCCAAAACAGTACATTGGAAAAAAAAGAAAGTATCTTCCACAAATGATGCTGGTATAACTGGATGTCAACATGTAGAAGATTGCAAATAGATCCATGTCTATCACCATGCACAAAACTCAAGTCCAAGTGGATCAAAGACCTCAACATAAATCCAGTTACACTGAACCTGATAGAAGAGAAAGTAGGAAGTAGTCTTGAATGCATTGCCACATGAGACCCCTTCATAAATATAACACCAGTAGCACAGACAGAGCAACAATTAATGAATGGGATCTCCTGAAACTGAGAAGCTTCTGTAAGGCAAAGGACAAAGTAAATAAGACAATGTGACAGCCTACAGGATTCTAAAATACCTTCACCAACCCCACATCTGACAGAGGGCTCATTTCCAAATATAAAAACAATTCAAGAAACTAGACATCAAAATACCAAACAACCCAATTAAAAAAAATGAGCTATAGAGCTAAACAGAGAATTCTCAACAGAAGAAACTCAAATGTCCAAAACACATTTAAGTAATTGCTCAACATTCTTAGTTATCAGGGAAATGCAAATCAAAATGATTCTGAGATACCATCTTACACATGTCAGAATGGCTAAGATAAAAAAACACTGATGGCAGCTTATGTTGGAGAGGATGCAGAGCAAGGGGAACATTCCTCCACTTTTGGTGTGAGTGCAAACTTGTACAGCCACTTTGGAAATCAGTATGGTGCTTTCTCAGAAAATTGGGAATCAATCTTCCTCAAGACCCAGCTATACTACTCTTGGGCACATACCCAAGGAATGCTCAATCACACCACCAGGACACATGCTCAACTGTATTCATAGCAGCATAATCCATAATAACCCGAACATGGAAACAACCTAGATGCCTCTCAACCAAAGAATGTATAAAGAAAATGTGGTACATATACACAATGGAGTACTACTCAGCAGTAAAAACAATAACATCATGAAATTTGCAGGCAAATGGATGGAACTAGAGAATACCATCCTGAGTGAGGTAACCCAGACTCAGAAGGACAATCATGGTATGTAATCACTCATAAGTGGATACTAGATGTAAAGCAAAGGATAACCAGACTACAACCCACAACTCCAGAGAAGCTAGGAAACAAGCCTAAGAGGGCTCATGGGTCACCCTCAGAGGGGGAAATAGAGGAGATCTCCATGAGTAAATTGGGGATGAAGGGGTTGAGGGATGGGGGATGAGAACATGAGGGAATGGGATGGTAGAGCTGGAGCAGGTAAGGGAGTGGGGGAGCAGTGAGGGAAATACCATGATGAAGGGATATGTCATGAGGATGTGGAGAGGCCAAGTGCTGGGCAGGTTCTCAGGAATCCACCAGGATGATACCAGATTAGACTACTAGCAATAGTGGAAAGGGTACCTGAATTGGCCTACTCCAGTAATCAAATTGGTGAATACCCTAACTGTGATCATAGAGCTTTCATCTGTAACTGATGGAAGTAGATGCAGAGATCCACAGCCAAGCACCAGGCTGAGCTACAGGAGTCCAGTTGAAGAGAGGGAAGAGGTATTCTATGAGCAAGGGGCATCAAGATCATAATGGGGAAATGTACAGAGACAACCAAACCAAACTAATGGGAACTCATGAACCAACAGCTGTGGAGCCTCCATGGGACTGGACTAGGCCCTCTGCACAAGTAAAATAGTTGTGTAACTTGATCTGCTTAAGGGACCCCCTGGCAGTCGGATCAAGATTCATCCCTGGTACATGAGGTGGCTTTTTGGAGCCTACTATTTATGGTAGGACATCTTGCACAGCCATGATGCGGTGTGGTGGGGGGGGGGAAGTCTTGGATCTGCCTCTACTGAATGTACCAGGCTCTGTGGACTCCCCATGGGAGACCTTGCCTTATTGGAGGAGGGAATGGTGGTTGGGTTGGCAGGGGGTGGGGAGCAGAGGGGGAAGGAGGAGGAAGGGGGGAATCTGTGATTGGTATGTCAATTTTTTAATTTCTAAAAAAGAAAAACTCAAAAACAATTTTTAAAAAAAGAATGGCACAGAGAAAGAAAATGTGGCTTTTCCATGTCCTAATAGTTTCGGACTTCATTTTTTCAAAAGTATGATTTTCAAATATTCATATCTTCTACAAAGATGTTTGGGGATAATGAAAATATTTGTTGAGTAAAAGATCAAACTTGGTTACCAGCCACTCAAAAGCTGGAAGTTGAGAGGCTAAATAGGAGGAAAAGGAAAAATGGGAGGCAAGAAATAATTACTAACCTAGATGGTGGGGTTCCCCCAAAAAATAAAATAGATCTAAGCAGGAAGTAGCATTAAATGCACAGCTTTACTTTTTATATCTCTTCATTCAGGGTTATTCAGAAAGCTCTGAGTGAGTTTTTCCAGAAGTAAAAACAAAATGTACAATGGACAGCACTGACAGGCTTCAGGCTGAAGTAGAGGCGATCATGAGACTGCAGAGAAACCCTGTCAGCTGGGCCAGGGGTCTTTCAAGTCATCTCCGAGTTATACATGGAATCAGAACAACACAGATGTGCTTAGAAATTTTCCCTTAATCTTGGGTGATGATGATTGGTTAAATAAAGAGAGGGCAGAACTGGAAAGCTACCTACTCAACCACAAGATCAGCAGTCAGCTTAGCATTCAAGAGTGCATACATGGTTCAAAGAATAAAAAAAAATTAACTTGAAATTTTTCCTATGTTGAGAAACCATTATTATTGAAGATTTGAGAGTGCTAGAAAGTGTTTGATTTGTGATGGCTGGATTTACTCTGGGTATATGGGCAACAAATCAATAAATGATCAAATATGAATTAGAAATTATAATACAATGAGCATCATCATATTCCTATGCATTGGGGCTCAGTGGTTAATATTTGTTGATCGTCCAGTGAAACTGAGTTGTGTTTCCAGAACTCAAGCCAGGCAGCTCACAACTGTGTGTGTGTGTGTGTGTGTGTGTGTGTGTGTGTGTGTGTGTATACACACACATAGACACACATTCACACACATATGTAAATAATATTTAATAATTTCAATAATTATGTCCATAAAGAATAGGCAAATACCTCAACTTATTAAAATGTACCATCAGCATTAAAATTTTCTAGTTACTATTTGTTGAAAGAGATGACATCCAGAATGCCAGTTTCACTAAGTATCATCTTACATGAGTACCTCAGAGATAAATATTGCTAATCAAGCAAATCCCCAAATCTTGTTCTTTTCAAGTGTATGCAAAATTTGTTTTAAAACAGCAAGGTTATCCTGACTGAAATACATGGGCAAATAGGCAAAAACCTAAGAAAAAAGGATAAAAGAAACAGCAGTGATCCAAAGAGACTTCATAATTCAGACAACTGCCTATCCTGATCCTTGGTGGACACCAGCTTGGCATGAAAAATGGATTTGCATGTAATAAATTTGACTTTCAGGAACACTGAGCTTTTACCTTCCTACAGGTAAAATTAATAGAAAAAGACATTTCATTTTTTTTGGAGACTCTTACCTTTGTACCCCTTTGAGTTACATGTGTGAAACATCTCTAGGTCTTCTTTCCACCTGAAGGCTAAGTGAAGTGGAATGGTTACACACTTTTGGAAAGAGTTGGAAAGTTAAAATTGTGGGAAGGCAAACAGTAGTCATGAGCCTTAAATTGTGATCCTTGATGTTCCTGCAAAACACACTGTGAAGCAAACATTTATCCTATTCCTTCTCACCATCACCAGAAAGCAACCACACCAGAATGATGCTGTTGAAAGACAACAGGTATCTGGAATTTGTTCACTGAAGTTTGGTAATACAAATTGAACCTTGAGGGTGCTAAGTGCACTGAGTTGTTACCTATTTGATGTTAGAAGCAGAGAGAGGTGAACTAGCTAATGTCACCTAGCAATTAAGTAGCATGACTCAGAATCAACTTCCTTGTTCTAGCTTCTCATGTTGATGTTGAGACTTCTACCATGTCACTACCTTCACCCCACTATGTTCTGTGCACTTGAAGGCATTTATATTCTAAAGAGGGCAGTTCCAAGCTTCCAGTAGGCTTGCAGTGGAAAGCAATTTAGAAGACAATTGCTATAAAGATGAGTTTTCACTCTACTATTTAGTTTTTTCATGCTTTCCACTAGTTTAAGATGTCTTTTATTAATGAATTACATCTCTTCCCCGTACCCCTGAGTCATGACCTTCTTACACTTGATTAAAATATTCTTGTTTATAAGTATAAAAAAAATACATAGCAACACCCTCTATCAATTAGCAAACACCATTTAGAGTAGTTTTATCAAGAAGTTAATTAATGTAAATAGAAAATCTGCAATCAAAGAATATATGCTAAGACAACAACAACAACAAAAATCAATATTAAGTAATAAAGCACAAGCTTACAAGATGTGAGAACCAGGGGTAACAAGGAATAGAGTAAATGGTCACAACAGGTGAAAGACATGGAACTATGTGTATGATGAAGAATGAAGTCAAAGAAACCACACAAATTCCAGCAAAACAATGCTCTAGTAAGGGTGTATAGTTTTCTCCTTTTTTCCCATCTACACTAAATTTTGAAGAAAATTAATTTTAAAATGCAAAATATCAGTGTTACAAAAATATGTTCATGCCTAAAAAACAAATGTTTGTGCTTGTTAAAAGTCCAGCACTGTGTTGATCCAGGTATTTGGATGTAGAAGAAACATACTTCAAATTAGATTCAGCCACAGTGCTTATGAGATGGGTACACAGGTGTCCATCGGTACCAAGTCCATGGGAAGCTGAGTGAAAGATTGCAACTGAAAATTGGAAGTTAAAGGCACAGACCCAGCATCACAACTACATTGTGACCAGAAACATCAGTGTTAGCAACCAGCTCCTTATCCTTTTCACTAAGGGCATATAAGAGGATCATAAGGGACACACACACACACACACACACACACACACACACACCATGTATGTATGTATGTATATGTATGTATGTATATATATATGGTGTATGTGTATGTATGTATATGTATATGTATAGGACATATAAGAGGCCATCTTCCCTTGAAATAGAAGTCATGTCTCCTCTTTTCTTCTGGTCTTACCCTATTGCCCTATGAACAAGCACAACTAATGCTTCTTACAGTGGTACACGGTAATTCCTCATAGAATCAACATAAGCAGAACTCCATAGCGCTCTATGAACTGATATCCCTTATGAATGCACAGTTGATTCTACCTGTGCACATGTGACACAAAGAGAGGAATAATCTTTATGGAGAGCATTACTTATCCTTCTGGCCCACTCTGTGGGCATACCCCCTACATATACATGACTTGGAAGCCACGAACCTCCTAGGTCTGTTCCCCTCAGTGTGTGCATCGTGCCGCATGGGCTTCATCCTGGATTTAATGACATACATTTTTCCTATAACATGCTACCTAGCACCAAGTCATGCATTGTGCTCAGTGCTCTAAGAAATACCCATCTAATGCATAATTGAATGGAAAACTGTGTTCCACTTGCTGAGGGACAATTAGATTTTTTAATTTTACAAAACGAAGCATTCCTTGAAGGTTTTCAAGATCAATCTTTAATAATCATACTGCTAATGTGTGCTTAAATGTTCTAGCAATACCCAAATGTTAAGATTCTACTGCTTTGTACAAATATGTCTCCAACCAGTACACATACCCAAGGATAAAAATTGACATATGAGAAAAAGCATATGAAAAACACAGTGTTTAACCTCAGATGACAGTGTTAGTGTTAGACAAACTGCAATCTCCTACATGGGATTGACAAGCTTAGAATCAGTTTGGAGAAAAAGCTATATTCCCACTAACCAGACATCATTACTATGAGTACATTAAGAGACACAGGGACAGACAATACCCTGATACTTAAAATTATATTAAAGAAGACAGAAATATTTTTGGAAGTTTCTATACTGTTCCTATTTTCATTGTTGCTGAGAGATGAATGAATAACAAACACTTTAACTCATTAATTAACTGGGGGACCTTACATGCTGTACCAATTTTCAGAGTTCTCCATTGTCAGTGTTTCCCTGAGGATGTTTGTCATCTGAGTTGATACCATTCGGCACCACGAGACACTGTGAAGCATCCTTCAAATCAGAGTGCCATTATTTCAATCAAGCATCCTTTTGCTATTTATAAAAACATGAACTCAAACAGTGTTTTTAAAAATAAGGAATTATGCATGTGTGCATATTTGTGTATTATATATTCAACACTAATATTAAAGAAGAGAAAATGAATTTGAGAGTCAGATTTGAGAGGTATAGAGGGGCTTGAGAGGGGAGAGTGGGATGGAGGTGATGTAATGCTTATGTACAAAGTTCTCAAAAACTAAAATAAAAATAAGACATTTTCTGGCTCTTATGAAAACATTATTCAGAAGCGAAGCACAGATACATTGAGAAGACTTAATTTTTTTTTTCTGGCCATGTTTCATGCTTCATCCTCGGTCTCTCTATGCTTATTTCCTATAAATCAACATCAAAAACTGAAAAGTACAAAAAAAATAGGCATACACTATATATTGACTTTTAATCATGCTACTGCTTTACAAAATTATTTCTTTTAGGTATAAAACTACAGCCCCAAAAATAGTGTACTATTTTATAAATGTCGACATGTTGACTCAAAGGATTATAGGAAAGAAAAAAGAAACCCAGAATGGAGAAGACAATAATGAGAGGAACTCTAGAGAACTGGCACATCCTGACTTAAAGGTTTAACAATGCAGATATGAAGCTATAGTCATTAAGACAGAATGGCATTCGTGAATGACAGCCAGTAGAACAGAGTGTCCATTTACATGTCACTATTACTGTTAAACAGTTCTGATCCAACGAATCCCTTGAAAAATTCTCAGAGACGCCAACGTAGCCAAGAATACACACTGCTGAGAACTACTGCTGCAGGTCTACCTTGTGACTTACAAGACCTGCAGATGAAAATACTGACATGAATGGATGAGCAGCAAAATACAGACCATGGCAAACTCGTCTCTTATAAAAACAAATCATGAGGAAACAGAAAAAGGAGAAATTGTAAATGACAGGTGACTCAGTAGATTTATTTACCAAATGCTAGGTGAAGATCTTGTTGAATCACAATTCGAATAAAAGCAAGTAATTGGTATACACAGTGTTTTAGAAAATTGGTAAAACACAAACAATGATTTGACACATGATAATTATAAAAAATATATAAATAAAAAATTATAATTTATAAATTATAAATTTATAAAATTATTAAAATCCTTCCCATAGGGTAATGACATTCTGGTCATATATATGAAATAGTGCTGATGCTTTAGAAATAGGAGTGATTTGAAGTAATCCACTGGGGATGAAGAAAGAACACCAGCAGGAGTTAAGGCTGGACAACGAGTTCGCTTAGTTCTTTACAATATTTTCTCTAATGCTGTACATGCCTTAGTGTCTGCTGGAATGAGGGCTCAGTATTGACAATAGCTTCCTGTGGCATTCTGAAGGAGGGCTGAGAAAAAGCAGCTACAGTGCCCCTCAGGAAAGTGTCTGCTTTCTAACTCAGAAATGGCTATTAGAGACATCAAGGGTGGGGGCAGTGCTGATTCTTCATGAGAGTAGGCTTTTAAGCTGTTTGTATGACAATAGACCGTCTATACATTTCTGCTCCATTCTAAATCCACTAGAGGAGCTAGAACCTAGATGAGCTATTATATATATATATATATATATATATATATATATATATATATACATATATATATGTATGTATATATATATATATATAAAATTTACCTATGTTGACATAGGATACCATAAACAAATTTTTAGTCCAAGTGACAAATTAGAACATGGTGTTCATAATCTATAATAGAGTGGATGTTCACAATGTAAATATTAGGTTCTATACTTAAAATATCATGATGCAATTAAAGTGTGTATACTACATACCAATAACGAAAAATAATGTGCCCCAGATAATAAGCTATGTTATCTTACTTATATAAACACATATAATATGCAGAAAGTACATATGTGTGTACATGAATGTACTTGTATATGTGAAAGTACTTGACTATTCAATGATCATATTTTCCCTTAAACTCCTTGTCCCCTATCAGTCTAATCTGGATACTTCACTGACCTTTAGGGAAAGATGTCACACTAGTATTGGGGACATAAAATACCTTTAACTCGGGAAATGTGTGTAAAGGCTGAAATCCACATGGGAAATGTGCAAATAGCTTTTTGTTTGTTCTCATTCCTAGAAAGGAGGGTTGCACATTCTCTGGAGATAAGGACAAGGAAGGAGACTAGAGTACTACAACGGAGTCATAATCTTTGACAAGAGGTGTGCCCTCTGCCCTCTCCCTGATGCTGATCCTGAGGGAACGGACAAGAAAGAATGTGCACATCAGCACATGGTGAGCAAGCAGAGCAGAATGCTGCCTACTTTCCCTCCCCACATCCAAACTGTGGTGGTGTGCACCACTAGAGGAGCTGTTCATGCCATCAAGGCAGGAGGAACTTGTCCAGACATGGCTGGGAATCAATGTGGTATAGGTAGAATCACACTGGTGTAGCCCTTCTGTGCTCCTCCACATCCTTGAAGAATTGTTTTTCATTGCAATGCAGGAAGACAGAAGTCTGCACAGCTGCAATGCTCCTGGACAGGCCAGCAGATGGTGGCATAAACAGTATGGCTAAGAGCCAAATGGAGTTGCCAGCACCTAGCTGGGTGACGAGGGGATGAATGAATGATGCACCTCTTAGCTAATTCTAACCTGACAGAGCCCATGAAGGACCAGCTGTCCCCTCACCCCAGGAAGCCACAGCAATTCTTAAATCCCCAGCATTTAGACAAGGTCCAAGGATGAGGGAAGGGGAAGCTCCACTATCAGGACTAATGTGTAATGATTTCACATTAAGAAATAAGGTTATTTTCTATGCTTTTGCTGCTACTGTTTCATGAAATGGAAATTATGAAGAAAAATGGAGATCTTGAAAATAATACTTCAGCTAAAAGTATTGATTTTACGTGTTCTTACCACTAAAAGTGTAAATTTCTTGAAACCCCAAATATATTTTTCTCCACTACAGTAATCATTCTATTATCTGCACAATGGTCCCCCTGCCCCTTGTCTGTGTGACAAATTCCAATGATGTTAAAACCACAATCTGTCTGGACTTTCCATGTGATATGAAATTCCATATTCATATACATGAGTGGCATAGGTTAATCTATAAATTAGTCATATTAAGAGATTCAATCAGCAATCATAAATTGAAAAATTATGACAATATAGTGTAATAAAGTTATTAAAAATTCATGAATTGCTTAGTGTTGGGATTATCCATTCAACATTCTCATCATGCAGTTAACATCTCTTTGCTAAAAACAGATAAAGCAAAACTGTGGGTAAAACAGGACTACTCTGTGTGTCAAAATTGTATTATGACCCAGACTTGCATGTCCTACCAGCCCAACTATTAAAAAGATGAGACAGGAGGATCATGGTGAGTTCAAGGCCAGCTTGACATACAGAATGATTTTTTGAGGCCAATCCAGCCTAGAAAAAGACCTAAACCAAAAGAAGGACCAGGAGGAATATAAGACTAAATAGGTCTTGGGCCCACTAGGGGAAAATCTACTACTATTATTCTGTTAAAAAAAAAAAGCAATGCCATAAAAAATACCTCCTAATGACATACTGCTGTATCTACAGAGCTTCACTCAAGCCTTGCCAGGGAGGCTGCTTCTTGCTTCGGATAGAAATCAATAACAGAGACCCACAACTAGACCACGTGTAGAGTGAGAGACTTTGGAGTACTTAGTCCTAAATGGGATGTCTTCATCAAACTCCTCACCTCAAGGCTCAGGGATCTATGCTGAAGAACCAGAAAGAGTGTAAGAGCCAGAGGTTGTGGATGACTCCAAGGAAGCTGTGTCTTCCAGACACAACAGGACTGATGCACATATGAATTCACAGAGACTGTGACAGCACACACAAGACCTGCACAGGTTCAAACCAGACAAGATCCCAGCACTGAGAAAGGGAAGTAAACACTTCTAACCATGAAGATATTTGGAAATGATACCAGCTGGGAAAAGGAAAATCTGTTTTCTCAAATGTAGTGTCACTGGGTATATCAATCACACTCCAGGGTGGGTCCCTTGCCAGGAGTGGTTAGCCAACACAGACTCCACAATTCTTGTTCTGCTTTGTTTGGGTATTTTTTGTCTCATTGTTTGTTGCTGTTGTTTGTTTATTTTGACTGTTGTGTTTTGGTTTTGGGGTTTTGTTTTTATTTCTCTTGTTTATTTATTTTGCGTGTTGAGAAAGCAAAAAAGAACATGAAGTTGGGTGGATAGGAATGGAGGGAGGATCTGGGAGGAGTTAGGGGAAGGGAAAGACTATGATCAAAATGTAGTGTTTGTTTTTGTTTTTTAAATGACCAAGCATGACTTCATGGTAAAGTGCTTTCTGATGAAGCACAAGTACCCAAGTTTGAATCTTTAGAACCCACATAAAGCCAGGAATGGTAGCACACATCTGTAATCCCGGAACTCCTACAGTGAGATGGCAGGAAGAAACTGCAGACTCCCTGAAAACTTATGAGCTAGTTAGTGTGATATATGCACTGGCAAACAACAAAGAGACTCAAAGTGGAAGGTGGGGTCCAAAACCCAAGTTTGTCCTCTGACTACTGTGTCCATGCCACACTCACACATGCTTGCATACCCAATAACACACGTGTGTGTACACATCATACACACAAATAAGCATGCATTGCACACATAAAGATTTTAAAGCATATTTATACACATTGAATACACACAATAAAACTAGAAACAAAACAGAATAGTGCATATCTATGTGCCCAGGTGTGTACATGTGCATGGATACATATGAAGTGAAAAGAAACTGTCTTTTGTGAAGGCTTTTCTTTGCTGCTGAAGGAATGATTAACAAGTTTCTCACAAAAGTTTTCAGACCACAGGTCAGAAGAGAGGGGCTGCACTAGTTTCTGGGGACCATCCCCTCTGGGCACTACATTGCTGTTGTATATATGGTGTCTAATGGAATAACATGAACCTGGGAACTGTTCCCCACAGAAAGAAAAGATAAGGGGACAATGAGCTGGCTCAGCAGGTAAAGGTGATTGCTGCCAAGCTTTGGGACCTGAGATAGATCCCTGAAACCCATAAGGTCGAAGGGGAGAAACGAGTCCCAAAAGCTGTCTTCTGACCTCTGCATGCACAAGGCCAAATGCACACGTATACAAAAGGAACAAATGAATGAATACATACATATTAGATTTTTTTCAAATAAAAGGTAACTATGGAAAACATTAAAAATTATCCCTTGTAGCTCACATGAACTACGTAGCATATAAAAACAGATTCTAATAGTGCCTTTTCTGCACCATCTACAAATTATTTTTTCTTGAAGATGGAAATACACTGAAGTCCTTGAGTACAATCCTATGGCAAGCCATAGAAGGCAGCATTTCCTGAACTGGAGAACAGCTGATGCTCCTACCACACAGAGCTATATTTCATCCTTCACACACAGCCCATCTATGTCATTGTTATCAACATATACTGACAACTGTATTTCTATGAAGCCATAGAGCTGTCATCCTGTTTATCCCAAGTTCATTACTTACACATAGCAAAGTTCTCAGGAAGCCTCATTTCAAATAAATAAATATGTATTATACATCGTTTTATTAAATTTTGTTGGTGCAGATCCATTGTACATAGGGATTGGTTTCATAAATGTGATTTCTTGTCATGGAATCACTAAGCATCTTTTATGTAGAGTACATTGTCACTGGGCAGGGAGGATATAAAGATGAATGAAAGGATTTGTGTTGTGGAGAATTTACAATCCTGAAGGAAGGACAGAGAAGAAAACAAGTGATAATTATGTTAGACAAAAGAAAACAAGTACTGTTAATAATTACAGGAAGATGGCTGAGTGGAGGATAAAAGAAAGACGTAGTTAATTCTGTGTGGGTGTTTGTGTAGGCTTTTAGTGAGTGATAAGGAGTGAATAGGAAGGAAAACAGCTAGGACTGTGATGTCATAGCCAATGGAAGATGTCATAGGAAAACACAAGGGTGTGTGAAAGGAAGTAAAAGTCCTTCTACAACTGGGTCAGACCTCCAGCAAAATGAGTTCTTGGGATTCAGGCTGAGCTAATCACTTTATATTATATATTCACTGATAGCCTGAAGCCACGTAGTAGGCCCTTTTCTAAAAGATAAGAAATGGAAATTAAGTGAGATATGCATGCGAACAATATGGTTTCTTGGAAAGCCTAAGTGCACTGTTCCTATTTATCATTCAAGGGTGGCAGAGGAGGCTCTGAAGACATAGGTTTATGAGGTAGATCTGGGTTTCCACTTGAGACTGGCTTAGAAACATGACCTGCAACAGGATCAGGACTTGCAGAAAGAACAGACAGCTTCTCTTTTGGTTTAAAACTTTTCAAATGGGTCTCTAGCTGAACATAAATCAAAATCCCAAGTCACTAGCTGTGATGAATTTGGAGTTGGTCATCTGATGTCTTCATCTGTTGAGGCTGCCACAGCTTGTGGATAAGGAGCGCCCTCTATTGGAGAGGAGGCCTGCTAACTTCCCCTTACTGTCAGGAAACCTTCCTAGGGCATCTGCATTTGCACAATGGTTCCCTCTGAATTTTAGACATCAGTATTCTGGCTTTCTTAAAAATGTATGTACACGTTCACTGACAAGAGTCCATGGGATGTTAGAAAGGCTGTTAGAAAGAACATGACTGCAAGGATGAGTGAAAGGACAAGCTAAGTACTCTATATTAAAAAAAAATTCCTTTTGAAATGTGAAATACTGAGCGATGATGGTGCATGCAAATAATATTTGAGAAAAAGTACCTAATGCTCATTCATTTCACTCACTTATTTAGCATTTCTTTGCATGCCTGCTGTGTCCCACAAATGAAGCTCACATGAGGGTAAAGGGTGAGGCAGGTAACCTTTGTGACAGAGTGAGGACCTACAAAAAAGGGCACACTCCCAGTTAAACGTGAGGGCAGAGGCATACAAATGTAAAAATGCTTGCATCATATCTTAAGGAAGAGATAAGGATCCACCACTTAGAAAACAGTCTTCCAGAAATAAGGAAGAGGAATCCAAAGGCCAAGATAACTGAGATGCTGTGGGAACACCAAGTCATGCACACTACAGAAATGCAGGGAACTAGATAAAGATGATGACAAGCTATAGGTCAGTATGGACCACTATTCTCAACCAATACTGGCCACTGAGGGCTGAGTTTCTTAAAGACACTTAGAGACTTGACACTTAGCATAGGTCTACAATGGCTCTTACTTTCATACTGGGCCTCTTGATACATGACAAATCCCTCTTCCACCAATGTAACTAAGCCCTGCCTTTTTTTGAACAAACATGATGGAACTGGAAACTAATGAGCTATTAATAGTTTGGGGAGCTGGGGAGATGATTCATAAGTTATGAATACATACTGCCCTAGCAGAGGACCTGAGTTTGGTTCCTAGCACTCCTGCTGGGTGGCTCACAGCCATCCATGAATCTGACTCCTTCTTCTTGTCTCCATATCCTCCACATCCTCCTATACACACACACACACACACACACACACACACACACACACACACACACAATCATGCATGCATGCATACATACACACACACAATTAAAATAAACTCATTAAAATAGACTTTCATGAATAGAGATAATCAGAACAAAGAACAGATCTGGAATAAAGCTGGAATTTCTGGGGTTAAAGTGTTTCCCTTTTCCAGCATCTGTGAGTTATAACAAACATCTAAGTCTCTGACTCCAAATAGGACACTTTATTAGGCTCCTAGGGTTTTTATAAACAGCCCAAGACTTCTGAGTGACAGTGAAGAGAGCCAGTTCTCTCTAATCCCCAAGATCCTTGCCTCAGGCTTCATGTGGTTTCCCCCAAGAACCTCCTCTCTGCTCTTCCTGAGTCAGGGTACCACTCATCCCAGCTCTCCCTATAGACTTTAGAAGCAAGTGTTAAGTGTAATCATGAGTCTACTGATCAAACTCCTTTGCAATACAGGGGAACAAAAGCAGCAATGTTAATCTCAGCTGAGAAAATGGGGGTAGGAGGTGGGACTTGCCAAATAGAGAAATCACAGCTCCTTAGAGAAAGCAATTCAATTTGCAAGCTCTAATTGTAAGCTGAAATTTAAAATAATGGAAGGCACAAAGCAATTGTGTATAAAAGTCCACGTAATGTCAATGAAAAGGAAAAGCATCCCTCAATACCCAAGTGCTCCTCTCAACCTGTTTTCTCTTATGAACCTGACAATTATTTCTACATTTCCCATTATTTAATAGGCAAGAGGTTAAAAGAAGCAATGCAATTAAAATTGGGAGTGAAAACACAGGCACATCTCTTCCATTTGTATTGCATGCATTGTGTAAGACAATATGAAATGAAAGAAGGGTATGTGGGAAAAGGGGGGGATATCAAGGAGAAGCAATGATCACAAAAGCCAAAATCATAAGGGAGGGTGAAGGGCTAAGAGTCTTGGACAGAATATAAATACAAGCCAAGTAGCATAAGGACAAATGAACTGCCTTGGGAATACGACAGAACTGAAGTCAGGTATCAGCTCCATTCCTTCTCACTGAGTGGCCTCGGGCAAATTATTTAACCACAGAAAGTTCAATATCCTCATCTGTCCAGCCTTGTGGGCATATTGAAAGACTGAGTCAGATGCAACAAATGTGTGGCCATCTCAGAGCATCCATTTACTCTATGCTTGGGAGGGCAATGCCTGACACACATCAAAAGTAGTAATGCTTGTTTATTAGTTGAAGCCAAAAGAAGAACAAATGCACTTTTTGGTGTTTCTTGTTATATGTATTTTTAGATTGGGAAACGTCTTTAATACTTAAGTAACAAAGTCAATGTTTTATACATGATGAACATATAGCTAAAAAATAATTTTATTTATTTATTATTAATAACAGTTATTATAAATAATAAAAATAATTTTAACCAAAGTCTTACTGTGAAATACAGAGATGAGTACGTACACTGGTTAAGCTCATGGGTTCTACTTAGAAACCAAAGTCTGCCATTTTTCAAAGTTTATATACTGAAGAGCTAACTCACAAAGACACTGCATTTGGAGACAGGGACTTCAGGAGGTAATAAAGGTTTAAATGAGGGCATAATGGTAGGGGATGTGATAAACTTGATCTATTGTCCTTATAAGGAGAAGAGCCAGGAGGAATGTTGACACATAGAGAAAAACCATGTAGGGACACAGCACAAAGGAAGCAGCCGGAAAGACAAAAGGGATGTCTCAGAAAAAAAAAAACAAAAAAAAAAAAAACAGACTAGAGACACATTGATCTCGAACTCATAGCCTCCAGATAGGTGAAAGGAAAAAGTTCTTTGCTTTGAGTCACTTGTGATGTTCATTAGTCTTCTGATACTATAGTAAAATGCTCTGGTTAATCAGTCTATGAATAGAAAAACTTTTGACTCTGATTTTGGAGACTTGGGGTCATGGTCTTTCAACATCACCTTGTTGGGTGTGCAAAAGATAGAACATCATGGTGGGGAGCACATGGCAGAGCAGAGGTGCTCACTCCCAGGTAGGCAGAAGAAAAGAGAGACAGTTCACATCTATAACAAAGCCTCTCCTCCAAGCCTTTGAAGCTAGGAATCCACACCTTGATTAATCCCTTGAGGATGTCTGGTAGTTCATGATCCCATCACTGCCAGTCTGGGGACCAACACTTCAGCAAGTTATATTGGGAGACCATATCTTGCAACCTATAGTATTTTGTGATGGAAGTATTATCAGACCAATATACAATTTTATGACAGACAAAATTCTAAATGCCATCTCATTTGCTTGCCAGTAGAGAGACTTGGGCCAAATTAGTAAAGTAACTGAGCCTTTACTTCCTGGTCCATGAATAGAAATGATGGCCCTGGCTACCACCCTGTTAATTTATAAGACTCATTCTTCTCATCCAAGGTAGGATAATAGTCTACTACTCATTGAATTATTGTAAGAATCACCACAATGTATATAAAATCCATTACAAATGGTGGGATGCAAGAGACAGGCGTTAATTATTAATTACTCTTACTGTTGTGGGTGTTACAACTCCATTGGAGATTTAAAAACAGACATGGGGAAATTACACAGCCCTCACAAGGCATCTCAGAAAATACATGATAAATCCAGATGTGATGGTGGAAACTGCTAAGTACTACTCATTACCAAGTCTTTTTCATAGTGGCTGAACTTGTTATAATGATACAAAGTCAGGATGCTCAGGAAAAAAGAACAACTCATATTGTCTACCCTTTCTTGCTGTAGAAAGCAAATGAAACACAAAAAGAAGAATTAGATAGAATATACAGAAAGTCTCCTTGTAAGGAGGATGCACATTTGCCATATGCCCTTTGACCCATATTTACTTGATAGATATTTGCCTAACATAAAGACATGACAGCTGAGGGAGCTCCAGCATCAATAGTCAGACCCAAGACCACTCTGACAGTGAAAATTACATGCTATATAGATGCTGGTATACCAAGGTCAGGAGTCCTTAATGAATTTTAACATGTTACATTATCCATATATGCACATTTCTGAATTTTCTTCATGTAAAAGAAAAAGTACTAAGAAGCTCTTTATGGCTTCTATTAATAACAGCTAAACACTATTTTTATAGTATTGGATATACTATATAGTGGGTCTATATATTATATAGGATATATAGATATAGTCTTTTTATGTTAAAAATGGGGTAAGCCTTTAAGATGACATTCTATGTCTCCAGAAATCCATTATACCAAGTAAAAATCTAATGACTAGTCCTTTATAATACATCCTTCTTGGAATAATATGTTCAGCTCTTGTTTTGAAAATTCATCTCACATAAGAGCACCTTGCCTAAAGGAGTCAGAAAGGGAATGTTCTGGGTGAATGTTCTAACTCCACAGGAGTTTCCTGAGCCCCATTATGGAAATTAGCAAGGAAGAATTTAGGACAAAATCCAGATTGTAAGCTGAGAATCATGCATTCTGGCTACAGTCAGTGATTCAGACTGAAACATATTCATCAATTCGATAAGCAAAGATTTTTGAGGATCTGCTAAATATCTGAAATGTTAGCAGTGAAACATGGACATGCTGTCTGTTCTCACTGAGCTTGCACTGGAATTGAGAAAAATGCAAGCACTGAATAGGTGAACAGAGGGAATATATAACTGTATTTAGGGTTCCATAGATAAATCTCCTTAAAGTAGGCAGAGGGATAGGCCAGACAGTGGTAGCCCATGCCTTTAATCTCAGCACAAATGATGCAGAGGCAGGCTGATCTCTGTGAGTTTGAGGCTGGCTTGGTCTACAGAGTGAGTTCCAGGACAGCCAGGGCAGTTACACAGAGAAAGCCTGTCCAGGGTGGTGGTTGGGAGAGTAGAGTAGGCAGAGAATGTTCTGTCTGAAGAGGTGATATATGAACTGAGGTCTCTGTGACAGGAAGAACCCAATCAAATGTAAGCCACAAGGAACTCAGGCTGCTTCTAAGGTCAGAAAGAAAGCCCAGGAAGAGTAGAGTATACGGTGCAAGGGTGGAGGCGGCAAGAGGCGATGTCACAGGGAGAAAGGTCAGATCTGTCAGCTCTTATAGACCAGGCTAGTAAATTCAGATTTTTATCATAGGTGCAGAGTGAAACTAGAAGACTCTGAAACAAAAAGTAAGAGGATCTGATCTACATTTTCAAAGAATGACTCTGACTTCTGGGGAGAAAGCAGATCAGGGGACTGAAAATTTTGTTGTAAAGAAAGCATCTGAACCCCAGTGCTGTGATCATATGAAAAACAAAGATGGAGGCAAGGTGTTAGGCCTTAGATTGGTTTGGAGAGCACAAGGCATATTGGGAGCATGGGTAGAGAACCATGTAGCTCACTAATGGGTTGCTTTGACACCAGCAAAGGGACTCAGGTTTTGCACTGGAGTTTCTTTTTAAATTTACATTGTTATTTAAAAAGCTCACACATCTGAAAAATCTCTATCTCATGCATCCCTTGATCCTGGATTGACCATCCCATAATTAGTGCACTGAATAACCATGACTGTGGAGAGAGGCAAAATTTTTGTACCTGTGACAAGGTTTTCATACTTTTAACTTTTTCTGGGTTTTCACCTTAAACTCCTGGCACCATATGGAAATGTAGTACCTGGAGCACATGCTCTAATCTGACGATCTCTTAGACAAAGCCTTTGTTCCACAATCAAAATGTTAATTCTGAATAAATTAGAAAACCCTCACTGGGATGGTATAATGCAGAGCACCATTTACCTCTGAACACATGTTCCTGCCTTTCCTTTTTTTTATGTCTTAAACACCTACTTTGTGGGAGCAGAGAGATGACCTCATTGTTTGGGAGACTGTTTCTTGCTGCTCAGCAGCTAACAACATCTGCAACTTGTGTGAGTCTAGAAGATATCTTTCTCTCTCTTCTCCTCATCATCCCCATTCCTCTCCACTATCTCAGCAGTGAACAGCTAGAGATAGAATCCTATAAAACCCAGAAGGTCTGGATGCCACTGGAATGAAATGCTGATAAGCTTTCACTATGAAATTGGCCAATATGCATATTATCAGGGTTGAAGAAATGAAAACAGGAAGAAACTTTTTGAGTAATTGCCATAGATGTGTACCTCAGAATCATCCTGACTTGCATGTAGTCTGTTTGGCTTCTCATCTTCCCAGCAAGTGTCTCTAATATTTACAGGTAAGAAAACTGAGACTCTAACATCAGTTTGCCCACAGAGTTCGATACTTAGTGGGGATACAGGATTAAAATTGACATTCTAGCAACTCCAAAGCTTATACAATTTTCTTAGACGAGTCTGTGTTCTCCTCAGTAAGTGAGCCATCACTGAGGACTGAAGTCTTAACCACTAGCCAACTCAGAGACTTTCATAAATAAACCAAATTCCAAGAGTTGTATCCTCATGGGTCTTACATAGATTAATAAAAGTGAAAGTACTATACACTCTAAATTTCATCATATGTCAATTAAAAATGTAAAAAAATTAAAAATAACATTTGAGCAAGCATAGTATGGTTCATATAACATTATTTGAATTTATTTCCTTCTAATAAATATAACCCTTATGAACAACTATTTCCTTGAATAGTTCATAATATAAACTTTAATAACAGAAGTTGTGATAATGAATATAGCCCACAATACCTGGCAACTTTTATCAATGATAGCAATGACAACAGCATTTTACAATGAAGACATAGTCTTTGTTAGGTTGTTTTTAGGTATTAGTTCATTTATTCTTAGAAGGAGGAGGAGGAAGGAAAAGAAGATGAAGACAAAGACAAAGATAATGAAGGAGGAGGAGGAGAATGCCAGACAGCAGAAGTTTGTGTTTATTGTGGTCCTCGTTTTACAAGTGAGAGAACAGAAGTGTCACAAGTAGATGTAATTAATCAAGTTTAAATGCCAGGGTGAGAATCCAAGTATCCCTGTGTCCCAGTTCCTACTGAATTACTAGGCAGGACGATAGTCAATACATCTCTATTCTTTTTTGCATAATATTTTTATTGATAATTTGGGTATTTCAAATCATGAACCCTGAGCACAATCACTTCACAGTCCTCCCAAATCCACCCCTACTCTTGTAAACACACCCCTCTGGAAAAAAATAGGAGAAAAAGAAAAAAAAAGACAAGTCCAACTTGTGTTGCTTGTAACTGGAGCTTGCTCAAACTCCTGGTGGCCAGCCCCTTAAAGAAAATTGAGTCCTTCCCTACCTGTACCCCTGCCAGAAGCCATCAGTTTGGAGAGCCACACCTCAGCACCCTCATCACAATTTTTAAGAGTTCTCTTTGGTGGCTTTCATCTAGGCTATCACTGGTTTTGGAGTGTGGGGTCAGGGTAGGGGTTGTCACAGAAGACTTCTTTGTCTCTCTTTCCCTATTCTAGTTCCATTCTTCTAGAAAAACATGGTTTCTTGATGATGGTATGGATGCCTGTCTCTGTTAAATATTAAGATTTTTTTCTGGATGCGGTAAGTGGAGTAGAATTATTTAAGATGAATGTTTGAAGGGCCTTTTTTGTTTTTGTTTTTTTCTCAGCAGTTTAAGCCCTTTCTAATCTAATCAGACTTTATATTAGGTCCTAGTAACTCTTGCCCAGGTAATGATTTCCTCCCTGTAAGAGTTTCTCTTTCTCTTGCTCTGCTCATGCTGTCCATGTCTGGAATCAGAAAAAAAAATTCCATATGAATTTGGAGCTGAGCAGTTCAGGTCTCCTCAGAGGAGAGGGTGAGAAACAGGCAAACACTGTGAGACACAAGAGTCAATAGTTTTGACTAACAGAGATACTGATGCTTAGAAACACCGCTTACTTTTTAGTTTACAGTCAAAAACTGAACACTCAGAGACTCATAAGAAACCATTCTTTCTTTGGAGCATGTTATGGGGCATATTGCCTTGACCCCTGTTCCAACACACCATGTCTCCATGTATCCACATCAGTCACTATTTAGCTCAAGAGAAGATTCTCTACTCTGACAAGATAGATGACTCTTTAAGTTCATGGTTCATGTTCACTACTTCACTGGTCCATGTGACTCCCAGATCAAATAATGTTTCTGAGTTTGTCTGTGATGGTGTTTCCACACAAAACTCGAATTTGAATCAGGGGGCTTGGTGAAGTAGGTTCCCTATGTGAGTAAGTAGCAACAATCCATTAAGAGCCTGAGTAAGAAAAAAATGGAAGAAAAATAAATTTGTCCCTCTTCTTTCTGCATTGCTGTTTCAGCTTAGATATCTTTCATCTCCCAACTTTGTACTGAATTGCACCACACACATCCCTGGCTTTCTATCTTCCAGAAGGAAAAAGATTGGGTACCTCAGCCTTCATAACCATGATTCAACTCCTTATAATAACCCTCTTTGAAAGGTAAAACAGACACACACACACACACACACACACACACACACACACACACACACACACACTTCTATTTCAGAGAAACACATGCATATAAATAGTATGTATATTTCTATTTACAAAAGTATGCATGTATGTGTGCATATAGATTTATATCGCAGTATTCCTATGTCTGTGAAGAACCCCGACTAATACAATGGTCATGAGGGTAGGAGATGATAGCTCCTAATAGTTATTTAGCATGGCAAGGCTTCCCTGGGGTAAACATAGAACAGATACAAGCACCTGCCTATAATGTTTTCTTTGGAATTATCTATATTTATCATATGTGTATTAATGTTTGTCTGTATGTATATGCATCATGTGTGTGCCTGGTGCCTGTAGAAGCCTAAAACGGCACTGTATCTCCTAGAACTGGAGTTACAGGTGGTTGTTAGCTGCCACGTGAGTTTTGGGAACCAAACCCAGGTTCTCTCCAAGGACAGCAGGTATCTTAACTTCTGAGCCATCTCTTCAGCCCCAGTTGTTTGAAGTACAGTGTAGAGGGCCAGCAAGATGGCTCAGTCAGTAAAGACGCTGGTTACCAAAGCCTTACAATGTGAGTTTGATCCCAGGGACCCACGTGGTAGAGAAGCAACTCCTGTAGGTACTTCTCTGGCCTACACACACACACTCTGTGGCATGCACATGCCCACAGGGTACACACACACACACACCACCCCACATAGAGTAAACAAATGTAATAAAATTTTAAAATATGAACAAAGTGCAATGAGTACATTAGCATGAACAAAGCAAGGTTGCACTTGAAATAATATTTTAAAAATAATTTACCATGCACAAGTCTCACAAAGGTGCTTTCAGATCTAGTTCCCAATGTGATGTCACTAATAACAGAGCTGTTAATGCCTGTGCAGTTATAGACACAATTTTTAACTGTACTGTGGAAAACTGCAGCTGTACGGAAGCCCTTTAGCATTCCTCACCCATCTCTTACTCCACAAGAGAGATTATCCAGACAACTGCCCACAAGATTTTCTTTTGTTCTGTCTTTAATCTAGTTCAGTATTTCTCAAACTTCAGTCTGCAAAATAATTATTGTCTGGGGTTACAGACATTGACTCTTATTTATTGTGCTTCACGGTCAATTTCAGGACATTTCAAGGGTATTCCCAGAGCTTCTAGGTACAAGAAAGTGAACTGCACCCTGACTGTGACCATGAAACATGCCCTGCTGAGGGGTCGATGGGACTGCACACCAGCCTGGTTTCTATCCCTTGGAAAGAAGAGATGCCTATAGTAAGTCATTTCCCTAGGAGAGCCCCACCTTTCTGAAATCCCCACAACAGTACATCTAAACAGCTACGGCCCTTATTATTGTGACTATAATTCATGCCTTAGGAGCTGACTTGGAATTTACATTGTAGAGTATTCTTTGGTTTATTTATATACCTTCCTCTCACTCAGTGGTCCTATTTAATCATTTCTCCATCCTCAGCTTCTTCCTCAGTCCCTGGAACACAATACAATCTTAGTAAAGAATGATGAGTGTAGGATGAAATTTAAATAAAACGTAAAACAAATTCAACCTACATCCAAGGATTAAGCAAATATATACATCAAACATGTGGCATTCTGTCCTATAATACTCATAAAATCATTCTAAGATTGATGTTGTCATTAATGTTTTATCTTTGTCTGTAGCCAATAAAATCCTACGTGTGTAATTTATACTTTTATTATTTTTAATGCCATTACAATATAATGTGATTTTATATTTTGCTGAAATACTAAATAGCAAATGACCCCCATCATTATACATTCTTTTACAGCAACATCCTTAATATCCTGTCAAATAATATCCCATCATAATCATAGTGATACCCTTATGTGTTAAAACTCTCCTAGAAAGAGTCTAGATATTCAGATTCTTTGCAATCATCACTTCAATGACTATTCCTGTAGATAAGCCTTTCCTTAATCCCAGATAATTAATTTAGAATATGATCCAAGATGTGAAAGAAATGGGTCCAAAAGAATGAGCTTCTAAAGAAGAGAGAGAGAGAGATTTTTTGCAAAACTGATCTTGCATGTTCTGTGTACACAGGAATAATGCATGTGGGCTTGGGATCCAAGCTGGGTAGTTTGCTTAGAATTGTTTTATTTCATCTCTGACTTTTTGCTTTGAAGAGTTTTTTCTATTACTATCAGAGTCACTACTATGGAAAGCTAAGAGCTGCCAAGCACCCACTGTGCAGCTAGGATCAGCCGTTTTCATGCACTATCCCTTTCAAGATTTACAACTAGCTTAAGAGATCAGTGTGCATGCTAATTCTAGGTTGTTTATAACATACAGAGCCTAACAAATGGAGCAATTGATTGAATCCCTGGTCTGGCTATAGTAAAATCTGTGATTGTGACCATCTATCAGCTTCCTTTCAACAGAAGACTCTTAGTTAGCACTCCCTTGGAGTATAAATGTTAAAACCATACAACTATCACACTTTTATTTGTGTGGCAGCATAAAGATCACAAAGCATAGTAACACATATTTTTTTATTACCAAATCATGTGCATGTATTGAAGACTAGATGGTCTTCCTTGCTTTCTTTCCTTTTCTTTCTTTCTCTTTTTCTTTCTCTTTTTTCAAACACAGAAGTATTTCTCTGTAAGAGAGAGATAGAGATTGATTTTTTATGGAAAATTATTTCTCAAAGGTAATAGGTCAAACCACCGGTCAAACATGACCTAGGAACAACAGCAACAAAACCAAATAAGAACTAGGTGGCATGGCTGAATCACATGGCCATAGTGCCCAAAATAACAACTATATCTATGTGCCTGCAGAGCTCCCTAACCCAAATCAACACAACTATAGTAGAATAGCTACTATTCTACACTTCCAACCACAGCTAAAGTAAGAGAAAGCCTTACATTATTTGACCAACAATAACTGGCCTTCAAGACCACAGGATTCCACAGCAAGATGTTGAGGTTAGGAGAATAACATTGGCACAGTTGATCATCCCACAACCATCACCTCCTTCCTATGGAGAGAGATCTTTGTGTTCCTAGAGAAAGAATGTAGCTCTACAGGTGTTTTGTCACCTGTATTTTGGAGGGGAAAAAAGCACCATGTGGTAGTGTTATATATCCAGTAGCTTCCTGGATTCAGACTCTGCCACTAATTAGCTGTCTGTGCTTGAGGATGCTACAAGGTCTCCATGGTCCATCTGGGAAGTGGGGACTAGAACAGCACTGATTCTGCAAGCTTGGGCTAATGGCTATATGTGTTCTTTTCTGTTATTCTTTATTATTAACACTTCTTGTCAATAATCACCACACACATGATACATCCCTACTCCTACAGCCATTGGCTGGGGAATTAGTAGTTAATATGATTAAATCCTATAGAATTCATGACAGCCAATTGATTTGTTACACTGGTTTTGGCTTATTTTCAATTGAGAAGGGAAATGCTGAAGATTTCAAAGCTGCAATGCAAAGAAACGAAATTCTAAAGATAAAATTTCAGATATGTGAGTAGAAGATACACAAAAGGAAAATAATTCTAAAAGTATCTAAAAGCACACTGAGATTTTTCAGATGTTCAAATTGAAAGAACCTTTGGATATACAAAGTCCATTCTTTCCGATTTACATGTAGGGAAGCTGAGCCCCAAAGAGGTAGATTTACTCACACCAGGGACCTTGAGTGCTTTGGCTATGATCTAGGATCATGCTGCTTAGTCTTCCTATCTT
This sequence comes from Peromyscus maniculatus bairdii, assembly GCF_049852395.1. NCBI lineage: Eukaryota > Metazoa > Chordata > Mammalia > Rodentia > Cricetidae > Peromyscus > Peromyscus maniculatus. The sequence goes on from NC_134859.1 coordinate 32,239,465, forward strand.
TTCAGTATAACACACTGCTCTTTCTCGTGTTTACAATTTACAGAACACATCTGAGGAGACTAGGAAAGGGCAGAAGATGTATTAGGAAAACTGACCACCTCTAAATGCACATTGAAATGTTCAAAATGGCCAGGTGGAAGTGGCACATGCCTTGAATCCCAGCACTCAGGAGGCAGAGCCAGGTGGATCTCTGTGAATTCAAGGCCAGCCTGGGCTACAGAGTGAGATCCAGGAAAGGTGCAAAGCTACACAGAGAAACCCTGTCTCAAAAAAATCAAAAAGAAAAGAAATGTTCAAAATGGAGTAGAGACACTGCCAACCTTGGTGCTCTGCTTCTGAAATATCTTTATTCTCAAAGCAAGGACTTTTGAACTCATATGCCTCACTTCTCAGGTCTCTCCCTTGACCTTCATGTGCTCACTATGAGCCTGACCCTCTGGCTGGAGAGATGTCCAGGAATCTGAATTCGGTTCCCCAATTTTCCCTTCTCACATTTGTTGGCACTGTGGGCTTGTCTGTTGTCCCTTCTTCTTTGAATATCCTCCTCCCAACTTCAATCCTCTCAACTAGAATATATTCATTGCTTACAAACAATGCTGGCCTTCCACCAGTAAAGCAAGTTTCTTCTGTATATGCAAATTTTATTTACTCTCCAGTCAAAGAATTCTCTCATAGCTCCATATCTTGTTGCTATTTGTCTATATAGTTTATCTCTCCTGGTATATGGAAAGTTTGTTCAAGACTAAATCACAACTCAGTTCATTTTAGTATCCTTCCAGCAATCAATATGTTGTGTTTATATAGGGTTTATTGAACTCAAAAGGGAAAAATATATTCTGTATGCCTGATTCTTTAAAAAATCTACAGCAAATCTTTCCTAATAGTACATCTATTCTCAAACACATTTTATTTCAACTTATGGGACAACCATCAGTCATGGATTATGTTTTCAAGTATACATATTTTTCTTATAAAAGAATATTGAATTTATTTTGCTTTAGCAGAAAGAACAGTGAAGAGTAAAAATAAGCAGACCTACCTCTTACTATAGGAACCTGTCACAGCAGTAAGTAGCATTCTAACTTTATAGATGGATAGACAGATGACAGATAGATAGATAGATGAAAAATGGCTGATGATAGAAGATATATAAACAGATACATAGATAAATGCAGTCATAGTTATGTAGATAGGTGATTGGTAGCTGATGTAGAGACAAGAAGATAAAATAGATAAATAGAAGATAAATAGATACATAGATAGATACATACATACATACAGATAGATAGATAGATGATAGATAGATAGATGATGGATGACAGATACATAGATAGATAGATACATACATACATACATACATACATACGTAGTAAATAGAGATAGATGATAGACACTTAGATGTTGATATATAGGATTGATAGAATACATAGGATTGATAGATAGAGATAAGTATATAGGTAAGTAGAAAGACGTAGAAATAGTTGATAAGTTCACTGATTAAGACATGTTAAGGCTTTCTATGAAGAGAACAGAAACATTCTATTGATTTGCTCTTGTGCTACTATTTTTTTTGGTACTTACATAAAATCTCATAGCCATTCAATAATTCTTATTACTTGGGAAAGAAAAGTGGATTTTTTTGGTTTTGTTTTGTCAAAATGCCACATGAAAACAACATATACTTTGCCTGAGTTGAAATTAAGGAAATGACTATTTCCAAATAAGAGAAAAACTCTAGGTAGATCAGCATTAAAGCTAACATTTTAAAACTAAAAAATGAATGTAAGCATTTCTAATGGCTAAACCTATTCTTGGCAAAGATGTCAGAAAAAAAGGATGCCCCCTGGCTTTGCTTGTAGGAAAGCAATGTTGACAGAATCTCAACATCAGAATAGTAAAGTGGCAAGAACTGTGCCTACCCTCGTTGCAATAAATCTCTTTTTGTGGCTATGAGCTCTAAAAATAATTGGATGAAAGAATTAATGGAATATGCAAACAGTATTTATTGCAGCCCACTAAGAATAAAATAAACATTCTAAATATGGCATAGTAACTCAGTGGTTCAGTCAATGGCAGTAGATCAACATGATGAATTTTTATACTGCCAAAGTGACTGTAAGTATTCAAAAGCAGAGAAAATGTTTATGACAGAGGATTAAGTGAGAAATGTAAAATATAAAATGATATGCACAATACTTCTACAATGTAAAAAGTACACACAGTAAGAGCAATGAGGGTTCCACTTAACGTGTAGAACATTGTGTAGCAGTTGAACTTGAGACCAGTCTAATGAGTGCCTTATTTAAACATACTACAAATTAGTAAGATTTTATTATTCAAGATCCTTTTTGCATCAGCCATTTGCTGACCACCTCCTAATTGTTTTTCAAGTGGTGGCTCCTCAGCAAAACTAATGAGGTTATCAGCTTGTATTTATTACTTATTCAATCCATTAAAACTAAGTTCAAATCAGAGATCTGTTTGGTCACTACAAATTCATAGGCTGTCACATCTTAAACATCTGGACAAAGTTTGCTTTCTCTAGGAAGCCCTCTTCCAATGAATCTTACAGATTCTTGAGCTCCATAATTAACAAATTTATTTTTATTTTATGATACCTGATTCATTTATCTTCAGTGGTTAGATTCTATGATGGTTAGTGCTGTTAACTTGAAACAATGAGAATCACCTGGGAAGAATGTCTCCATGAAGGATTATTTACATTGGATTGGCCTATAGACATGTCTATGGGTCATTGTCTTTCTTAAGTTAAGTGATACCAGAAGACCTAGCCCACTGTGGATGGCACAATTCACTAAGCAGGTTCACAAACTGTATAAGAGTAGGGAAATGGAGCTGAGCACAAACAAGCAAACAATCATATATGCATTTCTCTCTGCTCCTGACTATGGATGTGATGTGACTAGCTATTTAAAGTCCCTGCCTTGACTTCTGTTTAGTGTTGGACAGTAACCTAGAATTGTAAAATGAAATAAACTTCTTCCCCCAAGTTGCATTCGTGCCAGAGTATTTTATTACAGCTACAGAAATGAAATGAAAACAGGTTACATGTGCCGTTATCTTTCAGAATAAACTATAAAATCTTGAAAGAATAAAACCAAGTTTCCTCTTCTACAACTACCCAATGTACCACCCTCTCCACATGCAGCTGAGTCAAGTACACTAATTTTCATACAAGGAATACTAAGGTGATTTGACAAATGGACTGAATTCTAAGTCTTCTAAGTTCACAATACTTACCATGTGATATGTAATTGTGGGGGAGGTTGGTTTGCTTTTTATGCCTGACTGTCAATTTCTGTTAATAGCCTACATGTCTCTGATAACCAAGACTAACAGTACTAATGAACGTGACTTCACCATACCATGTATATGCTTAGGTCCACTGTTCAGACAATAATCTCTGGAAACTTTTGGTTCTCACTTTATATTGGTGGTTGTTAATTCGTCTGGTTTCCAAGATTTAGATTATATCCTTCCTAGGTCTTGGTTAAGGCTTCTATCCTTAAGATAAAACACCATGACCAAAAGCAACTTGGGGAGGAAAGGGTTGATTTTAGCTTACATGTTCTAATCACAGTTTATCATGAATGGAAGTCAGGGCAGGAAGTCAAGGTAGGAACTGAAACTGAGGCTACGAAGGAGTACTGCTTACTGGCTTGTACTTCAAAGCTTTCTCAGCTTGCTTTCCTTTAAAATTGAGGAGCACCTGCCCAGGGTTGGCACCACCCATAGTACTCTGGCCCTTCCTACACCAATCATTAATCAAGAAAATGCAGACAGATTTGCCTGTAGGTTGGTTTTATGAAGGCATTTTCTCCATTGAGAGTCCCTCCCCCAAAATGACTCTAGCTTGTATCAGGTTAACATAGAACCAACCAACACAGCCTTAAAGAAGTATAACAAACATGTAAGCGTGTAACCTAATGAACAACAGAAACAGCAAAGGCCATTATCCATTAAAGTTAGAGACTATGAAAGCCTAAACTAAACAGTATGGTGAGGATATAATTTGAAAATTTAAAGTGAGAATATTAACTGAAAACTTTTTAAGTTAAAACAAGTGAGGTGAACAGCGTCTAACAGGTGCACTGATAAAAATTAAGACTAAATGAAGTAAATACTAATTCTTATCTTTGTGAAAAGTGCTGAAATTACTAAATGAGGCAGTGGAATGTTAATTCACACCAGAAAGGATTATATATAAGTTGGTCAAACACAAGAAACAACCACTGGTTGCTCTATTTATTCAGTAGGTAAATATTCTTTAACTAAAATTTTCCTGTTTTATTTTCTCACAATTAGATTTGCATTGAAAACCATTTCTTCTGAGGTTCATTGAAACTTTTCTTAAGCATAAGCAATATTTACCATCATAGTCAATGGTATGTGGCTCATGGTTGGTGATTTCTGGTCCTGAAGACATGCTGGGCTGCATTTATTCCTCTCAATGTATGTTCAATAATTGTATTTACCAACTAGTATTTATTCATTATTTTACCAAATAAAACTATGTACTAAGTGCCCTTTATGGGTTAGGCAATGGTAGGGTTACCACAATTGAATAAATCAGCCATGCTCCTTTTCCCCGTGAAGCTTAGAGTCTAGAATGGAAAATAGAAACAAACAAAATTATGATGATATTCAATTTTAAGACTGACAAAAGTTGGAGAGCCATTGGATTAACAAGGGGTGAAAATTGCATCTCAGAGGATGAAATGGGCTTCTTCACAAAAGTAACATGCCAAGAGACATTCCAAAGAATGGGTGGAGGCAATCCAGAGCAGATAGAGAGATGACTTCTTCATGCAGAAGGGGAAAACAGGGAACTCTTTGACATAGGTACAAGTTGCTATTAGAAATGAGAGCAGGAAAACTCTGAGAGGCAGAGGACCTCATACATGCATGATGCTATCAGAAGTGAGAGCAGTGTGACTGGCACATCCAAAGAAAGAGTGAGGAATGAGAAGAGACTGAAGCTTGTCACAGGCATGGACTCTAGGATTAGATGGGTATAACTTCCTCTGAAGGAAAACATAGAAATAATTATCCCTAGAAATATCTGTCCCTCCTCACTTCACTATGAAAATTTTTGTTGCACAGTCCTACATTTCAGATACCTTGGATGGCACCTGTCACACAGTGGGCATTCAATGCTTGTGAAAAGATAAAAAGAAAGGATGATTTCTCTGTAAAACAGTAGCAAGATTTTAAGTTACTGGGGACTCTGGATTAACAGGGACAGAGAAAGGGAGGTTTTTCTTATGACTGTTATTCTGTCCCTCCTTTCTGACGGCATGGACACTAATAAGCAATTATACTGACCACTAGGTACATTGACAGCCAGTGTCAGAAAGAATGCTTTAAGAGGCTCCCAGACAAGTGGGCTCTTGTACAATTAAAGTAAGTTTGGCCAAGGAAGGGATTCCAGCAAAGTTTCCCTAGAATACAATCAAATTTCAAACAAACATTCCAAGGTTACAGAGCCAAGCAACACGAGCTTCAAAAATTATACCAGCTCAGCAGCACAGAAAACATCTAGAAGAAGGAGGGAAAAAAAGCCATGGTCCAATACTGATCTGTAAGCATGATGAGAAATGATGACATTTGGGGCTTTGATTAGAACCTGCTCTCAGGATGTTTTTCCTACCTGCGGCAGTTTTGTTTTGATTCTGTAACTAGCAACTAGCCCTTTGCTCTCAGCAGAATTCAGATGTGTACAGAACTCTTTTCATGCATGCAAACAAAAATCCCTTGCAGTTTCAAATGGTTTGCCCTCTCTACTGCAGTCCATTCAATAGTTTGACTTTCTTCCTTGACTCTCTGAAGATCAACTTTGATCATCAGACTGCCCTGCTCCACCTTCAATGGCACACTGTTGCCTACAGAATAACATAAAAAAGCTCTAAGCTCACTACACTTCCTACCTTCCCAACATGCTTGTCTAACCTCCTCTCATTTCTTCTCCAGCTGTTCACTGTAATGAAGCCATTATTTAGCTTATTAGATGCAATGCTGAACACAGCTGGTTTCCTGTATTCATTTTTTCTTCCTTTCCATCCTCTTTTTTATTCTTTCTTCAAACAACTACGCCTGCAACAGAAAGCAAGACTGCCTAAAGACCTTCCCAAATCATGAAAATCTAACCAAACATTCCAGAATCTCATTACTTTCTTGCACAAAAATCCAGACTTAGAGATATCTATTTTGTTCTCCAGAGTTAAAAACCTCAACACTGTCCTTTATGGAATGGACAGCTTTATGTGGCTACAGACTTTCAGAGAACACAAGTGACAAATGTAAATTTCTGTGTCTCTAACACATTGTACTATATAGGCTTTGGTAGCCTGGGATTCTGCATTTGAACTTACATTATACATGTTATAATCAAAATGGTGCAGAGATAATACTTAAGATGATCTTCAGTATTGAGGTGAAATTTCAATGTTTTAAGTTCCTTTACTCTCATTACTTATATTTCTTCATTGATATGCTGAAGGCAGAATTGACCTACATATCTGGCTTTGGTTAACTAAATTTTTCTGAAAAAAAAAAAGCATTGAGAATAATTCTACAGTAGAAATGTGTGGCAGTGTGATTTCAGTACACTCTGAGAATGCTTCAGGCCCACTTAAACCTTTCAGTATCAAATTTTGGTGAAGTCAGAACGACATTGCTCTATGGCACTCCTCCAAACAATACACTATGGATTAGTACTTTCAGGGCCAGATTTATTCTCTGTGAAGCATTTCTCTTCATAACAATGCAGAGTTCCTTCAGAAATACTTTACAAGTGCCCATTTCTACCCATGTTTTAAAACCCCAGCATTTCATTTTTAGTTCCAAGGAATAGACCTCTTCTGTCAATCTAAATGGATTTGTCGGTTAAAAGCATGTACTGAGACAGAATCACAAAGAAGAACCCTCTCTGCCCTACAAAATTATACCAGTTACACTTGGACACCAAATCTTTCTATTGACTGTTTCCTGCAAAATTTATCAGATATGTACTTCTCACGTGTTACAAGTTTTCTCATAAAAAAAAAAGACATTAGACATGTTTAATCAACAATTGGTTCTTCTTTTTACAATTGGTTCTTCTTTTTATCTTGTCTTGGCTGAGGAAGGTTGGTTAATTGCAACCACCTGGAAGGCAAGAATCATCAATGACAGTCAGAGGGGAATAAATATCATAATGTGATTAAAAGAAAGGAAGAGAGGAGGGTAGAGAGAGAGGGGAGACAAAGGGACAAAGGGAGGGAGGGGATTATGCCCTCTTTAAAAGCTACATAAATGGGTCTGGCATTTGGGAAAATGTAAAAAAAAAATGAAATAAACGATTTTGAAACAACATACACAATTCTGTAGAAGCAAAGTGGCTTAGCTACAGTTCTGTTGCTGTGAGACACCACAACCCATTCTCACTCAAACTACCACACACAGTATCTTGTTAAAGTTCTGCTTTGCTTCAATTGAGCAACAAACATTGTTAAAAAGGTGTATTGGATGCTGCCTTGAAATAGGAGGAAAGACCATCTGCTAGAAGGAAAAAAATGAATAAAGTTCAGAAACACATGGCTTAATTAGTTAAAGGCAACAATATTAAACTTTATGATGGTTAATTTTATTGGCTATTTAGCAACGTTAAATTAACATCTCCATTCTCTTCAGTGAAAATTAAAATATCAAAGCATATGTATTCCTTGTTACATATAATTAAAGTAATAACCCCAGATTAATTATTATAGAAGCAATAAATGACCAACATTTAAGCCAAGAGGCAGGAGAGAGACGAGCAGAAGATTTTAACAGTAACAAAGTGGCTCTACTTTTTTAACCAAGCTTTCATTTTATGCAGAAAACAGAGAGGTCAAAGATGACATTAGCCAGAAAGGACCACCCACCCGAGAAAGTTGGCTATGAGGGAACGTTTAGAGTGTTATGTTTCATTAAGTGTACAAGAATATGATTTATGAAGCAATCATAAACATCTACCCAGATCTATGCCCAGTTTTTGTTATATTAGCTTCGAGGTGGGGTCTTGCTATGGTGCCAGGTTAGTTTCAAGTCCTGAAGGAGTATGAGGTTGACTTCTACCTTGGTCCCCAGGGCTGCTGTGACGATAAGGCTATCATGCCATGCCTGGCAACATTCACCATGTTTACACTTTCCTGGTGTTCATTCAAGGCTCAAGATTTCCCTGAAGTGTTTTATTTGTTGTTGTTGTTATTTCTATAAGAAAAAGCTCTAGAGATAAGACATTTTCCACTCCCTCTTTCCTCCTCTCTGACTTCTGTTTTTTGCCCTGTTTACACTTCTCTGTGACCACAAATTCTTTTCCTTTATTTCTTCCTCCTCATGTGTCTGTATTGAACTCATGACCATACATTTAGCCATTAAGAAGAGGGAAAATTAAGCAGAGTTGTGATGGTTATAAGGTAGTAATTAATCTGAAAATTCAGCAAGAAAATGCTCCCACTAGACAAGACTCCATATAATCCCACTACCCTAGCTTGCCATCCTCTTGGTGTCTCTAAGGATTTTCTTATTTATAATTATTTTTTGTGTATATGGCATGTGAATGCAGACACATACATGCCATAGCATGTGTAGGGAGGTCAGAGGACATGTTCTAGAGCGGGTTCTCTCCTTCCACCTTTATGTGGGTTCCAGGAATCAAAATCAGTCTGCCACACTCAAACATCAAGCACCTTTTACCTGCAAAGCATCCTATCCACATCTTAATAAAGTTTTTTGGGGGGTTGGTTGTTGTTGTTTTTCAATATGGGAGAGGGCAAATACAGTGCCTCACTCTTATAAATTATGCACTGGGGTTTCCCATATTTGAGGAAAATCACAGGAATCAGCACATCCGCAGTGCAATGGACAAGCTGAACCTTGGGGAAACCATTGTCATCATCATGGTATTCCCCACTGCTAGGGAAGTGTACATCTCAGTGGTGTTAATACATAAACTCTACCTGATTTCTCACTTTGTGAACTATGTTGGAGAACATCCCACTCCTAGCTTGTCTTTGGAATTAACCAATTCCAGAATCCTGCTGGAAAGGTTTCTACCAGTTCTCTCTTGCCTACAGGATCCTCTTGTGAATCAGAGGTGCCCGAAATTCTTTAATATCTGGCCACATTCACATGCACACGCTGCACAAGGACCTTATCCCACACAGACATCAATATTCAAGTCATTCACTCTCCTGCATCACACCTGTGGCTTCTGCTACTGTGGAGTTTCTTGGCTTGCTCTTAGAACCACCTCCTGCCCTCCTACTCTGCTCTGTGTCTTGGAAAACTAGAGCCCTTTCTCACTGATTCTATGTAGACTCACCCTAGGAAGGATACTGGAATATGTCAGTAAAGAGAAATCCAAGTATTTACCCCTCTTACTATCTTGTGTAGTTTGTTTGTTTTGTTTTGTTTTGTTTTGTTTTCAGAGGGGGCATCTCAAGTGCGCCTGTCTCCGAAGCCCACCTCCAGGCAGAGCAGCCCTTCCATAGTCTCTTTCTGTTCTGGTGGCTGGCATGTTTGCTTGAATAACTACCCCACCACCTCCTGTAGTCTCTTCAAGCTTCCTATGCAACCCTTTGTACACCATGCTCATGGTTGCTCTTGTACCTTTTCTGATTATTTAAATCCTGTATTTTCATTTCTTCTGTTGAACTATACAGGGCAGCATAAATAAATAAATAAATAAATAAATAAATAAATAACCCTGACTGAAAGCTTAGCAATACAAAAAGGAATTGTTTGGTTTGGTTTTCCCTAACTTTATTGCTAGCACATGACAGAAAGGGTAGTTTGAAGGAGGGACATCTGCCTTTACCCATTGCTTGGGAGGCCCTAAAGTGGGGGCTATTAAGGAAGCATGATTTTGTAACATCCTCTATCTGCTCAGATAGAAGTTTGGAAGAAACTCTTCAAGTAGCAGTCATGTTCTTCTCCACAGACACATTTTTTTTCTTTATGGAAAAAGATAACATTTTTTTTTACTAAGATAGGAGGATGCTGAGGAGGAGGAGGAGATGAAGGCTTAGCATCAAACAACCAGCCTGGCAACTGATGTTTTTCCCATCTCCTATCTAACTCTCAAATTAGGGGGGGATCAAAAGCACTTTGATCCCCAAATGTAACCAATATCTAACTCAATACATTGCTTAAGTAAATGCTCCAATTTCTGAATGGAATTGAATTATACACAAGACTAATAGGCCTGGCTTAATAGAAAAAGTTGTTAAAGTCCATAGAAAGAATACATCCAGATGAGAGATATACATATGAGAGCCAGTAAGCCCTCCAGGATCCATGTCTGTTTGGTTCTGTTTTGCTTTGCAGGACACTTTTCCATCTTCATTTGATATACATCCTCATATTGCTAGTTAGGCAAACAAGTGTCTTAGGGATCCTTCAGATTCAAGTCACAGGAACTCACACAAACTATTGCAATTATACAAAATATAGTCAGGGTATGTTATCTTGTAGAAGCCATCCACTCTGTGAATCCCACAAAGAGAAAAGGCAGTCAAAAAAGGAAATATCAGAACCAAGCCCAGAATACCATCAGCAGCCGAATTCTCTGCCTATATCACTCTCCACTAACCTTGATTTTTAGCTGCTCTCACCTTTGTGAAAATGGGCCCTGGCTTCTCTGTGAGGATAGTAGAAATGCTTATCTCATATCCTTGACATCTAACTTAGCCAGCACTCAGTTCCCACTAGCCTGGGGCCTGCCAATGATCTTTAAATTCTCACTCTAATCACAGCAACTCTATCTGACCCAACATGAGTCAGGTATCTCCTTCCAGTCATTTGAGTTTTATGTAGGCAAAGGAGGTCATATACCACAAGCATTATTGCACGATTGCTCCTATCTGCAAAATAATCATAAAAGAGCAGATGGTTGCAGTGGTGGGAAGAACACCTCTGAAACATCTCATCTCAGTAAAGAGGCTACTGCAGAAGCATGCTGACCTGAATTCAGATTCTCTGCTGCCACATAAAAGCTGGGCGCAGAGGCATGTATCTCTAACCCTAGCATGAGGAGGAGGGAAAAGACAGGCAAGTCTTCAGAGTGAATTGGCAGATAGTGTGGCCACTGGTGAGCTCCACAGATCTTATGAGAGCTTGCCTTAAAATACAAGCTGGAGACCCATCTTAGAAGATAGCCAACATCAATCTTTGGCCCCTACAGGCATACACAGTGGTGAGTATACCCCCAAACACATACACATAAATGTTCCCACATTCATACACCACACACACACACACACACACACACACACACACACACACACACACACACGACATGTGCACGTGCGCATGCGCGAGCACATCCACACACATACAAAAATTATGTAATGAAATCTGTAATAAGCTGATGTGTTATGATATAGCCTACTAATTATTTTTACTAAACAACTGAGCAACTATTAGAAAAGCATGGCCACCTATACTATTTGTCCCCCTCCACCAGCTCAAGTATCTGTCTTTCTAAAGACTGAGGCTGCTATCATGAGTCCACTGGGACTTAGCATCTACTGAAGTACCTGAAGACAGAACTTGAAGTCAATTTTGTTCAAGAGCCAGAAAGCTTCAGAGCCTTGCGTAAAATATACTAAAGGATTAGTATAAAGCCCAACAAAGCAATTTGACTTTTGAATCATTTTGAGAGCTACAGAGTCAGAAAGGAACTAATCAAAGATTTGTCTCTCATCTCTCATGGCTGAGGAAAAAGAAGAAGATGAGATTATGAAGTGGCTTCCTACTGTTGGAGGAAGAATGCTTTGACCACTGCTTCTCTGCCTGTTAGCTGCAGTATAAGAAACCTCATATTTCCAAACACAAATATAAGATATCTACTATTAACTATTTCAACAACTGAACCTGAGTCCTGCGGAGTCCCCAGAAAACTAATACCTGCAAAGTCAAGGAGCTAGAGGTGGGTGTGACACACCCAAAGTCCTAGGAGAACAGCATGAAGGACAATGATGATGGGGCTTCAGGACATTCAAGGGAGAAAGATCTTGGAACTTAAGCACTCAATTCTTAGAGCTGAAAATTTAAGGAAGCAGCTGCAGTTCAGAACACTGTTAACTATTAAGACCACAAAAAGTGGCCTAGACAATCCATTCATTTCAGGGAATATTTCAAAGCACAAAAGCATCATGGACATTGCCAAAACAAAAAATAAAACAAACCAAAAAAAAAAAAAAACACGGAGAGATGAGGAGACAGACTGGAGAGGATATAAAGGAGAAACTAGAGCAGGTGGAGAAAGGCACTAATAGGCATAGTCTTCCATGTCAGGGAAAAGAAAATATTTGTTGATATGAATTAAAGGTCTGAACCTGAGAACTGGGCAAGGTAAATAAGTTCTAGCAGGATTGATGGAGACAGATACAATCTTGATATATTCTAGTAAAATCTCTGAGGCCTTTATACAGAAAAATACATAAGTCTTATAAACATTCAGACAAAGGGTAAAGTTGATCTTATACATAGTAAGGATCAGCTAGGAAGCTCCAACACTGAAGACAAAGGACCCCCAGGAAAACACAGAGAGGCTGCAGTTCAGGGACCTCCCACCAGCCAAGACATAGTTCTCCAGTGAGGGGAAAAGAAGACACAGCCTCAGACTTGCAGTCAACAGGAGGATGTACCCTCTGCTTGCCCAAAGTGACAATAGGTTTTTTAAAAAAGTGTTCTAAAGCAAGAACAGGTATACTGAAACTGATTTCTTTATGAGGAAGATGATCTAATAAAAGATAGATTAAAAGATACAGTCTTGAACATGAAACTCAGTATAGACTCTCAGGGAGCTAGTAATCTCTAAGCTAAGAAAGGATTCAGGAAGTACAGCAGACACCTGTAAAGAAGATTAATTTTATTGAACTATCAGAGAAAATGTACTAATAAGAAGTAGAAACAGGGAGACAATAAAAAATAACATTTGGAATGAATTATGAAGTGATGTAGCACGCAGAATGAAATGGAGAAACAAAAGTAGTCTCAGGCCATTGTCCTTTGGAGAAAGGAACAATAAAAATAATATTGTTTGTAGCAACATTTTCTTAATGTAAAACAATAGTCATCAACAATGTGTTAAAACAGCAGGAAAAAGTAAGAAGCATGAAGAAGGTATCCATTGCTGGCCTAACTTGATCCATTTTTTTCCTCTTTGGCTCTACTTCATCCCTTAAACTTTGTCCACCCACAACACTGAGCCACTCTGCTGCAGTTACCTTGGATTCTAGGGATATAGAGACTGATTGATCAACATCTTTACAACCACAGATGGTAACTACCCACACACAAAGGGAATCTCACAGAGCTGATTGCCACCCCCAATGAATTCAATCACCAGGATGCTGAGGCTGCCTTCTAAGGCTGAAGTGATCCGTTTGAGGAGGTCATGTTGCTACTCTCAAATGCTCTCCAGAACCATTTGCAAGACCAAAACTGAATGATCAGTCAGACTGCTGACCTACCAAGATGTCACCATATCAGTCACAGCCCAATTTCTCCTTTTTTTTCCCATTTCTATAAAATCTCAAAGGCCTGATTTAGCTCCTTACAAATTTAAGACTCCTTAAATTTAAGGTCACTGAATCCCTTCATCTGTTCTATCCAACAAGACAAGGTGTGCTAAATGTCCTTTCTTGAACCTTCACCATTCATCTCTTTAATTTACATAGTGAAACCAGTGGCCATATTTATTTCATGGGAACTCTGAGAGACAAGGTGTTTTGCCCCCAAAATCTGGTAATAAATAATGTTGAGATGAAACCAATCAATAGAATCTTTATGTGAAAAAGACAACTGTTCATATTTGAATCTCTTTTAGGATAAAGATATATATCCAAGAAACAACCGAATTCTTATTTATTCAATGTTTAAGACAAAAGGCACATCAGTGACTGTGCAAATAATGAAAGATGAATGACCCTGGGACAATTGCATTGTAGAAACTGCATTGATGAGTTGCCTTCTATTGAATAATAACTACCTTATTTATAGCAAATAAGCGATAATAAATAAATATTCCTCAAGAGATAACCCAGAAAATAAAAGAAAGATAAACTAATGCCTAAGTCCACATAGGAACTCCCTACATGGACCTTAGCAAAATAGCTTGTGAAGCCTAGTGAAATAGCCTGCTTTCTCTTAGAACCATCAGACAAGAGTTGCAGGAGGCAGACAAGGTGTACTATCAGGCCATTTTATCACAATCTCACAAATTCCTTACTCCTTAAAAGACATCTAGTACCACCGCTGTGTCTGACATTGCCAAGTCTACCACCTAGCACAGACAGAGATAGAAATCACTGGTCGAAGTAACAGAACTAATCCTGACACTAGAAAAGGAAGGGTACCTAAAGGCAACTTAAGAACCTTTTATGATTATGGGTAATACAATCTGATAAAATATAGCTACAATGTATACCATTTAGCCACAGCAGTCTCAAAAGGCTGAGAATAGAATGTGTGGAAACTCTGTCATAGAAACTATGAAGTATGAGTGGCATTTACTAGAATGAAAAGGCCCTATCAATGATTTTAGGTAGAAAGTTCTAAAGGAGAAATGGATAGCCACAAGTTTAAATAAATGTGTAGAAATAACTTCATGTCACAATATTCAGAACAAAATTCTTAAGTAGAATGAAGGTTAGAATATGTGTCTGTCAACAAGTTAGTGGGAGATATTGTGTATACTAAAGTTGAAGAGACTTTGCCACTTCTGACATTTCTCAAGGCAAAAATGATATTTGATAATTGGTCCATTATAAAAAGTTTCTTTTTTATGTTTAAAAATGTAGGTGGGGCCGGGCGGTGGTGGCGCACGCCTTTAATCCCAGCACTCGGGAGGCAGAGGCAGGCGGATCCCTGTGAGTTCGAGGCCAGCCTGGACTACCAAGTGAGTTCCAGGAAAGGCGCAAAGCTACACAGAGAAACCCTGTCTCGAAAAACTAAAAAAAAAAAAAAAAAAAAATGTAGGTGGGATGGGATATGTGCACATTTGTGCAGGTGCCTTTGTGGGCCAGAGGATTCGGGAATCCTCCGTAGGTAGAGCTGTAGGCACTCGTGAGCTATCTGGTAAAAAAGGTAATCATCAAACCCTAGCCCTCTGCAAGAGCATTACATGCTCTTAACCATTGAGTCATCTCTGCAGCCCCATGATACATTCTTAAGAAAAGAAATAATTCTGTGAAATGTGGGATGTATGTATGAAGAGATATTACTTAAAACAAATGGAGAAGGGTTGGAGTAAACCTATTATTGTCTCTGGTGTCTGCTGCTTGCCCACTGGCTGAGTATGAATCCCTTCTATGTATGTCTGCAAGCCACCTGTGAGCCTTACCACAAAAAGGGAGTGACCAGTTATCTCACTCCAGTGATGACTTCCTGAGTTCCTTCAGGTTGATGACAATTACAACAACTCATTGACTGTTATAACTTCCACGTCTCCCCACTTTCAAAAGTGGCTTATGGTATCTCAGATACAGAATAGAAACCAACATTAATCAGACTTACCTTGGATCTTTTCTTTTCTTGTCTTTTGTCTCAAACTGTTCTTGCTTAGATGATAAAATAAAAGCCCAGAGATATTTGGCTACTTACTTAAGGTCATAGGAAATTGAAACCCAACTTAGAATCTGAGTTTTATGAATTACAAAATAATGTACAATCCATTGCCATACATTTATCAAAAAGCATTTTACTAATGGAATAAAATTGAAATATAGCACTTTGTACCTTTGCCCACTAGTGTAAAAATTTACTATAATTTAATAAGAATTAAAAAGAAATTTCCCCTACAAATTATCCGTGAATAGCCTAGTATATATTTAAGATGGATTTAATTAAATTTCTCCATTCTAATAAATATTGTTTTAAATTTCTTATTTTGTAACACATAATAATTCTTAGGTTACTAATTCTGTTAACATTCTGATGTTCTTTATGTTCCATCAATCATTTTTAAGTGAAGAATAATGTCTACTTTTTTTACAGAAAGAATTCTGAAGATTCATTTATTTTATAATTGCCTTTGTGGAAAGATGTTAAATAGCACAACATAATTTTCTTTCTCCTTGTTTCTTTTGATAAACTTTGTTTATCTAGCTATTAATATTCTAATCTTTATTTTCTAATTCATGTATATTTTATCTTTTTATGACTTTAGGATATCTATTTCTAAAATTCTGATATTGGTAGTCATTTTTCTTTAATTAGTCTTGTTAGTAAACTTAAGAATATTTGTAAAGAACCAATTTCAGTGTTCAATGTTTTCTATCAAAAATTTGCTTTCCTTTTAAGTAATGCCCAACCATACCATCATTCTTTACCAATGTCTGTATTTTGTATTTTTCCAGTTACTTAAGATAGAAGCTTATATAAATGCCACTTAATTGGTTATTCCTTTTGTGAATATAAATTTTAATAGATCTAGCTTCCCCTTATTCACTGCTTTAGCTGCATCCTTCAAGTCCCAGTGTCAAAGCTTCATTAGAATCTAGGTCAAAGAATTTTAATTAGCATTGTGATATCATTTTGAGACAGAATATATAGAAAGTAATATTCAATTTCTAAGCAACTTGTGATTTTTTTCTAGTTAACATTTGGGTTATATTTCTACATCTTTGTAATCAGGTACTATAATATGCATAATTTTAAGCTTTTGATATTTGCTGAGGTTGCCTTATAAACTAACATGGTCATCTTTGCTAATGATCTGAATGGAAGTGCTGCTTCTCTTATGGTTGGGAATAGTATCCTGTAAATGTTTTCTAGGTCAAGTTTGTTAAATATTTTTTTCTGAATCTTCAACATGTTTCTTGACCCATGTTCAGATATAGAGAAGGTATGCTTAAGTCACTTACTATAATCATGTATTTGTCTGTCTTTTGTTTTTCCATTTAATACTTTAAATGTTTTAAAAACAATGGTACTAGTGCTATCCAGCATAGGAGTCTATCTGCTTTGTGTGCCATGTCTGTTGTGTAGAGATTGCTTTCAATGGAAACATCCCCTTTTGGAAGGAGGAGAGAAGTTCCTTAAGAATCAGGAAATACATGAAACTTACAAGACTCAAGAAGTAAATGAAAGTCACCAGAGTCAGAAATTTCCTGAAACTTGTAACATTCACAGATTCCTCCCCAGCATTATATAAATACTAATAATTTCTGGGGAGGGGGGAGACTCCCAAAAAGTTACACAAGGAGCTACAGGGAGGGAGTTTTCATGACTGTCACCCACACTGGGGTAGGATTATTCACTATGCAGCTGCTTTTCTGTCGAGCATGGTCCTATACTCCTGTACATAATCCCAGTAAACTCATCCATGGCCCTATACACCTGGACATGAACCCAATAAACTACAGGTTCACTAAGATAGTCTTGGTAGGATTACTTTTTTTTTGGTTTGCTGTTCATATTTTATCTGAAACAAACAGGCAGTAGTTCATAGCTTCTTAGGAAAAGTCACAAAACTCTTTTTCTGTGAATGAGTTTCTTAGTTTAGAATCTATTTTTCTGTTACTTATAAAGTCCCCAAATTGTCTTTTGTTGACTATCCTGATGGCACCTTTTTCATTTTTTTAATACTTTGATGTCTGTATATTCAAAGTGAGTCTGTACTAGGTTCATTTGGAACTATTTTTAATGTACTCTGACACTTTTAGTCATTTAATTCCTCTTTGGATAAAATGATGCTTTTTAACTTTGATCAATGACTTACTTGTGCCTAAAATAAAACATATCATTTATGCCCTATTGGACTTAGTTGTTCATATTTCCTCCTCCTTTTAGATTAATGAGGTATAACTTATTATTCCTTCTTTCATTAAGTTCTTAGTAGTAAATTATTTACCAGTGTTTTATTGGCTAGCCAAAAAAAGTGCATATTCTCCACTAATTAAAGTGCAGAGCATTAATTCTATTAGTTTCTGACAATAGTACAGCATGTAACATTTAATTTGACTACTACTCTATGAAAAACAGATGTGTTATTGTTGCTACTGCATTTTTTTGTATTAAGTCTATACAAACTTTAATCCCACAAAACTTGGTTCTCATTGCTTTGTAAGTCAACATTTTCTATTTGGCCAAAAGTTCTTCATTTCACATTGTTATATTTCTTCTGCATCTCCCTGTATACTTCTTTCACTATGTATTTTAGCACATATGTTCTAAGGATACACTTCTTCTGTTTCTGTCTGAGCTTTTTTAAAGAACTACTTTAAGACATAATTCTGCCACCTTCTAGCTTGCATCATTCCTATTTGGATGTCAAGTATTGGTGCTATTGTTGCTATACTAAAAATAATAAATTATCTTTATCTCTGGCTGTATTTTCATTCCACTACTTCATATATATATATATATATATATATATATATATATATATATATATTCCACTGGTTGTTAATAGTTTTATCATGATGTAGTTATGGAGGCCCAAATTACTCAGGGTCAGAGAATCTGAGCTTGCTTTAACCCAGCAGGGCTGCATAAGGGAATTATTTGACCACAGACATGTTTGCCAGGTATTTGGAAGGGTCTACACTTGGTTGTATCTAGCAGGGGGGGGTGATCTTTTGCCTCACCCCTTGACATTATAAAAAGCCCTTTTGAATAAAGTTCCGGGCTTCTGGGTATTGACTAAGGTTCTCCCAAAGCTATCCGGTGTTTCTGTCTTTCTTCTTGTCTTTTAGGCCTACCACTCTACCTGATATTTTCTTATCCCTCTCACCTCAAGAGTACTCTGGGAAAGGTGGGGGCAGGTCCCCCACATGTAGTGTGTATGTGTGTTTATTCTTCATGCAACTCATGCTTCTAGAATTTGTGTAAGGTACACATAGCCATTTTTCTTTGACTATTGACTCTGTCACATTATCTCCCCTTTTCCTCTAGTGTTCAAAAAACTTCAGTGCTAGACATTTACACTGCATTCTTTGTATCTTGTTCTCCTTTTCAGTTTTGCACTTGTCTTCATTTTCTGTGCTCAGTTGCTTAGGTTCTCTTCAGCTATCTCCCAGTTTTTGATTGATTCTGTTTTTTACTATGTCTAATCTGTTAAACATACTTGCTGATACATTTAGGATTCTTTATTACCTGATTCTTCAATTCCTATTTGATTCTTTAAAAACATCTTCCCAGGTTATGGTCACTACATACAATCCCCCTATTTTCTTTTCATGTTTTCTTTTCATATTTGAGACAAGGTCTGACTCACTGTGTAGACTAGGCCGGACTAAAACTCACAATGTATCTAAGACTGGACCCAAGTTTACAATGATGCTTCTTTCTCAGTTTATTACAGGCATGTACCATAATGCCCAGCTTCTTGACCACATCAGTCATAGCCATTTAAAAACCATATTATATAACCATATCATATAAATTTCTAGATCATCTCTCATATGCCATCAATAAGTTTCTCCTCTTGATATGTATCAGTATTTCCTTAAATGTCAGATACTTTTAAAAATCATCACAATTCTAAGTTATTTTATTCTCACTGAGAACATTTCTCTGTTTTTCAGAGTTGATCTCTTAAGCCCATGTCTAGAAGTCTCTTCCTACAATATCATCCTACCTGGCTTCCAAATAAACCTCTAGTGTGTTCATTTTTCCTGCTAGTCTTGGACACTAATCCTTCTTTTTTCAACTTCTCCTTCCAGAAGATTTCAGCTTATCTATTGTTGTATTGCATCTATTATCGTATTGTTTTATGTCTCCACATCTGTTATTCAGCTTCATATGTAACCAAATAAGCAGTGGTAGAGGAGGGTCACTATCTCCATTTATTTGCTTCTTTGTTTACTCTTACTTCACGAGGCCACAAAATGTTTCCTGGTTTCTCTTCCCTCTCCAGCTGCTCTCTGACCTGGCTGAGCTCCCCTCTCAGCTTCCAACCCTACTCAAAAGCAAGAGAGGCCTTTAGATGTGATGATGGAGGACTCATTAGCTCAACTTTTCTTGGTTTTTCCAACTCTGAAATTTCAGCTATTCCTATCGTTATGACTTAAAAAAAATACTGTGATGCACTGAAACAGATTTTTAAAGTAATCACCAAAATTTTCAAGATGTTTTCAACAAGGGTATTTCTATCACAAATCACTCTCTCCTATTCAGACCCTCGTTATATTTTTCTTCAGGGTAAAAACTAATAAACTCCACCTGCTCCTCCAAATTTGACATATGAGGCAGATGAGAAATTCTTATATTAAGTACCTGAGAAAAGGTTTGCTCTGTATGAAGGAATTTACAATGCTGCTAGGAATATAGTCAAATCACAGCATGGCAACTGCAGTATAATGCTGCAGTCAGTATACATGTCACAGTTTTCATAGAAGAGACACAGACGACCAGCAGACGTGCCTGTTGTTTTCCGTTCTGTATCGTGTGCCTAGATATGAAGGGGGAAATCTTGACTTCACAGTAGTTCTATAAAACAATAAGAAGCTAATACAGTGAGGTTCTGAGTTGCTCATTTAGCGGAGTTGCTTTATTTAACCTATGCATTTCCAAGAGAGATGGTCATAAGTATTTGGGTTTTTTTTTTCTATGAAAACCTATCATGCTACTTCAATTCAAATTTGTCATTTTTACAAATTCTTAGCAAGCATTCCAGTGGTCTTATGATTATGATTTGCAACAGGAATGGTGAGTCTCCATGTTCATAACTAATTGAAGATTCATAAATTACTGAAACCTTCTAGAATATTAACTGTTCTACTATTATTCCAAAAAGCAGACAAGGAAGAATAAGAAAATAAAGTTATTGTTTTCTTCCTGGGGTATATTCCTTAGAAACATAAGCTGTCTTAGGTGATGTTCCAATTTCTCCAAACATATGGCCTTCTTTATACAATTAAGTATTCCCAGCTTACTAATAACTGAAGATCTATGGTAGTATCTTTGAAAGCTGGAAATTTCCAAATTAATCCTAAGAACACAAAAGCAAAACTATTTTATAGATTGATCTTGATGGTCTTTCTTCAATATTGGAGGAAGTGACAAGGTAAGTATAATAATGTACACATTTTCAGAGAATATAATCAAGGTCCCTTGACCCTATTTCCCCTTGAACTTATTTGAAGTACAAAAGGCAAGGCTGCAAAGGGTTTCTACCCTCTTACTAATAAGGAAACTGGAAATAATGATTAAAAAACCATGTAAAATATAATAAGAAACAATAACACCAATAATCAAGGAACCTAGGTATTAGATATAGTTTCATTCATTACTAATTATGGAACTTGTGGCAATTCATTTAACTCCTGTAATGCTTTTGACTTTTAATTTATACAATGGGGGTTAAAAGCTCTTAACATAATTAATGTGCTCATTGTGAGATCCAAATAATGTAGTTTTTTAAACTTTGAACTTTGAAGGGCTGGATCTATGGCTGAGTGGTTAACAGCACTTACTGCTACTCCAGAGGAACTAAGTTCAGTGCTCAGTACTCACGTTGGGTGACTCACAACCACCTATAACTCAGGCCCAGGGAATCTGATGCCCTCTTCTGGCCTCTGTGGGCACCTGCACATATGCAAGGATAAGCACACACATGTAAATAAGTTGTTAAAATTGAAAAAATGTTAACACTGAAAACTGAGAAACCACCATGCAAATGCAAAAGTTGGTAGTTTTTTAGCCTTGAGAAATACTTTTGCCCCATTGTAGAAAATAAACTATACTCAGATACTTGAAATCTTCATCAGCTTTTATTTGCACAAAATTATTGTACTAATTACAGAATTATTTTTATGTATTCATTAAAACAGGTTCATGATGGTGTCTATTAGACAATTCCTTATTAGCATAATTCAAATTATGTATATGAAAGTAATAAAATTGCATTTCCCTTTCAATAACAACTTTAAAGTGTCTCTATTAGTCCAAGCATTTCTCTAAATTATATGCTGCTGTGTGACTGTAAAAAAGTAAAGTCTGGTGTTGTAAAATTAGTTCAAACAAACTTTAATAAACATTTAATGACAATCTTCAATAATTATATCTATGTCTTGTGGACATGCTTGATATTTCATTCTATAATTGTCACTTAACAGTAGAGAAGCAGAGCCTGGGTTCTGGAAATGGAAAATGATACACAGCAGCATGAGTACACAGCATTAAGCAACCCACAGACATCAGAACTCCCTCCTCACCTCCAGCTCATTTTGTGCCTTGATAATCCCAACTTGCTAACTTTGTTAGCAACAGTGTGAAGCAGGCAGGAAGTGGAACATCAGAAAGACATTTGTCTACTTATCTTTAAGCAGGGTTGATAAAATCACTCCCATCTTTGTAGTTGTACATCTTACTTCTTTTTCTCGTTGCTCACTACCCATCCCAACCATATTAGTGTTCTCTGAGCATGGCAGATATTTGAACTATTTTTGACTCAGCAGTTGATTTGTCCCAACTGCCTTTCTCTTTGACCTTAAGGCTGGAAGCTATGCCTTCCTGTGACTCTGCTCCATTATGGGTGGAGATGTTCATTCCTTTTCCCCTTCAACCATATAATCAGCCCCTGGGAGGCAAATGCAAGACCATGTTCATCATTCCACTATTTGGCATATCATACGAGTTGTCTTATGATTAATGGAAAGAACTGAATTACACATGTGAATAAAATAGATGAATGGATGCTACAGGTGACCTAGAGGTCCACAATGTCTTAAAGATACAAATTGATCTATGCTGGGATGCCTTTTAGAGTACAGAAAACTCAAGGTATAAGAAGTCTAACAAATTTGTATTAATATTGAAATAATATCATCTAACCTTATTTGGTATAATAGTGCATAATATCACAGATAATTTAATTCAACTGCTCACATAAAACTACCCATGGACATAAAGCATTAAAAAGATTTACATTCCATTAATTTTTTGCCATTTTTCATGTCTTTCCAAGTCATATTTTTTTTTCACTTTAAACAACCTTAGTCTCTGGGCCAGGAACAAAACAATAGTAGAATAGGGAAATGCATTTTTAAAGAGTGGTAATACTTTAAACTAAAATAAATGTTTTTTTTTTTTTTTTTTTTTTTTTTTTTTTTTTTTTTTTTTTTGGTTTTTCGAGACAGGGTTTCTCTGTGTAGCTTTGCGCCTTTCCTGGAGCTCACTTGGTAGCCCAGGCTGGCCTCGAACTCACAGAGATCCGCCTGGCTCTGCCTCCCGAGTGCTGGGATTAAAGGCGTGCGCCACCACCGCCCGGCAAAATAAATGTTTTAAAAATTACATTTTTAATAGTTTTTCATAATTTGAGAAAAACTTCCCAATAAATGTATTAATTTAGTAAAATAAAATATTCTTTATTTTAGGGTAAATGTTTAGGTCTATATTTCCTTCATCTATGTAGAAAAAGGCAGGAAAGAAATATGGTATAATGTTTAAAATGGCTACTCGTTGTGGAAGAGTTAATAGGTGATTTACTTAAAAATATCCTTTTGAAATTTTATGTGCTCAAAGGGTAAATTTATTCCTTTACAATATTTCAGTTGTGTTAAGAAGGCAAAAGGACAACCATATGTGATTATCTCTAATGGAGAGCAAAGTGGTATCCTTAACATCCCAAGTGAATGGAAGTAAACCACTTAATGCTTTTAACTTCCATTTCTTTCTTTCCTTTTGTTTTTTAAAGGATGGGGCTAGAATCAATGAGAGTTAAAATGCCATGTAGTCATAAAACCCTGTGACTCAAAGTGAGAATCAGCTAGCTTTCAAATGCCTGGGAAATCTGTTGCATTCTTTACTACAGACAGGGCATAAACACAAACCAAGCCAATAAAGAAGCCAGTTTAGCAAGAGCAAGAACCACATATCCTCCCCCAAAGCACAAATACTATCACATTCTAGTACTGTCACTGGATTTCCTCCACTTGACAGAGTAGCCCACTGTCTCCTGAGCCAATTTCCTTGAAGGCTAATTAATTCTGTGCCACATTGGGGTATTCTCAAGATACTCAGGAGTCATTTGGGGAGGGAACATAAAAGTTACACTAAACAATAATATGCAGTTTATAGGCTGGATGTGGTACATACTGTATTGGCTTATTTTTATTTCACAGTTAATCTCCCCGCTCACAAAAGTTTTATCGGATTGGAGGCATGTGCAGTATTCCCTTTATAAAATTTTATAGTCCCTTGCTATTTTCACGGGTTTATTTTATAGGCACAATTTGCTGCTTTAATCTCACCCAATTGTCATGTTCTAAATCATGGTGAATAAAAATGTCCTTAAAGGAGAGATGTGCTAAGGGTAGTACTTAATTACACTTAGTGCCTGATTTATAAGTGATATGGGCATCTCAAAGTGAGGGACAGTGCAACGTAGCAGTGAAAATCTGCACAAGCCAACACAAGTCATCTCTGGGCTGACTGTAGCAAAGCTAACTCTCTCTTCTATAGACTATTAGTGTTATCATACAGATGGGTCATCTATCAGCATCTGTACAGACTATGGCAACTAATAGACTCTCTTGGTAGCTACTGCTCACAAATCAAGAAAATACAGTCTTTATCTTTTCATCAATAAACAAGACACTTTCTGAGGCATGCTTTTCTTATAGAAACTTTCCTAATTCCTGTTCTGTCAAATATTGGAAATGATGAATACTGGACAAATTTACCTGGGAAAGGTCATTAACTTGTGCTTTAATAAAACTCAGTGGTATTTCAAATGTACCTGGTCTGTTTACTATATTGTTTCATTAGGTCAGTGGAGAAGGGGGATGACAGGAAGAAATGTGGTCCATGAATGCTGTAGGAATTTGTATGCCTGGGATATCTTCCCTTAGCTTGGCCCTTGATTACATCACACCACTTTCCCTTTAGTGAAATATTCTGACTGGCAATCCAAATATCTTTTGCCTGACCAATTATAAGTACTCCAACTGATCTCTAAAACATCGTGGTTATTTCAATAATTGCTTATCAACCAAGACATGTCAATCCAACCTAGGCCTCTCCAGGACTCCTTTATAGATGGAAGATGGCCTCTGAGTTCTTGAGTGCTAATTCAGAAGCCTGAGAAAAGGACTACTAAAGCCTGGGAGTTGATGCCCAACTAGGAGATAGACATAATCAAAATATTAGCATCTGGGTCTAGCCATGATGACTAAGACATCACCCAAGTTATACGAACCAATAAAACCTCATTTTGTTTTAAACTCATAGGACCTCAGTTTGCCACCTGCAACAAAATTCAACCTGACTAAAAAGAAACATGACTGACTGTAAATGGAACAATGCATTCTGTTCTGAAACACAATACACTATTCACCGTCTAGGTTTTCTTTTGAACATTACTTAAGCAGCACAATACTAGAAAGTGAGAAAACAGGATCACGTATTCAAAACATACGTTGTCATCAATGACAAATAATGCTTTCATATACCTCAAAGTATTCTTAATGCTTTCATATACCTCAAAGTATTCTTGGCCAAATCCCTCATGGATAATCCAGCAAATAAATTGGAAACTATAGAATCAGCACTAAATCAGCAGAGAGCAGCAGCAATCACAAAGACAATACCCACAGCACAAGTGCTATTCTTACCTGAAAGATAACTTACTTATAGCTCTAGATAGCCTCTGTTAAACTGGTCTTGTCATTTGAATATAGCAAAGTGGTATCAGGATATTTTTACTATGATTGATGCTTAAAAATCGCCCCAGTTATTCTCAGGTAGGCATTTGCACGTTTGCCAATTCTGTAAGCATACATACATAGTGAAGTGCAGTTTCGCATTGTTTTGAAATTTACTTTTATAGTAACACAGTATATTCTCTTGAGATTTTTCTTTCTTGCTTGAAGTTGTGTTTTAAAAAACTTTTTTTCAGGGAAAGCGTGACAGGGAGAAATGAAAGAGGAAGAAGGAGGGGGGATGTGGTGAAGAAAGACCTCATATGTTCCAAGGCTTCCATAGTATTTGATTGTGTGAATAAATCATAATTTATTCATCACTTTCCCTATTACAGCTTGGGATGTTTCTATCCATCATTCATACATTATGACAAATAGCATTGTCAAGAACTCTCTAGTACTACAAACTTCTCTTACACAACTATGTGAGTATTTCTCAGGGATACAGTCCAGGAGTGATGTTCTAGTTAGCTTGCATCTCTGTTGCTGTGATAAAACAATGACTGAAAGCAACTTGGAAAAAAAAAGATTTTTTTTCTGTCTGACAGGTTATTCCATCATCCAGGGAATCTATGACAGGAACTCAAAGCAGGAACTAGAAACAGTGATCATAAAGGTATATTGTTCACTAGCTTGCTCCCTTTCTTAAACAGTTTAGATTCACATACCTAGAGATGGCACTACACAGTGGACTAGACCATCTGACATCAATCAAAAATCAAGAAAATGCCCCCATGGACATGCCCACAAGTTAATATTGTGGAGGCAATTCCCCAATTGAAGTTGCCTCAACTTAGGTGTCTCTAGTTTGTAACAACTTCATAATAGAAATTAACCATTATACTTTGGTATATGGGTCATGGGACATGCATAATTTCAAATGCTCTATGTCATATTAAATAGGTTTACAAAGTAGATGAAGCAATCTCCATTTCAAATCAGTAGTTAAGCTTTTATTATTGAGAAACAATAAAATCACACTATAATCATATTATAAATCTTACAAAAGGGAAAGAACTAGGGATATATAAAAATTAAAATATTATATATAATCTCACCATTTCACCCTGCTTTATTGACAACTGATGGTATGTGGATATCTTTTACATTTTGGAACATTTTTAACATATACTATTTTTGCAGGTACCAGAAACAAGGACTCATGGGAAAAGATGCAAAAACATGAAAGAGGGAAAGAAAGACTGCTAATAATATAGTTCAAACCAACACAACCTACCCCCAAATTGAAACAAAAACAAAGCAGCTGCACTGTGGCTGTGGCACCATCCCTCCAGGGCACGAAAAGGAGTCAAAAGTTCCTACATGAGGCTATGACCTTCTCTGTCTCTCCTGCTTATAGCCCAAATGATTCTGAATATACAGACTGATTATGATAATTCTTTACAATATCTCAGAAGCCCTCCATTTTTATCATCATGGACATTTTCAGCCCACTTATTGTGATGATTTGAATAAGAATGATCCCATGAGCTCATATGTTTGAATACTCGGTACCCAGTTCATGGAACTGTATGGAAAGGATTAGGAGGTGTGGCTATGTTCGAAGAGGTATGTCACTAGGGACAGGCTTTCAGGTTTCAAAAGACTTCTACCATTTCTAGTGGGCTCTCTACTTCTGGCTTGCAGTTCAAGATGTAAGCTCTCTACTGTTCCTGCAACCATATCTTTTTTCCACCATCTTGGATTCTAACCCTCTTGAATCTAGGCCCAATTAAATTCTTTCTTTTATAGGTTTTATTGGTCATTGTGTTTTATCAGAGCAATAGAAAAGTAATGAATACAGTAATGTATCTAGATTTAGCTCTATTTTCTCTGAAGTTCTCGATGTCCTTCTATGCTCTAACTTTATTCAATACACTTTAGTTCTTCCTTTCATTAACTCCAGGTCTCTAGATATGCCCAGAAAATTCTCTCCCTGTCCAATGTCAGTGCCTCACATGCTCAGGTAACTCTATCCAAATGCCTGATATGACTTCTTCCAGGAAATTGGCACCATGCCTCCAGGGCCTGGATAATAGTCAAAGGTTCCCAGAGACCCATGTTATTCACTGCCTCATCCATACTGCTCCCCAACCCTCACCCTTAGAACTATGATCTCCTCTCAATACAGAGGCTGAAACTATCACCAAGGACAGAAGCCTGCATTCATGATTATTAAATATCCTAACGATCTAAACTATGTAACAGGGAGACTCAAGCACAGACAATATAAAGAAGGAACACAAAAAGTCATGCTAACATCTATTCTGTCCTCTTTGACATTTTCCTCTTTCAGTTATCCCATCACAATTCTAACTGGGGTTTGTTTGTTTGGTTTTTGTTGTTGTTGTTTTCTTTTGTTTTTTTTTTTTTGTTGTTGTTGTTGTTTAAGGCAGGGTTTCTCTGTGTAACAGCACACTGACTGTACTGGAACTCACTTTATAGACCAGGCTGGCCTTAAACTCACATACACCTGCCAGTCTCTGCCTCCTGAGTGCTGGGACTAAAGGCATGCACCACTACCATGCAGCTTGTTCATTATTTTTTAAAAATTCATACATGCATATATTTTCATCATATTCATCCCCCACTCCTTCCAATCTATTCTCTACCCCCTTGCAACTGTGTTCTTTCTCTCTCTTTTTTAACTCATTACTGTCTTTAACACATCTTATCCAAAATAATTCACATGCTTCATTTCCACACAGGGAAATGCTAATGTCTTAGTCTAGCTTCTACTCAATGAAAATCTGAGGTCAGGAGAGGGATATGCTTGACTATTGTTATAAAGTCCTTTTTGTAATGCACCAACTCCAAGGTGAAAAAATGTTATTGTTATTTGAGACTATTTCTCCTAATCCAATTTAGTTAGTTTTATCATCTTTCAATAGTTACTAGTGTGATAAATGCAGAACATCTTTAATGAAATCTTTCGCTACCACCTTGATTTCTATCACCAAAAGTAATCCCAAGAGGCCTAGAAAAATGGTTCAGTTGTTAAGAGTGCTTACTGTCCTCACAAAGGACCCACATTTGCTTCCCAGCACCCAACAAGAGGCTCACAACTGCCTGTGACTCCAGCTCTAGGGAATCTGATGCTCTTCTGGCCTCCAAAGGAACTGCAACACACACAAACATACACACACCATACACACACACACACACACACACACACACACACACACACACACACACACATACACACACACTTAAAAATAAGATATGTATTTTTAAAAATAACTCTAAAGGTCAAACATTCTCAAAAGGTCACAAGGGTCCCCCAAACCTAGACAAAAAACTACAAGGAACTAAGGAATTTTGAGTTGAAAAAGTAGTCTTTTTAGGTAAAAGCCCCTAATTAGTTATTAAATACCAAGTAGTCAGTCCTGAGTTCATGCATATACAAGTAAAATTATATGGATGGAGCATGTAATATATTTCAACTATAGAGGCCTTGAATTTGAAAAAGATTATGGAATGGGGGTTGGAGGGAATAAAAGAAGGAGGAAATTATGTAATAACCTTTTTACTTTCAAAAATTTAGATATATGATAGATAGATAGACAGACAGACAGACAGACAGACAGACAGACAGACAGACAGATAGATAGATAGATAGATAGATAGATAGATAGATAGATAGAAGAGATAGATAGAAGAGATAGATAGGAGAGTATGAGTCTAGTTCCACCTAATAGCAAATATAGAGAAGGCATTTTGAACTGAAATCAACTACCTGTGATGGTTAATTACCATCATCAATCTGTCCGTATTTATAGACAATCCTCTGAATGTGTCCAATAACACGTTTCCAGAAAGATTAAAAGGGAAGAAGGAAGACCTACTCTTAAGGCATGTATCACCATCCCAAGGGCTGTAGTCCTGGACTAAATAAGAGAAAGCAAGCTGAGCACCAGCATTCATGTCTCTCTGCTTCTTGACCAGAAACACAAAGAGTCACTGGAAACTTCTGCAGCCACACTTCCCCTGCCATGACAAACTGTCTCTTCACACTATGAGCCAAATTCTCCCGCAAGTTGCTGTTCACAAATACTTTCTTACAACAATGAGATAAATATTATCACACTACCTGTCCATAAAGTTGCAAACTATTTTTTTAATTCCTTTAAAGACTGTTGAAATCTCCTCAGTTGTCCTTCTTCTCTCCTTCCAAACTTCGAGAACATGATGCACAGCACTATCAATTCCCTACCAAAATACCTTATGATTATGGAGTTCTCCTCTACTATAAATACATGCACTTTTATATAACAAGTGCACAGGCATATACAATATGCATATATTGTATCTTTAAATTTCAAAACTGGTTCAGAGGATCAAGTATTTTTTATTTCAAATGGTAAAACCAAAGCTTTAAAAAATATACATACATTTATTTATATCTTGTTCTCTCTCTGTGTCTCTCTGTCTCTGTCTCTGTCACTGTCTCTCTCTATCTCTTTCTCGTTCTTTCTCTCTCTCTCTCTCTCTCTCTCTCTCTCTCTCTCTCTCTTGTGTGTGTGTGTGTGTGCGCGCGCGCGCGTGCGTGTGTGCGATTTTAGCTCCTGAGTGAATCCTCTTGTTCTAGGTAAGTCTTATTGAATAGAGATAAAACTGATTTTCCATATGCATGTTTTAAAAATTGGTTGATGGTGTTGGTTTCTGTCCTTTAGAACACTGGAGGGCAAGTCAGTATAAGAACTGAGGTCATGTAAAAGCTCTACTCTTGCCTCTGAAATAGCTACTAAGATCACTAAGAAGAATGAACTCAGTAGTCCTCACTCAGCCCTTTGGCTCCCTAGAAGGGTGGGTATAAAAAGACATTTGTTCAATGTTTTTGTAGTCATTTTTTTTTCATGCAGTGAAATCTTGTTCAAACTCCAGACATAGGAAGGGGATGAAGAGATGGTTCAGCACTAAGAACACTTGTTACTCCTGTAGAGGACCCAGGTTCAGTTCCCAGTAGCCATATCATGGTTCACAACCATTCATATTCCAGTTCCAAGGGGTCTGATGCCATCTTCTGATTTCTGTGGGCACCAGGCAAGTATATGGTGCACATACAAACATCCAGGCAAAACATTCAGATGTGTAAAATAAAATAAATAAAATCTAAATAAGCTATCTTTAAAAAGAAAAGTAAAAACCAAAAATGACTGGCATGAATTTGGGAAATCTGGAGCCCCTCAAGTAGCCACCACATCTCCATTCACCTTGCTCTTCTCTTCCATGGAAACGCTGGTTTGGGAGGTCCATAAGAACTCCTGAGCTTAACAGTGCACAAACATAAGACATCAACTGTACCCTTTCTTAGTCTTTCTACGCTGTTGGGCCAAACTGGCCTTAAAAATTAGCCTGAGAAACAAAGGTTTAGAAGGATTATTCCAAAATACTTTATGAAACTTATTAAATTGTAATATGTTTATAAAGATATGGAAGACTATAAATCACACTAAAAGCTAATATTTTTCCATATCCTTTCAACTGAAGGTTTGTTGAGGGGATGGGAATTATCATTGGCATTTAAGACTCTTTTACTCACTTATAATAAAGCTCTCTAAGCAAATCAGAGTAAAGAAATATTTCTTTTTTGAAAGTTTTCCAAAACTTAAGAGACTTATTGAAATGGAATTCTTGCATCTTGGTAGACTTGTTTCTCTGGGCCTCCATTTCCTCAGTTTTAAAAAGATTAGATTGGATAATGTCTAGAGTTATTTCAAAGATAATATTCAATCTATTTGGTGGCATAAGTTTTATTTTGCCTCTCAGGATAATGTAATACACAATTGAAGGTAAAATCATGCAATGATTTTATTTAAAATATACAATCAGTCCTCCATATCCAAAATTCCATATTCAATCAATTGCATATATAGAAAATTTGTATTAAGAAAACATTGTGTTTAACATGTTCAAACTTTTACTTTATTATTCACTAAAAAGTACACTATACTAATTATGCATAAAGCTTTTATACTACATAAATATA
Organism: Peromyscus maniculatus bairdii; assembly: GCF_049852395.1. Classification (NCBI taxonomy): domain Eukaryota; kingdom Metazoa; phylum Chordata; class Mammalia; order Rodentia; family Cricetidae; genus Peromyscus; species Peromyscus maniculatus. Next base: position 32,271,151 of record NC_134859.1, read on the forward strand.
AGTAAGTTAGAGATGATTAAAGATGTATTAGAAGAAAATTAATGATAAGGGAATACCCTTTACCATTTATATAAGGGCCTTTGGTGTCCTTAAGGATCATGGAACCAAACTAGCAAACCAAAAGAGGTGTGTATTTGAACAGGAAGACAGCAGAATGGAGATTGCTGACAACAGCTCTGAACTGAGGAGGTCGGGATGCCACTATGATAATTGCAGGTGCCTTCCCCAAAGTCTGAGACACATTGCAATAATGTCAAACTCATTATGCCACATGATACCACAAGGATCAGTCTTTGGAGAGCTTTATCCCCCCTTCAAATGAGAAGCCCTGTGTTGTGCACATGGAAAGTTTGAAAATTGTTGCTAGAAGAGAATGCTAATTTAGGAGATCATTCATACAGAAATGAACATTTCTAGAAATCGTGTTTTCACCTCTGTACCTAAGGGAACTGCATTTGACCTCCCATCATTATGGAATGCCACTTCACTAAAGGTGCTACCATTCTCATCCATTCAAATGCCCCTGCAACTCCGTTCTCAAGAGCAGTGAGACAAGCAATCCTCAGCAGCCGTCTCAGAGGCACCAGATGGAAACTCAAGGGATAAATAAGTACATTTATACTACAGCAGGGGATTTCAAAATTCCCTTTCAAATGCAGCCAATTAAGATACGGAAACTCTGACAGGACTTCCAACACAGAGTAAGAATCAGAACACATCGTCCGTGTCACTATTTTAATTGGCTCCACACAGGGAGGGTTTTCTAAGCATTGAAATCAACTCCTGCCAGAATGCATAAAATGTACTTAGATATCTAAGGCAACATGATACAATTCTGAGAGCCACTAAGATTCCTCAGTGCCTTTTGACAGTGTCACATTGTTTAGGGGATAGAAAAGGGTGTCGTGCAACGAATTGATCTCTATTCTGTAACCAGGTGGAAGAACAGGGGACTCTAAAATAGAAAAAAAAGCTCGTATAGAAAAATGGGACAGAGGCTGGTGAGACAGGACAGCCGGTAATACTTTCCCACACAAGCTTGGCAACCTGGGGTCAGTCCCCACAACACATGTAAAAGTGGAAGTAGAGAACCAAATCCATACAGTTGTCCTCTGATATCCACATGTGCGCACTGTGTCATGCATATCCAAATACATGCATCATGCATTCACATACACACACAAACACACACTTAAAAATAAATCCTTTAAAAAAAATAAATGATTTAAACTGCTTCAAAGTGAATAAACAAGCAAATAACAAAGGCAGATATGAGTATTCACAAGATATGAGAAAATAATCAGTCTTGATCTATGTGAATATAAATTGAAATAATGATGAAACACACATGGAGGGAGGGAGAGACAGAGACAGAGAGACAGAGAAAGAGACACAGAGAGAGAAACCTAACTTTTAAATAAGAATCTACAGGAGAGAAAATGTGCTTAGAATGGCCAATATGGTCAAAACTTGTGGCTACAAGGTCAGAGGCTAGGGGAAGGAACGCTACTGTTTTTGTTTTGCTAAATGTTCGTGTTGTCAATCTGTCTTCAAAACATTATGTTTATACCCATAGACAGATGTTTCCCTCAAGCTTGGCCAGAAGCATCTTTCTGCAGTAGGTATTAGTTGAAGCAGAGACTCATGACTGTTCCAGATTCTGTAAAAAGAAGGGCTTTTATATCAATCTCCCATCAAGGCTCAGGGAACACTGTGGAGGAGGGGATGAAGGGGATATATGAGCAAGAAGATGGGGGTGTGGGTAATGAAATGCTGCTGTCTACTGGACATGGCATGGCTGTTGCACCCAGGAGCTCAGTGCTATAGCTACCTGCAGAAGACCTGCCCAAGTCCAAACACATTGAAAATCCCAACATGACTGGGTAAGGGGCAATGAAGGCTCCACCTCTAGCTGAGCTGTTGCTGGGTACTGGGGAAGGGGGGTTGCTTTTCCTTTGGGACGGAGGCCACCAGTACGTTTTCTACATCCCAGTGAATGATCACACACACACACAATCTGTGTAGATAGGCAGCACCAATTGGCATCAGTGAGTTATCATTTCAAAAGAGAACATGAAGAGGTTCAGAAGAAGCTATGTTACAGGAGGGTAGTGAAAGTAGATGCAGTGGAAATAGATAACATTGAGACATCATATATATGTATAAAATTTTCAAACAATAAAAATTACTATAAAAAGAATACTATTCTACCACAGCAAACACCATAAAGGCAAATATGGCATATCTCATCACATCCTGTGTTGTCAAGAACACAGTACCCCAGGACCCAATGGGGTAGTGTCAGTTGTAAAGTCTATTTAGAAGAGGTCATTCATGTACAATTTCATGTAAAATACAATTTCATGTAAATATGCGGTGTAGCACAGGAGTCTCACAGATGATGATCTGTCAGATATAATTTCTTAATAGGGCAATCCCTATTTCATTTTCTTTAATGGCTGAGAAATACTCCATTGTGTAAATGTGTCACCTCACAGGTAAATGGTTGGAACTAGAAAAAATAATCACCCTGAGTGAGGTAATTCTGAATCACAAAGACAAATATGACCAGTGCCTTGCTGAGCCATCAGCAGAGAAGCTTCCTTCAATAGCAGATGGGAACAAATACAGAGACCCACAGCCAGACTTTACAAGAGAGTGAAAGATCTTGGGACACGCAATCCAAACTGGAATGTCTCCATCAAATCCCTCCACTCAGGGATCAGAGAATCCTGCAGAAGAGGGGGCAGAAAGATTGTACGAATCAGAGGGAATGGAAGACATTTAAAAAAGTCCCTTTAAATCAACAGGGTCAAAGCTCATACAAACTTACAGACTGAGGTAGCATGCACTGGGCCTGCACCAAATGGGGTCCTAGAAAGGAGAAGTGATCATGTGGCTCCATCAACAACCCAGAAGCTATCTCTAGTTGATAACTATTTGCAAATGACTTCCTCCAAGGGAGTCTCACTGGGGAAACAGACTACTCTTAAGGACAGACTGCATGACCAGCAGTAGATGGCCAACAAAAACCAAATTCAGTAACATCTTTGGAGGTTCCTTGTCTCACAGTTTTATGACAGGGCTTTTCTCATTTTTAAAATTTTATTTTATTATTTTTTATTTTACTTATATACTTTTTGTCTTATCTCTTTTTATTCTAAAAATCCTTATATATTATGGCATCTAGTTTAGTGTTTGGATGGGATTCCTGAGTATGTGAACAAGTGGGTCTCTGTGTCTTTTGCCTTTTGGGGGGCTCTTTTCCTTCTGCTGTTTTGTTTTGTTCTAATTCAGTGTGTTAGGTTTTGTTTTATCTTATTATATTTCATTTTATTATTGTCCCACAGAAACCTGTTGGTTTTCTAATGAGAGACAGGAAGGGAGGGAGTAGCTCTGGATGGGAGGGAAGATGGCAGGGTTGGGGGAGGCTGGGATGAGCAGAGGAAGGGCAAACCAAAATCAAAATATATTATGGGGGAAAATCCATTTTCAAAACAAAGAAAAAACAGGGCTATGTGGGGACATGTACAGAGTTTTCAGCAGAGAGAGCAATTTTTATAACACTGATAAATAAGAACAAGTGAAATTGAGGGTACTCACTCTAGAGCACAATGTACAAATGACCTACTTATAACAGAAGCCTAAGCCCCATCTCCAAGACAGTGTTGAATGAAACAACAAAGGATAATCTAAGATCAGTAGTTCACACGTGTTTATGCAAATTAAAACATCATACCCTACAAACTAATACTACATAAAGAATAAATGCAACTCTAAGACTTGAGCATGTGTTTCAGAGTAAGTTTATGAGGGGGACTTAATGAACCCAATCTTTGGATAAATAACAAATTAAAGAGAAATAAGCTAAAAAAGGGACAGAAACTTCTGGGACCAATAAAGGACATTTGATACAAGTTAATGTGTGTGAAAAGTTCAGCTTTCTACAACTAGCATCCAAAAGAGGGAGAAACATGTGAAACATACCTTCTCTTAAATATAACCCTACCTTCTTATAAAATGTCATGTGCAACAATAAGAGTAAATATTTAACAATGGAGCAGAAAAAAGATGCAGAGCATGAACTCTTAAATGAGTAACTTCTATAATACCACTAAGCCAACTTGCCAATCATCAGCAGGAAACTCACCCTACCAGGTACCAGAGTAGATACTAGTAAACAGAGAAAGAGAACCAAACATGGAAACCCTGCACAAGTTGGACCACTGTAGTTTCATTACCCTGGAAGGATGATTTAGGAATTTATATACGGAGATCATGTAAAAGGGCATTCCCATAGAAATTCCAGAAGTTTATCCTAACAAAACCTACAATACGACTTTTGCTCAACAACATTCAATTTATTTTAGGAGTCTTTCTCTTAAAATTGTTTTCAGCATCACTGCTCCAGTATCATAGAAGTTCTCAATTATAATAAATTTTATATTTAAAGAATGTGTTTTGTTTTTAAGTGACTTGCATAAACAAAGTAACAACTTCTACTGGTTAATTCCTTAAGGGTTCTACAATAGACGCATAAATGCTATCTGGTTTTTTTTTGTAATGTGTGTTAGAATCAAGTAGAGTGAGACAAAAGTGTAATGATAAAGTAGAGAAGTTTATTAGAGACTCAATTATAAAATAGTAAAAAAAAAAAAAAGGATCTTTTAATATGTCACTAATGAGTCTAGAGGGAAAGGCAAAACCAGGCTATTCCAACTGCATTTTAATCAATGACAGCAATAACCTAGCAGTAGTTGTACAGCCCAGAATAGCCCCACAGGCAACAAAAGTAGATCTTTAGGTTCTGGCAGTCTGCACATGTTGGTCAGATATTGCTGGAAAAAGACATCCAACATAACTTACAACAAAGAAAGACTAATTCTGGTTCACAAGTTTAGAGCTGTCAATTCATGCTTAGGTGACCTTGTTACTTTGGCATATATGGTAAGGCAGTGTGTTACAGCAGGAGCACAAGGTGCTTTCTCTTTATGGAACCCCTAAAGAAAAAAAGGGAGAAAGAGCCAGGAGGTCCACTAGCCACTTCAAGGTCATACTACTAATAACTATAGTATTCTATTACTGAAAGGTTTCAATGTTCCAATAATACCAAGCTAGGGAGAAGGTTTTACCTATCATGACTTTGGGGATCATTCTATATCCAAACTGTAGTACTATATTCAAATGCATTTTAAACACTGAATATCCACGAAGTGGTAACTCTATTGGTCCTGCTATGTATGGGAAATCTGGCTGTAGCATAAGTCATGGGTTTGACTCTCCTCTATCTCAGTCAAGTCTTCCTTATCTTTTCCTTTGACAAAGAAGGTGCATTATAATGGATTTGACATTAGGAAACAATATAAGCTGAATTGTGCATTTCTATATGAACAATTTCATACATCAAAAACACAGGGAAATGTAGAAAACTGTACCAGAAACACTAATGTAGGAAGATTCTAAAGAGAAATATGCCAGGCACATGACAGCAACAAGTTCACCTTGTGTTTTATCCTACAGTGTGATGTCTTGCAATTCTTTGACACTTGAAAACCTTTCTATGTGAAAAAAAAACTTTCAATATCCCACTCATATCTAACAACAGGGATTCAAAAATGCCAAGAAACACAAAATAAGAAGTTTTAAGTCCCAAGAGAAAATCTGAAACATTTTTTTTAAAAAATGAGAGAACATGTTGGGCCCTCCTGAGCAATAGACATAACGAGATCACCATTACAGACCACAAGAGAGAATGTGAGGAAATAAATGTCTATTGCTGGAACAATGTCAAGTGTTATGAATTCAATAAGAACTAAAGCCTTTGGAAATAGAAGAGTTAAAAGGACTGCTGAGCATGTAGAATGAATATCAAATAGAAAGAAAAGTCAGAAACAGCACTCCTCATGATGAAAAAGGAAGCACCATGTATAAGAAGGTCTTAAGTAGAAATTGCCAAACCCCAGACCAGAGTTCTTCTTAGACCCAAAGTTGGGGAGCTTGGAAATTTCAAATACCTTCACCAATTTCTGAAGCCTTCATCTAGGTAAAGGCACAAGAACAAATGAGAAAACTAAGAAAAGTATTTCTGGCAGTAACATGGAAATTAATTGAAGAAGGCTTTTTTTCCACGGACCAAATAAATTTTCAACTCTGAAACTAAGTATACACTACAAATGAACTCAAAGACCTTCTGCCTGAAGGCAGAAAATACTCTAGAACCTCAAAGCGGCAAAGAAGAGAAAGGTTGGTAACTCCCTGGCACCACTTTTATAGAGACCCTCAAGTAGAACCTCTCTTTTTGCCAATCTCCCAAAACACTCTACAGGGTGAATTACCATGGATAAAGCTGTGGTACTGTTTTATAGTGACACTTGATGTAGATTGCAGTGTCTGGAATCTCATTTTCTTACAAGCCCTGTGGTTTTTATTGTGTCAGTTTGCATAGTGTGGTGACTTTTAAAAATACTCAAACCACATTACAGAATTACTGACTATATTAGCTAGGTGATTCTGTAGGGAATATCCACTCATTTCGACTGCTTGAAATTTTGCCTTTCAGAAATATATCCTTCCAATGTCAAACACTATAACTTGCTCCCTCCATGATGGAGTTAAGGAGGGAAGAAGCACAGTGTACATTTTCACCAATCAGAGCATCCAGAGGCCCAGGGCAGTGATATTTTGACAAGTTATTTAAACAGAGCCAAACCAAGAGCTCCTAAGGAACTATAATTCTTGGAGCCATCAGGATAAAATGGTCTTCTATCTCCCTTGGTCCAACAATAAAAGAAAATCACTGTCTAATAGCCATCTTCATAACCAAAGGGGACCAACTGATAAAGAATATATCTAACCAAGTTCTAACAATATCATATATACCTCTGGGTTCACCTAGAATCATACTTTTACCAGCACTGAATTTTGCTGGTTTTGTCTTAGCAGTGTGAGGAAATAATAATTTTTATTACTTGAATAGGTATTTTCTAATAAGAATCAAAAGCTCACTGACATGTACTGATCTAACATTTTGTCTAGTTTTAATGACAGTTTCTCATAATCTGCTTCTATAAAACATTCAATTTGTTTGGCATAGACACAGCATGTATAATCCAGTGCCATAGGAACGCTAGAAGAACAGGTCTTTGTTTTGGCTTACCACTGTTTCCTAGGGCATAACTAAGCTTGGCACCTCATGAAGTCTCAGCAAATGTCTGCATAATGAAGCCTGAATGGGTAAATTAATGGATACACTTGGCCATTCTGAGCCTGTTTGCTCATCGCTGAAGTCAAGAAGCAGGTGACGGTTGCCTGCCTTTTCTTAAATGGAAATCTAACGAGATAATGTATGTAAAAGTGCTGTGCTAGCTATAAAGCAATAATTATGATTCATTCATCACATACTGTAGTAGTGAAAATGATCATAATGGGGTTGATAAAAGCATGGGCACAGAAGTCAGAGTGTTTAAACATCAGCACTGTATCATATTAGCTGTCCAATTTCGGCCAAGGTTTGTATCTGCTCTGAAACTCACTCCTAGGTTTATAAATGCATTCTTAAAAGTTAATGCATGCAATGCATACATCTAAGACATTATATGTACTCTACCAGATAGCCCAACAATCAGAAAAGCATTCTATTCCCAAGAAGCTTAAAGTCAAGCAAAAAGATAGACCGGGTATATAAATCATCTAAATATATAATAGACAACTTGCCCTAAGAGAGCAATAAAGTACACAAACATCATTGGAAATCAAACACTCTGGCTCTTTACTTTCTCTGATGTTATTAAGGTATGTTCACACTAAATATTAATTTCATTGTTGAGTATTTCCTGAACAATTCTTGCAAACATTGTTAAACTTAAATCATCGGATATTTTGATGACATGTTTCTATATGGTAAATTCAGAACCATTTAGTTGCACAGTGGAAAAGCTGTACACAAACCATCAACCCCAGGTGTATGTGTGGCACCAGTGTAGTCAAGGAGGCACTGAGTGAACTGATGACCCACAAAGTTCAAGATTTATAAGCTGGAAGAACACTTTCAGGGAGGTTCTAATGAAGAACAACCTCCAGAAATTCTCTTGACTTTATCCCTTGAACTTGTTCATTCTATCTCACATGCCAAAGGGAGCATTTTAAGATGAGATCTAGGAGATGTAGTGGGGTAGATGGTTCTAATCCAAAAACTCTGATATATTCACAGATGTCTCCAATAGAGAAATAGAGGCAGAGGCACGTGACAATACCAGGAGAGATGAGAATGACTGTGAAGGTGAGGAATGGCCTGTGGGTCACAGATGCAAGCAATCACTAGATGCAGTAAGGGGCAAAGAAAACAAATTTACCCTGAAAAGCATCAGTCTTGAACACTTTAAGTTTAGGCTAGTGTTATCAGATTTTATAGGCTGTAAGTCCAGGAAGAGAATAAATATGCATTGTTGAAAGCAGCTACATTTGTCAGGATCTGTCTACAGTGGAGACCAGAGGAAGTGGCCTCCCTGTCGTCCTCTGTCCCTGTTCTTATCCCAAATAGGAAAGAGTGCTTGTAAGGCACCCCTAGCTGACCTCCAACTCAGAACTAGCTCACAGATGGGCAGCAATGGCTTCAAAATGTGAGAAAATATCTTCCCAACAGCAGCTCTAAAATAAAGCTGCCATACTACCTTTTCTGCAAGCATGAGGTGGTGAAAATTGGATCATGATTGTGGACCAAGTTAAAATCTAAGATTCCAAAGCATGAAGAAATGTTATTTGTTGTCTAATGAAAGATGAATTCTAAACTGAAAAATCAAAAGATGGGAAGTAAGACATAGTTATAAGAATCTGTGCCCAAATTTCATCTCTCATTTAGGTTGCAAATTTCATAGGCATGCTACAGTTTTTAATTGAGACTGGGGCAAAGAGATAAGTAACACATTCACCCTACCCTGGCATTTTTAGATAACTGACAACCATCACCTCCTCAGTTTCATCTTATGCTCTGGTCATGTGATTGTCTTGCCTTCTGCCTGCCTCTGCACAAGCTGTTCCCTGATTAACGAATCCTTCCTTCCATTCTTTGTTTAGTTCAGTCAGCCCAAAACATTGAACAAGGCATTAAATTATAAGTATCCTTCAAGACTTCATGCAAAGGTCTCCTGTAGTACACCATCTTTAAGGTACCCCCCAAAAAGCTCCCTGTATTGTTCCCCTATAATCTTGCAATATTTTCCTTAGCAGAAGTTATCAGTACAATCACTCCACTGCAAATCTGACATCTTAACTACAGGAGGTCTCTCCTTTGCAATAACCAGACCCTATTCACCTTTGACCCTGCATGCTGAGTACCATGCCTGAAGTATCATAAGAACCCAAAAGCTTTATTAGTGTGTGTATACAATGGGAGGGGGCACATGTGTGTCTCAATGCACATGCAGAAGTCAGAAGGGCCCAGCTCTGAAATTAGCTATGGAAATCTGGCAGTCACTCACATCATCACTATTTCTTAAGATTCAACCATGGAAACCAAACATCCCTAAAGCTGCATTTAGATTGTATCAGTAGTGATGATTTCTAACTAGTGCATGGTTTTTAAGCCAAGAAATAAACAGGAGCAAATTTCTCAGATTCATCAATCCTAATTAAATTCAGTGGGTCACATATACACAGAAAGAAATGCAAGTATTGGGGGATCTTACCGGGAGGAAGAAGGGTTTCAGTGGAAAAGATAAATGAGAGGAAAAGGATTACTAGGAATATAAAAATAAAATTTATCATAGACATTTATGAAACTATCAAAGAATTTTTAATTAAAAATTAAATAGGTACTTTTCACTGAAAGAAAATTAAGCAAATTACTATAAGCCACCTCTTTAGCAGTGATAGTGTATTAGGTAAAACCTAAATAGAAGGTATTCCCTGGTAAAATGAGAGCAGCAATGCAACCAAGCAAGAGAGAGACCCAGAAGGTGGGAGTGTCACCTGAAGAGATGACCTTGAATAAACAGTGTACTTCCAAAGTCTGTTTTCCAAATCTACAAATTCCAAGTATCTATCACACATTCTAAAGCACTAAAAATTGAATTCTTTAGGGGAATCACAAAAGCACTTAAATATATATTTATGGGTTAAAAAAAAAAACAAGTTTCCAGTGAAAAAAAACTTCAAAATCACTTCAATGAAAGTTTAAATATCTACAGAGCCATTAGTGAGTATTTGACTAATGAGCTGAAAATAGATTGTTGAAATATTTGCCTTTTTTACCTTTATAGCTAGCTTGCTGAATAAAACACAAAGAGGACTAGATTCATCTCCTGCTGAAGTGTGGTTAAGTCTTAATCATGGCCACAGGGATTGATAATGCAGCACACACTGACACCATAGCAGTCATGAGTGGGACACCCTGCCAGGTGCTAAGAACAATGTTAAAGGGACCTGCAATGCTGGATTGATAATCTCACCTTTCTACTTAAGACCCCTCCACGCACACACAGCATGGGAATGCATTGGAAACCCAAATTATTTATGTGACTTTGAAATCCTAATTTTTGAAGCCTGAATTTCACCAACATCACCTGCTGCCACAGCACCCCACTGACTTTCTCTAATTAATTTACTCTTTCAGACCCTTATCCAAGTAGACAGCTTGTTTTATTTTACTTTTGACATTGTTGAATATAGTTTTACATTATATTATGATCGTCTGTGCTTGTAATATTTTTCCATGATGGAACATACCCCATGTCTGGCTTCTTTAAATTCTCTGAGTCCTATTAAAGTACCACCCCCTCAGCTTAAGTATTTTCTAATCCTACTGTCTTCCCTGTCCCTACCTCATCACCAGGATTATTACTCTCCTTCTTGCTCCCAAGTTTTCTTCTCAAATTCAAAAACATTGTTTTCTTATCTCCTTGGAGTTTGCCTGAGCCTTGGAAGGGGTCTTGGCCATGGTCTGTGTTGCTCACTGTCCTGTTCACATGTGCAATACAATATGACGTGTGCAGAAGCCATGCTATGGTGCACTGAATGAATAAAGGAGACCAATGCAACTACAGTAGCCACAACATAAGAGAGTGGACCTTAAGTCCTTATACATTAGAAAAAATAAAGAAACAAATGTTTGAAGAGGAAAATATAGAGAAAAGGCAGGAACTATGACACAAGGCTGGAAAGAATCCCATGTAGGTGTCTTTAAGGACACAATCGATGAGCCTCATTGTGCAGGGTCATAAGAACTCCAAATAGCAACACACTCAGTATTTATCCCATGACTAAGAGATTCATTTAAGGTTTCTAATCAAGATGGAAAAAATATTACTTTTATGCTTTAGGAGGCTGGGTCTTCTGCCAATAAAGATCTGTAATGGAGGGAGACCGGGAAGAAGGCCATGGCATGGGCCAAGCCAATGTCTTGCCAAACAGCAAAGACTAGGAAGGAAGGAATAATCGTGTATAGAAGGCATTTGGGTCCTGGATGTGGAAGTGAGAAGATGAGGGAAAAGGTTCTTGCAGAGCAACACCAAAGCTGAAAACTGGGGCACGTTGACAGAGTTGGGATTGAGCAGAAATGGGCAAGTCTAGTTTTGTCTGTCACTCAGCCATTAACTAATAAGACATAAGAATCAGACCCCTGGGTTTGTACAGCCATGGTTTGTAGCTTCATCCAGGCATCATTCCTCTGTGTGCAATCTTTCATATTTTCCCCTTTGCTTTAATCATGAATGCCTTTAGAGTTGCTGGGGTGTTTTGTTACTTATAAAAATTATGAAAATGTACAAAATATAGATGTGCTTAGAAGATAATATACAATCAAACTTTAGAATACCTTACATCCCACCTCCTCAACAGCCTCTCTTCATGGCTTCAACCACTTCCTGGCAAACTTTGTGTATATATGTGAAGTCACATTTTATGCAAATAATTCAATGTTATACATGTGGTTCTACAAACCTGCTTTTGATTTTCATTTCATGTGTTTGGAAGATGCTCCCTAGTTAATATATATGTATACTTGTGCACACGCACACCCATATTGAGATTGGGTATTGCTGGTAGGCCAAGTTTGCCTCAAACAAAGTATCTTTCTGACTCAGCCTCCTGAGTGCTGGACTCACAAGTATACACCACCATGCTTGTTATTACTCATATTATTAAAGGAAGAGTTTGATATTGTAGTAATTCCAGCATGATTTATAATGCCAACTGTTCACCACAATACTACAATGAACACTCTTGGATGCACATCTTTGTGTGGCTATCTAGATGGGTAGTTCTTTAAGCATATGACAAAAGCATTAAATGGAGGAACCTTTCCCACAAGCAATATAGCAGAATGAATGAGGTTTAGAGGGAACAACAGTGAAATATCTTCTGGCTAAATAATTCTCGCCTTTCTTCATAGCAATAACAATATATGAGTCGTGAGGAGTTACTAAGAAAACGTGTATCAAGGCCTAATATGCTGTGGATATTACTCTATGTAAATAAAACACTGATGGCCAGTGACCAGGCAGGAAGTATAGGCGGGACAAAGAGAGAGGAGAATTGGGGAAACAGGAAGAAGGGGGGAGAGACACTGCAGCCACCGCCAGAGAAGCAGCATGTGAAGACGCTGGGAAGCCACCAGCCACGTGGCAAGGTATAGATTTATAAAAATGGGTTAATTTAAGATAAAAGAACAGTTAGCAAGAAGCCTGCCACGGCCATACAGTTTATAAGTGATACAAGCATCTGAGTGATTATTTTATAAATGGATTATGGGACTGCGGGGCTTGGGGAACCTGGAAAGAAGCCCTCCAGCAACACTAATAGGTCCATGTAGTTAAAAGGGAGAATACAATGACCTTGACCCCTTGAGAAATAAATACTTTTATGTGATACAAAGACAAAATGAGAAGGAGAGATCTTTTATTTGCTTGTCTGCTTTCTGTTTAAATCCACCACCATGACTAACACAGCCTGACACTCCGAGGATGCTCAATCACCAGTTCCTGGGTCCCTCACCCCTTCTGATTCAGTCTTTTTCCCGCCAGGAAGTGGTACTTTATTTACAATGTTCTGATTGTAGATTCTGAGCTCCTTAAAGACAGAGAACTCATAATATTCACTGTCATTTGCCTCTAACAGAGCAGACATTCAATATCCATTTGCTGAATACATGCAAGCATGGGTGGATATGTGGGTGGGTGGGTGGATGGATAGATGGATAGATGAATGGATAGATGTATAAGTGAACGAATCTGTAAGAACCTAGGAGATAAAATTATATCTGGGATTAATAAAAGGCATAAAGGGAAGAGTTCTCTTTTTAGTGTTTTACCACTATCAAATTATCATTGTTTCTCATAAAATGTGAGGAGTATGGTGTCTAACTATATATAGTTATATATTTGTGGATGCATAGATGTGTGTACATAGAATATTCCTAATGAAAATTTACCACTCATCCACTCATCTCCTCTGCAATTCTTATCACTTAAAAATGGGATATATATCCAATGGTACTCCTGACAGACAGAATTCTAAATGAGCCCATACTCTGAAATATACATTTTAGTTGACATGCATTATTTTATGTACTATACATGACAGACGTATCACACTCGTGATTTCAGACACTAATTCTCAGAATAAGTGAAAGTCAGTTAAAGAAAAACACTAAGCAATGGAGTAAACAATACATCCAGTGCTAACAGTGAGGATGGGGTCTGAATGGCTGGCAGCTGAGCGACCATGCATGTGTGCAAGTTGGACTGCAGTAAAGTAGGAGGTAAGCTATCAAAAATTAATTACACCAGATACAGACAAAATGCAACTTCCAAGGTTAACTTCATGTTCTGTGGGAAGCCTTCATATCTGTGTGTCTTCCTTGTGTTTACCAGTTCATTTTCACATCACACTCACACTATCCCATCGTACTTTGAGCTAAATAAAAGATGCCACTCCTCTTGTCCTTTCCCTTAATAGAAACAATCTCTAAAATCTATCTTCCTGATAACAGGATTCAAGTCAGGCTAAACCTACAAGAACTCTCCCTGGACCTTATCTTCAGCAAATCGTATTGTCAGGAAGTAGAAAATGTAGTTTGTCTTGCATTATCTGTAATACGAGAGACAGGCCTTCATTTTGACAAGATGCCACTGGCAATATGGGCCCTGCTGGGTGAGAAGCAGATGTAACCATTTTCTCTATTTACAAGAGCAGAATGGATCTTTGGAGGGAGTAGAGGTAATTGACATGCTGTCCTCAGCCTGCCTCACAGAGGGTCTTCACAGGCACCATGGCCAAAGTCACAGCAGGAGGTTGAATCCCAAAGAGCGCATCCAGCAGGTGCTGACCTGCATACATAAGCACCTACCAATCAAGTCACAGACATATATGGCCAGACACAGTTCTTAGTCTTCATGTCTGCGAAGGACTGTATGTGACCATCAAGAAAAAGGGTTGAACAGGGGTCCAGCCATAGACAAACGAAAACTATGCCATGCATAGGAAGATAGGAGATTGAGTATTACTTAGTCTATGTGCCAGAGAAGGAACAGAGAACAACCTAGTTGGTCAGATCAACTAAAAGCACAAACTCCAGACTCAGAGGAAATGAAATGGGACAGGCCCCAGTTCCAATCTGCTCTAACTGAACTCTCTTTGGTTTCAATTTGCTCATCTGTAAAAGGGGAATGACAGTAATTAGCTCAGAGAGCTCTTATGGACGAGGCCTACAACCTCTACACAATATTACAATCACTAAGTAAGCATTAATGTCATGAATAGATTGGGCAAGGCTGAAGGGGTAACATAACAAAGAAAGTTGAGGTTTTTTTGTTTGTTTTTTGTTTTTTTACTTCTGTGCCTAAGATCTGTTTAAGGCTTGCAGAAGTGGTACTTCAGATCAAACCACTGGCAACCCATTAAGTCTTATTTATTTATTATTATTATTTATTTATTGTGCAGATGTGTATTCAGACACTAGGGTGCATATGCATACTAGTCATGGTGTCCATGTGGAAGTCAGAGGAGAATTTGCAGGAGTCAATTAGCTCCTTCTACTCTGCGGATTCTGGGTATCAAACTCTGGTCATCAGGCTGAGAAGCAGGCACTCTTGTTTCCTGTGATATGTTGCTGACCCGGTCCAATCATTTTTACAAAGCTTTAACCTAACTATCACTCACTATCAGTTGTTACTGAAAGAACATGTCTAACCTATAAAGCAAATCCTGAGGTCTTTCTTGAAAAGACAGACCTATTCTGCAGCCACACCTGAGTGTTTCTACTAAATAGTTATCAGGGAGCTCTGGCTTTACATCTTGATTTATCTATGCCCTCAAGGGATCTGATGTGTGTAAACTGACTTAATGTAGCCAAAGAGATCTTAGCAATCTTGACTTAAACAAGGGCCTTGGATAAGTTTGAGAAATTTGACTTGGCTCTATAGCACTCTGGTGACCTGTCAAGACAGCTTCTCCAAGTAGTTATGGTCCCTTTACCTGCTCCCTGGAATAAAAGAGTATAGAAAAGATTTGAACTTAACCTGCATCCCACAAGCATAGACATACCCCAAAGCTTAAAACAGACCTTCTCCACCAAGTCCACAGTCAACTGATCCACTGATGAAATGAAGGGTTGACCATGAGGATAAATGCACATAAGGCACCACATTGGAGGATGGTTGTGGTATGGGTGGATAAGTGTAGGGCATTTCCTTTATCATATAAAGTATAAGGTACTCCACATTACTGTTCAGCTAATAACCCGTTTTGTTCTTTTAGGCTCTTAGAACTTTCTGGAATTGTGTTTTCCATACAGTTAGTTTCACTAGTGTTAAATTTCAGAGAGTCGGGTCTTACCACACTTACAAGGGTGTTATTGTTCAGGTTATAACAGTCAGTCAACAAATATTTGTTGACTAAGTGGATGACTTTGACACATTTTAAAAGTTTTTAAAAAATTGTATACACACATACATGCAGAGAGAGAGAGATTTACAGGTAGTTTTGGACGATCTCAGAACAAAAGCATCATTCTAAACCACTTGTTCTTCACATGACTGTTTCAACTTGAAATGTATGGTGAAAAAAAACATCATCCAACATCAACATGTATTCACTCACATCAGTTATTATAGTGTCCTACTCTGTGATCGCTATTGTTTTGAAGCCACGTCCTTTTGAAGTTTGTATGGGGTTCTTTGGGTTTTGCCATTAAACATGATGCCTCTAGAAAAACCTTTGTGTCTTAGGGCTCCTGTTGCTGTGGCAAAGCATAACATGGGGAGGAAAGGTTGTATTTCATCCTACTCTTCCATCTAACAATCCATCATGAAGGGAAGTCATGGCAGAAACTCAAGGCAGGAACCTAGAGGTGGGAACTCAAGCAGATCCATGAAAAACTGCTTACTGGCTTGCTCCTCATGCCTTGTTCATCCTGACCAGGAATGGTAGCACCCACAGTGAGCTAGACCCTACCACATCAATCACAAATTTTAAAAAATGTCCCACAAGCTTCCCCACAGACCAGTGTTTTAGACGTGTTTTGTCAATTGTGGCTCCCTCTTCTCAGATGACTTTAGTTTGTATCAAATTGACAAAACAGGTAATCAAACAAAAAAACATCCAGGACAACATACCCCTTGAACATAGTTGGCTACATCATAGTTGTTCTGAAACTCTTATCTTGTAAGAGAACACTTGCTTTCTGGGAGCATACAGTTTTACACCTCCAGTCAAAAAGACTTCATAATATTCAACTTTCTATATCTTCATTCACAAAATAATGTCCATTGTTTCTTCATGTCTGTTACAACATCATTTTAGAACACTTACTTTTTTATTTTTACTTTTGAGTGTTAGGCCCTCTGCCCTCTCCTTTCCACCTTCAAAGTTCTGAGAATATGGCATCTAAAGTAGCTGGCCTCCCAGTTGAGAGTAAGTGTTTTTTGTCAGAGGTTTCATTATACTTCTTCCAGCCTTGAGATTAGACAGTTCATTATTATGAGCATGCCTTCAGAGAGCAAGAACATCAAAATCTTGAGAAAATTATGATGGTTTTCATCTCTCAAACAAGAATTTAATGGAAGAATTAAATCAAGACAAAACAAAACTAAAGGAACCATCTTTGTAATTGGAAACAATATGAAACATCACTCAATTATACACAAGTTTTGCTCTGGGCACAAAGTGGCAGTTATCTAGGACCAGGGTGCCAGTTTGGGGATGCTGAAAGAAGACACAAGGTATCAATAATCTCCTTGCTCCTTTGCTATGTTTCTGATTATATGCTTTCTATGTCCTTGGGAATACAAGTTGCTATGTAAAATAGAAAGTAAAAGAAATGAAGATGAAAATCACTATACTACATGTATGTTTCACCAATGAAGTGATTTAGGACACTATTGGAGAGGCAGCCTATATCATGGAAAGTATGGGGCTCTGGACTGAGGTAACTGTGCCCCAGCTCCAGCTATGCTAACTGCCAGGAAACTTTGGGTGAATAACTTCCATTATCTATGCCAACACTATAGATTCCTCATGAACTCTAGGAGGACAAATCAGTAGAGCATCCATGAAGACTGAGCATAGAAAAATACTAAGTAGGTAATAGCTATAATTGCTATTACTACAACATACATCTCAGTCAGTAGAGTACTTGTCTGAAGTGAACAGCGCCCTGGGTTCAGTCTCCAGCACCACATAAAATGGAAGTGAAAGTGCTTGCTAACATCCTAGCACCTAGGATGTACAGGCAAAAGGATCAAGAATTCAGGGTCACACTTAACAAGACAGCAAATTTGAGGTCACCCACTCCTCCACAAGTCCTGGTATAAAAATCAATGGTTATTTAAAATATGCAAGCTTTTACACACTATGAAACAGTGCAGATGTTATTATTTTCAGTGACCAAATTTGAGAAGAATGAAAGGTTTTCTTGTCTGTTTGCTTGCTTGTTTATTTTTTATAACAATTAGAAAAGTCTAAGAACTGCAGAATTTTCCACTGTAAGTGACAGTAAGTATCATTTCCTTAGGATGCCTTTGTTTTAAGGTTCTGAAAGGTAACCTAAAATTTTAATATGACTGGACAACATGACTAACTAGTTAGCACTACACCTAGCTACCATCTGTTCACAATAGTGTGTGTGTGTGTGTGTGTGTGTGTGTGTGTGTGTGTGTGTGTGTGTTTATATTGCCCCTTTCAACAATCTTAGCAGCACCTGTGAAGGGGAGAAAGAATCGGTAAGAGAACAAATAGTGCAGTGATATACTATGTAACTATATGGTCTGGGCTTGAATATCAGACACTAGCAGGGTCCCATTTTGGTATGTCTACATAAAGGCTCAGGAATTTGGGGGTAAATTCACTCTCCTGAAGGCTTCTATTTTTAAGAAAGGAAAAATAATTCTTGCCCCATAGTGTAACATAAATTAATTAACAATAGCACTTATCACAATTTCTGTTATATAATGAGTGTGCAACAGACATGGTAGGCATCAGAATTTTGGTGACAATGATGGGGAGGATGATGGACAGGATCATGATAGTTAATAACAGTGACAACTGGTTGGACTGATGGAGGGATAGACGGAGACAATGATGGTTCCTGATGATGGTGAGAATGGGGACAGTGATAACACTGGTGGAGGCTGGTGGGGTTAGGGGGAGAATGATGAAAAGGATGACAGAGACAATGATGGTAAGAAAGATCAAAAGAGTCACAGTGGAAATGATGGGAAAATGGTGTTAATCATAGGGAGAAAGATAAAGACGATGATGAGGCCCATTGTGTGGGTCCCTTTCAGCAAGTTGCTCTCACCCAAACCAATCTGGGAAGTGTTATGAGAAGAGACACAACAGAATTAGCTCATGGAAAAGCTATCCCATCAGCAGAGACAATGGTTTAGGAGTTGTCCAACTAAAGAAGCTGAGGAAAGAATGGAGATAACTAATGTTTGGAGGTCAACATAAAGACAAAAGTCAGAGCCAATTGACTAGTCCATTAAGTACCGATGACAAGTGGAAAGGAAAGATGCATATTAATACATATTCCTTCACTAATCAATGATAAATGTGGCCATTTGCCTCCTGATGTGGAACATCTTACCAGGATTGACTTGTTCATGAACAATGCAAATTGCTGACATTTGAAATCAAAGAACACAGAATATCCTTGATCTTCCCTATACCTTCTTGTTCATCAGCTATGGACCCCAGAACATGTGTATTTAAGGTGTTTCTGTTATCACAGCTCTGGTACTCTCGATTTCAAAAATGTCTTAGTTAACTGATAAATATAGTTAGTCTGCATCCATATAATCTATAACAAATGTGTTACATTCTGTAAGCATGATGTGAAAAAAAATCCTGTGACTAAGTAACAGAAAGAATAGGTAAAGAGGTAGGAAATGAATGAGGTTTACATGCAACATAGTCATACACTTTATTACAAATACTTAAAATATTAATTTCAGCTTTTTGTCTATGCTACTGAAAAATATTAACCCAACCAAGATTAATTTCTGAATATTTCTATGTGAATTTAGTGTAATAGAGTTTTTGACAAACTAGAATCCTCATCTAATCTTATAAACTTTGTTCAATCCTATGTTAATACTTCAACCCCATGACCAAATATCGTAGAAAACTGACCAAAAACTTCCCTGTAGATAGTAAACTATAAAACAGAAAGCTAGTAGCTTTCTAAGGTTGTTATATCCATAAAACAGGAGAAGGCCATAGTCAGTCTGGGCTACAGGAAATAGTCCTTTCTGGAAATTTCACTCATCTCACATCATAGGATTCCTGATGATGTCCATCACCAACAATGTAGATACAGAGACTGCCCTTTGCCTCCATGCAGCTTCAGGAAGTAGCAAAGGCTGTGGTGGGCACATATCTGGAGAGCTGACCATCAATCAGGGAAATTATTTTGTCATGGTTGTCACACCCTGGCTCTGTTTGCAGCTCAGAACAAAACTCAAGATTATAAGAATAATATCACCTCAAGGTGTTCACAGATCCTGCATGCCAGACTACATCTGGGTAGACCTAGGAAGCTGTGCAAGACAACACAGGAAGTACACAAGACCACATAAGGAACAGCATGAGCTCTGATCTCACGAGCCCCCTGACAATGGTATAAGTTCCAAGCATTAATTACAACAAGCACCATATGAGACAGGAGAGTGCAGTGTTTTGGTGCTCATGTTCTCCCTTGGACATACTACTGTGCTCTGCCATTTAGCAACTACTTTATAAGCTTGAGTTCTCCAAGGTGCAGCCATGTCCAAGGATATTATCACTGTTTTCATTGAAAATAATAAAGATTGAATCATATATGCAAAACATTTAGCATGTGCCCACCTCTAAAGAGAGACAAGATATTGCTTAATTTGCAGTTATTTCTAAAATTAATAATATAATATAATAATAATAATAATATAATACCTACTCAATAAACACTAGCTTGCTGTTACAGATACACCCTCAGGTTTAACCTCTAAACCTTCTATGATTCGATTATGGCTTTTCTGTGGTAACTGAGTACAGAATTCTGATCTCCTACCCCAGCACTCTTGCTACCACCTCCCTCTACACTGGAATCTGAAAGCACAAGAAGTCTTACTTAGCAGAATGCTACACACTGGCTTTCTGCTCCTCTTTCCCAGCCTAAGAGCCAAAGCCTGGGGGACAGACATGGTATTAACCATCATTCATCACATTCTGTGGGGTGTAACTGACCTGACGCAGGCCAATCTGCTACCCTACCACTATCAACTTTTAGTACTTACGCTAGACACACAAGACATAATCAAGGTCTGAGATGCTTTGAAGAGTGGTCAGCTGGATATCAAACCTGCTTGATTTCTGTCGTTTCTCCAACCCATACCCCAATGAGATCCATGCCAAGCTCTATCTAAGTGTTCAGGCCTGATATTTGAGGTGAAAGTGAATGTCACTCCTAAGACAGCTTGTCAGAGAAGTAGGTAATATTCATGAGCCCTATCTATAAAGTGATTGCATTTCTTATAGACAACTAACTATTTTTTTGTATCAGATCTACCTACTCACAAGCAACTACAAATATGGCTGAGGAACAGTGATAAAAATAATAGTACTAGCTACTGTTTATTGGATGGTTAACTGTGACTCGAGGCCTGCACTAACCACCTTGTCAATACTGTCACACTTCTACCCTACTACTGTAGGGTTAGCTGTTGAAAAATAAAGAAACCTTATATGAAATTTAGAAGACACATGTTTTTGCCAATATATGAACAATTTGGGAGGGAGTTAGAAGAAAAAGATTGATTTCTGTAATTAAATAGCATCTGCCACCCAGAAACAAGGGATAATTTTTAATAATGAAAATATGTCTCATAAAAGATAAATTTTGTATCTCTCCCATCTACACTTCCAGGCAACTTTAACATTCCCTGGTTAAGACGTTGCATTTCTCAGAGAAGTATCTAATCTTATCATAATCATACATGCTCATCTGAGATTGTCCAGGGACATTGTATATAAGTTAGCTTGGCTTTCTATTGTTGCTAGCAGCATTTAAGACATGAGAAAAAATAAGCAGGTAGTTTATATAACTGGTAGTACTAGAGGGGGCACCTAAATCCAAGTCTGGCTTACTCCAAATCGTAAGGTCGTAACCACTCTAGGCACAGACTGCAATTTACCAAGGGACAAGGAAACTGTGCCAAAAAGGTGATGAAAATATTCCCAACTTTAAATCACCAAAGAGTGGTGACAGTATTAAATTTTGGACATGACTTCAAGAAGGAAAAGTGACAAAAGACAAAAAAAATCATCTATTTTATAACCATCAGCTGCACCACTACTCTGAACATACCCAGTGCTCTGACCATGAATAGGACCATAAACCTTAACAAACTGAGGATGGGCTTCTGAGTAATTCAATTTGGTAGAAAGATTATTTATAAATGAGCAGTTATGTAGGAAAAAAGTAAGTGTGTTCAGACTTATTATTGGGGTTAGAAGGACACATAGGACCAGCATATCAGGGAGCCCATGATTATAATGCCTTTACAGAAAGAATAGTAAGTAGGTTTTAATTGGCCAATCATTATGTCCTAGTTAGAAAACATTTAGCTATGGAAATGTATCAGAAAGTATCCTGATTTACAGTGAAGGATCAAGTATATGTTTTCCCCCATGAAGCAAATGACTCCAAGACAAATTGTTTTATGATGTTACATTTGAAAGGTCTAGTAAGTTCTATTAGTCTCATAGCATAGGTCTCAGAACAGTACAAACAAACCGAAATAAAATAAAACACCAAGTCCTAGGTTATGAGAATGTTATTTTCATGGTTTATGTGAATCAGCCCAGGTAGGGCACAGTGAGTTACTAATCTCTTTGTTTTAATAAATGTGTTTACGAGCTCAGAGAAAGCAGCTTGATTCAATGTCTCATAGAGCACTCAATTTTGGTAAATTAAAGTTAATAACATTTCTCCATGAGCTACAATAACATTGCACTCTGAATCACAAAGAAAACACAGCCACTCTACAAAGTGGTAGCAAGGGAAGTCTTTGCACCCTGCCAGTCTGTGGATCTGAGAAAGGTTGAAGAACACGACTTGAAAATGCAGAGGTGGGCAGGCAGTGGACTGGTGTGCATGCCATGCTACCTACCTATCCAAATTCTCTCTCGATTCACAAAAGCTGCAAAATTGGGCTGACTTTAAGCTTGCCAGGAAAGGCAGCCAATTTAGAAAGCTGAGAGAATACAAGTGGAAGATGGAAATAATTACAAATAACTAAATCTTACCAGACAACCCAGTAAATACTAAGCACAGAATTGGGCCTTCAGAAATGAAATGTCCCATTGATAAACTCTGTTATAAAGGTGAGAAAAAACTACATATTCTTGCTCCTGAAAGAAGTAGAACTCACTACTGAATGAAATTCTTTCATACCTTGGAAGAGTTTGCAAATAACCTTTAAGGCTCTACTTTACAATTAATGCCATGCATACTGCTGCAGACCAGCGTAGCGCAATGTAATGTAATTATCTGTTGTATAGTTCCATTGTTCCCTTTAAACTAATGTTGCCTCATGCCTCCTACTCCTCCACACTGATTAGAAGCAAGGAATAGTCTCCCTTTGAGCCTCTGTGTCATGACTCTCTAACTCTTGCTCTTTTAATTAGTCCTCTCTGCCTGTGGAATGTCAGAATCACAGGGTAGGGCTGTCTGTGGTAGCCTGCTCGCTATTTGAAGCCAAGCTCATTCTTAATTAAAGCATCTTACATCGGAACACCCTTGCTCTGTTTATACAATGTTCTTGTGGCCATTATTGCCTTTGATTTGCACAGCAAATCTGTAAGGGAGACAAGGAAAGGATTACTGTTTTCAGTAGCCAGATAAGAAAACAGATCGAGATGCACTAAGGGTCACAGGTGTCTATTAGACCCAGAGCAAAACTTAGAACTCCTATAGCTTCTTCATTCCCTTTCCATAGTGTTTTTGGTTTCCCAATTATTAAAAAAAAAAAAAAAACTCCAGTACTTTCCATATACAATGTTCAAACACAAACCTATAATGATGTCATTAAAAGACAATGCCAAATACAGATAGTCAAGTAGTATGTGCTTTAGAGAACCATGTCAATTCCAAAATCATTTGAAATTTGACATAGCCCCAAGAAGACATACACTTGGTATAGGAGAGGCAGCTATGACCTGCCCTTGGGCTGCCTGTGTCATACAAACTTCTTAACATACAGGTAGGAAGAGCAGAGTTTCTACACACAAAGGCACACCATGGGAAAGCTTATCCACATGAATGACAGTTTAGTTCACAAAGGGAAACTTGGTCCTTGGTCTTGAGAGCCTCACAGTCTGCTGGGAACTGGCAGCCATCGCTTCAGAGAATCACTTGCTCTAGGAAGCTTCTCTTCCCCTCCCCCACTGCTTCCTAGCCTTAGGTAGACTTGTTACAGGCTGCATAATATGTTAGGACAATGGCAAATGGAAAGATTTAGTGTTCGGTGCAACAGAAATGCATTGCACGTACCAACATTCTCCTAAGCTGACTTTGAAAAGAAAAATAAGAACATAGAATCAGATCCTTCTTAGGTATTTGAAGTAATCTATAGGTTACCATAAATCCAATGTATTTTGAGGAGAAACAAATAAAATGAAGACAACTAGTTGAGATGAGACAAGAAAATTTCTCATTGAAACAAGATCAACCATATGTAGGGCATAGTCACTTGCTTTTCTATGAGGTAGATAAGATGACTGGTTATGGGCAATAGACTTAGACTTAGATGCAAAGCAGCACACCAATGTGTGTGCAAAGTACTGTCCCAGCACCTATGATCTGGGTAATTTTAAGCAAAACTCTTTTCAAAAATTCCATATTACATTTTCCTTTTATAAAGTGAAGAAGCATAATGCTCAACTCATAGTATCACTCAAGGGAGTGAGGAGCCCCTGGGGACCCTGCCATTCACACAGTAATGCATGGAACAACCATCTATTTATACTTGGTGCTAGGGATGCAGATTCGACCCTGGACTTGGCGGGACTTTTATATTAGTAGGTAAGCATTGATTAAACAATCACAAAAATCTAAAATCAAAACTCTGTTAAGTGTTTTTAAGGTAGCAAATATGGTATTTTGGGAGGAGGTAGGCTAAGGTCTGCCTGGTGAGTAGAAAGTAAGGGAAAAGGGAGTAACTGGAGGAGTGATTGAAGAATAGGAATCTGATATAAGAGTGGATGTTAGCTAACTAGGATAAGGACAAGTGTCTCCAAGAGAGAGCTTGAACAAGGAAGGGACTCAATGAACACGGGGGAGTTTGACAGGACAGGCATATGCAATAAATCTCAGAAGGCCAGGCTGTCTTCAATGATTGTGGCTATCACCAGGTTGAAGGGCAATGTGTGCACATAAATATATACTATATATTCTAATTACTTGTTCCCTGCTCCCATCTCTTATCTATGTCTCACTCCATGGGCCTCCTCCCCTTTCCCAGGCTCATGAATTTTGGCTTGGTTTTGTGACCCATAACCAGGATCGTGAATATGATTATGAGATTGGAACTGGCCATTGATGCCTGAAAGGTCATTAGTGAGAATACAACAAAAGACAATACCCCATGCCCTACATCTATCAGCAAGAACCATTTTTGGATTTTAAAAAAAAAGTAAATTCTAAGAATGTTGAATAAAAACTACAGCCACTCCACAGAAAAATCATCCTCTCCTCAAATCTCTTACATTGTTCTCCAGACTGTACATCTTTCTTTTGCCTTGGGGATTTCAAGCCCAGATACTCACAGAAGCCAGTCAGGGTTGGTGGATGCACACCACATCCTGGAAGGAAAACAGTGGTATATTTACACAATGAAGCATTACTCAGCCGTTGGGGGAAAAAAATGACATCATGAAATTTCCAGCAAATAGATGGCACTAGAAAAGAATCATTCTGAGTGAGATATCCCAGCTTCAGAAAAACAAATATGGTGTGTATTTCCTTACATGTATATATTAGCTGTGAAATCAATGATAACCAAGCTACAATCCATAGAACCACAGAGGGTAGATACAGAATAAGAGACTGGAGGGAACATCAGAAATCTCGTTAAGAAAGGGAAATAGAATGAATAGTTATGGATGGATGAGGGGTGCTGGAACAGGAAGATCAATCAAGTGAGGGGAGTGAGGGCAGAGAGAGGTGTTGGAGGCAATACAAGGAGAGACAGCTAAAATTAATGGGTGTTTGAGGGGTAATATGTAATCCTAATACACTCCTAAAATATATATGTACATAAAGACAATCTAAATGAAATTGACAAATAATGGGGAAAACAGAGTCCCAACTGAACATCTCTTGTCACCAATTGGAGCCTCCTATAACAGGATTGGGTTTCATTTAATTGAGTTGTTGGCTAGAGGAGCCCTACTGGAATCCTCAAGCAACCCAGGCTGTTGCCAAGACTTTAGGCAACAAGGCCCTATGGTGAAGACAATACCAACACAGCTCACTGAAAGTAGAAATGTCAAGCCAGTGTCTACATAGAGTCTTCATCCCTATATTCCAGAATCTTATAAGATATGCTAGGGAAACGGTGACCTAAAGCTTGTGGGAGTAACTAACCAATAACTGATTTGACTACTCCAAAAGCTGGAACCCATATCCAACACTGCTTGGGCAACCAAGAACCTGAAACTAAATAGCCCAGGTACCTAGGATAAAACCAAATAATACTGGTTTAAAAAAATATAGTGATAAAATGACTCCTAATGACATTCTGCTATATGCATAGATTAATGCCTAGTGCAGCTATCATCAGAGAAGCTTCCTCCTCTAGTTGTACTAGACTTTTGTTTGTTTTTTGAGGGAGAGGAAGAGGATCTGGGGGAGGGGAGAATATGATCAAAATACATTTAAATTAAAATTGCTTTAAATAATAATTTTTTAAAAATTTAGTTAATAGTAATCAGGTTCTATTTCTGAGATACATGTGGTTGAATGAAAGAGAAAACAGACTCATGAAACGGACTCAGTTCTCTGACCATGGCACATAAATAAATAGATAGATAGATACTAAGAATTTTAAATATACTTATACTCACAACAGGTAGGTTCACACATAACTTCAGTTAAGAGCCCAAACCAGCCCAAGAGTCTTCAGTGTTTGTGCTACCTTTGTATGATCAGCAAAGACCCCAAACTGTTCACTGTTTGAGTGCAGCTTACTCTTAAAGGTCTATTTTGTGGAACACAGAATAGCACCTTTTCTGAAGGTCTCCTTCTTCATACAAACTTTCAAGATGTTTTTTCACACAAAGGGACAAATACAGATTTTCTTTTGCCTCCCAAATAAATGTCTCTTTTAAAGCATCTCCCTAGAGTGGTTTCCTTTGATAGTCCATCAGATGTAGGACTATAGTATTAGAATATATGTGCTCTGCTGTCTGATTAAATAAACTTTATCCAATTCACACTGGGACAAGAGACAGAGAAACGAGGTCCTGTGAGTGCACACTAACTATATGGGCATTCTCAGGATGATCTTTACACAACAAGTCAATTACTTATCAAAATCATGTAAAATATATCTTCTCTTTTCAGCATACTCACTTTGAAGGCATTTGATTAAACCAAAGTGTCACTGGTATCCAGATTCTAATTGGAGCAATGACATGTTGATTCAAAACTTGTCTTTAGGTCCCTAGGATTCTTCCACCAGAATTTAACTTAAAAGTTAAAACCATTATAGACCTTTCTATTCTAAATCTTTTAATTATTATTTGGGTGGGGTGCATGCATGAGGAGGTCAGAAGACAATTTTGTGGAGTTTTCTCTTTCTATCTTTATGTGGATTCCTGGCATCAAATGCAGGTCATCTGGCTCGTTCAGTATTACCCACTGAACCATCTCATCAGCATACCCCCTTTTAAAAATTTTTTTGATTTACATTTTAGAACTTTTAAATGTCAAAAAATGCAGTTTTTCCAGACAAAAATAAAAAAATTAGGGACTAACAGCATCATAAATTCAACAAGATTAATATATGCCCCCAATCCATACCAATTGAGCACAGGCTTATGAGGTTCCGAGATCCAAAATTCCATACTTGTGAAATATATGGGTTTGAGGACTCTACGAAAACATTTCTTGAAAAATTAATGAACAAGATAGAGAATTATTCTAAGAATAGAATGGTAAATACAAACCAATTGGGCACACTGTATGCAAAGAATTTCAATTGATCATAAAAAAAATCAAAGAAAAGAACAGGAAGGAAGCTTCTCTTAGAATGTAGCAAACTCTATGCTGCTGCCTCCATTTCTTTTGTGTTTGCTTTCAATATATTTTTTATCAACAACCAGAAAAATGTCCATCATATTTGTCAAGTGTATTTAATAACCTAGACGGAAGTGTTTTGCCAGCTGATGTAAAATACAGGGCCAATAATACGAGCTTAAGAAGAAGCATGTATTTCTATGCCTAAGTGTAGAAACAACAAGGCAGTTCTAAAGAAAAGCCTGGTTTTCAAAGATCTGTGCGTGAGAGGCTTTCTGTGATCGATCTGTCCCTGACAAAGACAGAAGTCTATGGCGCAGTGCTGTGAATCTGGAGCCCAGAGTTATGAGACAGTGAGATATGTTACAGTGAGTTTTTATGAAGATTCTCCCAGACAATGCTAAGAATCCAACAAGTTGAATGGGGGTCACAGCTTATTAGAAACCTACTGTGTGACAGATACTGAGATAGAAATGTAGCAATACAAAAATGTATCCCACGTTAATGATTCAGCGTAGTGATGGGTGGTCTTATCATTATTGATTATACTTACACTTGCAAAGAACTTGATAACATATTCCACTTTTTTGGTTCCTGAATCTGACTCTTGGATTAACTGGTCTCTGAAGTTCTTCAGCTGCTAGGATTCTCTAAGCCAAATGTAAACAACTATGGGTTTTGTGTTGTTGTTTAGCACTGGGGATTGAGCTAAGGGCCTCACACATGCTAGGCAAGTGCTCAACCACCCAACCACAGCCCCCGCTCTTTTTTTACTTTTTATGTTGAGTCAGGGTCTGACTAAATTGTTCAGACTGTCATTGAACTCACTCTGTAGCCCAAGAAGGGCCATGAACTTTCCATCCTCTTGACTCAGCCTATAGAGTAGCTGGAACTACAGGCCTGTAACATCAGGCCTGGATGAACTATGGCTTTTGATACAGAAGTTCACTATGGAGTCCAACGTGACTTAGCTTATGACCCTAGACAAGTATCCACATTCTCTTTCTCTTTTCTGTTATAGGAGAGCCTTGTTTTTATTTGTTTCTGTTTCCAATGATCTCACAGGGTCATAGTAATGATATGGTAACTCCTGCAAGCAATTTAGAAACACTACTAATGGGGTTATTACTGACAAATACAGAATAGTTTATTTTCAGTGTTGAGGACAGATAGATTCAACAGTTTTTGAAATTAAAACAGATTTGGTAAATATTTCAAATGCTTGTATTTTGAAAACAAATAGATAAAATCATATAAGGTCTGATGAGAAAAAGAAAAATAGCAGTATACTGTATGATATGTTTATATCTTTATCTCTGAGATGAATCAACTTTATTAATTCAATATATTATTATATAATTTGTAATACTTCACCTGCAAAGCTCAGTAAGTTCTCCTTCCCACTTTATTTATGTATTTGTCTATTTATTTATTTATTTATTTATTTATTTATTTATTTATTTATTGTTGGGCTGGTACGTAAGGGAGAGAAAAGAAGGTAGGACATCTTGCCAATTTCTAGAATTTCAAAGAAAAAACAACACAGAGAAGGTAGCACCACTCCTAAATCATTTATCTTAGTTGCTGCATACATCAGGCACACTAGACTACAAAACTTTCTATTTCTTACATGTGATTGGCAATAAAGGATGTCAATGGCATGAAAGTACTAGAGCAAGAGGAAGCTTTGAAGTGAGGATACTGAGGAAAGATCATGGTGGTAGTGTGGTTGTTGCCCAGGACAACAGAATCCTAAGAAAACTAGCAGAGAGGGCTCCAAAGTGTGGTCCTCAAATGAACAGGCTTGCTGTGAACTGGGTAGGGGTGCAAATCCTCTGGTCAGCTCCAGACTTACTCAATTAGAAATCTGGGGGTCAGCCTCCAGAACCTAGTTTTTTTTTAAAGCCTCCAGACAACTCTAAATTTAGGAAGTGTGACATCCAAGTACATCTGTTGAAGTGGTCAGATTAGGTAAGAAAAGCAAAGGCAACATGGAAGAAGAGGATTCATGGAACTGGCCAAAATACTGAAGAAATACTGAGAGAAGTCAGACATAAGCCAAGGTTTCTAATTTGCCAACTGGTGTCATTTTTCTGAAATCAAAAAATAGAAAGGAAAGAAGTCAGCAAACCATGAAGGGAAGGATCTGATTTCTTACGCCTTTTAACCATTTTTTGGTTGGTTTGTTTTTGTTTTCCAAGACAGGGTTTCTCTGTGTAGCCCTGGTTGTCCTGGAACTCACTCTGTAGACCAGGCTAGCCTAAAACTCAGAGATCTGCCTGCCTCTGCCTCCCACAGAATTGGGTCAGTATTATAAAGCATCTTATGCTGATAGCAGACTTCATAGCAGGAAAAATGTTAAGATCCCTGATCTACCACATCATAGCTAGCAACCTTTTTCCTGATAAGCCAACTCACACTCTCTCTCTCTCTCTCTCTCTCTCTCTCTCTCTCTCTCTCTCTCTCTCTCTCTCTCTCTCTCTCTCTCTCTGTGTGTGTGTGTGTGTGTGTGTGTGTGTAGAGAGAGAGAGAGAAGTATGGGATAAGTATGTATCAATAATCAAAAGCATTCTGATTTGCCTGTACATGGCTGTAATTTTAATGTAATTTTAATTTTCATATAGCTTTAATCTCACTCAACCTTGCTGCCTCACAAACACAAACACACACACACACACACACACACACACACACACACACACACACACACACACACACTTTCTGGTCCCTTTCTCTCCTCAAATAGTTCCCCCCTTATGCCTTCTTGTCTTTTTTTTTTTACTTTTGACTCTAGATTTTATGAAGGAAGACCATGGAATTTTTGTTTGAGTCCCAAGTCTAGCTTATTTCACATATGAAAATCTTTTGGGCAAGAAAGTAAACCATTTTGTTTCTTAGATCGAATAATATGATTTACTCAAGTGGTAATATTTTTTCTTATCCCCCAAGAAAACAGATAATTCTGTCACCATCATCCAAAGAAACTGGATTTGATTCTTTTAATTATGTATATGTACATATGGATGGGGTATTCCCGCATGATTGCTGTGCCCAAGGACAACAGATGCATTGATTTCCCCTGGAGCTTACTGGAAATTGTGAGACACCTGATGTGAGTGCTGGGAACCAAACCTGGGTCCTCTGAAAGAGTAGTGGATGCTCTTAATTGCTGTGTTATATCTGTAGCCCCAGAAAGTGCTTTTCAATTCATAAAAGTCTACCTAAGTTAGTTTTATACCAATGCACAGACTTCTAAGTGGCAGCTCACCAGCAGCAGTCACTGTTTCTGAAAGCTAATCATCTTCCACACCAGACTGACTGTACTGTAGTTGAGTTTAGCATTGTCTGGTTGCTAAGGTACATGATCCTACAGTGTAATACTCTTTTCCATAGAAAAACACACAAGATAGAATAGTGCCATTTTCAAAGATTTTACAAGATTTATGCTCATTTACATTTTTTTTATTTTATCCATATACCTTCTTCTCTTCATATCTTGCTGTAGGGTTGTCTGTCTTTTGCAAGTGTCCTCTCTAGATGTTTCCTAGGTGAGGTCCTGTCTTTCCATGAATGCGTTTTGTTTTATTCCTACCATGGACAGGGAGACAATTACAGTTCAAATAGTAACTTTTTCTTACAACTCTGAGAGTATTAATGTTCAGGTCATTGAAGATGTTATTTTAGTATGTGTTGGTCATTGGTAAATGACCTTCTGCTCTCTGGGTGCTCTTAGGATCTCCTTCTATGGATTGCATTTCAATTTCATTAGAATGTGTCTGTGAATGGATTCCATATTTTATTTATACTTATTGTACTCCATGTACCTGTAGATAAACGTCATTTGTTTCAGGAAATTCTCAGCTATTACTAAACATTGTGTCTCCATATCTGGGTCTCTGAAGACTTACAGAACACACTTTTCAATTTAACCTATCTCTTAACTTATAAAGAAATTTTACAATTATTTACTTATTTATTATCTGTGTGGAGTAGGGGGGTGATTTCCATGGCTTGCATGTGAAAGTCAGAAGACAACTTGTAGGAGTTGGTTCTCTCCTTCCACCAAGTGGATTCTAGAGATTTAACTCAGGTAATCAGGCTCAGAGGCTAGTGGCTTTCTGGGCTGAGATGGCTCACATGTCTTTGCCCTAACTCTTATTATCCCTCTTAGACTAACTTCCTGTCTCTGTGAAGAATTGTGGAGTAACTCATCTTCCTATAACTTCAGTTCTATGGTGCTATTCATCTACCCATTAAGTTTTTCATTCTATTGACATTTTCTTTTGAAAAATTATAGGATCCAGCTCTTTATAAAATATTCATAAGCATTTCATATGGTCTTTTGTGAGGCTCACATTTTAAAGAACTATCTTTTGTTCCTTCTTTAAACATTCATATACAGTTACTTTCTGTTCTAAATCTGCGAATTCTGCTACTGGAAATTCTCAGAGGCTCAACTCGGCTTTCCACTTGGATTTCTAAATGGTATTTCTAACTGACGATGGGTGCCTTTCTTGCATGTCTTTGTCACTTTTGATCGTGGAATCTCCTTTTACTTATTCACCCATGGGATTACTATCAGCCTATACAGGAAGCATTTTCCAGAGAGATTTGTGACTGCTTTTGCTAGAAGTCAGAAGTCACCAAGCTGAGATTCCTTGGCCTTGTTTCAGGCTCAGGTTTAGGGCTCCTGGTCTGAATTCCCTTGATTCTGTCTCACAAGTGCTTGCCCATGACTGATATGAATGGATAGTTGCATTTCTTCAAGGTTATTTGTAGTCTGAACAGTTTCTACCTCTCCCAGTTACTACTGCCTCAGCACCACTCCATTTGAGTTTTAGTTTAAGGTTTCAGAGTTTTTTTTAAGTGTTAATGTAGTGCAAATAAAAATTTCCCCCCTTTCCTCAAAAAAAAATCCCAACAAACAAACAAAAATAGAATTACTTGTGATCCAGGCAATTGCAATACACTGACATTGAAAGTACAAATAATTCCATTGAATTTTCTGCATCCAGGGTCAGATAACACTGTTCACCATCTCACTCTGGGTGGCTCTCAAATAGCACATTGGAAACATCACCCAAATGTACTACTCTCCTCAATTTGTGTTCTTTGCCTCATGGTTTGAAACCAAGCTTATAAAGTCCTGTAGACAGATACGCTAGGAGAGTATGTTTTGCATACAAGGTTTCTCTCAAGGCCTTCATCATTCCCTACATGATAGAAACATAAGGCATAGCTCAAGAATTCAGAATTCAGTTTCTGAGTTAATAATCCTTTTTAGGCTTCTGGATAACTCAAGCTAGGGACTAGCAGCCAGGGCAATAGACCAGTTACTAAAGGTTGGACATTTAATCCTACACCTCTTACCTCTGAAGGCAGTGATCAATGACTTTATCATCCATTCCTATGAAATAAAGGTGTCCCCAAGCACTCATTTTAGAGAGGTTCTGCATTGCTGAACGAAAGGAGGCACTTTGAGGGTAGTACCCAGGGAGAGAGTGTAGAAACCCCATGTGTTCTTACCCAACACAGCATGCTAGGACATCTGCTATCTGTCTGCTCATTGGCTCACCTACATCCTCTGGAATCTGGGATATTTACAATAAACTAGTAAATAGTTTGTGGGGGGTATGATGTGTGCATGTAAACACATGCATTCATCACTGTAAGCAGATTAACTGAACTTAAAGAGGGATCTAGAACATGGGTCACAACCTGGTGCTGTAGACTTGCAGATATGAATGGGGTTGCAGGTGAGGGTCTGGTGACGAGTCTGTAGTATCTGATACTATCCTAAGTAGACCACACTAGGACTGAATTACAGGACACCCCTCCAATGTCTGCTAAAGAACTTCTCACTTGTGATGATGATCACAGACAAAGTGCTCTGCATTGACAGTCATGGTGCTTAAATGAAAAACCAATTTGTTTTTATTCAAATAGAGCTGAAAACTTCAGCCACTGAATCCTAATAAATTCAGTTTCAAACATACATTAATACTTTAAATCTTAATTACATACAATGTTTATTAGTCTCAATCCACTCTGAGCAGTATATACTCTATCGAGACTCTCCAGGGGTATTCCCCAGGACTACTAGCATAAAAGGTCATTGATCAAAAAAATGGTTAGTATCAATCTCACAGCGTATAAAGTTTACAAAAGTAAATTAAACATAGAATTATTGAAGGATGGCTGGTACGACGACTCAATGAGCAGCACTTGCCACCCAAACCCAATAATCTGAGTTACATCCACAGAGCCCAGGTAAAGGCAGGAAATAACCCACCCTTAGGAGTTGCCCCCTGAGTCGGGTGGTGGTGGTGCACACACCTTTAATCCCAGCACTTAGGAGGAAGAGGCAAGTGGATCTCTGTGAGTTTGAGGCCAGTCTGGTCCACAGAGTGAGTTGCAGGACAGTTAGGGCTACACAGAGAAACCCTATCTCAAAATAAAAAATAAGAGTTGCCCTCTGATCCCTACACATATGCCAGCACAGCACACATGGGCCAGCACACATACTGCATGTGCCTGCATACATGCGTATACACAATAATACATGCCTTTTTAAAAGAATTATTAAATAAATGTACAAAAGTTATAGAACAATACATTTTTCAATTTTCTACAATGATTCATTTACTTGTTATAGTAAAATAAATTTTAAGACATATAAATACACATTGACTTTCTTATCTTAGTATTTTCTTGTATGTTGAGACAGGGTCTTGCATATCCCAGACTGGCCTGGAACTCACTGTGGAGCTGAGGATAGCATCAAATTACTGATCCTCTTGCCTTCACTGGGATAGCTGGCCTACTGCACCACACCAGGTGAGTATGGTGGTAGGGAAGGAACCCAGGGCTTCATGAATGTTAAACAAGTACCCTACTAACTGAGTTACACCCCCAACCCCACTCTTCTTAAAATTCTTATTTAAAACCTCCAAGACCAAGACAATGAAAAAAAATGTTATCAACATTGCCTCAGAGGAAGATAAAAGCCTTAATTTTGCATATAATAAGTTACATCCTTTTTTGGATGAATGTCAGTTTCTGTTACAGTCTGAAACAAGAGAACAGAATCAGGAACATATTTCTTCCTCTGGGTTGCGAAACCGAAACAGACCTAATGATACAAGCACAATCCCTTAGAGAATGCAATTACAAAGCCTCTGGCTGCTCAAGACCAATTTGTAATCAGAGCATCAAGTCACACTGTACGGAAATGTCAGCTCTGACCCAGCCTTGATGAGCTAAGATTGAACACACGGGCCAGTTTATCATATTATCTCAACTGCCCTCTTTAGAGCTGGCAGGCTCAATTTGAGTGCAAAAAGGATTCCACTCTGAGTGATGCTTGCAGCTGAAAGAGAACTACCCAAAGAGTATTTCCCATTGCTGCAGTTTTCTTTAATAGAAATAAATGTACATATAAAAATCATCCAACATAAATATTTTCCTGAAATTAAGTGGCACTGGAGACATATATCTACCCTAAAATAGTCTTCATCGTGTCTGAAACTGAAAGTCTTTGTAGGATTTAAGGTTCACTTTGGCTATTAAGGGTGTATATTTTCAACAAAAATAGATTAATGCACTTCCAGCATGTGTGTTCAGTCCCTCTTTAGTTTGCTATTTGGCAGAGTAGAGGGGATGCTGGGAAAATCATAGGAGAAGGTTCTATAAGTAGGATGGGGAGAGTGTGTTAATTCTCCATGCTGTGTAATTTCAGCCTCCTGCTTTGATCAAACAAGCTGATTTTAAAATGATAACAGCCTATAACTTTCAATATCAAGTATTATCTCTGACTACGTTGGTGGTATGGAAATTCTCAACTGATTGGAAACGGCTTCCATTTGAGTGCTCTGCCTATTCGTCTTCACACACCTGCCTCAATCTCTGCTCTTACCTTACACTCACAGGCTAGTGAGATCAGTTCTCATGCATTTCTTAGTCACATGTGTTCCTTCATGAAATACTTGCTCACGGGGTACATTTCAGTGCCTCTTATAATCTCAACAGGATTAATGGGCAAAAGAATTTCACTGAAAACTACCAAATTCAGTAACAGAAATGCATTTAAAAAAATAATAATAATAGCCATGTAAGCTTCTTTACAACAGCATCCACAGAATGAGGCCTGGGCAGTTCAGATGATGCAGGGTTTTGTGCTTATCACACAGCTCTCCTCTGCCCCAGTGCAGCCCCCTCCTGGGATCTGCATGATCTTCAGCACTCCTCCACTCTCATCCCCACTGTTTTCCCTATTGGTTTTCAAATGTGAAGTCCAGAGCTTAACACCTACCTCTTTTCTCCCTCTTCCTTCCATGTAGAAAGCTCTTTCAGCTGGCACCTGCTGGGCAACATCCAGCTTAAGACTCAGTTACTCACAGCTGTTTACCACCCTCAATTTGCTCCGAGTTAAGCCAATGCTGGCCTCCACAGGAACCTGCAATCCCACATGCACACACACACACACACACACACACACACACACACACACACACACACACACACACACCAGCCATCAGCAGAGAAGCTTCCTCCTGCAGCAGAGGGAAACAAATACAGAGACCCAAGCCAAACATTAAACAGTGAGAGATCTTAGAAGACTCAGCCCTAAAAAGAACGTCTCCACAAACTCCCTCCCTTCGGGGCTTAGTGAAACCTGTGGAAGAGGGAAGAGGCAATGGGAAGACTATAAAAGCCAGCGGGGATGGAGGACACCAAGGAAACCAGGCCCTCGAAATCAATAGGATGGAAGTACATATGAACTCACAGAGACCGAGGCAGCATGCGCAGAACATATATACCATTCCACACCCCCACCAAAGCCCAGGGAACACTGTGAAGGAGGGGATAAAGGGGATATAAGAGTAAAAAGATGGGGGAGTGGGTAATGAAATGCTGTCTACTGGACATGGCATGGCTGTTGCACTCAGGAGTTCAGCACTATAGCTACCTGTAGAAGACCTGCCCAAGTCCAAACACATTGAAAATCCCAACATGACTGGGGAAGGGGCTATGAAGGCTCTACCTCTAGCCGAGCTGTTGCTGGGTTCTGGGGATGGGAGGTTGCTTTTCCTTTGGGACAGAGGCCACCAGTACGTTTTTCTACATCCCAGTGAAAACACACACACACACACACACACACACACACACACACACACACACACACACCTATGCAGATAGGCAGCACCAATTGTCATCAGTGAGTTATAATTTTAAGAGAAATGAAGAAGTTGGGAAAGAGATGTGTTTCCAGGAAAGAACCTAGGGTAGATATAGGTGAGGAGTGGAATTAGATACATTAAGACACATTGAATACTGGTATAAATTTTTGAAGCAAAAATTACTATAAAAAGAAATAATAACATCCCACCTTAGCACATCAACCATGAAGGCAAAGATGGGACATCTCATTACATCCTGTGTTGTCAAAAACACAGTACCATAGGACCCAGTGGGGCAGTGTCAGTTTTAACAGCCATTTTAAAGAAGTCATTCCAGTTTTCTTCACATAAATATGTGGTGTGGCACAGGAGTCTCAGAGATGATAATCTGGATGACATAATTTCTTAAGAAGGCTGTGCAGATTTCATTTTTATGTGGCTGAGTAATACTCCATTGTGTAAATGTACCACATCACAGGTAAATAGATAGAACTAGAAAAAAAATCATCTGAGTGAGGTATCCCTGACTCAGAAAGAAAATTTGATCAGTTTCTTGCTCAGCCATTATCCGAGAAGCTTCCACATTCAGCAGACGGGAAGAAATATGGAGACCCACAGCCAGATTTTATGCCAAGAGTGAGAACACTCTCCTCCCTTGGAACACTCAGCGAGGATCGAGGAAACCAAGGAAACAAGGCCCTCTAAATCAACAGGATCAAAGCTCATATGAACTCACAGGGACTGAGGCAGCATGCACAGGGCCTGTATGGTCTGTATCAGATTGGATCCTAGAGCTGAAAGGAGAAGTAGACACATGCCTCTATCCCTAACCCAGAAACAATCTCCAATTGATAAGTTGCAAGTGAAATTTTGGTTTTCTCCAAAGGAGTCTCACTGGGGAAACAAACTGTTCTTAAGGGTAGGTTGCATGCCCAGCAGTAAATGGCCAACAGGAAACAAACATAATGGCATCTTTGGAGATTCCTTGTCTCATAATGTCATATCAGGGATTTTCCGTTTTTAAAATTCTACCTTCTTATTTTTATTTTATTTTATTTATATTTTTTCTCCTCTCTTTTTACCCTACAGGTCCTTTGTGTATAGATTATGACTTCCAACTTAGTGTTTTCATGGACTATCTGAACACACAAATAAGTGGTTCTCTGTTTATTATGCCTTCTCTTAGGCTTTTTTTCTTCTGTTTGTTTGTCTTATTTAAATGTACTAGTTTTTGTTTTATCTTATCTTACATTTTATTTTATTTCTTAATTATCCCTTAGTAGCCTGCTTGTTTCTAATGAGAGACAGAAAGGGTTGGATCCATGTAGTTGGAATTTTCTTTGGGCCACCAATCAGCTCCCCAATAAAGACACGGAGACTTATTATTAATTATGAATGCTCTACCTTAGCTTAAGCTTGTTCTACTACCTCTTTTAACTTAATTTAACCTGTTTCTCTTCATCCACATTTTGCCTCTAGATTTTTACCTTTCATTTTGTATGTCCTACTTTCCTGCTTCCTCTGAGTCTGGTTGACTGGCCTCTGGAGTCTCCCTGTTGTCTCCTTTTCTTTCTTCCTTTTTCAAGCCTAAATTTCTCCTCCTATAACTTACTCTCCCTGCCCAGTAAGTCCACCTATACCTCCTCCCTTGCTATTGGCTATTTAGCTTTTTATTAGACCAATCAGGTGCCTTAGGCAGGCAAGGTAAAACAGAAACACATCTTTACATAATTAAACAAATATTCCACAACATAAATAATTACAATATATTTACATAGTGAAACAAATATTCCACTGCAGATCAGGAAGGAACGGTAAGTGTTGGGGGGGCGGGGAACTTGGAAGAGTAGAGGAAGGAGGAAACCACAATCAGTATACAGTGTATCAGAAAAAACAAATATTTCCCATGATAAAGAGGAATAAATTAAAATAAAAAGTACAAATAATATAATCTTTAAATGCATCCCAATTTCCTCTTTTGGAAACTTATTCCCCAATACAGTAGTGTTGGGAGGTGAGATCTCTGGAAGATGACTGGCTCACAGGACACTGCCTTCTGAACAAATCCATTCTATGCTTTCCTAAGAGAAGCTTCCTGGGTTTGTTCACTCTATCTTGCCATGTGATGCTCACTACCATAATAAAACACAAAAAGGACACAGATCAAGTGCTGGGGGCTATGCGCTTAGACTGATGGGCTTTGAACTATAACTTAAACTTCTCTACAAATTATCCAGTATGTGACATTCAGTTACAGCAACAACAACAACAACAAAAAAAAAAAATGAACCAGCATATATATGTAAGCACATATATCAAGTATTAACTCTGTCAGTATGTCAGGGCTGTAAAACACAAAGCCTTATCATCAAAAGCCAGATACATGAGCAATCAATGAAAGTAATCTAATGTCAGACTAAAGCTAATTAATGGTTAGAATACATAACTGAGGATGCTGTCACTCACAGGTGTGAGGTGGTATTGGGAACCTTGATTCCAATCACTTCCACTTCTACCTTGTCAGGTGATCCTGAACAAGGAAGTGGGGATTCCCCTCTTTGGGCTTCACTTTCTCCCTCCATCTGCAGAAGTCTATAGCACCAGATGACAACACTTTCCAAAACATAAATCTTGTGGCTTGTGTCTGAAATATCCTTCAAAGTCCTATGTATTAGTAGGGAAGCCCGAAGACCATGGTTCCATTGGGAGGTGCTGGCACCTTTAAGAAGGGGGACCCACTTAGAGGAAGTTGGCTCATTGGGATGTGTATACAAAGGAGAAGTGAGAAGTCTGTCTCTTTTACATCCTGGTCCTGAGAGGAGCATCTTTGCTCCACCCCCGAACTCCTAACCTCCTTCACTGGCTCAAAACTCAAAGGTCCAGGTCAAGGACGAAAACCTCTAAAACCATGAGCCAAGGTGACATTTCCTCTCTCATGAGTGGACTTTCTCAGGGAGTTTGTCACAATGACACAAATGAATGGGATAGTCATACCAACAATTCCTTAAATCATGTGGAAAATTTAAAATGTGGACTAGAATAGAATGGAAAATATGAGATTATAATCCTCTAGTCATGGTAAGTATTAGTCGACTTTTATTTCACTATATCTGCAGATATCATATATGTCTATTTGTGCCATGGGTGAGAGAACACAGAAGAAATATTTACATAGTACAAAGGCTACTCTAAGGACATTTGTTAGCTTTTCTGGGAGTATATGTACTAAACAACGATACAAAATGTACTTCATGATCTATGTCACAGATGACCAACAGCCATAGGAGAAGGCAGTGTCCAGGCTTCTTTAAAGTGGATAGATTTCTGGGTAATCGAACTAGTACCAGCTAGTGAGGTTTGAAAACTTAAACTTTGGATTTAAATACTTGCTCTTCTGGTTACAGTAATGAAGACTAATCACAAGTCAACTTTCTCCAGCCTGGAAGATAAACTCTATCTGGGTCGTTTCCTTTGTGTTCACTACATATCCAACTCAGAGGGTTTGTTGTCTGGGACAACGGTAAAGGAAGAGATGCCACTGCTCCTCTGTCTTGTCATCCATGCTAGTTTCTACTCAATCACAATTGTCTTCTGATTAATTGTGATATTTTGACATCTAAATGATCTATATGGTCTCTCTCTGTGTGTGTCTCTCCATCTCTCTCCTTCCCCTCCCTCCTCTCCCCACTTCTGAGAGGGGTGCACATGTGCATACATATGGAAGCCAGAGGTCAACGCATGGTGCCATCCTTTACTTCTCCACCTTATATTTTGAGACAGTGTCTCTCACTGAGTCTGCAGCTCTCCAACAGGGTAGAGTGGCTAGCCAGCATAACCACTCGGTCTGCCTAGCTCTTCCCTCCAGGGCTAGAGTTTCAGATAAACTTCATCACATCTGGCTTTTATGTGGGTGCTTGTGTTTCTGCACCAAGCACTTTACCAAGTGAGCCATCTCCCCCCACTTCAATACGGTGCTTTGTTAATCCTTATACACATACCTACAAAATAGCATTGCTTGATATGTAGAATGAGAAAAATGCATATACAGAGCTTAGTTGGTGGACAAAGTGCTCAGTAAGTGACAGAAGTACCAGAAGTAGAAGCTTCTGGCAGCTGGTGCTGGCAGAGCAGGTAGAATTTATCTTCAGTGCCTGCTAAAAGGCCTCTGCAAAGAAGTGGGGAGAGATGCTTGGTCCAGATGGTTATGATATTCCACTTAGGAAACTTTACATTTCCACATAAGACCAGAGAGAATGCTAAATTAAATCCAAAAGAATTAGCCTTTAATGCATGGAAGGATGTTAGGGAATTATGGAAGGTAGTAAAGGAATCGTTGTTTTTTTTTTCTTCTGTTGTTGGGGTACAGAAAGGTGACAACCCCTTACAGCTAACCCCTAGGTATCAAATCAAAATAGCACTAAAGATCTAGATTGATTATGGTGGAGAAGCAAGGGGAATTACTATGTGTGCCTCCTACCTTTGAATAATTGCAGCCCCTGTTAGCTATTGTAGCTTAGTGTGGCAAGGCTTTTGGGATGCAGGGGAGGTGCTAGGCTGAGATATTTCCTCTGACTTGTCAGCACTGATTATAATGTTTTCAGAGGATCATCCACAATATATCGCATCAATGATCTGTGTCTTACTGTCTCCATAATATTGACACCATGTGATAAAGATTTGTGTGTTAACAATGTCCCAGTACACTGCACACGTTTCTGTGTCTGAGGATGCATTTAAGCTGATTCACTTAGTCATACTCCACAGCATCCTACAGGTAGAGAGAACAGTTCCAAGTACCTGCTTCTCATCTAAGACCAGGTACCAGAAGCTTGACAATGAAGGTCCATACATCTCCAATTGTTCATGTATCACACATACAACCAGTATGGGAAGGTCCCCGCCCCTATCCCCTTCTTGTAGATTATGAGTCCAATAAGCCAATAAGGCCTCACTAACATAGCACCTGCCAAAAACATCTCATGAGCCTCTTCAACATTTCGAGTCTACTTTGGGAAAGCCTTTTTAGACCTGTTTTGTCCAATTCCTTTCCACAGAGTTTTATCTCAGAATTTTGCAGAGAGCAGGCTATATGGATTGTGGCTTTCACATGCATGCAGTCAGTGCAAGTGAGCAGCTGGCCACAGATGTGTTAATCATCCTCAGCTGTCCATTAAGCATCCTGGGCTAGCAGCCAGGAAGCACTGACTCTCACACTGAGTCTGGTGCTACCTTGCCTGGGCAGCCTCAGACAAGCTCCTTCCCTTTGCTGAGCCTCGGTTTCCTCCTTTCTCCTTCAAGCTGCTAGGACCAGATCATCTCCAAACTCTGTTATCATTCCAGAAGTCTGTTCATTTCTAAAACTTTTGAGCTCAGAAACAAAAGTGCCTTTCTGAGAAACTAATTAAAAGTACAGATAAAATCACATTAACTTATAAATCAGAATGTCCCTTCTAATTACATCTTAAGCAACATCAAAATGGAACTTGCCCAAAGCTACCACCATAGTTAATCACCAGCAACTGATGTTATTACTCCCATCCTCACCCCTGCCTCTGATTCTTCTGGGTAAAGAAGGATGTCTCCTGAGACACACTGTATGTAGGCTCCATTGTTTGGATTGTTCTTCTTTTAGTGGTAAAGGACAATAGCCACTTTTTCTAGGCCACACAGAATTAGCTCAAATTCACTTAGCCATTAAAAAAAATATTTTGAACACTTTCTGCATGCCAGTCATGGCTCTACAGCTGCCAGAACAACTTCCAATAAGTATCAGTAAGTGAATTTTACGTGTAGACTCCATGTCAGATACAAAGAAGTGAAGTGTATTACCATTTATTTCAGTGGGTACCATTTTGTAGACATCTAACTCAATCATGGGGAGAATCACAGGAGAGTCCCCACAAAGGAACAGTATCTGTGCTTTAATAATTCAGCCAAGAAATAACAGGAGGGACTAATCCCTAACAAAGCTCGGGAACTCCAAGTAACTATTTGGAGATCATTTAACCACTTAGCAAGCATCCAAAGTCTCAGCAGATCTCCACTGTTCTACTGGACAGTCTCCACTATGGGTTTTGTAGAAATACAAATCAACACTCAGACTTAAGATTCAGGAAAGGAATGATCATTTGTACCAATGCAATAGAAAGGTGGATGAGTTTAGATGGAAAGATGTTAAATTCAGAATTTTAGACTTCATATAACCCAGAGAAGTTGCTTAAGCTCCTTGTTGGCACTCTTACCCTGGGTTAAATAGAGCTTGGC
Source organism: Peromyscus maniculatus bairdii (assembly GCF_049852395.1). NCBI lineage: Eukaryota > Metazoa > Chordata > Mammalia > Rodentia > Cricetidae > Peromyscus > Peromyscus maniculatus. The sequence goes on from NC_134859.1 coordinate 32,314,363, forward strand.
ATGTGACTGATGTTCAGCTGGAGTTGAACAACACCAGCTAGAGGAACACCAGACCTTTGCTGGGGCACCTTAGCCACATAAGAGGGTAAGGCTTGGCAGCCTACAATTGTCTCAACTTCCAGAAAAAAAAAAATGAAGTTTTGGCAAAGTTAAATAAACAAGACAACATAGTATTAGCAAGCAAACTGGAGGTAGGTTTTATCACAAGTTTGTCCCTACTCAAGTGCTCAAATTTTAGCCATCTTCTATTACTCCACTGCTATGTACACCTCCCGAAATTCTCAGCATTTTGAAACAGAAAAATGAATGTCGGCATATTAAGGATGCAGACACTGTAAATATAAATGATCCTCTGCTTTGCATTCTATTCACAAATGACTACGGCTATCTAAAATGCATGTACCACACAGTTGCTTATCAAAGCTACCCAAGGCTCAATTACCACCCTTGAATAAGAGGTCAGGGTTAAAAGCAACAGATTCAAAAGATAAATTTGGACCTGAAAAGGGAGAGATGACAAAATAGTTTGTCGGACAAGACGTCTGGCACCTTTGGCCATATTTCAATGAAACAGAAAAGATGTTGAGGTCACTGAGAAAATAATGTAAGTGGGCCAGAAAGAGACAGAGCATGGGTGATAGTTCCTTTTTACCTGCAGAATGAAGCAGTGATCTGCTCAGAGGAATAGGAATCCTGTTGATGAAGGCATGTTTCTCAGAGCATAACTAGTCTTACAACTGGGAGACAGCCTTGGCCTGACTCTTGATGTCATTTTTGGGACAAGTATTAATACAAATAACAACAATGATACATGCTTTCCAAGCTGGTACAAAACAAAAAAAAATACAAATATAACAAAGATCCACATGTTTGTGGCACTTCTTAAAGTGCTGACACAGATATTTTTAAGTGAGTTGGTCTGTTTCCTTATGTAGCTGATCGGTGCACTAGCTATATAGAGTCCACTGTTTTTGTGTATTTAAATTTCTTGAAGGGGGGGGGGGGGACTTGACATTCTCCTGAAGCTGTCTGGAAGGGTTCCACAATGTGAGAATCCAAGAGCTGTGAATAACTGGGGCAAATGGTACTGTGCAGATGTAGGCTTGGGGCATGGACTAAAAATACAGATTTCTGGGCTCTCTGCCCTAAAGTTTTAATTCAGTGAGCCTCTAGGAGGGTCCAGGAACTTACTTACATTTTGACTAAGAGGCTTATATGACCTTGGTGCTTATCCCTATGTAGAGTAATTTACTGGTAAGCTAGAGAGAGAGACTGAAACTCCAGAAACTTGGGTATAGGTCTCAATTTGGCATTTGATGGCTATGGGATTTCTGGCACATTATACCCCAATTTTTTCAGCCACTTTTACCCCTCCACTGGTAAAGTGTAGGAGTACTTAGGAAAGATCTCTACACTGACTCCATCCATGTAAATGGGGTAGGAGCTAGTCTGATATGTAATGGGTCCTCAGGCTTAAGTCAACCAAAACGTGGGCTCAAAACATCAGCACTTTTGCCTTCTAGCTGAACCACAGCTAAAGATGTGTTTCTCTGGAGAAAGTTACATAATGTCACTAAGTCTCAGACTTCCCCTCCATGAAATGCAAATGATAATAACAGTGTCCATGGCATTAGTTTTTGCATCAAATGGACTTAACTGTATATAGGGGATAGCCAAAATGAGGCCCTGCTGACTGTCCAGTATCCCTAAGCTGCAAATACTCCTTGCAAGGTCAACCAGAGGAGCTGGTCTGCTGTCCCCTGGAGTTCCTGTGATTAATGAGGTTCATGGAAAGGTAATCCTGCCTGAGTGCTTCTTTGGGCTTGTCCTTTTATCAAGAGATAGTCACAAGAAATGAACTTTTCTGGGAAGGACGTGATACAAGAAGGGTGTGTTCATTGTATCTCCCAGGACAAAATACAGGAACAAATTAGAGAAGGGTGTTAGAGGTCTACATTGTATTTTTCAGAGGAGGGTCCAGTAGGAGGAGGAGGAGGGGTAATGAGTAAATTTGAATCAGTATTCAAATTTCTTTATTCATGTAAGGGTTTAAATAATCACATTTATTGTACGGCAGATTCCAAAGGCAGATTTACTAGTGGATGTCTTCGAACGAAAAACACCTAAAAATGCAAACCCAGGATGTTTAAAATAAACTCATGTATTCTGTTACAGTTTGAGGCAATTATTACAAAGAAAAAAATTTAAAAATCCATTTAAAAAGTACATTAAATGTGTACATCCCTGTCTCCAGTGGATCACACTCTCAGGGGAGTGAGCGGCTCCCATCACTTGCCCTTCCCAGAGACTCTACTCTTCTTTGAATAACGGACAGATCATCACTGGCAGAAATGGTTAGTTAACAATTCCTGTGTTCCCATTCTCCTGTCCTGTGAGTTTTATTTCCTCTTGGAGGAGTGGGAAAGGAGGACAACAGCACTTGCACATTTGTGCATTTACCAAGAACCTAGTTTCCCTATATCTGACCATCTGCCCTGCGGCTGTGTTCCTAGACAGTGTATGATTTCTGAGTCATCTATACCTCCCCCAGAGAAACACAACAACCAAGGGCTGGCCACTAAAGGATACAGGTTATGCCAACTTCCTCGAAATGGTGGTGTGGTTAATATAAGTTAGATACAAAGAGCAAGTGCATCCACCTTCTGTGTCTCCTCTGGCCGCCCACATGGATGTTCCACTCTCCATGTTCCTATTCTATGCTTTTCTCCTCTATACTCTTCTTCCATTCTTTCCTTACACCTCTTTGCCCTTCCTTCTTTTTCTCTATAATAATTTGCCCTGGCCCACCTATGATTTTTGTCTGTATTCTCTCATCTCTGTCTTGGTATCTATTCCTGCTCCCTTTGCACTTGCTCTCATGGGTCTCTATCTACATCTCTCTGCTTTTCCTTTTTTTTTTTTTTTTTTTTTGGTCCTTAAATTTCTCTAGGTATCTTTGTCAGTCATAATACTTTTCTGCCCTTTCATCTTTTTGACACCTCAGTGCCAGGCTCCCCTTCTAATATGGAAGTCCCTGTGTCAATGACAAAACCTGGGTCCCATGCTAATCAGTGTATGCTAAAAGTTAAGCCTGACACCTCATTATTTGATAACTATGAGCAATCCCCAGACAGAGACCCAGAGTGAGGAGGGATCTCACCCAGTGGAAAACTAAACTTGGACTACCTGCTGAAATTCAGATATACTTACAGAGGCAGCAAGGCCAACAAGCCCTAATACCAAGACCCTCTTCTGGAGGGGAAATATGGGTGCCAGTGCTAATGTTTGAGGGTTCTTTTCACTTTAGAATGCCTACTATTTTATTCTAGGATTCAAACATCTTGTTAAAACCTGATGGCAGACTCTGCTAAGTGTGTATTAGGACAGCTTTTCCTCCCCAAATCTCCATGGATCTCAAAGCCATCCAGCTAACATTCTTGAACACCAATCAAGTAAAAGCTGAAAGCCTGCTGTAGATGCAGACTCAGCCTGATGCCCCCTCCAGATACATACAAGGATACACATCCTGTCCTCTTCCTTTCTGCTTTCCAACCTCACCTTTCTAAGTACTGCCTTTTCAAAGTTTATGCTCCCAGTGATCAGGGATGGGGGACCCTATGCTGTACCCGGGCTAACCGAGATGGAGACATTGCAAACTTCCTGCAGATGCTACTATGGAGTGCTAACAGCACTTCTCCTGGGAAGACCGGAAGGATGGTGGGTTCAGAAGAAAAGTGAAAGCACAAACACGCCCTCTCCCAAGTCTAGGCAGCAGCAATGCTCTCCCTCTCTCCAATTTCTTCCATCCAGCTCGACCTGTCCACACACTCACTAGCACATACCACGCACACACCCACACCTGTCCGTGCCTAAGTTTCACAATAAAAGTACAAGGGACAGATGCAGGTAAAGTACGCACTCAAGCAAGGCTCCTGGTACTCTTGAAATGCCCCCTCCTACCACTGGAGTACAGAGCAGCGAAAATGAGATTTGGCTCGAAGCCTAGCCTAGGGAAGGAGAATACCCGCCACCAGGGACCAAGGGAGAAAGCCAGGGCTCAAGTCCAAGGACCATACAAGTCCAAGTCGCCCAGCTGAAAGACCCCTCAGTTGCCTGTATGTTGAAACCTCAGCCAGACACACAAAGGGGCCGCTGTTTTCCTACAGGAGGCATTTGGATGCCTTCCACAGCCCAAATTGGGCTGGAGCTCAGAAAGCCCATTTCCTTGCCCATGTTCAAATGTTATCATGCAAGTGATAGAGCCAGCCAAAGCCCCGTGGGAGAGCGAGTGGTTCCCCTCCAGGAACCCAACTACAGGAAGCATGCTTAAGCCACCTGTTGGTCTAGGTCGGCCTGCCCTATATCAGCATGCTGCAAACCTTCATCATGTAAAAAGTACCCCAGATGCTCCATCCAGCAGCAGGAAATAATTCACTACTGTCTCTTCCTTCAGCCACCTCTTCTGACCCCTCCTTCCTAACCTCTCCTCCTTTGCTCCCTTTCTTTAGTACCCTCGGTCGCCTTTTTCCACATTCTCTCTTAATATTCCTGCAGTCACTTCGCTTTAATGAAGTGCACTGAGCGTCTTCCTAGGGACAGGGGGTTTGCCCATCAGATTCTCCCAGCACGCCCCAGCAGCAGCGGATCTCCAAGCGCTTAAGCTGGGTGCTTACTGAACGCGCGGGCAGGCTGAAAAGCCCCAATGGCCAGTTGAAGGGAATAGTCTGTGACCTGTTCTCGAAAGCCCCGTTTCTCCTTGGGAAGGGTGCTCCTCCTTGGTTTTAGTCAAGAAGGCAATCGGGTTGAGGAACCAATGTATTTTTTTTTCCCGCTGCCAATCCCAGGATAGGTGCAGGAGACCCAACTTTCTGGAGTCTGCCCGGCATCCCTGCAAACTGATATCTGGGGCGGGGGAAAGGACACCACCACTAGCGGGCTACTCACCCTCAAATACAGATGCTTCCCCTTCAGGGGTTCACAGCAGTCTGGTGCACGCAGGGTCAGCAAACCCCCTTAGTGTCTCACTCCTCTCCTGGGCCGCGCGGCGAGAGCTACGCGCTCCAAGCGGGGCGGCCGAGGGCAGTGGATCCCATGGGTGGCGAGTTGGCAGAGGGAGCGTCGCCCGGCTGGGGGCGCATCGCTCCCGGGGCTGGCGCAGGCTGCAGCGGGCCGAGGGGCTCCCGCGGAAGTTGGCTGTGCTGGGGACAGACTTCGGACTTGGCGCCCGCTCCGCCCCGGGTGGCCCGGCGCGTCCTCCGGGAGTGATCCGAGGACTTGCGGGTGGAAGGGAATTGGGGGCCGCTGGTGCGGGCCGAGTGGCTGCAGGAGGCGTCCCCGGCCACCGCCTAGAAGCAGCGCAGCGACATCGCACCGCCCGTAGCCCTCAGCGCTGGTAGGAGCCGAGGGCGAGCGACCCAGCCGGGCTGCCTGCTCCCGACAAGCGGGCGCCCTTCGCTCAAAACCCGGGTCGCTTTAGTCCGCTGCGCTGCTCGCGTCACCGTCCGGTTCCCCTCCGCTGCTTCGCCCGCTCGCAGTGCTCGGCTGGGGCGAGAGGCTGAGCGCGAGGCGGCCGCGGCTCCCGCAGCATGGAGGGCGATCTGCCCTGCTCCGGCTTGGGCTCGGGCAGCAGCGGCCGCCGCCTCCCGCGCGCCCACGTGCGGGAGCCCCGGTGTGCGCGCTCCGGCTGGCGGAGCTGGAAAAAGGGAGCGAGGGCGAGCCTCGGGTGGGGGCGGCGGGGACAGCCTGCACCCCCGTGCTGCCGAGGGCAAGCTGCAGGGGCTCCCGAGGGCGCAGGGCTCCTAGCCTGCAGCTCCAAGAAAGGGGATGCGCAGGGCCCCCTCTCTGTCCCCTCCCTTTGCAAAGAACCCGAGTAAAACACAGGGGAATGGGGGCGGGGAGGGGCGCCCCGCTCCGCAGGATCAGCCCCGGAGCAGCTACGTGTCTCCACGGTCTCCGCAAAGGGACTGTATCCAAGTCCCTTGGAACCCCCTCCTGTCTCCCCGGAGGAGAATGGGGTTCCGAAACGGAGTGAGGGAGCCTGCAGGTTCCCAGGGACAGCTTGTTCCGGCTTGCCCCGCCTTCCTCCCAGAGTAAGCACTTTTCCCGTTAACCAACAGACTCCAAGGGGCTCCTCCTTCCAAAGAGAAGGGAGTAGGCTTGCAAGATGGGCCTGACACCTTCCAATCAACTGGCACATAATTGGAGAGCCCCAACTCTGAGCGGACACCCTTGAGGAGCCCACACATCTCTGTAGTTGAGTCAGTCGGGTGTCTTCTGGGCTCTGGAAACGTTTCAGCCAGGCCCTCCTGGGCCTCTTTCCCTCAGCTATAGAACCAGGTTCTTTCCTGATAAGAGTAAAAAAGAGACTCAAAACAAAACCAACCGACTGTGGGAGAGTTTAAAAATTAGAAGGCAATTCAAAGATGGGTAGTAGTTTAGTGCTAACAAGAAACATGATTAAATGAAGGAGACAGCAGAAGGAATAGAAAACGGGATCTCTACGGAATCAAAATTAGTGAGATGAACATTTGCTGAGCACCATGTGCATTTCTTAAAGACCATCTCCTCCGGTCTCCTTCATCATAATGAACAAATTGAGGCTCAGAGAAGACAAACAGCCTGATCCTGTCCTGTGTGTTCAATGTGGTCAGGCCCCAGTTTGGTTTCCTGCTCCCAATCCACAAGGCAGAGCACAATCTATGCTCAGCAATACTGTGAAGAGGCATAAGCAAAGGGGAGTGGGAAAGAGAGAGGTGGGGGTGAGGAGGGAGAGGATTCTCCCTGGGGTTAGGAAGAAGCAAGCGGAATTTTTAAGCAAATCCTAAAGAGAAGTGAAATCAGTGGAAAGAGCTAACAAGTCACGATGAAGACCCCGGAGGTCACAGCAGAGCAGCAGTGAGAGCTTGTCCAGGCAATGGGAACCCCTGAGGGATTGTGATCCGGAAAAGAAAATCATGAACCCTTCGTTCTAGGATGGTCAATACATGCCCTACACAGGGTGGGTTCGCAGAGGAAATGGAGGAGGATTGCAGGCAGAGGAAACGAAGTGCAGGGCGAGGCAGCAAAGTGGACGCCGGTGGTGGCAGCCTGTGGCAGCGTGACAACAGGTGAAAGCTGAAACCAATCAAGGTCTTCCCACCCTATTGTGAAAGCCCGCTGTATAGCAAGCACCTGGCTTCCCATTGCAGGGATACTGAACGGGAAAAGACAGTGAGAAAATGAGGCCCAGCCTTGGAAACCGTGGGACACCTGTGCAGGACTGCTCTGATGTTTCTGTAGTCTCTTGAGTTCTACGTCCAGCACCACCTGCGAGCTGGACAGCAGCAGCACTTGGGAAAGTACCTAGGCTGTCAACTGAAAGCAAGAAACCAGAACAGGGAAAACCTTAGCACCTCATTGGTCCTTGTCAGCGCTGAACTCACAAAGGAGTGCCTAGAGGAGTTGACCCTGGGTCTCCCTGGGGACGATGTCTCCTTTTAGCAATCTGTCCCCTGCCTGGACCACCAGCAGCAGCAGCACCCCACAGTCTCTGAAACAGGGACTCGCCAGTCCCACTGCACACCAGTTGAATCCAGATCTTCACTGACACAGGCATGGTATGTTTGAAAAGCCTGTCTTCATGTGGTCCTTCCATAAGCCAGTCTTTCAAAGTTTTGAGTGAGGTACAAAATACAAAACACTTCCCGATATACAAATTTGCTTTCTTTCTTTCTCTCTGTCTCTTTCATGTACATACAAACACACCATACATATAATTGAAATTCAAATTGAAGAAATAAGCAACGTGTCCTTATATATGAGTCACTCCAATATTTTCTATTTAAATTATGTTGGTTTTTTGTTTTCTTTTAATGTTGGCCACGGCCTAATTGATCCTGTGATGTAATGGGCTGTCGTTTTTTGTTTTAAAAAATATTGATCTATGCTATTAATGCCTGTTGCCTTGGGATTTGGCTGCACAGGTGTGTATCGCATCTCTAACACTAGTGGATATGAGAGGTCAAGTTAACATGACTGGCATATGAGTTCCTTGAGAGTAAAATTCAGATACATTTTAATCTTTGAAATGCTACTCATAAAGTAACAGAGGTTTTTGTATGTAGTGGTGACTAAGTAAACCAATAAGGAGAGAGGGAAAGATTAAAACTCAGAGATGAGCTGGCTGAGGGAAGGAGAGGATGAAGCTTGGAATGGAAGAGAAAGGTAAGGAAGAGTTACCCAGAACTCGTGTTCACAGAGCCATTATCAACTGACTATTAGCAGAAAAAGAAAAAATTACTTGTTAGATCATCGTGTGTTCTGAACATCCTGTGTCCGCTGGAAACTTTTTTCCGATAGAGTTCTATTTTACTGCTTCACGAGAGTCCAGTGTTGAGGGGTCTGAGCATGAAGAAAAGCAGCTGAGGAGCTCAGGAGGTTTACCGGGGGAAGAAGGAAGAAAAAGATTGCAGAGGCAAAGGAGATCATGGATGATATCTTCAGAGTTCACTTCCCTGTGGTCTGTGTGGTCTCAAGACCAGGCTCCTGACCAAACAGGAAAGAATGATGGCTAATTACAGGGAACATGGAACATTGCCTCTGATTTTACAGTGATACCTGGCAAGTTATCTTTCCCGAAATTAAAATCATTTCTTTTGAAAGCAGTATTTCCCCCACCAAGGGAAATATACCACAGGAGATTTCTTTTTTTTTTTAAGATTTATTTATTTATTATGTATACAAATGAGGGTGCTAGATCATATTATAGATAGTTGTGAGCCACCATGTGGTTGCTGGAAATTGAACTCAGGACCTCTGGAAGAGCAGTCAGTGCTCTTAACCTCTGAGCCATCTCTCCAGCCCCAGCACAGGAGATTTATATTCACCAGCCCATAGAACTTTATAGTGAAGTATATTTTGATTTATTCAATATCCATAAAAGGAAGACCTAAAAGTGAGTGACAGGATCATAGAGTTTCACATAGTAAGAGATTGGAAATGGTCAGTAGCCCAGGCCCTCATTTTTTAAAGTTATGTTTCACTCATTTTTTAGGTTTCAAGGAACTCGGGCTAACCTTGAACTCCTGATCCTCCTATGCCCACTGTCCAGGTGCTAGGGTTGTAGATATGTACTACCACACTGAGTTTATGTAGTACTAGGGATTAAATCCAAGGATTCATGCATGCTGGGCAAGCACTCTACCAATTCAGCCACATCCCCAAACCACAGACCTTCACTTTAAAAGAATCCATGGCATTTATCAGAGATCTTTCATCAGAGGTAAAAGAAAAGAAGAAAGATATAAAGAAAGAAAACGATTGGTCTAGGTTTTGAGCCCTGGATTTCTGACTTAGTGCCTTGAGAGGCCATTATACCTATACCGGACAGTATAGACACAGGAGTTGCTGTTTATTATAAAGAAGAACAAGGGTGGATTGCCTCAAAGGGCTGGGGGTAAATAATGTTTACTTAGTATCTACTATGGACCATTCACTGTAGCAGGCACAGATGTCATTTCATAAAATTGCACACTTCATTTCATTTAACTCTCTATTTAAACGTCCATGTAGTAGAATTTTTTATTTCTGTCTTTTACATGTAGAAGGGAAGCCTTGTAGAAGATAATTTCAACTTTAGAGCAGAATGTTCCAGACAATTCCCAACTTTCCCCCTCCCCAATCTCTCTTCTCTCCCTCTTCTCTTTCCTCCTCCCTTTCACCCTCCCTCTCATATTTTGCTTCTTAGTACACAGTAGATTTCAAGCAACAACTTTCTAGAAGATGGAAGGGCAGAGTCCTGGGTGAGGAAGAGTCCAGACAGGACTATATCTGAGGAGTTTCCCTCTTGCTAAAACTCTGGATGCTTAGAAAGATCATTTGTTTTGCATCAGGGCAGAAATGCTCTTAAGTACTCTGGGTGCACCCTGGTGTGCAGAATCCACAAAGTGGCTAAGTGGTAGCCAGTCACATAGGAAAGCTAACACTCCTGCTGAGAGCTGCCTTGGTGCAGCTTAATGGCAAGTTTTGCAAAAGGAGTTAGGATTCATGAAAGTTAGACACAACAGCTGAAGTTAGTTATGATAAGGAGAGAGTAATTTCAAAGATCTCCCCAGGAAACACAGAAATAGTGAAGCAATGTCTCTGGAAGGGACTAGAGAGTGGGAGGGAAATCCGATTTTATAGTTATCTATTCGTGTGTGTGTGTGTGTGTGTGTGTGTGTGTGTGTGTGTGTGTGTGTGTTTCCATTTCCTTCTCTTGCCATGCTTACACTTGGTTCCTTTCTTGCTAAAATAAAAGCTAATTCTGTCTTTTTGCTCATGTGGTAGATGTCCAAACCATCAATTTCTTATCTTTTAAACTGGCTGTCTCAGAGCCTCAAGTCTTTCCCAAGAGAAAAATCTGCTTTACCTTTCTTAGACTGAATATCTAACTCTGGAGAACTCAAAAGTGTGGAGTCACAGTATCAGCAAGTCTGCTAGAAGCTGAGCCCTCTGAATTAGGCATAAGTAAGGAGAGCGGGGATAAATTTCACTATCTAACGCACTAGGAACAGTAGTGGGGGTGCTACACATGCAGGAGACTACATGTAGGGGGCAGCCAGGGAGACCCGAGGGTTGTCAATGCTTTCATTGGTTGAAATCCCCGAGGAATACAACATGTAGCTCCTTTAAGATCCTTGTCCCCGATGGGCCTGAGCATATGAATCAGAATTTATGGGAACTCGGGAATAGCATCGCAAGAGGCTTCTCTCTTCGATCTGAAGATTCACTCCGTTTCTGGTTTCTGAGAGAGAATGCTGAATGGAAATCTGGAAAACCTGCATCAAACCCTCTATCTGCCCTTACGTGTTATGCAATTTCAGGCATACCTCTGTTCATCAACATCATGGGGTTCTGAAGGATGTCCTGCCTCATTCAGAAAGGTGCTCCCAGGCACAAATGAGATAATATCTGTGAAACGTCTGGCCTTAAGTCCAACCCTGAGCACTGAGCAAATGTAAAGGATTATTAGTTATACAAGAAGTAACAGGCAGGCAATGAGTTGTAGCATTTAGGTTACCTCTGCAAATATCTATTTCAACTGTGCTCTTCGGAGTAGAAAGAAATCACGCTGTGAAAAATGTAATGAATGTGAAATATGTTTATTCTATTTTTACAAGGCATGGTTCGATGAAAAAGACCAGCGTAGTTCCGAAGCAAGGGGTTGGAAATGATACAGTTTTCAAGAAATGAGGGCCTTCTATAGACTTAATGTTAGAAGTATCAATATAGTAATAGCAATAACAATAAGCATGTGAACTCCCTGTTCCAAGCACCATATTCACTGCTCTCCATACAGAAACTCATTAAATTCATATAACCTCATCTACTGCGTTCCATGTTTGTCTCTACTCTGAGAAAAATGAAGCAAGTTCAGTTAAGAACTTACAAAGTCTCAAAGGTAACACGTGGTCGAGTCATATTTACTTCAACTAGAACCTGTTTGCTTCAACGAAAAAAAGTAATTATCAGATATACTGTTCTGTGTTTTACATTCAAGGTTCTATGATGGAAATGTGTTCTCTGCAGGAGACCTGTAACAATCAAAACCATTCAGCCATAAATCTATGTGGTTTTGATGCATGACATTTTTACACTGGCTATGGATGTTCACTAAGTAAAATTTAACTTAGTCACTACACACCTATTAAAATGACTAAAATAATGGCTGCACCAACTATTAGTGTGGCTATCAAACAAAGGTGCCAAGGCTGGTGGAACTACAAAAAAGGTATAGCTTTGGGGAAGGCAGCTTGATGGTATCTTAGAAAGCTAAGCACAGTCTTATTTTGTGTTTGGAAAAAAAAATAATAAAGTGACTGCTCAGGCATTTACACAGTTTGTTTGAAGTCATCTCCACACAGAACCCTGCAGTCAAATGTTTAGGACTGCTTTCTTCACAGGTGCCCCAAACTGTAAACTAAAATGTACTTTAACAAGCAGATGGGTAAATAAACACCCATACTTCCAGACAACATACACATAGTATCCAGTGATCAAAAGCAATGAGCTATCAAACAACACAAAGCCATTCATGAATCTTAACTACATGTTGATAAACAAAGGAGGAAAATTTGAAAGCATTCCATACCCTATAACTCTAATTATGTCACATTCTGGGGGAAAGAAAAAGCTATAGATGTTAAACTGACTGGTAGTTGCCAGGCGCTTGTGGGAGGAGGAGAACTGAATGGTGAAGCCCAGAGGAGTTTTGCAGCGATGAAACTATTCAGTATGTTGCTGTAATTGTTTATAACTAGAATACTGACTGGTGTCAAAATCCAGAGCATCAGAGCACAAGAGGAAATCCCAATACATGCAATGAAAATAAGAGTTATTTGAGGGACCAGGGGATCCCATGAAGGAATGTATTCTTTGGCAAGAGAATCTGACTGTATTACAAATATATAAAGCACCTAAGTAATAGGATTGAAAAAAAAAAAAGGCGATGTACTTAATTAAGTCTAAAAATGAGTGGAGGCTGTCAGATTTAATACAAAAAGGAAAGGTATATAATCACTGTGGTACAACTGGTAAAGTTGTGTCCCAAGAAGTAGAGATAACAACTATGAAACCACTCTGCACATGAACTAGGATTGGAAAGGCATCTAAACGAGTACATGGTGGCAGCTAGGTTTTTACCCTGGAGTGGAAGGCAATAGGAAGGATAAACAACTGCTAGAACAATCCACATGGTAGTGAGTTGAGGTTATAGGTGTTAATATTGACTCTTATTTAGCATATATATGTATATATACTGTGGAAAATCCTTCTATACACTGTGAAGATTTGTCATTGTAATTGGTTTAATGAACAAACTGAATGGACAATAGCTGAACAAGATGAAGTTAGGCAGGAAAGCTAAACTAAGAATGATGGGATAAAGAAGGGCATAGTAAGAGGAATCACCAATGAGATGGAAAAGACAAGTCAGACATACAAAATGGGATAGAGGTAAAAGCCAAAATCCTCAGGGCAGTACATGGATTAATAGAAATAGGTTAAGTTGTAAGAGCTAGTTATGAATAAGCCTGAGCTATTGGCCAAGCATTTATAATTCATATTCAGCCTCTGGGCCAGTTATTTGGGACCTGGCAGTCAGGATAGGAAACGTCCAACTATGTGTGTGTGTGTGTGTGTGTGTGTGTGTGTGTGTGAGAGAGAGAGAGAGAGAGAGAGAGAGAGAGAGAGAGAGAGAGAAACAGAGACAGAGACAGAGTTATATATAAAATGATTATAGATGTATAAACACACATGTAGGTTAGTATGCATTACTTTCATATAATAAGTCCTGAAAACAAATAACATTTTGATCATTGGGCATGCCTAGCACTCAGGACTTAGTTTTTCATGTTGTTCTCCAGTAAAGACACCAGAGTACCTCAGAGAAAATGGTTGATTCTAGAACCAATGCCAAAAAATTTTAAAGTGAGGCCTAGGGCATTTTAATAACAATAGATAGTAAGGGAATGCTCAAAACACACACCACCACCACCACCACCATACCATCATGAAGGTTTTTAACAAACGACAGATTCACTACATTCATACATTCCAAAACATATATAAGCAGTAAGGACTGCTGAGGTATACTCTCAATAAAGACAAACTACACAGAAGACTTTCCGACAAGTTAAAATGCCTGGATGAAGTAGAGACCAGCCTAGCTGGTCTCTGAACCTGGAAGAGGTTCACACCAACTAAGCTGCCTAAAAAAGGCATTGTCCAACCTGTTGAACTACCTACAGGCTGTGCAATGTGTTCCAGATTTCTAGCTTTTGTGGTGGGCGTTGGTGATAGAACTGTGTTGGGGCCATTCCTGTTCCTGTAACTAACCTTAATCCGTACTGCTGTAAGTCACCCCAATAAAACTCACTCAGTCACCAAGTGGAATGTTGCTGGTATCAAAACTTTTGTCTGTCTTTGGTCCCTGTCTAAGATATTTGTTCAGATCTTCTCAGAATAGTGTCACACAACAGATGCCCTACAAAATACCTATGCTGGAAGCCTCAATGCCATCACAGTTTCAGAAAGCAAATGAAGTCTGTAAAATAGTCCTCTCCAAGAGACACTCAAAGAAATGCAGTGTGGTCTCTAATGAGGTCCTAAATACAAAAAGGACAGTAGATAAAAAGTGAAAATAAGTGAGTCAATGGGCTTCAATAATGATGAGGTAGTATCAGTTCATTAATTTGTCAAATGTGGCATATAATATAAAATGATAGTAATAAGGAAAGTACATGCGAAGTATTTTTCTATAAATCTAAAACCATTCTGAAATGAAGTTCATTATTCTGTGTGTTATATGGCTGTGGTATATGTACACATGTCTGTGAATATAGAGGCCAGCGGTAGACACTGAATGTCTTCCTCTGTCACTGGCAGCCTCTTTCCCTTAAGACGGGGTCTCTCATTGAACCAGATAGCCGGCAAGCCCTAGCAGCCATTCTGTTTCTTCCAGTCCCTCCCCTCCCGACAGCAGTGGAATCACAGGAACCCACAGTTGTGCCTGGTAATGTTCTTTCAATGTAGGTGCTGGGGATTTGAACTCAGGTTCTCTCAAGCACTCTTACCCACTAATCCATTATTCCAGCCCCATAGAATTTATTTATTTAATGTATGAAGCAAACAAAAACAATTCTAAAGCCCCAGGAGATAGGCCACAGGGAATACATAGTATTCTTCCCTTGAATAACAAAATATTTAAAATAAGAAAATACAAAGCATAATGAAATTAACTAATTGAGACCCACTAATGAGAAAAAATAAATAAGTAAGTTACTTTCCCCGATATGTCAAGGTCTCCATTCTTAAGCACTGGAAACATCATGCTGTAGTCCAGAGCAATTCTCATGCTCATTTTTCTGCTTGTTGGACCTGTTCTGTTCATATTTAATGGCTACTTAGACGTCTCAGAGATAACATTGATCTGAGCGTTAGAGTGGAATCGATTATTCAGCATGCTGCCATTAAAATGTCCCTTCCTGCATAGGCACTTGCCTTACACACAGGAAGCTTATTTTGTCAACAGCTCAGATTCAGTGGCTATCAGACACAATCTCAACAAAGCAGATAACATCAAACTCCATGAACAGCTTGATTTCAAGTTCCAAATGCTAATGTGGATACAGAAGACCACAGGGCTACTTATTTGTGGGTGGAAAAAAAGATGGAGAGAATGCTTTAAAAAGATGACTGTTTTCATTTATCTAGAGATTGCTTAGTGGAGAAAAATGTGTGTATGGTAACTGTGGCCATTTGAACCGAGTAAAAACAATTAGGAAGTGATTCAAATCCCAATTTCCATCCATTTTCCTTAATCTATTCATTGGCTTGTTGGAGGCCAGCACAACAAAATGAAGATTGCTAGCCAACTCAGAATTACTAAGGGAAAGAATTCTACATTCTGTTATTCACCCACAACAAGGGAAAGCAGGCAGAATCCAAATCCTCTGGACTCACAGAGCTGCATAATTTGTTCACCGATAGTTTCTAAGTAGTGTTTTCTTTGGGATGAACATTTTCTGTAAGTTCTTTTAGATGCTGTTATACTTTTAAACAGAATGAATATCATTTCAACACAAGATATTTGTTCTCCCCATAAATGTTCCTGAATAAAAATTTGAAATTCAGCACAGCAGTGTGACCATCTCGTTTTATTTCTTTTGAACTCCAGAATCCTGTGAGATCAAGTTACATATATGGGCTTTGAATTTTGTGAATTTAGCAAACACAAGCAATGGTCATAAATATAGAAGAGATCACAAAGAATGACTGGATAACATCATTTCTAGGTGTCTACATAAAACTAGGGTTAAATGAAAATTTATGTCTTAAAATTCATTACTCGGCTACTAATAATTACCAAAAAGTAAAAAGAACCCATCAATGATGATGACAGATAAAATATGGTATATCCACCCAATAGAATAGTATCTAATCATAAAAGGAACTATAATTACAACATGGATGAACCTTGAAGACACACTATGTCAAGAGATCAGACACAAAAGTTCACATATTGTATGATTCCTTTTATAACAACAAACCCACAAAGATAGAAAACATAACTGACATGGGCTAAGGGAAGTAGGAAATGGGAAGTGACTGCTGTCCTTTGAAGTGATGTGAATGTTCTAGAACTGTATAGTGGAAAGGATTACACAGTACTGTAAATTTAATAAAAGACATGGTGATTTTTATATTATGTGAATCTTATTCAATATAGGCATATGTATAGAATATAAGGAAACAGTTGGGGAGCCTCTGTACACTGAACCAGGGGATTCATATGATTTGTAACTGTCAGTCGTATTTATGTGGAGAGTGTTTAAAAAGAGCGTGATTTTCCCTTTTTCCTTGAAAGTCAACTCATTATGGATACTCTACACAGTGTCTATAAAACATCAAAAGTATATTTTTAAAACAATTAAAAAAAAACTTTCCATAAGGCATATTTGTAGATGGAGATAAAAATTGATTTAAGTAGCCAGCAACCAGCACAGGTGGGCACAACATTAGTCATGGATCATGTATGGCATCTGAAGATTATGTCCAGAGAGCCAGAATGGTCCACAAACCCAACGGCATAGGTGGCCAGAATTAAAACAGGCCTGTTTTGCAGACCCAGAACATGAACTTGGATTCAGATGCTGAGGACAGATAGCTGAGCAACAAAGAAGAAAATAGAATAGATACAAGATGTAAACAGAAAATTCTTCAGAAACCCAAGATGAAGCAGCATTTAGTGTCAAATGTCCTGTTTGGGTGTGGAGGATCTTTAATTATTTCTCAAAGCATAGTATTTTCTGAGACTCAGTTTATGGAATGTTAAAATAAAGCAATGCTCACCTGAGATAAAGTTGGTGACAATTCACAGAGTTGTAACGTTAACATTGATTATAAAGGCAATTCCTATTGGCTTGGCTCAATGGGGAAAGCCGAGCCAAAGCTGAGCCACAAGCATCTTCTGGGTTATCTCATGTGACTCTCAGTTAGCCCCTCAAGCAGGTGGTGTTCCCCCAAGAGGAGAACTTGGGAACACGGAAGCCTGGAGAAGACAGGGGACAGAGGCCTCACATGTAGTCAGTGGCTAAATTGGTGTTAGAAAATGGGTGATCTGACCACAAAGCCCACTCTTGTCATCACAGAGGTTCCTTCAACAGTTGCAATCCCAGAAGAAACAGGTCCTGAGTAAAGCTAGGTGTCCTATGATCTGTAATTATCTGACCCGGAGAAACTATGCAGAAATCCAGTGGCTAGCCACAGAAGCCAGCAGAGAACCCAGAATGTAAGTATGAAGGAGAGGAAGAGATGTCCAGACTCTATGTGCCACGCTATCATGATTATTAATTACAGAACTATGCCCCCCACTAAACTACTAGTAGACAGAACCCCAAAGTTTTTAAACTCATTTCATGATGCACTGTCTGCACACATTTTAAATGAATGGATAAACCAAAGTTCACCTCTTATGTAGTGGCTAAGAGTTATATTTTCTGCCACAATAGAAAGGAACTTGTACCTCAAAATGTGCATCTGGTGAGGGCTGTGTGCTGTGGGATGTTCTGTATGTCCTGTGGGAGCCCTTCTTGGGTTCTTTGTGGCGTTACCCAGCAGGTCCGCATAGAGGATGATTAGGACCATGGGCCTGAGTGCAGGTGTCTGAGATGGTCTGCACTTGGCTGTGCTGGGGGATGGTCTGCATGTCAAGTTGTTCTGATTGATCAATAAATAAAACCTGATTGGCTGTGGCTAGGCAGGAAGGATAGGCGGGACTAACAGAGAGGAGAAATAAAAGGACAGGAAGGCAGAAGGACTGACTGCCAGCCGCCGCCATGACCAGCAGCATGTGAAGATGCCGGTGGGCCACCAGCCACGTGGCAAGGTATACATTTATGGAAATGGACTAATTTAAGCTATAAGCACAGTTAGCAAGAAGCCTGCCACGGCCATACAGTTTGTAAGCAATATAAGTCTCTGTGTTTACTTGGTTGGGTCTGAGCGGCTGTGGGACTGGCGGGTGACAAAGATTTGTCCTGTGGGCAAGGCGGAAAACTCTAGCAACAGCTGTGTGTTATTTTGATACCTGCTCCCTAAATTGAAACAGGAAAGTTAACCCTTGTGGGTATTCTACACAGTGTATATACACTTCTGTTTACATACACAGCTAACTTCTGCTAACTTCATATTACAAAGAAACTGAGCTTAAATGTGTTTTCCACACTTAGTTATTTTGTAAAATGGGGGGGTTCTAATTATAATCTACATAACTCCTGTCTTCTATGCTCATACCCCTTTCTTCTTTCTTCTAAAGTAGATTATTCATCCCTTAAGGATGGTGATTGTGTACTTTCAGGAAAGGGGGAAATGGAAATTAAAACTTCAGGTTTAAAAATGCTAGAATGCAAATTCACACACAGGCTTTGATTACAGCTGTGTAGAATTTCACCATCTGCACAAAGGAAACAACAGTGGAATCAGAAAACACTTGACCAAGAATGGTTCACAATGGATAATTTTTAACCATTTTGTTTAATTTCATTATAATGGAAAGAGTAAATTAAAACTGAAGAAAATACATCCCTAATAAATCAAATTATCTTATGCCTACAAATCAATAGCTTTGACAGAATCATTGCTTTTGAGCCCTGACTTATAAATTCAGCATAATGATAGGACATCTTGGGTACCAATATTTCTCTGAAAATACGACAAAGATCTATGATATACCAACCTTGAGTCTCCAGCTGAAATTAAAATTCTGAAAATATGAACTCCTCTTCTCCTCCCAGAACATTTAAGCTATCACTTGCTGGCAACTTCAAACACAGTTTTTCCTGTATATAATCTATGAAGTACTCTCTGTCTCCACATGGGTTCTGTCTGTCTAGAAACAACAACACTCCCTTTAACCCTGGAGCCAGTTTTCTTTTTCAAAAGTCAGGTTTGGAACTGGTGCCTTTCTCCTCTAAAACCATCTCATTACATAAAGAGAAGACAGAAATTATGGCCTAATCCCTACCCAGCCTACTCTTGCCTCCTACTATCCTCGACAAGCCATATGTTCCCACATTTTGCCAGCTTGCATTCAGGATTTCATAAGTTTCTTATGATATAGATTTGGTCTCACATGCCTTTCCTCAATTACCAAATTCCCTACTCATTCTTCAGACTCAGCAGAACTGCCTGTGTTTTAAGTTCAACAGCATCCTGCACCACAGTCTAAATGACTCTTATGGGGCTGTGGATATAGATCAGTTCTTAGAGAGTTTACCTGCATGTATAAAGCCCAGGGTTCAGTCCTCAGTACCACCTAAACCTGGGTATGGTGATGCATGCTGTAATTCCAACACTCGGGACATTAGATAGCAAGATCAGAAGTTTAGGTGGCTCTACTACAGCCAGGGTCTGTGTTGATGCCCAAGGCTCCTGTTACCAGCCAAGTTCTGGGGCCATGGTGGTGTCCCAGGGCCACATTACTGCTGGGGCCCATGTGGATCTGAGAGGCCTGCAATGATACCTGGGGCTATGGTGACATTCAGACCCAGCTGCTGCTGAAGGCCATGTCTGTGACCATGGTCCTACCATGGCTGCAGTCTGTGCTGAAGTTTGAGTCCTGTATTCTCAACAAAGGTCACCTAGAAGCCCAGAGTTGGGGCTGCAACCTGAGGCCTTGGTGGTATCTGGGGGTCATGCTGCCTCCAGAACCATCCTCACCTGAGTGGCCAGTGCTTCTGCCCAGCGCCAGCCCTTGCACTCAGGAGAGATGGCCCTACCCCTCACCACAGGCAAGGGTAAACACCCTGAGGGCATGGGTGTAGGGGAGTTGTCTCTGTACCCTCTTCTGAGGTGGTGGTCCCAGTGGCTTAGACTGACCAGTTCAGCTACTACTTAGGCCCACAGCCAGGCCTAAGGTTGGCCCAACCTACATCTACCCCATATAGGACCTACTGGAGCTTGTGAAGGGGCAGGTCCTGTGCAACACTACTCACAGGAACTCCATGACTCCAAGCAGCCACAGGATATCCCAGAGGAGTTCTCATGAGGATCCAGTGATGATGGTGTACCAGAAACCAGAAGCCTTGAACCAGACCAGTGACTCATCACAATGAACATTTGCTAGTAAAGCTGATTGGACAAAAGGGTATACTGTGTGACACACTGCCCCCAATGCCACCAGGACAAATGGAGAGGTGTGGGAGAAATGGCTGGGGTGGGGGTGGGGGGGAAACTAAGAGGTTCTGTTTGTTTGCTTGCTTTGTTTTGATTTTGTTTGATTGTTTTTCTTTTTTTTTTTAACTTTCTTTTGCTGTAGGGATGAGGGGAGGATATGGGAGGATTGGGAGGTGAGTGGAACTGGGGTGCATGATGTGAAACTTCCACAGAATCAAAAAGAAGTTAAATTTTCAAATAAAAAATCAGAAGTTCAAGGTCACCCTTGGCTATATAGTAAGTCCAATGCCAGCTTTGACTACATGAAGAATGCCCTGTTTCAAATTTATCAATCAATCAATCATTGTTCTGTGGTCCCAACACACAATATTTGTGTCTTGATGACTTATTGATTGAAGTCTTTCATTCTATAAAAAGAGCAGTTAACCATTTGACAAGCATATTGACTATACATTTTGCATGCCTTGGTTTATTCCAAATAACAGAAGTGGGGGTTTAGTACTATTGGCCCCATTTTAGTGAAAAGAAAATGGAGGCTCATAGCAATGAAGGAGCTCACCCAAAAGATAGTCTTACAAGCAACAGAGATGAGCTTCCAACCTAAATATTTGAACCTGAATTTTGTGCTCTCCAATACTGTTTTTTTTTGTTGTTGTTGTTGTTTTGTTTTTTTTTGTTTTGTTTTGTTTGTTTGTTTTTTCCGAGACAGGGTTTCTCTGTGTAGCTTTGCACCTTTCCTGGCACTCACTTGGTAGTCCAGGCTGGCCTCGAACTCACAGAGATCCGCCTGCCTCTGCCTCCCGAGTGCTGGGATTAAAGGCGTGCGCCACCACCGCCCGGCCTCCAATACTGTTTTTAAATGCTTTGCAAATGTCAAGTTGTCTACCTGGGAAATTAACTGGAGGCAAATGGTTTGGAGAGTAGCTACACATGCATTTGATGTTGATGTCAGCTGCAGTTCCACACTGAGCCTGAGGCAAACGGAAAAAAAAATCAGTAACATTGATCCTGACTTTAAAATTTGATATGTTTTCATTGGCTTGCATTATTTGTGCTTTTAAAAACAACATAAAATATTATTTATCTTAAATATGAGCTTTTTGACACTTTTCCTGAAATTTTGCACTTCACATAAGTGGTTCACTTGCCTCCCACTGATCCTGGCTCTGCTCTCTACAGGGCCTGCTGTATTCTATTATATTTGTATGTTGGCATATTGTACCAGACCTTAAACTCCTTAAAGGCAATCACTATAATAGATCCCCACATAATCCTGATAACCTTCACACTGTGTCTTTTCACAGTTAGAAGTTCAAAAAAATATTCTCTGTCTCTCTCACTTTGCTTTGGCATAGTGTGATATTTCCTAATGCCTATTAGAAGGCTTGGTGGTTTGAAAGAGAATGGTCCCCATAGGCTCATGTATTTAAATATGTGTTCCCAGGTAGATTGAATTGTTTGGGAAGGATTAGGAAGTGTGGCTTGTTGGAGGAAGTATGTCATCAGTGATGGGCTTTGGGGTTCTAAAAGTACATGCCATTCCCAGTTAGCTCTCTGTCTTGTGGTTGTATCTCAAGATGTGAGCTCTCAGCTACTGCTCCAGGCCTATGCCTGCCTGCCTGCCTGCCGCCATGCTCCCCACCATGATGGACTCTAACCCTCTGAAACTGTAGAAAGAACTCTGTCTTTTATAAGTTAGCTTGGTCATGGTTTCTTATCACAGCAATAAAAAAGTAACCAAGGTAACCTTTGCAATGCAAAGCTGACTTACTATCTTACTGGAGTGTAGATGGAAGTTTTCCTGTGTCTCAAAGCTGTTTAGTTCCAAATAAACACACAGAGGCTTATATTAATTACAAACTGTTTAGTCTATGGCCTAGGCTTTTTACTAACTAGCTCATTCATCTAAATTAAGCCATTTCTATTAACCTGTATATTACTACATGTCTTGTGGCTTTACCTGAGTTCCATTACATCTTGCTTCTTAGGCAGCATCTTCTCTGACCCCACATTTCTTTTCCCTGTCTCTCTCTTTGGATTTCCCACCTGCCTCTCTTCTGTCTTGCCATAGGTCAAAGCAGCTTTTTTGTTAACTAATGATAGAAACATATTCTGGCAGCATACAGAAAGACCAAACCACAGCAATAGAGTTTTCATTTTCTATCAGATCCCAAATCAAATGGTCTAAGACCAGTAAGCCAAAGCAACATTTAAAGGCCAACTTCATTTCCCCTAAATTCTGCCCCAAAGTTTCTCTTCATTTCAAATCTTGCAGAACTATTTTTAGTTTTTCCTCAAGGATGTCTTACAGGATTAAGATCATAACTAATCTAATCCTTCCAAACATGACTCCTGCTGCTAATGAGTCATGATACCGTGTGTGAGTGGGAAATATAGGTCATGGAGTCATTTCAAACTTTTCAAAGATTATCTTCCTTTCTGTAGCCTTTGTGTTGCCATAGCTTTTAAGCCAACTAAAGAGTCTCAGCTGTGTCTACTAGCTGACAACCCAGACGCCTTCAGTTTACTCTAGCTCTGAAACTTAGCAAGATATAGAATGTTTCCATAGGTCAATGGAAAAATTGGGCTGAAAATACCTCTATCAAATGATAGTTGAAAAACTTCAAGTGGCTATGTCAGGCACACAATAACTGCTTGATAATTTTTTATATTAATTTTCTTTTTCATTTAAGTAGAATTATATTTCTTTCTCCCTCCTTCTCCCAGCAGCCTTTAGTTGACTGTAGTTTTTCATATAGGGGTGGAAACCCACAAAGTTTCCCCTCTCAAAATGTTAATAGATATCAACATGTTAATAAAGTAATACATTAATAGATATTAACATTAACATGTTAATTGATATTGATATTGTTCTGGTCTTCTTTAGGCACCCATTTCTAGGAGAGACTGTTTTGCAGCAGGTTTCCTGGTATTCTGGCTCCTACAATCTTTCTTCCCCCAGGTCCCCTTCTATGATGCTTTCTGAACCACAGAGGGAAGATGTGTGATGGAGATATATCACTGGGTCTAAGCTCCCCACAAACAGTTGATCTCTGAATTATACCCACCTGTGAATTTTGTGATAGTCTCCATTTGCTATAGAGAAGCCTTTTTTGGAGACTTGTACACAGAAGCTTGATAAAGAGTAATCAGTATTCAGTTAATATATATATTCTATGTTTTGTACACATGGATGAACTATGAGAAACTCCTCTTTAGGCAGATTAATCATTGTGTCAACACCATAGCATGTACTTGCACAATTCTATGTGGTTTAGTTCAATCACTCAACATTGCCTGTTAAGTCCATGAGAGATGTGGTAAACACAAATTATTTGAGATGGATGCCAGCAAAACCTAGCACATGGTTTTATAGTTTTAGACTTCTTATAGGCATAAATACACTCTAAAATTACAGTAAGAACTATAATTCAGTAAAAGCATAATAATGTAATCATTCATTATTGTGTTATAGTGCTATACTTTTATACAATGGGCAGTCAAGTGAGTTTATTCACATCAACATCACAAGCATACAAGGAATGCATGATGAAAAAGAGTATGGACATAAATGACAGAGATTTCTTGACCCATTATAATCTCTTGCATCCAATGTAAGAGACCCATTGTCTTGCAGAATATGAGTCTGCATTGAGAACTGCCATGCCCCAAGCATTGAGTGAGACTTTAGGGTATAGGTTAGAACAGGTCCATAACAAATAGTTGTTAAATTCAGCTTTATCCATTGCGCATAGTCTGTCCAAGATTCTTGTAGTAGTTTGATTGAAAAATGTTACCCACAGGCTCATGTATTTGAACACATGGACCCTAGTAAGTGGCACCATTTTGGAAAGTTCTCAAGTCCTTAGGAGATGGAGTCTTGCTGAAGGCAGTATGTCACTGGAGGTATGGTTTGAGGTTTGATAGCCTGGTCCTACTTCCTGTTCTTTCAGCTTCCTGAATGCAGATGAAGTGAGATCTCTCTGTTTCCTGAAAACCTAGCTAGCTTCACACTCCAGCTACCATGCCTGCCCCACCATAATGGACTGTTATTCCTTCCAGAACTCTAAGGTAAAGTGAGCCAATTTTCTTCTCCGTTGCTCTTGGTTATCATATTCTACCACAGGAACAGAAAGTAACTAATACTGTGCTCTACTAAACATTGCAGAAGAACAAGGAGAAATAATGCATAGCCCAGGCTCAAAATTTTATTGTGTTTACTCTGGCAGGGTTTAACTTAAAGTAAAAAGGAAATGTTAGCAATAATTAAAGTTGAAAATGGTAAATAAATATGATTTTGTTAAGGAAATATAAAAACATAAAACATTATTACCAATTTGGTATCTGAAGGTCTAGAGGGAAACTTTTGCATGTTTGCTCAGTTACATAAAACAAGTACTTGATTCAGGAAAATGTAGCAGAGGTGGCAATTGCTTTAAACTGAGAAGTTGCAGATTTGCTCACCATCTACACAAGTAATGGTATCTTGGTGCATTCATCCTATTTTCTACTTGTGTAATTGGACTGCTCAAAGGCTAAAGTAAAGTAATCTTTGGTAGTTTGGAAAGATACCTAACAGAATGAGAAGCATTTGCAACAGGGAGACACACCTGTGATGGTGTTGTAGGCTGACTTTGTATCCTCACTTCAGCTTGCCTGGGGAGGTGTTAACCGTAAGCACTTCAGAATGTTCATGAATTTGGAGGCAGTATCTTTGTGGAGTAATCAAGTAAAAGTAAGATCATTAGGTTGGGTCCTAATATAATATGGCTATGTCCTTAATGAGTAGGAGATGTGGACACAGATACATGGGAGGTTGGAGAGGGAACACCATACACCTCATGTACACATCAAGGGAAGAGGTCTTACTAATCCCACTGACACTTTAACCCTAGATTTCTAGACTTCAGAGGAGAAAATTAATTTCTGTCTTAGAATTTTTTAAGACAGGGTCTCATGTAGCACAGAAGGGCCTTCAACTTATTATGCAACTTAAGATGGCCTTGAACTCCTTAATCATCCTGCCTCTACCTTATGAATACTGAGATCAAAGGTGTGAGACAACATGCTTGGCTTCTGTTGTTTACTACATCTAATTTCACTCCTTTATTTTGGATAGACTACACAAACTCATCCAGGAGAGAGTAATATGAATGGTCAAGGAGAATGTTCTGATAACAGTGCAAGTCTGACATTCTAAAGGGAGAGAAAAATGGGGACTTGGGTAAACAGCATCTTGTTGAGTTGTTTCTCTAACAGTTTTGACCAGGCTAACCAAGAGACAAAGAACAAAGTGTCGCAGAGACACCATGATGGGCAGGAATGGCCTGACTCACTTGTGGGGTGTGGATTCCATGGTGTAGCAGGTGGAAGCCTTCAAGTCTTTATATTCTTTGCAGCTGGTTCTGTCCTGAAGAGCAATCTGAGCAGCATGCTTCCATGGCAGCCACAGGAAGCGTGTTTTGAAAATTCCTGGGGAAGCTGTCATTACAAGTAACCTTTCTGACACTATTGCTACCAATCCTACTACATCTACTAAGCCCAATGAAAGGAGAAAAATGGAAAAAGAAACAGTAGTAGAGAGGAAAGACCCAATCATCCCTGTGATTAAATGTTTTACAAAAAAGGAATTTCATTGAGAGTTAAACAAATGCTTCATAATAGGATGTGTATGCTTATTATACATTGTTTTAGACATACTACCACCTATGGATGTTTTCTTATGTTTTCACAAACTGAAAAACCAAGCTAAACAAAGACTGAATAACTTGCCCCCAAATACAAAGGCAGTAGGAGAGTTGTGGTGCTAAGCCAATCTTGATGGATACAGTTACAATAAAATCTAGGACCCCAGTGTCTACAAGGATAATAGAGAAAGGTGCTCTTTCATATAAAACTATAATATTGTATTAGTCATGCTCCCCTATAGGAACAGAATTTATAGAATGAATACATGCATGTGTATATATTCACTTTCCAATGTTATATACTAATATAATAATACTAATAAATATAATATATATGTATTAATTCTATCATATTATAATATAAGATTAAACTGGCTTACAGGCTGTGGTCCAGCTAGTTAAAACAAAGTCTGTCTACCAACAGAAGGTCAAGAATCCAGTAGCTGTTCAATCCATGAGGCTGACTGTCTCAGCTAGTCTGTAGTATACACTGGAATCCTAAAGAAATAAGCAATAATGCTATTGAAGGAATGAAATGGACTTGCTAGCAAGATGAGAGTAAGCAGTCAAAGAGAGAGAGTGGTGTGATCCAGAATAAAGGAGTATTGTTCCACCTCAGAGATCTGGATTAGAAGTGGGTCTTTCCATTTCAAATGGTTTAAGAAAGAAAAAACTCCCTTAGAGGTGTGCCCATCCATTTTCATTTTAGTTAATTCCAGATGTAGTTGACAACCAAGAGTAGCCATCACAAATATGGGGAGTCCTCTCCATTTATAATACTTCCACAACTGGCCTACCACAATGTCTGTCATTAGATTTTTAGCTGTATGTTTTATAATATATGTCTCTAATAATCTATAATGAATCCAGAGCCTTCAATATCAAACTGGGACTAATAGTCACTGTAGAATGTCTGTCTTTAGGGCAAACTATACAATTCTCCACCAGGGAAAGCAGAAAGAACAGATAAACATGGAGCATGTATACCTATTGCTTTTGTAATATACTCAGTAAAGTTCACAGTCAGTAAAGGTCAACAAGTTCTTCTTGGATGATGAATATAATAGAAGACAAACCAAGGGAAAATGTTAAAGTTCATAAAGTTCAAAAGGCTAAGAAGCTTTGCTGTGGTAGAAGTCAGATCAAAATCTGAAATTTCCCTATGGGATTGACAACTAGGACCCTGGACAGCTGCCTTCCTTTGCGGCCCTGTAGTAATAGAGACATCAACATTGTTTCAGTATGGAAGAGGTATTCTAGTTATTCTGGTTAGGAAAATGCATTCTGGTTAATAACGAATTTAAATATATCCTCTGTATGGTTTACTAATTTTCAAACATTAAAGTAAGACAAAATAAGCATCTCAAAATGATTTGTAGTATAAAATACAATTATTCTTTGATGACTCAGTAGGCCCTTGAGGTCACCCTATGTTCTAAGGTCACACTATGAGAACTGCAAAGAAGACGTAGGAGGGAATTAACACATGCTGGAAATCACTTGCTGCAAGAAGCCATAGTGTGACCCCTATGTATCATCTTAGTAATATCTCAGAGACATCCAGTGAGACAGCCATCCTTATTTTATACATGGTAACATTGAACTTTAGAGAGAAAAAATACAGACCCATAAATTTATAATAAAACAAGACACTGAATTAAGACTGGTTTGATTTTTCTTCCTTTGGGGGTAAATATTTGACTAATCATACTATAGATGGAGCTTAAACAAACAACTTTAACAATTTATTTTCATGGCAATAAAACATGTAGAAATAAGCTACAGAATGATGGTAGGACAGCATTGCACTTCAGGGAAGACTTTGCCCAATGTTCCTTATGTCTTCCTGTTTCCTCATTCATAGTAATGCTTCCATCCACACAGTCACAGATGGATGCCTGAGCTTCCTGTGTGGGGCCTTTCTTACATTATGAATCTTTCCTTCCCAAGATAGAAGGCAAAATCACTTTTTCCAGACTCTGGCAACTAAGTTAGGTAATTGATACAAGCTTCGTCAATCAGAATCACTAACTTAGGACTTCTATTCATAAGGGAGTAATGCAAGGGAATAGGCAAAGGATAGAAGCCACTTTCTAATCCACATAAGAGAGAAACACTCAAGCCCCAGAGAGTACAGGGACAGCATCTCATGAGTGCCATCACACACGTTTTCTGTGATACTGAATTTAATGGCCATGTCCAGCAACTGAGACAGCAAAACAGCACATTCCAGGAGAAACTATATTGTTTGGGTGTATTTTTCTAAGGAGCAAAACCTCCAACTTAGCCTCTTCTACCCTAGAAGACAGTCTTATAATAAATATTTTTCCACCAAAAGTAACTAGACAGTTATATCATTTACAAATAGATACCATAGAATAATTATTTTAGAAGAACCTAAAATTTGAAGACAGTAGATAATTTTGATTTATAACAATTTGTAATTTAATATACAAGGCAAAGTATATTTATTTTATTTTATTTACTTTATTTTTAGTTAGTGCATTTATGTGTATATGCACACATTTGTGAATAGAGGTGACCCTAGAGGCTCAAGTGTCAGGTCCCATGGAGGTGACATCACAACAATTGTGAGATACCCAACATAGGTCCTGGGAATCCAACTCAGCTCTCTGCAAGTGCAACATGCACTCTTAACTGACGAGCTACCTCCCAAGCTATAGACAAAACAAAATAAGTATGAATTAAGGAATTACAACTAAGATGCTAACCAAAATGCCCCAGCAGGAGCTGGAAAATGTATAGGAAGATGGATCCTGGAGTGGCTGATTAGGAAGGGTTGAAGAAAAAGTTTGAATCTAGAAGAAACTTATAACTTGTTGATAGCCCACTTATAAGATTCGATATGCTGTCAGAGATCCAAGAAGATGGTGGACAGAGTTGAAGAAGACCATAGCTACAGACATGCCAGAGTTGTAATGGTAGAAGGTGAATAGAAAGATCAAAGGGCCCAAGGGAGTACACATGCAAGAGTAGATAGCTTCTATAAGGCTGAAAACCCAATCATTTTGTGGCAGAATATAGAAAGCATGGGGGATGTTGTGTTTTATATTCCAGTGGGCTGGTCTACAGGCAAGACTGAGCCAGCATCATTGAAGAGCTCCACGGTGACAGTAGTAATATCGACCAGGAATAGGAAGAAGTGCTTTACAGACTGGACTACCTAGCAGCAGGGAGATGACTGACAATAAGTTCAAGTGGTGCTGCTTAACCATTAGCATTAAAACACAGTTATATTACTGCTATTATGGTCCTAGAAGCAGGGGTGGGTGGCCTGAAGAGGCAGTTAGAAGCTATTCAGAAATACAGCATTACCAGAGAACAAGATAGAAAGTAATGAACAAATGCATTACTTAAATTAGGGGACTAGCAAGCTGTAGCCCCAAAGCCAAATCTAGCTCTCCATCTGTTTTTGTACAGTGCATAGAGCAAGACTTTCTTTTGTATTTGAAAGGCAATTGTGAAAAAATAAAGTTTTATTGGCACACAGCCATCCTTATTCATTTTCATATTATTCATGGTTGTTGCTGTGTTACAGTGGAAAAGCTGAGTAGTTATGACAAAAACCTTATTTCCCATAAAGTCTACAATGTTTTTTCTGGCATATTATCAAGAAAGTTTACCACTACACAATCAAATAAATGTCAAAGAGACTCAAGAGATTTATTTTTATAATAACCAAACTATGTCTTGTCTGGTTTTAAAACCCAAAAGAGCTTTCATAAGAGTGTCCATTGATGAACAACTCAAATCTTTAGGAGGATGGATGAGGCGATATGACAGTACGTAGATGCTGTCCTTCTCCCAAAAGGCATCCAGAATGTACAAAAAAAATATGGAATTGGGAATATTCACCTGTTTTAGAACTATTGAACATGGATCTGATATCGAGGAACCTGAATTGTTATCAGATGCCCCACTTTAGAGCTGGGAATGTAGAGTAGTCTAGACTATAAGTAGAATACTGGTCCAGATCTGGTTCACAGGATATCTACTTGGTCTATGGACCCAACTAGTAGACAATTTTCTAATCTCTGACTTTGTAATAGTTACACTTAGTAGTTGGAAGATATCTCACATTAATATCTTAAGACAAAAGCTGTTACAATAGAAAAAAATTGTGAAAAAGATTCCAAACTGGCAAAGATAGTATGTTAAAAAAAAAACAGTATGTCACTCTATGGTAGAATGGGCATAACAAAAATTAACACAGATTTTAAGATATAAAAATACAAAGATAGTATACAAATAATTTTTTCTCATTTGATTAACAAACTCTAGTTTAACCTATCAAAATTGATGATAAAATGCTTGCTGCTCAAACATGAAGATCTGTGTTCAATGCTGATAGACATATGAATAGTGGAGGCTCTGCTCATGGAGTTTCAAAGGGGAACAAAAACTCCAAAAAGAACTCAACAAAGATTGCTCATTCTACAGTTTAGCCAAGACTCAGGCTGCATTATGGCCATGTCCTGAAAATTTGAGTTCAGGTGAAATAAAAGTAGTGAACTGCCAGGTGGCAGTGGCACATGCCTTTAATACCATCACTTGGGAAGCAGAGCCAGTCAGATCTCTGTGAGTTCAAGGCCAGCCTGGTCTACAGAGCGCGATCCAGGAGAGGCATCAAAACTACACGGAGAAACCCTGTCTTGGGAAAAAAAAGAGTAGTGAACTAATTTTTTGTTTACAGGGCAAATTTCAAGACCATATAGTATTCAGACTATGGTATAATTACTACTCATTGCACCTATTCAGATGAGCAGTGAGATCAGAAAGACACATATGCATACATATGCAGTTGTAGACGTATAGGGAACAAAGTATTTACAATCACTATAGAAATTAGTGGCATTAACAATGAGACATTGCATTCTTTACTGGGACAACAATATGATAGAAGTATCTTATATGTGTGCATGCAAGCATCACAGTGAAACCCATTATTATTTTAAAAGATTTACTTCTACTTTGAAGTTATGTATATATGTGTGTGTTCAGCTGTGAATGCAAGTATCCAAAGAGTCTAAAAGAAGACACTAGATCCTCTGAAACTGGAGTTACAGGAAGTTGTGAGCCACCTAATGTGGGTGTTAGGAGCCAAACTCTGGTTTTCTGCAAAAGCAGTACATGATTTTAAATGCTGAGTTATCTCTCTAGCCCAGAAACCCATTTTTTCAATGGATTTAAAAATGAAAATGAAAGGGAATATGGGGAAAGGTAGGAAAGAGGATATGAAAAGGGGTAACAGGTAGGAAGTGAAGGAAGAGAAGGAAAGGGGGTAAGAAAGGAAATTATTTGCTGAGAAGCTACCAGTTGATGTTGAACTCATTGAGAATCCAACTGTAGTCCACACAGTTTATCAGAGGTTTCCTGGGAGTTTCTCACTAAGGATGAACTCTACTAGGAATTCCAACATCAACAGCATTCTAGCAACTGGAAACAAAGGAAACTCAGCAAAACCAGGAACATATGTTCTTCCTCCTGGAGTCATCTTCCAGCTTCTATATTGGCAGAGGTTAGCTTAATGTTAACTAAAAAAGGAGAAAAATATTTAATATCTCGTACATGGTAAAAGTTCTAGAATCACATGCAAGGCAACAGTGAATCAGGAAGAATTCATCTCTTTAAATATTGAATTTCTACATGTGTCTTTCCATGCATATGTGAACATCCCTGTTAAGAAATGTGTTTTCATCTTACAAGACACAGCTGTCTCTTATATAAGTTAAGAGGTCTGGTTTTGCCCTCTAAATCACAGGGCACAAACAAAGTCCTACAGTGTTACATCTGACTGTCTTTGTTACTTTTCTACTGCTGTGAATAGATGCCATGACCAAGGCAACTTATAAAAGGAAGAATTTAATTGGGGGCTTCCCTACAGTTTCAGAGGGTGACTCCATGACCATCATGGTGGGAACAAATCATGGTAGCAGGCAGGCAGGCATGACATTGTAGCTGTAGCTGAGAACTAACATCAGATCCACAAGCAAGAGGCAGAGAGAGGGACTGCACCTGGCATGGGCTTTTGAAACCTCAAAGCTCACCCACAGTAACATCCTTCCTCCAACAAAGCCACATCTCCTGGTCCTTCCAAAACAGTTCTGCCAGCTGGAGACTAAGCATTCAAATATATGAGCCTATGGGGCCATATTCATTCAAACCACAGTAACTACTTTACTTCCTCCTTAAATCCAGACTTCCACTAAATATTCAGTTACCTAAACACAAATCTTAAAAATTTCTATATACAAGAGTAAAGAGGGAAAAGAAAAGGAAGTCATTAGCATATTCAAATAAGTGAAAAATATGGAAATAGTTCTCATTTCTTTAAATAAGCACAAAGGTGGTTTCAATTATCACCTCTTACTATTGTGCTTTCAATATTTCCCTTCCTCTCAGCCACTGACTTTTACCCAGTAAAGGGAGCAAATAAATCCTAATTATAATTCTTTATGGTCCTGTCTTCCTTTGTTTCATAAAGGTTTACATTATTACCTTTATTGGGAGATTTGGCACAGCAAGAAACATCCTCCAAAGATGCATAGGCATACTCTTCAACCTCACTCCATGGAAGCACCATTTCTTCCTGATGATTAGGATCAGCTACTCCAACCTGTAGAGTAACCCTCTTTCCTGCTGTTGGCACAACTGTATAAGGAATCTCAAACGAAGACGGCACCTTTGCTTTCCGTTCAGCAAAACTACTGCTGCATTCCCTAGTGACTCATGCTTCCTTGGGGCACCAGGGCCTCCAAGACAGCAGAGCATTAACAGTGCCAAAGTGGGAAGACATGAAATGACAAGTGGGTGTTTAGGTATGAAAGCAAGAGAAGTCACTCCTATGGCCACCTAGAGACACACAAATCTATCTATGTATTCTGGCTATGGGAAAACAGAACTTTATAATGGAACATATAAGCCAAAACTTCATCTTTCAGAGGACCATCTCCTAACTAATATCTATGTCCTATGTCTTCACTGAAGTCATTTCATCTTTCTGTTAGACCAGTCACTACCAAAGGGTGGAGTGTATGATGACATTAATTTATTCTATACATATCTGTTCACTTCCTCTGTTATAAAGAGAGATTCCTTATTAGAAGAAATGCTGTGTGAAATGTCCTAACAGTGAATAAGATATTCTCTGGGTTTATAGATGCTAGTTATGACAGAGGCATTAATGGGCAGTAAAAGTACATCCATATCCAGAACATAGGTCTGTTTTAGTGAGGACTCATCTTCCGCCTCCCCCTTGATGAAAGAGGCCCAATAATCAACCTGCCTCTTACTATCAGGTGGCCCTCCACAGAATGGTCCCAATAAGACCTCAACACTGATGCTGACTGCAACCAAATTAGGCACTTAATGTTTTCCAATTCTGTGTCCCAAGAGCCTCTCTATCTATGTCACTGAGCTCATGTATAGATTTCATTCCTGCCATTCTGTTCATGGGCCCATTGGATAATCACATAGATGGCTGGAGACACATTCCAACTGAAATCTGAAGAGCGTGCTTCTTCTTCTTCCTTTTATTGAAAATAGTTTTTCCCACATGATATATCCTAATTATAGTTTCCCTTTTCTCTACTCCCCTCAATTCCTCCCTACCTCCCATCCCATCAAGATCCATTCCCTTTCTATCTCTCATTAGAAAACAAAGAGAGTTCTAAGGGATAATAATATAATAATACGATATATGATGTGATATGATATGATATGATATGATATGATATGATATGATATGATATGACAGAAACCAATACAGTGGAATTGGACAAAACAAATAAACAGAAGGGAAAGAGCCCAAGAGAAGTCCCAATAATTAGAGACTGCCTCATTCACACACTCAAGAATCCCATAAAAACACTATACTGGAAGCCATAATATATCTATAGAGGACCTTGTACGGATCTGTGCAGGGCCTGTGCATACTGTCTGTCTCTGTGAGTTCATACCACTTTTACTCAGTTGATACATAGGGCCATGATCTCCTGGTATTCTCCATCCTCTCTGGCTCGTACAGCTCTCAGTCTCCTTTTCCTCAGGGTTCCCTGAGCCCTGAAGGGAGGGTTTTGATGGAGAAATCCCAATTAGGGCTGTGTGTTCCAAGGCCTCTTACTCTCTCTATAATTTCTGGCTGTGGGTCTTTATTTGTTCCCATCTGCTTCTCAATGACTGAGAAAAGTTCTGATCTTTCCTAGTCAGAGTGACCAGAGGGTTCCTAGGGATTCAAGAGCATGCTTCTTGTGTACATGTTTCATTATTAGAACTTCTTTGTTATAGATGCACTTTGAGAGACACAGAAGAAGCACAAATACTTTAAAAGTCTATATCAAATCTGCAAGGTTATCTATATGCTTTTTCCACCATAATACTTTCTTATCAATACTGTAATTATGTTCCTTTCAGTACCTGGCCATCCTGCTGAACACTTCACAGATGGCTGTTAATTGATATTGAACCATACTTATAATCTATCTCTCATTGCAGACAAAGTAGAAAATCACTTAAGGTTTCAACTAACAGGAAGACAGTCCTTAAATACTATGCCCAGGGTCACCTTTCTGAGAATCTGTAGTATTATAACTGTCTTCTTTGCAAGGGCAAAAGTGTGAGACCATGAGACCAACCTGCAATCCAAGTTTCCAGGCTTGTTTATTGCTCAGTCACCTGATCATGAAGCACTCACTACAAGTCTATTGGCATGGACAGTGGTTTAAGAGGGAACATATCTAGAGTCATTACTGGAAGAGCTATGGCTGTCTGGTCCCTACTTAACTGTACCTTCTGCACATGCCTAGGCTCTGTCTCTTATATACCCATCTACCTATGATGGTTAACCAATAAGTCTTACAACTAGTCAGACACATCCCAGTCATGGTGAGCACGTTTTACCAATACCAAGGTATTGGCATACTTATTACTTACCATACACAAACAGCAGAATGTCATCAATATAG
This sequence comes from Peromyscus maniculatus bairdii, assembly GCF_049852395.1. Classification (NCBI taxonomy): domain Eukaryota; kingdom Metazoa; phylum Chordata; class Mammalia; order Rodentia; family Cricetidae; genus Peromyscus; species Peromyscus maniculatus. Next base: position 32,349,227 of record NC_134859.1, read on the forward strand.
CAGCACTGTCGTATTGTGAGGATAATCAAGGAGATAAAGATCATTGTAGCCTACATTACGGAATACAAAGAATAATCAGTATATTCCTAAATACGTCATGAAGATGTACTGTTGGCTTCACAAGAAAAAAAATACCACTTCTGCTGGGTCTTGAAAAATGGCATGGGGAAAATTACCCAAATCAATAACAGCATAGAAAATTCCAAGGGTCTGATGCAAGCAGATGCAGAGATCCATGGTCGGGTGCCAGGCCGAGCTCCAGGAGTCCAATAAATGAGCGAGAGGAGAGATTCTATGAGCAAGGGACATCGAGACATTGATGGGGAAAAGTACAGAGACAACTAGCCAAACTAGTGGAAACGCATGTACTGTGGACCAATAGCTGAGAACCCCTCCCCCCTCCCATGGTACTGGACTAGGCCCTCTGGATAAGTGAGACAGTTGTTTAGCTTCAGCTCTTTAGGGGGCCCCCAGGCAGTGGAATTGGGATCCATCCCTGGTGTATGAGCCAGCTTTTCAGAGCCTAGTGCCTATGATAGGACACCTTGCGCAGCCTTGGTGCAGGGAGAATGGGCTTGGACCTGCCTCAACTGAATGTACCAGGCTCTGCTGACTCCCCATGGGAGACCTTGCCTTGCAGGAGGTGGGAATGGGGAGTGGGTTGTGGGGGAAGGCCGGGGGAGGAAGGGGACAGGGAAATCTGTGGTTGGCATGTAAAATAAATAGAAATTCTCTTAATAATAACAATAATAAAAAGAAAATTCCAAGGGTCATGCTGACTTTGCTCTTCCAGTAGAAGCTCTGTATCTTGGAGAACAACCGCAACTGGAATCAGTACCTATTTAAATTTATGATGGTTCACAGGTTTTCTCCAAGATATACCTGACGTCCACCCACACCAAACAGGAGGGCAAAACGGAGACATAAATAGAGGAATCACATCCTTTACTCTTTACCTTCACAAATCTCTGACGGTGTCACCAGTCTCTATGGTTCTTCCTCAGATGTAGCATTGCTTAGGTGATGGTGGTGAGGAAGACGAGGAAGTGTCTCAGAATCTTCTGCTCAACCCTGTCTGCCCCAGTGGCTCTTATTATTAAATATCAAAATGGCATGAGGACATTCTATCCAGTATATCTTTCTAAATTATACAATTCAGGAAGTGGGGACACAATATGAAGTAAACCTAGGCCTGAACTCTATCTACTATGATGGAGACTTGAAATAAGACTACATCTATAACTTGATTGCCATCAGCCTCTTATTTGATGTCACTAGGAATTAGCATCCATTCAGAGTACATGTTAGTCCCTGATAGATATTTGTATTTCTTTCCACCCACAATATAATAACTCTAGCTTGGCCATAGGTCCCTTAAAGAAGGCTTATTGTAGTCTTTCTTCAAGAAGACCCATACTTCCCTTTAGTCCAGGGCTTATAGATTTGTAGATTGGCCTAGATGTGGAAATGAGGCTGTAACTCACTACCATGGTGGCACAAGCCATACTTTCTGCTGCCAGACATAGGGGAGTTCTACTGTTATTATGTAGGTTAAACAACATTAGAGTAAGCTGCCCATAAATTTTGTTTCTAAAGATAAAATAACCATTGCCAAATGTCTCTGTGAGCTACAACACTCTTACTACCAGCACGCCCTGATGCACGTCATAATAATAAGGCAGCACCACCTTTCTTTAGAAATTAAATATTTCCATTGGCCTCTTTTGCTCCATGACACCTTTACCCCCCATTCAAATTAAAGAGTATGCCAGATTCCCCCACATGCCAGATAAAGACTACAGGAAGAAGCATTTGAGCAATGAAAAGGAATCTCCCACAGCTCCCCTACTAGTAAAATTTTACTAGATATGAACTGGAAAAAGAGAAATTTATATAATGTAGTTCCAATAAGACAAGCAAGGTGATGAAGGGTGGGCAAGAATTCAGAGGCAATAAAGTGATAAGAGTAACACTTACACGTTGCTTCAAACACTTTTTATCAAGTGACATGGAAGGCTGCTTTCTGTGAGGTCACAGCTCATAAACAGTAGGTCCAGGACATGGTGCAAACAGCCCCCAATGCATTGGACTTATTTCCCAGCAGTGTTAAGACTTTTTTAAAAAATATTTGAATTGCAAAGACACTGCACAGAATTATGAAAAGCCCCAGTGAGGAATTACAATGTCAACATTAGAACTGTAGAGAAAGGCCATGCCATTTGCAGCAAAGAACTATATAACTCTGTGAAAGCTTCCCTCATGCTACTGGAACACAGTACAGACAGAAAATTTAATTATAGGACATCTAGAGGCTACTATTTTAGTTATCTTCTCTGTTGCTATGATAAAACACTGACAAAAACCAACTTGGGGAGGAAAGGGTTTATATGACTTATACTTCTATAATACTGTCCATCAGTGAAGGAAGTCAGGGCATAAATTTAAAACAGGAACTGGAGGCAAGAGCTGAGCCAGCAGTCTTGGAGGAGTGCTGCTTACTGACTTGCACTCCATGGCTTACTTGCCCTGCTTTCTTATGGCACCCAGCATGACCAGCCTAGGGGTGGCACTGCCCACAGTGAGCTGAGTCCTCCCACATCATCATCAATCAAGGAAATGCACCACAGACTTGCCTATAGGTGAATCTGATGGAGGCATTTTCTAAATTGAGGTTTCCTCTTGTCTCAAGTGGACAAAAATCTAATTGAGCAGACTTTTAGTGTCTCATATTGTCATCTACCATTTACCTGAAAAGGTAAAGTTTGGAAAGTTGGGAACAGAAAGGTCTGAACAAGAGATAGATAGATGAGATGTTAGAGTAAGACCAGATTTTTAAAAAGGTCTCTGTTTCACATGTCAGCAGCCAAAACAAGAACACCAACAGCCAAAGAGATACTATCAACTAAATACCATGACTTCACAAGATGACATTACCCAGCCACCTGCCAACCCAGTTCTGGCATAGTAAAACCCTAAATGGAGTCACTATGGTGACTTAGATAGAGAATAAACATGAGCCAAATAACAAAAACAGCTACACTGTAAGGCTACTCCTAATTCAAAGGCACAGTCACTCAGCAAAAGACCACACTCAACTTTCTTTTGAACCATATTGAAGAGATGAGCCATTCCTCAGTAGAAAGGTGACTGCATAGAAAACGGGATTCCAGGCAGGAATCCATCTCGAGGTGAACTGAGTCTTCTGGTGTAGACTTGTTTTTCCTTTCCATGGGGCCTCAACTCATAGAGCTAAAGAAAGACTAATAGAACATTTGGCCCACCAACAGCAGACTCATCGTAACTGCTTTAGACCATAGGAGAGAAGCAGCAGGCACACAATCATGTTCTTGTCACATCAATATTTTTTGAAGTTAATGGCCTGCTAGAGTGGCACACTGGTTCTCAGAAGGAGAGGGAGCATTGTGGAGATGACATGCTGAAGATGGAAAATACATCTTGTCTCAGTCTGTTTGTGCAGCTGTGAGAAAAAATCCGAGACTGGGTAATTTACAAGAAGCCCAAATGTCTTACAGCTCTGGAGGTTGAAAGCATCAGGACTGGTGTCTGGTGAGGACTGTCACTTGCTTCCCTGGCAGTACCTCATTCTGTGTCCTTACAGAAATGAAAGGGCAAGATATTCCTTTCAACCTTGATCCCTTTTATGAGTGCTAAACCCATTTCAAATTAGCCTAGCAGCCTTCCACAAGTCTGGGCTCCCAGTCTATGAGTGGCACGGGACAATATACCCCCCTTACTTAATCCTCTCTGGAGATTCCCGGCAGACACACCTACAGGTGTGCATTATTAGTCAACTCTCAAGACACTTCTCAAGCTGAACCAGTTGGCAATCAAGCTTAACCAATCAAACGAAGGTACATGGAGTTATGTACCTTGAGGACATTGCTCTAGAAGCCAGATGATGGGATCAAGTACCCTTTCCCCAGTTTAGAACATTCTAAAGGTTTATCCCAGCTGTAAAATCATGCTTTTTATACTTTAAAACATTTAAGTATAAAAAGTAAAAGAATAAGAAATATATTTAGGAAATAAACAAATAGAGGTACATTAATAGTAAATTACATTTTGCCCAAAAGTGTAATACTGGTAAAATCACTACTAACCTAAAAGAAGAGTTTTTAAAGTTTTCATAATAAAGCAGTAATAAACTCATGAGGAGTAGATATGTATACCTTGATCTGAATGCTACATAGTGTATATGTATATGTCAAATATAATTATTCACATATATAGAGAATCAGTTAAAAACAAAAATGAAATAAGAAACACTTGATAAAAGATGCTCAGCTCATTAAATAGACATAATTATCAATTACTATGAATGCAATTAACTGCTTGAAAAATGTATTAAGCAAAAGGGGTCAGAACTATGAAAGAAGTTGTCAGACCTCCTATAATAAGAGATTTTCTCTTCAATTGGATGATTAAACATACAAAAATGAGATAGAAGATTTAAACAACATAATTAAAAAGCAAGCCTCAACAAGTCTCTGAGAGATTATCTTGCTACTGAAAATTCTTTGCCTCTAATTCAAATAAGTTATAATTCCAAATACTCTAAGAAACAGAAATTAAAAACAATACACATTTGAAACATTAAAAGCACCTTAGAAAAGTTGAGAGCACATAATAAATCAAAATGGAAATTATTAATATTAAATAGAAAATATTAAAAACTGAATGATACACCAAATAAGATGAGATTCAGTAAGAAGAATATTTATAGAAATATATGTAGCCAGCCTCAAATAGCTATTTTAGAAATAAAGCCTAATTGTAAATGAACTAGGCAGCCAGTTTAATTAAAAAGCCAGGAATTCAAAATTAACCTCACATTAGAACTTTGATTAATTTAGTCAATTATATTAAACAATTAAAAGATAAGAATCATGTGACTCATCTTAATAGATGCATGAGAAGTAAAGGTTGACTAAAATTTAATATCTACCTATATTAAACACTAAAAATATTTTAATGAAGATATTAAAAAGTTCACAATAAAGATTTTAGATGATGATAAAATGTAAAGATGTTCTATTTCTCAACATGGTATCAGAGTATACCTTGTCTTTTTGGGGGCTTGTCTTAGTCCATTCTTGTGGCTATAACAAAATGTGTGAGACTGTATCATTTATTAAAACCAACCTTATTTCTCATAGTTCTGGAAATTATAATGTCTAATACCACAGAGCCAGCAGGTTTAATATCTCTGTTTTCTAGATGTCTTGAACACTGCATCCTTCAGAGAAGAGGTGGCTGTGCTCTCACATGACTGAATGTCAGAAGGTCTGAATACCATCACAAGAGTGTAGCTCCCCTGGATTGGTCATTTGCCACAAGTCCTACCTCCAATATACTGCCACAAAGAGTCTAATCTGTGACATGAAAATTGGAGGAGAAACAGCCATGGATAACTGTTTAAATAACCTTTAAAATAACGGTTGGACTGCTATGAACGTACTCAGGGGGCTGAAGCTAGAGGATTTTGACTTCAAGGCATACATAGTACATTCAAGGCCAGCCTGGGTTATATAGCAAGAGTCTGTCTCAAAAAATTTTTTATAGAAGGTAGACAAAAGTACTAAGATGAGAAATGAAAAAAAACAAAACAATACTGTCCACTTCCCCCATCAAAAAAAGAATAACACTCAGAGAATGTGAAGATTATTTTAACTAGGAAGTAATGGGTTTTCTACCAACCCTGGAATTAAAGAACAATTACTTAAAATTCAAAAGCCCTATACATTAATAATTTCATCTTCTTAACTTATCCAAAGGTTGTCATGCAATATTTACGGCCTGAGAAAGTCCATAGCCCCATTCATCTTGAAGGCAAGTCACTGAAGGATGGAAAGTATATTTTCAAGGCCTAAAAACAACATTTATTCTAAAAAAAATTCTATTTCTATTGTCTTCCTACCTGTTTTCTGGGCACAGAGCTATGAATGGGGCCAAAGGCACTCCGGTTTTTGTAGTGGGCACAGAGCCTGGTACACAGGGTCTCAGGTGCCCGTTCTTTCCCTCTCTATGCCTATGGAGCTCTCTGTTGTACAGCCTCTGGGAAGCAGGATCTGGGAAGAAATGCTAGGATAGGTATGATTCTAGGATTACACAGGAGCCAGAGAGGTCACAGAAAAAGAAAACTTTTTAAATGATGTCGAGGTTCTGATTTAACCCCCAGTAACCCCAGAGATTTCTGAGTGCTTAAACAGACTCATGGGTAAAGAAGTACCCATTCTGTGTGGTATAAATTCTCATGCAGAGGGCCACTACATTTTTTTGCAGACATTTGTGATTTATTATTAGTTTTCTCCGGGAGGTAAAAATTGACTATGAGTAGCATAAGAACACAAGCTGAAAGAAAAAAATGTATAATTTAGTTTTTTTATATTGTTGTCTTCATGTCTTTTAGTCAATTCTAAATCATACTGTAGTTTGTATTGCTATAGAAGCTTAGATCTGGGGGAGGGATGTAGTGGACACTTAAGAAATCTCAATTGCAACATTCATCCCAAAGTCTTTGCTTTATAGGCAAGAAAACCAATCACAAACTAGACAAGCTAAATAAACAGAAATCTCTGTAGCAAGCTGCAGAAAATGTTCAACATGTCTTTCTCCAGTTGCCAGCATCTGGTGAGCCTTGCTGTTAGGAACTTTCAGTGGGGTACACTTCTTTTCTTAGAAGCTAGAAGTCTCGATATTTCCATTAAATCTATTGATCTTTTAAATACTAGCTCATTTTTTAACAAAACAAATACTACACAAGTTATACTGAAGTTGTCTGTCATCTGTTTGTCAGAGATTGTGTCTATGATGCCATTTCATGGCTTCAGCATGAAATAGGTACAGGACCAGGACAAGGGTCTAGCCTTCTAGATTCTGATCTGGGGCTCTGGTCACATCTGATAACCTTCCTGAAATGTGTCAGGTTTGAAAGTCATTATATTCCCTTTCTTGTAGTTTCTAAATGAGATATGCCTCCCTTAACCATATATGTTAGGATGGAAAATCTATAACTGAGACAGGAAGGGAAATGTTGATTTAAAAAAAAAAAGAAAGGGTGTAATGCTGCATTGAATTACAATTACCTAAGAAGTGTCTGACTTAATTTTCCATGTATTTAGAAATACAAAGCATATATTTCCAGAGAATGTTTTGTATTTACAGCATGTCTGTCTAGTTATACGGCTGCAATATAATTGTTTTCCTGCTGAGAATTATGGCCGTGAAGTTACTCTGGGTCCTATTACAGCTAATTATAGTCTTGTTCTGGAATTTAAGAGCTCCCCTGTAAAGCTCCCTCCATTCCAGCAATACACAACAGACACAGAGAGCAAGCTTATTCTGCACGTGACTATAGCTCTCAGGTGCCTGATAGGAAATATGACATTTGGACACATAGGGGTATGAATTACCAGAAATGAGCCGGGACTGAATGAAATAATTCCAACTTCCAATTCTGTGAAAAATGGAACACCATTCAACAGAAATAATATATATGCTGATATTTATATACATATGTAAGCTTTTTCCTTAACTATATCAAGAGAAGTTAAGTAGATGTGCATCCTCTAGAAAGAATAGAAGGCTGCGGATAGTCTTCCTATCTTCTTGAGCCCTCCCATGGCCTGAGCAAAGAGTAGATGTACACAAGGACAAAACCATCTCTCTTTAACTGATATATTTCCTTTGGGCTCAGAGTTGAAAGATTTGGGCTCCTTCTGGCAGTGTCACTTTCTCACCTCTGGGATGTCAGCAAATCATTCCACTCAGCTAAACTTTATTTTTCTCATCTATACAATGGAGAAATGGATGCCTGCCCTATGTTCATTCTCATTGCTGTGAGGGTCAAATTGGTTCATGAGATGGAATTGGATTAAGGGAGATGGCCTCTTTTCCTATTCCGAGGGGAGCTGAGAGGCTCTACAGCAGTTTTGAGGGTGAGGGATAAGGAATGAGACATCTAGCAGCCTTGGGCAACTCTCATTATGCAAAGTACTGTGGACAGCCTTTAAGGGTTAACTGAGATGACCAACACAAAATGCTTAGCTAAGTGTCTGCCTGACAGAGGGCCTTATATCCCATATTGTATTGAATTACTGATTCAGCTTTTATTATCAGAGGGTTACCATATATGTGTGTGCATGAATATATATATATATATATATATATATATATATATATATATATATATATATATATGTGTGTGTGTGTGTGTGTGTGTGTGTGTGTGTGTGTGTGTGTGTGTGTATACAGTATTGAATACATATATACATGTACAGCACTGAATAAGATCAGCACTTCTATTTTTATGGTGGTGATATTGATTTTTTTTTTACCCATAACTGAAAGATTTTGTTGAAAAAAATCAAACAGTGAATAAAAAGTTTCCTAAGTTCTAGAAACAAAAGAAAGAAGCTAAATTCAGAACTTCTGATCTTGAAAGTGTCTTTTTCACCATCTTCCCCGGGGTGCATCAGAAGACAAATGAAGGGGATAAGGATGATGGGAAGTTCTGCCTGGAAAAATCCTAAGTGATGACAAAGACAGTTCTCTCTCCACGTTTCTAATCTACACTTGGTGTAAAAATACTTTTTTAATTTTTATCAATGTCAGTTTATATGTATGTGTTTTAAGTAAACTAACAATAAAACCTATGCATGGAAAAAAAGCTGTCCCTTGAATAGACCTCCCACTCCCCCAATTCCACAATCCCAGCTGTCATCAGGTAGTCACTTTTCAATCTCTTATGTGAGTTTTCTCTAATTTACCTTCCACATTTTTAGAAGACACTTAACATTTTCATATACCTTTTATATATCTCTTTTGGTGGTCTTTTAAGTATCTATTGATATCCTTAGTCCATCTTCAAATTAAGCAGTTGTACTTTAAAATTGAGTTATAGTCATGTTCTACATTTTAGAAAGGAATGAATTACTACATACATAATTTATAAAAAGAAGTATTTTCACTCATTCCATAGGCATTGATATTCCTTGCTACCTGTAGCTCCATACCTAGCAATCCAAGGAAGCCCCACTCGCCCATTGTTCTGAGGACTCATGCTCCCCATGTCACTCAGTATCATAACTGTCCTTGCTTAACACAGCACCACTAAAAACCCCTCCAGAGGCCATGTGGAGACCATTGAGTGAGCGAGGGAGGGAGGGAGAGAGGCAGGGAGGGAGGGAAGGATGGAGAGAGGGAGTGCGTGGCTCTGCACATACCGCACTTCACATCCAATGTCTTCTGCAGCGACCAAGAGTCACATGTAATTAAACAGAGGCAGTATGTAATGCCAGGAACTGGATTGTGCTTTCACCTCATAGGTTGCCTTTCTACATAGTTGTCTCCTTGGCTATACAGATTTTTTTTTTTTTAGTTTTGTTTGGCCTCATCGTGTTATTGTTACCTATGCCTTTGATGACATATTCAAGAAGTCATTGCCAAGAGCAAAGTCATAAAGATTTCATCCCACAGTTTCTTCTAGGAATTGCGCAGTTTTCAATCTCACATTTAAACCTTCATACATTCTGAGTTGACTTTTGTGTGGTGTCAAATAAGAGCTCAATTTCATTGTTTTGTGTATACACACCCAGCTTCATCAACATTTTTTTAAGGTGACCATCCTCTCACTGTGGGGTATTCTGGACTTCCTTGTTGAGAATTCATTGAATCTCTCTCTCTTTTTTTTTTAATTGAATATTTATATATTCTTTAATTTTGCACAATGACTTTTCTTTTTTTTTTTTATTTTACAACACCATTCAGTTCAACCTAATAGCCACAGATTCCCCTGTTCTCCCCTTCTCGCCCCCTTCCCGCTCCCCCCAGCCCACCCCCCATTCCCACCTCCTCCAGATCAAGGTCTCCCCCGAGGACCGGGATCGACCTGGTAGACTCAGTCCAGGCAGGTCATTGAATCTCTTGATGTAGACTTGTTTCTGGCCTTCCTGTTCTAGTCCATTCTTTTATGTACCTGGCTGCATACCAGACTATTTTGATTAGTGTGGCTTTATAAAGCCATGTTTAACCATCATTATAACATGTTAGTTGTGAACACTAGTGGAGTACAAATCAGCAGATGGATAAAATGAATAAATAGAGAGGATGTGATATGTGATTCTGGAAAGATAAGGTCTGCATTCTTTTTGGCAGCTTGCTGATAATACCACCAGATTAATAGATCCAAATCTTTTGCCTTTATTCTCTGTCAATGAATTAGAAAATTCATAACTATATGAGAGAAATCTGAAAGTACAATAAAAGATACAAGGGAAAATGTTGTGCATTCAGAGAATAAAAATTCAAATCTCTGATCTTCTAGGCTCTAAAGATATGAATTTAGGTGCATTACAAATTTTTCTGATACAACAATTTGTACATCCATAATGGTGACAATGACCTGCAAGAACCTGTATGCACTATAAAACATGATCCAAATATTCATTATTATTTCCCATTATGGTTCCATATTTATAAATGATAACTTACAAAAGCTGAGTTCTGAAACATTTCACTCAGTTCGGCCAGAGTTGCATGAATTCTGTCCTTGATCTCTGATGTGCTTTGCCCCATGCCTCCATCCTGATACACCATAGAAACGAAGTGGCCATGTCACAGAACAGTGGCATACACATTTCCAACATGAAATGTCAATGAGTCTCCAAGATTGAAGCATTAAAAATGTATACAGAACTACTGTCATACAAAGACGGTAATACTAGCCCATTCTTTTAAAAATAATTGCTACTGTTCACTCCAATAGAAACATGTATTACTATAATCTGTGAAAATGATTCTAACTTCTCCCATTGGTACACAATGGGAAACAAACATCTTAATATCGATCTCAATTTTTATGTGCAAAAGTAAAGCTGTGTTTATTCTGCCAACATATTGCTTTAGCTTTTTTCAAAAGATATGAAACATACAGTACCATCTGCAATCCAATTTATTATATGGAAGTTGCACAATTATGTACATTTTTTTTAAATGCCAGTTAACATTTGGGAGAAAAGGAAGGCATTGGCTCTATGAAATCTCCAAATGATTTAACCTTCACTGTTTTTTTCTTAAACCTTTTTCCCTCTGCTTTGTCTCTGCCCACCCTGCCAGCTTGAGAGCAATATTCTATCATCTTGTCAACCCCCTGCTAGGTGAAGCACATCTGTTACAAGATGCTAACTTCAACCAAGGGCTGGGCTACAGACAGGGCTTCTTTTGGATATAGATTTAAGCCCCAAGAAGAAATCACCAATTCCACATTACGCAGCACTTTATAGCAATGATAATCACTGGCATTTTTCGTGGTGCTTTACAGACACATTCATAGTGCTTAGCAGCTCAGGTTTGGGAATTACTCTTCATGGGCTTGAAATATGACTCTTCTTGGACAAGATACCCAACTTCCCTGTGCCTATTTTCTCACCTGCAGAAGTGGGATGATGACTTTATCTAGCACACAGAGCTTCAAGGACTGCTAAGCAAAATGGCCTAGCATAGTGCCTGGCACACATGTGATATCAATTTATATCTATTAAATATGGTACCATCACCATTCTTGCTAGTTTACCAGTCCTGCCAAAAGCATATGACTTGCCCCCATTTTTTTGAAGAAGAAGAAAAAAAAACCCCAGAATCTGAATGTCTAAATGGCCTGCCAATGGTCTCATCCCCAATAGATATTACTAGAGATTAACAAGACTAAAAGCTAGATGAATTTTTTTATAGAAAACTGAACTCTTCCCTATTCAGATGTATGTGCTCTTCTTTTAGAAAGAACAAAAGTGACAAATGATGAGGAGAAACAGGAAATAAGCTAAGGATCAGACTCAAACTAGGAGAGTTTGCTGTGCCCAGTACTTTCACTCAGAAGTGTCGCTGAATTTGGTGAGTCTCTGTGTATTCAGCAAGTGCATTAAAAGTGTAGTTGTGAAAGAACCCACTCACGTACCTGTATTGGTGAGCACGCAGCCTAGGGAAGAGGCAATAGACAATGATCAACAGCAAAGATGTAAATATGGTAACATCATATAGTCAAACACCTGTGTCCAACAGGAAACAGTGGCATGAAGTAAAAACAGCATGGTCTCTAAGAGAACAGGGTCTGGATCCATTAAATGTGATCTGGGATTTAATTGTGGCCTTTCCCCCATATGCTTCAATTTTCTCATAGAATTGTTTGAGGATTCAGTGTGTATACAGAGCTTAGAGTAGGACCAGCATACAGTAAGTGCTCTACAAGGGACTTTCAAGGTGATGAATGTGAGTGTCATGGGACCCAAAGGACGAGTACTTTTCTAGGTACAGAACAGCAGGTGCAAATGCTATGGCAAAGGCCGAGCTTGAGTCATGGAAGAAAAGAAAGGAGACCATGGGGTTGAAGCCTAGTAAGCAAAGGAGGGTGGCAGCTTATACGGTTTATTGTTTCTATTAGAGAATTAATAGTAGCTCATTTACCTGAATTAAGGGGCTGAGCTAATAATATCTGAATGTTCCTTTAGCTCCAAGACCACTTGACAATAATGTAACTTACCTGCTAAGAGTAAATAGATTCATTTGTCCACAGTGAGCAAGGTCCAGGAAGCACCAGCCACCTCCTCATGCTTCCTAAAATCTACAGCTACTGGAGATGGTAAGCAGAGTCCCTTAACCTTCAGTAATGCTTTTCTTCAGAGTAGGACCAGTTTGGCTGCAGGAGAAGCAAGTAACTGTCCTAGGCATCATTAGCATCAGTCTTTCCAGATTTTGTTCAAGTCAGTCCCTTTGATATAAGATAGCATAGACACATTGAGTTCCAGCACAAGTGATGATGTAAGAGATCCTGGATACCCTTGCCCCAAGAATATTCCAGAATAAGACCCTAGTGTCTACACTGAGCAGGGTAATGAGCCATCTACGTGATCTGGAGCCTGATCTAGAAAATGAAGACAGATGAGAGAATCTCCCTCATAAGTCAAGGGGGAAGATACAGTGAGACAAAGCACAGAGGTTGGCACCAAGAATTGTTCAATCAGTGAGCACATCTTGAAGATCTGAGAGCTAATCCTTCTTTGTGAACATAGGAGGAAAACACATCCACCTGGGCTGGCTTACGAATGGAATGTGGACGGTGTTTAGAACAAAAGAACAAAGCATTGAAAAAAATCGCTCCTGTTCCAGGCTTTCTGGAAAGATGGGCAGCTGAGGGGTGGTTGTCATAGAAACCCCTCTGCTTGAGCTCTAGCATCATAAAGACATGGGTTTGAGTCCACGCTCTGTCTGTCTTATTTGTTCCATCAAGGAATTAAGTTCCTCATGTACAAATTCAAAGTAAGTGTATTCAATATCCAAGCAAAATATAAACAAAGGGATATAGTGGATGAGATGTAAATGGTAAAACTGTTAGTTCATGTGTAACTGTGCTTATCATATAGTTTTGTGAATCAGAGATTCAAGCAAGACTTTGCTGGGTGGCTCTCACACTCTCCATGCCAACAATGCTATCATTCTACGGTTTGAAGAGCCAAGAGGACTTCATTCATATGCCTGGCCCCACTTCCCCCCCCTCTAAACATTACATTCACTTGGACACTGGAGCAAGGCATCTGGATGTTTTACATGGAGTCCCAGGGTTCCCAGAGACCAAGAAAAGCTGCAAGTTGTTTTCAAGACTATGCTTGCCTTATGCCATTTTCATTTAAGGCCCATGTTCATTGTAATAGGAACAGACTTTACCTTTTGATGGAAAAAAAAGAGTCAAAAAATTTGGGGCCAACTTTAGTTGTCCATAGTACCTAATGCTAAGAATGATAGGAGTTTTGGAGTGTGGCCAATTAAATGGAGAAGATGTTATTGCTCTGGAATGGGCTTCTTCCAGCCTCCTCCTCTGCCTTATATTTACAGCTCTGCCTTGATTAAGACTCACTCCTTAGTCAATGACAGGTGTAAGCCATCTCACTAACTGACATGCAAAATGATAATATTTTGCACAGCACCTTGATTGCATCATTCATCCAAGAATATTCAAGTCCTCTGCAAACAATAATTAAGCCTCAGGGCCCCCAAGTTGCTCCATTATCTTGTCTTTGTAGAGAGGGATGTTGTGAGCCCAGGAGAGTGAGCTTGCCAAAGTCACAGAACTGAGTGACAGAGCTGAGAAGGAATCCATTCATAGCATCAGCCACTGAGGCTAGGTGTTCACATTCCTTACTGCCTCTAGAACTGCACCTAGAAATACAAAGAAGCCCCACTTTTTCCATCATCTTGGGGACTCATGCTCATTGTGCCTCTCAATATCATGACTGTCCTTGCTTACCACCGCACCTCTTGAAAAGAAACCTCTCCAGAGCCAGATGGAGTCCATCAAGAAACCAAGGAGATGTGCACATCTCTCCCTTCACTCTCAATGTCTTCTTCGATGACTCAGGGAGTTACGCACGATTAAACAGAGGCAGTGAGCAATGCGAGGCTCTGGGTTGTGCTTTCATTCTTCACTGGACATAGCTCATTTGCTTTGCTGTCAAACAGCAAGAGAACCTAGGAAAGAGAAAGGGGAAAAATTATGCTTTGGGGGTAGGGGAGTGAGAAAAACTAAATGATATGCCACTTTCAGAATGTATCATTAGCTTTTGGCAAACTATTGACTCTCGCCTGGTCTTTGTCAAATCTTGTAAAGGCAGTGCTATGGCAGCTGTTAATCCTGGCTAGAGTCATTTAACTTGTTAGATAAATTGGAATGGGATCAGATGCATCACCTTGTCAGCAGGACTTCTCCTCTCTGCCAGCCTCCTTCCCACTTCTCCTGTGTCCAGACCTACCTTATTAGTAGTCACTTTTTAACTGTTTCTAATACCTACCTCCAGTCATGCCATCTCACCGACTCTAGTTTAACTTTTTGAATTGCTCTTTTAAAATATGAGTTAAATAAAGGTCAGCAAACGTTTAGCTTAACACCTTTGAGTTATAAGTAAAGACACATACATCAAGATGGCATGGTGATTTGGATCCCAATTTGGGATTCAAATTGGACCCAATATTTAGCCTCTCTCAACTTGAATTTTCGTATCTATAGAAAGTGGTTAATAAATAGTCCCTACTTCTACATCTTGTTGTTGAAAGAGCCAAACAGAGACAAACACAAAAAAATAATGGTAGTTATGAACGATATCTCTGAAGAAAACAGTTAGTTGATATCATGGCAAATGAATGACAAAAAGAGAGAGAAAGAGTGCTTGTTTTGGTCCCTCAAATTTAAAACATATATAATACACAAATATATCTTATATTTATATATAATAATGTATAAAATTTATTTATTTACTTATTTATTTTAGGTGATGAGTATTTTGCTTGCATGGATGAGTACTACATGTATGCAGTGCCTGTAGTGGCCAAAAGAGCGAGTCACAACCCCTGGAACTGTAGTTATCGATGGTTGTGAGCCACCATGCAGGTGGTCAGAACCAAACCTGAGTCCTCTGAAAGAGCAGAAAGTGCTCTTAATGGCTGAGCCATCTCTCCAGCCCCTTGACTTTTAATAGCTGCTTTATCAATTCCTTCTGTAAATATTTATTGTGGGACATATACTATGCCCCAGGTATTGTAATGTGCACAAGCATCAACTAATGAATAAGACCACCTTGCTACTGCTCCACCTGGAGCTTATAGTCTGGGAATAGAACAGAATTTTCACTTATTGCAGCTGTGTTAGGGAGAAGAGTGGAGGGTGTTGATAGAAAATTGTCGGGGAGAATGATTTCCCTGGGTCAGGGAAGTGAGATAAGAAGTCTGCAGGGAAAAGACATTTAAGTGAAGACGTTAAGACCAGAGTGTTTGTAAGCTTCATCAAGGAGAAGGGGGTGGGAAGGCATGTGGCACAGCAAGATGAGAAGCAGTGTGATAGGTTCTCATCACTGAAAAGAAGCGACTGCCAATACAGTGTATTCATTCTACTGCCTCAGCCCTTCCCATGTCACTAGCACCCCACTAGACCCTGTTTCTGCCCAGAAGAAAGAATGTCCTTTGTTTCCTAGGATTCTTGGAAGCCCTATGTTAGAAATAGCAAAGAAACATTCTTAGTAGCTCTCTAAATAATAATATTTGAGCAAATGCCATGCATGAAAATACTGACTTTCTTTAAGTGAAAAATGATTTGAGAGTGATATGACATGTGATGGCTTGCTGAAATATGACAGGTTTATCTATCTTATTGCACTGCTCTTATCTCTCAAATACAAGTTGGGAACTCAGCAAGTTACCCCTGAGAGTGAACACACTCATATTCAAACATAAAGAACAGATGGCTGGCCATAATCAACCCTTATTCTGGCCTTCAGACTGTGTATCAGTTCTGTTTCCTCAAGCCACACCCTGCATCTCCCATCTCAGAGCAGCATTGGCCTCAGCTTTGCCTTCTATTCTTAGCATTTCTCCATCAACCATCCTCACCTGAACACAAGAGTGCAGGTAGCACACGGGATCCAGTCTGAGATGGATCTCTCCTAGATCAAGAATTGGTAGAGCCTGAAGAGTTGCTCACTGATCTTAGACAAGCAGCTTACTACCTCAAATAAAATGTCTAGCACTGCATTCCCACACTTTTGGACCCCATTGTTTGAATATATATAGAAGATTTACTAATGTTCTACCATTACTAAGAAAGCCCCAGGAAACAGCTCTGGTTTATCTGGCTTTGCAGATAGAAGATATAAGAAATATGACACTATAATAAATGTGAGATATGACCATTGCTTTCAAGGATCATACAAACCTGTAAAGGAAATCAAACAACTGATATAATAAAGAAATCTACACACAATAGTCAGTTTAATTCTCCCAATAGGTATGAGTTGCTCTTTGTCCTGTTTTTAGATGATGAAAGGGTGCCTATGATCATATTAGATAAAGTTGGGAATGAAGTTTATGCTGTATTATTCTGAAACATGCACAGAGTCAGATTAGAATACATAAAATGACACCTTGTACCCATAAGCACATCAGAAACAGGAAAAAACAAGCAAAAGTAACCAAATAAAAGAAGTCCGAGACTTTGAAGACTTGGGAATGTTAGAGCAGTATTTCTCAGCCTTAGCATTACTGACATGTTGGACTAAGTGGTTCCTTGTGTTGGATGTGCATGCATTCCTGGCTTCTGTCTACTGAATACTGGCAGAAACCCCAGATCATAAAAATAGCAACATCAAAAGAAACTCTAGAAGTTATCAAATGGGCTTTGGGGAGAAAAATCCCATCTCATTGACAACTCTGCAGTAGAGTCAGAGAACCTTCAGGGCAGCAAAGTCCAGGGGAAGACACATCATGTACGATCAGGAGGCCAGATCATGCTATAAAAGCCAATAGTTGAGAAAAGGCTGGAGTGGAGTTGGAACCAGATTCTGGAAGGTTTAGAATGCCAGGTTCTGATAGTAGAAGCTAAGAGCTAGTATATAATCTAGAGACTAAGAGTGACATCTGTTCTTCTTCTTCTTCTTCTTCTTCTCCTCCTCCTCCTCCTCCTCCTCCTCCTCCTCCTCCTCCTCCTCCTCCTCCTCCTTCTTCTTCTTCTTCTTCTTCTTCTTCTTCTTCTTTTTCCTTTCTGGCCTCTGTGCTGCTCCCTGAATATTTCAGGCACATTCTGGTCTCAGAATATTTGAATCTTCTCTCCTCTGTCTTGAAAACAGCAGTTCTCAACCCATGGGTTGTGATCCCTTTGAGTCATTTTGTAACAATAAAAATATATCCTGTATAGCAGATATTTACATTACTATTCACCACAGTAGTAAAATTACAGTTATGAAGTAGCAATGAAAATAATTTTATGGTTGGGGATCACCACAACATGAGGAACTGTATTAATGAAAGCATTAAGAACGTTGAGAACTACATAAAAGTTTCCCAAAGGACACTTCTCATCTTCCTCTGTTCCCCACTCCCCAGTCTGAGCTGGCCTCCAACTCACAACCTTCTGCCTCAACCTCTTGAGTGCTGGGATTGCAGATGTGCACCACCACAGCTGGCTCCTTCATGTTTCTGTCCAGATTCTATGAGTGAGGCCAGCCATTTCTCTAAATTTCTGTCCCCTATCCTATTTAGTTTACTTTCATACATCCGCTTTTCCTTCATATCATCCCCATGGCATCACAAAACCATATATGTATGTCACTTTATTGTCTATCTGCTGCAGGTAGAGTGTGAGCGGAATGAGGTCAGAAACCATTCCTGAGCCTGTGTTACTGCGAACTTGATACCAGAGACACTTCCTAGTACTCAGTAAATATTAAATTAGCAATTGCTGTGGGATGTTCTGTATGTTAAATGTGTTGCTCTGATTTGTTAATAAATAAAACACTGATTAGCCAGTAACCAGGCAGGAAGTATAGGCGGGACAAGGAGAGAGGTGAATTCTGGGAAATGGAAGGCTGAGTCAGAGAGATGCTACCAGCCACCGCCATTAGTACCAACATATAAGATACTGGTAAGCCATGAGCCATGTGGTATAGATTTATAGAAATGGGTTAATTTAAGATAGAAGAACTAGATAACAAGAAGCCTGCCACGGCCATACAGTTTGTAAGCAATATAAATCTCTGTTTGTTTACTCGGTTGGGTCTGAGCATCCGTGGGACTGGTGGGTGAGAGAGATTTGTCCTGACTGTGGGCCAGGCAGGACTGGAGAAAACTCCAGCTACAAGCAATTATATTTTCAGGAAAAATGTTTCTCTAAACCCAGGTGCTACCTTACCCAGTCTATAAACAGAAGGTCTTTATATATTTCAATTATCATAAAATATAGTCTGATACTAGAAAAATAGTCTGATACTGATTGAATAAGAACTAAGGCACTTATGGGTTTAGGAATAGAGACTCCTGTGACTCAACTAGTTTAAAGGCAGTAAATTGGAGAATCTGTGTACTAGGATGCCAAAAGTGCATTTAATGCACCACAGAGATTATAAGTCACCTGACAGCTGTTACATTTGCCACTTGACTCTATTCTTGCTCTTTCTTCATAGCTTCACTTCTTAGGAAGACAAGATCAAATTTCTCAGGCATGAGTAAGCATGGGGTTGCAGGGCAGAATGTTCTGGGATGCCCTAATATGCCAATTGAGACAAAAATGTCACAGTGTATTGACACAGATTGTGAATGCTCAAAGGCATCTTCAATGTGCAATAGGGTAGACAAAATTTCTTCCTCTTTGTCCAGCAAACCAGGTAATAGAATTTTAGAGATATGCATAGGGCCAACATACAGGCTTGTTCTATGATTTCTACTGCTCTGTTCAATGAATTTTATCAGTGCCTTATATTTTGCTAATTCCTTTAATAAAATTTTATGACATGCATTAGAATAGATGGTAATATTTATGTATTTAGATCACCAAAACCAACAGGCAACATGTAGCAGCACAGTTAATTCTAAGGCTCTGGAGTAAATGCCCCAATTCTCCCAAACTCTCCATGATTTTTAAATAAATGAGCTAGCTTACAGGAGTCTCAACTTACCAATCTGTGAAATGAGTACCACAAACAACCATTTGGTGAGTGTTCTGGTGTTTTGTGGATTCCATTTCATTATCTCTGCAAATACATATGGTTGGCCACCAGCTCACCAAATTCAGGCCTTACCACTAGGAATCAATGAATGCCAGAGAAATGTCTTGTAATCCACATTCTTAACCCAGTGCATGGTATAGTAGGAATCCAATATCTATTCACTCTATCAAATAAAGCGATCAATAGTAGGGATAAAGATGACTTTCTCATGCTAAAATAGCAAAAGGGATGAATGGTGGTGGTCAAAGTAACCATGCCATTGACAGATAGTGAAGTATGAATTGCTAAATGGTCTTATTAATAAAAAAATAATCTGGAGCCAGATATTGGGGTGAAAGCTGAAAGATCAGAGAAACAGAATAAGCCAGCTACAAGTTCTTACCTCTATGAAATCCTCAGTCTCAAGAGAGTGAGTTCCTGTTTCTTCATGCCTTAGATACCTTTTCCTCCCCAGACATCACTTCTTGGGATTAAAGGTGTGTGTGCTTCCCAGTACTGGGATTAAAGGTGTGTGCTATTACTGCCTGGCTCTGTTTCCAGTGTGGCCTTGAACTCACAGAGATCCAGGCAGATCTCTGACTCCTGAATGATAGGATTAAAGGTGTGTGCCACCACTGCCTGGCCTCTATGTCTAATCTAGTGGCTGGCTCTGTCCTCTCATCCTCATGCAAGTTTATTAGGGTATACAATAATCACCACAAGATAGACAACAGCTAAACCCAAGTTCCTGTCTTCCTGCCAGTTCTGTGCCCCTAATTGAACACTGATTCAGCAGTCATTGCAAGTGAACAGGGATGGAAGACAATTTATGTTACTCATGTGAGCCTTGCCTGGGAACAGTCTGTATAGGTAAAAGTGAAATTGTAAGCAGATGGCTCTGAGAAAAAAAAATACACTGGACCCCATCAGCCAGTTCAGGTTCTGTCCTTGTCATCCCATCTCTCTCTTTGCTGCCATTTTGCCAGAAGCCATTCACGTATTTGTGTTCTCCTGACACAATCTGATTCCAGTCTGATGATGCCCTGCCCCATACAAAGGTGCATGTCTCTAGAGTAGGAGAGGATTTGGCTGGTGAACCTCTTAGCATATTCTGTTCAAAGAACAAAGGTAAAGGGGTTATGCCATTGTGATTTTGCTGTCAACCAAGGCTCACAAACCTCTCATGCTCTTCTGATCCTTCAGTTACCACCACCACCTCTTCTGTCTCCCTGTCTTCTGCTAGATAGCCTACATACTGTACATCTGCTAGAAAAATGAAGCTCACCATCCTCCTCACACTTTGTGTGAAATCACACTGGATAGTATCACACGTCAGTGTTGATTCATTGATACTTCAAGATTCTGTATCTCTGTAGCTATTTTGAGTCACACAACAAAGATAAGAGTATGCCCAATTCACTTTAAATTTGATTGCCATTATTTGGGGGAGAGTATTTTATTGTTTGTTTGTTGTTTGGGTATCGTCAATATTTATTTGGAAAATAATTTTAAGAACCACAAAAAAAAGCTTGTTTATGAGCCAGAATCCTGAAATATTTTAAGTCATAAAGACCTTAGAAACTATCTGACTCTGACAGCTGGAAGGATGGCTCAGTGTTAAGGAGCACTTGCTAGTGAACTTGGTAGTGAAGGGCTAGAGTTCAATTCCCAACACAATTCCCAATATTCATGTTACATGGCTCACAAATGACTACAACTCCAGCTCCAGAAGACGTGATGGCTCTCTTCTGGCCTCCTTGGGTGACCATAGTTTTACACACACACAGACACACACACAGACACACAGACACACACACACACACACACACACGAGAGAGAGAGAGAGAGAGAGAGAGAGAGAGAGAGAGAGAGAGAGAGAGAGAGAGAGAGAGAGAGAACACTAGAACACTAAATTGTAGAAACAGGCCAGAGAGAGCTCGGACTGGCAGAGCCATGTATATCTTGTATCTTTTCTTTCTCTGAAGTTAGCTTCATCTTCCCAGCCTGCCCATCACAGATGTGTTTCTAAACAATTCCCAGAATACTCACCAGGAAGTTCTATTTAACACTGTCCTCAAGTGACAAGCAGACAGGGCTATTAGAGTTGATTAGGAGATAGCAGAATGGCTCAGGAATTGACCCTCTGCTGTCTCCTGGAGAGATATTGTAACAGGTAGCTTGCAGGTGCAGGGAAATTTGCCAGCTGAGAGAGAAGCAGGTCTACAAGCAGCGGATAAAGATTAGAGGATCTGGACAAAGCTTCCCTATTACCTTAAGGGATCAGACATGCTCAATCAGGGACCCTCCTCTATCAGTTATAGATCTTCAGTGACCCCGGGCACTTACTCATGAAGCTGTCCTGGGCTATTGATGTCAGACTTAAGAAGAAAAGCCCTAGAAGCCACTGTGTGGGCACGTGCCTGTAATCCCTGCACTTGTCGGGTAGAAGTAGGAGGAGCAGGAATTCAAAGCCCTTCTGATCTGCATCGTAGGCTGGAGGCCAGTGTGAGATACACAAGACCACATCTCAAAGCAAAACAAAACAAAATTAAGACTGAAATTCTGATGTTAGAAAATCTTGCTTTTTGTGGCTATCAATAGCATCAAAGGGGTGAGGAAGACTGCACAGGAATACACACACACACACACACACACACGCACACACACACACACACAATGGAAAGCCATATTAGCTTTCAGAAACTACCCTCAGACTGTAGCTATACAGGATCTTTAAGGAGCTATTCTCCTAATCTATTTTGCTGATACTTCTTCTGAGGTTCATCAACAAGAGAACAGTAGGTTCTACATGATCCCTAATCAGCTACCTTGGATATCAGGGAACAGCAACTATCTGTCTGCGGAAGGTTTGGTGAGCCTGGGTTGCAATTTCAGAATAAATACTGCTCCTCAAAATGTCCTGATGTGGCCATTTTAATCATTAAAATGTGAGACTAATTTTGTTCATTGGCATCATTCTCATTGATAAGACAGAAAGAATAGTTACAGAATAGAAACAGTTGAATTTTAACTGAGCTCTCATGTGCCAGGCGCCATTTTGTGTGCCTTTGGGGTGCTAGCTTGCTTCAGTTCTATCATCACATGACAAGTAGTTGTCTGGACATTACAGTTGGAGAGTTGATGTTAAGGTCTGGAGTTGAAGAGATGGCTCAGAAGATAGAGTACTTGCCATGTAAGCATGACTATCTGAGTTTGAAATCTCAGAACCCATGTAAATCCAGTGCAGTAGCACACTTCTGTAATAGCAGTGCTTCTATGGGAGATGGGAGGCCAAGAGAAGAGGAGCTACAGAAGCCAGCTGTCAGTTAGCCTGTGTAGGCAGTGGTGAGGAACCAGAGACACAGCCTCAAACAAGATAGAAGGTGAGGACAGACATCTGAGGTTATTCTCTGACCTCCATTTATGTACTGTAGTATATATGTGCTGGGAGAGAGAGAGAGAGAGAGAGAGAGAGAGAGAGAGAGAGAGAGAGAGAGAGAGAGAGAGATGGGGGAGGGGTGTGAGATTAACTTTAACCTCACTTTGGTTATGGATAACAATAACAGATTAGTTACAAAGATGAATTTGTCCTTGGAGTTCATGAGTTTCAAGAAAACTTTTATTTTCCTGTTCTTAAAACTAGTGTTTAGGGGAGGTGGGCTGGGGGGAAGGGGAGGGGGGGGCAGGAAGGGGGAGAACAAGGGAATCTGTGGCTGTTATGTAGAACTGAATGGTATTGTAAAATTAAATTAAATTTAAAAAACTAGTGTTTAGTAAAATTATTTTTTGTATAAAACTAGAAATTTTAACATGTGCATATTTTTGTAATCAGAACATTAAGAATACAGAATATCCTCCCAATTCCTTCATGGGCTTGTTCTTATCATCATCATTACAATATTATTTAATTTTTATTTTCAACTTAAAATATAATTACAACAATTCTTCCTTCTTTGTTCTTCCTCCAGTCTTCTCCATATTCCTTCCCAAACCCTCTCAAACTATGGCCTCTTATTCTTTAATTGTTATTGTTCATATATGTATGTGTGCCTAAATATATAAATATAACCTGCTCAGTCCATTTAGTGTTACTAAATCCCATTTATAGGATTTCAGGGCTGACCAGTTGGTGTTGAATAACACTTAGAGTACATCCCTAAGAAAGACTATTTGTTTCTCCTAATCTCAGCATCCTCACACACCTGTAATTATCTATCTAAGGGTGGGACCCGGTGAGATCTCCCCCTTCTGTGTTAGCATGTCTACTGATGTTATACATCTCCAGCTCTTGCTCAGGCAGCCATACAGTTGAGATATCACAGGTGAAGCATCCCTCTCACTCCTAGAAGGCACAACCTCACAGCAGATTTCCTGGTCCTCTGCTCTTACAATCTCCCCATCCTCTTTTCTATGGTGTTCCCCAAGAAGGCTGGTCCCCTAAAAAACCATTGATCTAGTTTTGACTCTTAACTATGTGATATAAACAAAATCCTAAGATTGGGAAACCTTGAGTGGGCTTCTGTGAAGCAGTATAATGCCTTTGCAATTCACCCAAATTGCTGTATTTGTCAGGGTTCTTTCTTTCCACTTATTGCTAAATTGCATTACACTGTGTGGGCTGCAGCACGGTCTGTTTACTCATTCACTCCCAGAGGAGACTGGATTTTCTTAGTATGGAGTAATCATGAACAAAGTTGTCAAAAGCATCCTTGGACAGGCTCTTATGTGAACAAAAGTTTTTGTTTCTCTAGAGTAAACAGAAGTAGAATGAGGGGGTGATATGTTTAATTTTATAAGAAACTGCCAAACCACTTTTCTGGAGAATAATCATTGTTCATTACTAAAGACAGAGTAGAAGACTCAGGAAGCTTTGAATCCTTGTCAGCTTTTGAAGCTGTTGACATTTTGCATTTAGCCATTTGCATGGGAATGAAGTTCACAATTCGAGGTTAATTTGTGTATATGCTACAACTATGTCAAGTATGTCTTCTATTTCTGTTTACTATGCTTCTATCCCCTTTGGCAAAGGATAAATCCTTCCTCATTTTATATCTTTTCTTACTGTTCAGTTATGAAATTTTTCATATATTCTTGACATAAGTCAGACATTTTCTCCCAATCTCTAGCTTGCATTTTCATTTTCTTAGCAGTATCTCCCAATGAGCAATTTTTAGCTTTTATGGAGTCCAGTTGATCCATGTTTTTAATGGATCAGGCTTGTGGACATATCTAACATATCAGGGCATGAATTTCTTTTTTTTTTTTTTCTTATAAAAGTTTTTCTTAACATACTTTTTTTTATATTTAGATGAATAGTTCATGATGAGGTAGTCCAGGGAAAGCATGAGGTTTAGGTCAACATCTGTTGAAAAGATTACCACCACCATCCACCCCACCCCACCCACCACCACCCAAAAACTGCTTTTGTGACTTTCTTTTATTAATTAAACTTATTCATTAAGTTTTCATCCCTACTGTAGCTTCCTCTCCCTCCTCCTCAATCCCTATCCCCAATCCACTCCTCCTTCTTTTACTTAATTAGCCAAGGAGGAAGGAAGAGAGGATGGCTGTTACTTGGTGGGAGACTTGGAGGAGTGATGGAAATTTTCCATAATTAGAATATAATAACTGTTTCATTACTTTACAAACATTGTAAAAATGCTGAAATTTGTACTTTAAAGGGATGGATTTGTGGCATTGAGAAAGCATCTGGATAAACAGAGCAATTAAAGAAAATATCCTAGCCACAGTAGTGTGAACCCTGCTACAGTTTGGATGTAGTTTTTCCCCTAAGTTCAAGTACTAAAAGCATGGTTTCCAATGTGACAGTATTGAGGTATGGGATCTTTTTTTTTTTTTTTTTTTTTTTTTTTTTGGTTTTTCGAGACAGGGTTTCTCTGTATAGCTTTGCGCCTTTCCTGGAACTCACTTGGTAGCCCAGGCTGGCCTCGAACTCACAGAGATCCGCCTGGCTCTGCCTCCCTAGTGCTGGGATTAAAGGCGTGCGCCACCACCGCCCGGCATGAGGTATGGGATCTTAAAAAGATGGCAATTGCATATTTAACAGAGATTTATAATATTTTCAAGGGACCAAGCTAGATCTCATAAGAGCACTTTCTGTGCCTCCCAATATAATGGGTTGCAACAACGCAAGGTTGCCTTTCTCAATTTATTCCCTTGCATGTGTCCTCACTGTGTATCTCTATCCAACTTCTCCATGCTGCTTCCATGTGATGCTTTCTACAACAACACTCTCATTGGGAGCTGATGTCAGTGCTAATATTTGTGGACTTCTAATACCATAGCCTCAATACACCTCTTTTCTTTATATACTACCCAGCATCCAGTACTATTATTTCATTGTTTGTATGGTTGTAAGTTGACTTAGTACAATTTATTGAAAAGACTGTTCTTTCCCAAGACTTGCTTGTCTTGATGGTTTTGTGAAGTTTCAATTGACTGGCTTCTCAGTTTTATCCCATTGATCTGCATCTCTAGAACCTTTCATTCTTTCCTCTACAAGAAAGAGTGAAAATTAGTTATCCTACAATGGGGCAACAATGCCTCTGCCAGTGACCAAAGGATAACAAATAAAAAGACCTGAGCCAGGAATGGATTACTTCTTTTGAGGTTGTAGGTTGTAGGCTAAAGAGGTCCCCAAATTCCCCTAACATTACAGGCTGCTGCCAATGCTCGAATTTACCTTCTAAAATTTGACAGTAAGACTACTGTCGAAAACATGATGTACTTGAGTCACAGACCATGGAGAAATCATGCTGGTACTGACCTACAAGCTTTATCCCTGCTGGCTAGCTTTCATGATGCTAGAAGATAAAATGCACATTACCAGATGGGCAAAGTAATCACCAGTGTTGGTGTTGCCCAGGTATGAACCCCATGAGCCATAATAACAACCAGCCTGGCAAGACTATTACTAGTGTAACAGTGGCTGTAGCACAAATATCATGGGAATGACCAACTACTTTCCGATTAGATTTAAGGCCTGCTCTACAAGATGGTATCTGTGCTTGGCATCATTAATGGACCAAAAACTTATGGCTAGAATGATCATAGACCCTAGGAAAGAACCTGCTGTTATAATCCTGCTATATGGACATGGTATTAAACCAGCTCCTAATGACTTACCTTTGTACCAATAGATTAAGGCATCTCTCAATCCTCACTAGAGAAACTTCCGTTTGTAGTTGATGATAATCAACACAGAGACCCACAACGGGCTAATGTGCAGAGAATAAAAATATCCAGTCCTAAATGGAGCAGAGACAATACACTCTCTCTTCTAAAGACTCAGGGATCATTTAAGAAGAGAGAAAGAGAATAGGAATCAGAGGTGGTAGGTGACAAGTAAACTATGTTTAGACACAGCAAGATGGCTCCATAGGTGAACTCACATTGGTTGTGACACTATGCACAAGACCTGTGCAAGCCCAAGCCAGACCAAATCCCAGCATTGAGAGGAGAAGTGAGCATGAAGTTCTACCCCTAGCCAAGGAACTATTGGCAATGTATAGCTCCTGGGACAGGAAGGATCACTTTCCTCTAAAGGTGAAGCCCCGGGATATGTCAAGCATACCCCAGTGGGAAACAACACATCCAAGAATATTTGGCCAGCATAAACTGGCATTGATTGGGTAGGGATAGGACATAAAGGGAAGGGAAGAGAGGGTGTATCTGAGAAGAGTTGGGATAAGGAGGATGACTGAGATCAAAACAAGTATGGAATTCTCAAAGAACTAATAAAAATACAAAGGGTGGTTAAGGAGCTAGTTCAGTGAGTAGGAATGCTTGTGCACATATACATTACACACACTCACACACATGCACAAAACATACTAAGAAACAAGTGAGACTATGGATACTCATGGTTAATAATACCTTGAGGACTTACCAATAGACAGAAAATGAAATCCAGGACCACAAGCTCTTTCTCTGTCTGGCCCATTCTACTCAGTCCTTCTCTAACCACAGCCCCCTTTTCTTTCTTACAAAACTTAAACAAGTTTTTTTTTCTTCTATTTTTTTTTTTTTTTTACAATTCTACCCTCATTTCTATCCATGGTGTTCATGATCATCTTTGGCTACATAGCATGTTCAAGGCAAGCGTGGGGTACAGAAGACCCTGTCTCAACAACAACAAAGTACTACTGAAGTGGAGAAAATGGAGATTTATAAATAAGTCCTATTCCCTCTAAATATAAAATTAAAAATCTTAAGGAAACATACCTCCTTTGCTTCCCTGGCTGTAGATTTTCAGCTATGTATTTATGAATCAAGTGAAATGGATTCTAGGCTCAATTGTGGTGCCAACTCTGAGGCATTCTTTCTTACTAAGATCAGCTGTCACACGAGGAAAATGCAGCCCCCTTCCAGCTGGCACGAGCCAGTGCACAGGAGTGAATCCTTCTTTCATCTGCAGCTAGACTCTAGTTTACCCACTTGTATCTTGTTCTTATTTTATGTATTTATATTTTGATTTATTCTTTAATAGTTTTATGCATATATACAATGCATCTTAATCACATCCACCTTTAATTAACCATCACATTTACTCAAGACATATCCCAAGACATGTCCCACCTACCTTCATGTGTTCATCATGTCTTTTTAATAATGCACTTGGTCCAATTAGTGCTACTTACATGTGCATGAGCAACCAGTGTCCACACTGCTGAAAATAAAGTGAACATCTTTCATCTAGTAGCCATAAATTACCAATAGCTTTATTAGGGGTAGAGTCTTATGAGTGTCTCTCTGATTCCAAGGTAGGATTATTGACTGGCTCCGTCTTATATGGGCCTTGTGTGGATAACTGTAGATGTTGTGAATTCATGAGGCCAATGGCCATGTCATGTCCAGAAGACAGCTTTTCACATTATTCCCTAGACTCCAGCTTTTACATTACTCTCACTCCACCCCAGGATATTCCCTGTGTCCATTTGTTCTATCTTAATTATTGAGAAACATTGCATTTGCCCTCCAACCTTATTTGCTCTTATTTGTAGTCAGTGTGTTTATGCTGTTTTTCAGCCTCTACCATTGATAAGGGCACAGTAGGTGCAATGGTATCAAAGGAGGTAGAATGTGGAGCAGTGACCTTAGATGCAAAATCCAGCCTTGTTACTGTTCTAATGTGTAACCTTGGACAAAGCACTTAACCTCATTCTAGTTCAAATTCCTTATGAAAAAAAAAATATATATTCCCTAGCTAAATGAATTGTTTGGAGAAACTTTTAACGTAACAATTCAACTAATATTTAGACAATAACTGTCATACAAATAATCATTGCTATGTATGGAAGGTACACTGTGGATCCAGCATTGTTCTCTTATCCTTAGCCTCTTCCCACCCCCAAGACAGGGTTTCTTTACATTGTTTTGGCTGTCCTGCAACTCACTTTGTAAACCAGGCTGGCCTGGAATTCAGAGATCGTCCTGCCTCTACCTCCCAAGTACTAGGATTAAAGGCATGCTCCACCACTGCCCAGCTCCTTGGCCTCTTTAAAAGTTCAGGTATGTTGTTAGCATGGCCATTTCGTGGATGAGTAATCTGATTCCTAGAGATATTAAAGGACATATGAGAACATCTGAGGAACTTCCTTAGGTACGTAGTCAAACTATTTTCTGCCTAACTAGTTTTTGTGGACCTTAATTATGTTCTGTATTTCCTAACCCAGGTAAGGCAAACCAAATTTCATGCCAAATTAAGCGATCACATATTATTACACTTAAATTTGCAACAAATTTTATAACAACTCTTTAAACAATTACAATTATTACTGTCCCATATTAGAAATAAAAATATCTGAAGCATAGAGAGGCTATAGAACTTTCCAGGAGTCCATTCATAATTTAGAAGCTAAATTAAAAATGCTCATGGGAAGCCTATTCTCAGTGTCCTGGTGAAGACACACCTCTTTTTTCTAGGTAATGTTCTGAAGGATATTTTTCAGGTGCTGATACATTCCCAAATAAGTTGAGCTTACTATAGGGATATCATCTATGTTTTTAAAACCATTTCCTGAGTGGGATAAAAGTAGAGAATTTTTCCTAGTAGGTCACAAGAGATGCAATATATGCACTTATTTTTTTAACTAGAAATAAACAAGCGTAAATGCCATGAACCATCCATGGGCCACATGGAAAGGGATTGTGACAACTTCCAGCAGTTAAGATATGTCCTTGGCTGACAGCCAGCCAGCATCCTCCAACGATAGACACTGAGTTCTGCCGACAGTGTGAATGAGCAAGTGTGAGCCCTGTGCTCTCGGTGACAATTCACCCTGCATGACCCCGATTTTTCAGCCTTCTGAGACCTGAAATGGAGAATCATAAGCCAACCTCAGACCTCCATACTTCAGATGCTGATGAATAATGTATAGAATGAATGTCCCTTATCAAAAAGGCTTGGGGCCAAGAGTGTTTCAAATTTAGGGTGGGGAATGTCTTCAAACTTTTGAATATTTATATAATAAGGTATCTTGAGGATATGACCCAAATCTAAGCATGAAATTCATTTGTTTTTTACACACCTACCCTGAAGGTAATTTTATATGATATTTTTAATAATTTTGTGCATGAAACATGGTTTCATGGTGTGGCATTTTCCACTTAGGATATTATGTTACTGCTCAAAAAGTTTTGGAGCTAGGCACAGGTCAGTTGTTCAGATCAAGGATACTCAACCAGCACAGAGTGACTGATGATTTGTTCTGTAGCAGAAGATTAATTTGATGTTTATTATAGAGATTTAGGAAATACCAAAGTGTTAAATAGAAGAAAATAAATGTCATTCATAATCTCTCCACTCAGAGGTAATTATTGACATTTTGATGTATTTGCATCTAGTATTTATAAATTTGAGTTCAAAATTGGCAACTGATAAAGTTTGTGTTCTATTGTATCCATTAGAATTCCAATAAGAATATTGCTCATATCATCAAATATTCTTTAAAAACTTAACTTTAAACAATTACTATATATTGTGTATTCGCTCTTTTTTGATCATGCCCATCAAGGACTTTTAGGTTCATCTTTCTTTTATAATAAACTTTATTTTTATTTTTAAATAGTGGAAGGGGTCTGCATGTAAGTCCTGTGTGGGAGTTTGTCTATGTAATTACAATGCCCATGGAAGGCAGAAGAGAGCATTGGATCCTCTAGGACTAGAGTTCTTAACCACAGGGCTGCCTCTTCAGCTCCAACAGACTTCATTTCTATCGATATTCTTTTTACGAGTCTTTGGACTTACCTCTTATGCCTCCAGGATAGATTACTGGTAGTTCTTTCCACAAAGGTTTTGAAATTCTTCTTGTGGTCTTGACATAGACAGCCACTCCACCTTCAGAAAGGTAGCGGGAATGCTGTCCCTACCAACAGTATGTGGGAGGACCCACCCTGGCAGCTTCACCACAGTGTGTGTGACTGCTCTCAAGAAATCCTGGCAGATCTGGAGTTACACTGTGGTGTCTGCTTTTTGTCATCTGTCATTCCATTTGTGTTTCTTTAATTACTCGTGAGTTGATCACTTATTGGTAGAGGTATTAGTCTCTTAAACTTCCACCATGAAAAACTTGTGCCCTTTCTTTATTTTGTTTATTGAGATTGCTGGTGCTTGTTTTGTTCCAGTTTATTTTATTTTTAAGCAGTCTCATATTTTAGCCCAGGGTGGCCTAGATCTATATAGCCCAGGATGGCCTTGATTTTGTGACCATCCTCCTGCCTCAGCTTCATAAGTGCCAGGATTATAATTGTGAGCCACTCCCACTTTGCTTTTATTCTACTATTTTTAATAGATGGGTTAAGATTATTTTTATTTGTTTAGGAGGTTAGTCTCAAATTTCTTCCAAATAGTTTCCTCTAAATATCATTTTCTTTTCTTTTTTTTTTTTTTTTTTTTTTTTACAAATTACTTATAGTAATTGTACATCAACTATACAAAAACTATCATGAATTACCCTTATGAATGTTTCCACTCATCTTACTTAGGAACTGCTGTCTATGAAGACATAAGTGGAAGGTCATTGTTTTCGTCAACATTTAACCTGGTGTCTTTTTTACTTTAATATAACTGGAATCCATCCAGCAAAAAAAGACAGGTCTCTCTTCTGCAGAGGGGAGAGTTGTTTAACAACTGAGATACAAAATGACCTTGTTCTCAAATTTCTTCTGAATTCCTCAAGGCCTATACATTCACACCTAACATGCAGCTGTGTCTCTGAAGTTAGGACTGGACTGACACACGCTTCATCTCAGAAGCACCGATGAGTCACAGACAAGGGACCCCAGAACTTAACATGGGAAAACATTCTTAGGCTTCATTATATATACAAAGAAAGCTCCCTAGATAGCGAAGGGAGGAAGTGAGTTTAACAAAATCATTGATTTTGAGCTTTCTCAACTCAGTGGCAGATGCCTCTGGTTCCACACCTCTCCCTTCCTGCCAAATCTGTCAGATGAAGCTGCAGAAGGGAAGGTGTGCTGCCATTTCAGGATCAAAAGGCACACTTCCACCTGCTGTCATGTGTCTGATCCTAAATAGGCACCAGGTGATTGTATGTGACAGATATCATATCCAACCCAGGAATCATTCCCAGTCACTGAGAAACAGTCCCTCCCTCCTCCTCATATTCAGATAAGACAGAACCTAGGGCTTCGCCCAGGCAAAACCTACTCCGTATCTGCTCAGGTCAAACACGTTTCTAAACAAATGTATGCAGATTGCTAATGATAGAACAAGCAAACACCATTAAACATAAGAGAACTATTGGGAACTTACTAAACAATACCCTCTTGATAGTTCTTTAGCAATTTATTAGCGTAATTCAAGCCATGTAACTTTCTGAGAGCCAATTTCCTTAGATAGTATTGATTGAGGCAAGTTCTACATTGGAGAGAGGCTGCACTCTGAATGCACATCTTTTAGGCAATGCATACAATCTCTGAATGGCAAAAAATAATTATTTATAACATATTCTTGTCTACAACTTTCTTGCAAATGTTCATGATATCTCCTCCCTGGAAATACTATCATAGTCAATGTGTTGAGTTTCTTATATTGATGAGTGTGTGGGCTATGCATCGAGATGGTGCCCAGTGGAGACAACTTTTTTTCTCATGATGTCTTGGAAGTTACCTGAGAAGACAGATTTAACTAAGAGTCGAATAATTGCTGAGGTCTCTTCACTAGCATGCCATATAGCTGTAGGGAATGACATGAATGACTGTGGATTCATTGGACATCATCTCTCCACAGAGAAAATCTTGAAGTTTCTCTAAATGGTGACTCAATATAGCACCTCCATCATGGCAGCCTTGAGGTCACTGGACTCTTGACATGGTAGCTTGTTGGTGGACTTTTCTTTCTCACCTGCCAGTTCCCAAATAACTGACAAGGAGACTTAATTGTAAATACTTGGCCAATAGCTCAGACTTGTTACTAGCTAACTGTTACATTTAAATAGCCCATATTTCTTATCTATGCTTTGCCATGTTGCTTGGTACTTTTTCTCAGTACAGCAAGTCCATCTTGCTTCTCTCTGCATCTGCTGGCAACTTCTCTGACTCTGCCCTTCTTCTTCCCAGAATTCTCCTATTGTGGCTTGTAGCTAGAGTTAACATACAAATAAAATCACATTTCAGTACAAATAAAATATCACCATAGTGGCTCTCCCACCCAGTCTCTTCCTGCCCAGCTGGAGACCAGTCAGCTCTTTATTAACCAATGAAACTAATACATATTTACAGTGTACAAAGATTGTTCCACAGCAGCAGCTCAGTTTTCAAGAGCTAGAATTGTAGTGAACCAGACAGAAGCTCCCTGGTCTTTTATAACACAGATACAAAAGTCACATGGCATTGCGTCCACTCCACTGCAGGTCAAAGTTCTTGGATTTCAGAAGCAGGGACCTTAGATTTCATCTCTTGATGGAAGGCCATTCAAAGAGTTTAAGACCACAGCTGAAAACTGTCACAGGGTCAGTCAAGGACTTGAGAGTAAATAGTTCCCTGGGTTTGATTGTCAAGAAAGCACCAGCAAAATGTTGGCATGGTGAAGCAGGACATGATCAAAAACAACCAAGCGGGTCAATTGGGCACAGATTTGTGCTGTGGGAAAGTAGGGCTCAGTCTCACTGGCAGTGTAGACTATACATGTTCTTCATCCTGACCCAGAGAAAAGGTTGCTTTTTATCTACTAACTAACTGCAGGCCTGGGAAGCAGATTACCTAGGCTTTAGTACTACTGAGAGGTGGCCAATGTATCCCTAACATTAGGACTGGAATAAATTGAATCCCAGGCTAAAGTAATTTATATTCACTATGATAATGCGCAGGTAAGGACAGTTAAGTGCCTTCATTCATTATCTCATTTAAATGGCCTGATCAGTCTCCTAATTGCTACAAGGAGCCTTTCTAATCTAAGCACATCAATACACATTGAACATTCCTAACACAAAAATCCCAAATCTAAAATGTCCCCAAATTTGAAACTTTTTGAGCACTCACATGATGATCAGTTGCCCTAAGCACATTACATTTTCACTATGGTAATATTATATAATATTTTTGCTATTAAGTACTTACCTGTGAATAAGACTAAGAAAATGATTGCTTATCCACAGGACATGAGTTCAATCAGGGGGATGGTTCTGACACAAATTGTTCTCATGGGGGCTGAGTTGTAACACCTTTGCTATTTAATGATTTGGTATTAAAAACTTGTTTCTACAGATGCAAGATTGATTTAATTTGCATAGAATTGAATGTAGGCTATATGAATAAGGCATATCTGAAATGTAAATGAATTTCCTTTATACTTTGTCATGGCTAGTCATCCCTATTAACTTGACTAGGCTTGGATTCACCTCTGAGACACATGGAATGAATGTGGTGCCATCCTACAGGTTAGGACCCCAGAGTGAATAGAAAAGGAAAAAGAAATAAGAGAAAAAGCTGAGTACCAGCATCCATCTCTGGTTCCTGAGTGTGGACACAACATGACCACTTGCCTCAGCCTCTTGACACTGTACCTTCCCAACCCTGGTGGACTTGTACCCCTGAAGTGTAAGCCTTTATGTTATTGTTTCTTTATATTGTTAATATTGTTTCTTGATATTTTTATATTGTTTTGTTGAGTATTTTGTCACAGCAACAAGAAAAGGAAGGCTTGAGTCTCATCCTCAAGAGATGTCATGATGAATACGCAACTATTCCAAATTCAAGAGAAAAGTGACTGGAGGTCCTAAATATATCTGATCCCAAGCATTTTGGATAAAGGTTACTTAACTGTAAGTAGCTCTATACAAAGATGTTCCTTGAAGCATTACTTACAAGCAAAAATAACCGCTGACAGCCTCATTAGTCAACAAGGGAGGAAGGGGACAAGGAGGGTGTGGTGCATTCACAAGTGCAGTGAAGTTACCACAGGGTGTTTTCCCTGTTCAGGAATCAAATTACTATCAAGTTGTTCTGTTAACAGTACCAAGTGCATTGACTATTACAATAAAAGCCTACTTATGTGCAGAACCTTCTACAAAAGAAATAAGAACTCAGATTTGATTGCAAATGTGTACAGAAATCACTAAAATGCTTTATAAGGAAGACCAATGAGATAGAGTTTGCATTTAAAAATAAATTCTGTTTTCTGTTATTTATTTTTAATTTCTTTTTGTCCTTTTAATTTTTTTCCACAGTGAAATCTGTAATTTTTAAGAGATTAAAAACAAAGCAGGCTTAAGATGACCACTGATGTCAAAGTTCTTGCTGTACAATATCACCAACAACTTCCTAAGAGAAGGCCAGACTAGGGGAAGAGCAATCAGAGTAAACTCCAGGACTTTTAAACAAAGATGCTGCAGGACGCCCTAACTGCTCCCTTTTGTGCCCTTCAGCACAGAAGGAAAAGTCATTTTGGGGGGCAGACAAATGAGCCAACAAAAACACCTCCTGCTTGCTTACAAGTCACTGATCAGAAACTGCTAAATAAACCCCTATCCATGGGAAGAGTCCAATGACCTCCATGCACTCAGTTTCCTTTTCTGGAATTTCTTGTGTCATACTGTGACCCCTGTTCTCTCAAGAGGCAAAGCCCTAGTGTCTGTCACATCCATATAAACTTGAAAGCTCTGAGACATGATTTATGGCAAGAAGCTCTCAACATCTCCCCTGGTACCATCCAGTTCTCCATACAGAATAGGTAAGAGTCACACATCCATAGCACAGTTTGAATGCAGGGAAAGCCATCTACCTCCAATTCCCCTTCACCCTCCCACTGCAAGTACACACCTGATCTTGAAGAAACAGGATACACTTCCCTACCAAATAGCTCCCAAAACCTGAAGACACCCATGAGATTTTACTGGTTGGGATCTTGAGATAGCAGCTATCTCTTAGGGGAAACCTTTAACATGTACCACAAAATGAGGACAAGACTAAGTGAGTTGTACTGAATATCAGGAACCACTGAGAAGACAGACAAAAGTTGTGAGAAATCACTTTGGCAACTGTAGGCCCAGGTGTGAGGAGTACAGGGGAGGGGGAGGGGAGATCTAGGCTCCTTGCTAGCTTTGTTTCTCACTTGTCTTATGACCTTGGGCAAAATACAAGTCTCTCTGGCCTTAGTTTCCCCAAGCACAAGACAAGCTGGATGACAACTTCTTTGAATGGGTGCAATGACTGGAAATACAATCTTTAAGAACATCCCAGGTAGTGTGTGATGGATTGGAAACTAGGGGCTCTATCCAACACAGCTGGCAAACTCTAAATGCAGTTCCTGCCCTCATTTTACCAAAGGAAAACTGAGGGTCTGGGTCACTGCACAATCTCTGCAGTGCCTGCAATTTCACCACCACAGTTACAGCCTTAAATAATAGGATAAGTTCTCCAAATGACCCCTAACTCCTCGGGTGTTCTGTAGAATTATGAAGGCATGGCACACAGTCATATTTTTGCAAGATTTTTCAACACTAAAGAAGATTCTTTAAAACTTACTTGTAGCCAGAAGTTTCTCCAGTCCTACCCGCTCCCACAGTCTCATGTTTCTCCTCTCCCACCTGGCTCCCTGGTCCTGCAGCTGCCTATAAAATAACCACTCAGAGGCTTAATATTAATTGCAAATTATATGGCCCATTGGCTCAGGTTTCTTGATAGCTAATTCCTACAACTTAACTCAACCCACAACTATTAATCTACGAATGCCACGTGTTCCATGCCTTTATCTGCACCCCATTACATGTTGCTCCTTGGATGGCAGTTTGTGTCTCCCCTTACTCTCCTTTCTCCTTTCACTATCTCTATTGGATTCCTGCCTGGCTCCATCCTGCCTCAGTGGGTAAAGGCACTTTCCATCATGCCTGATGAGCTGAGTTTGATCCTGGAATCCACATGGAAGAAGAGCTCCAATTCCTTCAAACCTCCCTCTGACCTCCACACACATGCTGTGGAATGCACACACATGTGCACACACACAAAATAAATTGTAAAAAGTAACTTTTCAGGACAACCAGAGAGTTATCTCCCTTTAGTTTTCCATCACTGCATTCTTACTTCTATGTATGATTCTGCATCATGGAACCCAGAAGTATCTTATCTTCTGCTTCTGGTCTCTTTTGCTTGGTCTAGGTTTTATATTTAATTCACTCTGTGTTGTAGGCAATACTGCACTCTCTTTTCTAGATCTCTGAGTAGCAGTGTGTGGACATAGTTCCTGTTCCTCCTTTGTCTGTTGAATGACATTGCTGATATTGTTCTAGCTTGCAGCCGTTGGGAAAGAAGTTGGTGTAATTACAAACATTTTTGTGTATAGTTTTTTCACTTGCCTTAGGTAGATTTGAAGTAGGATTAGTGAGTAACCTGGTAATGAAATGTTTAACATCAATAAAGAAAAAGCAAACTTGTCTTCTAGTTGCTGGACATGATCAACTTTTTGGTAATTTTGTTGCAGATTAGTTGGTTTTCTAAGTGTGGATCTATTCCTAGATAAGGTATTCAATCCCATTCATCTCTTTATTTTTTATTTCAGCACTGTGTTTCTAAAGTATTATATCATGATAGCAAAGTGATATGATTTCTCTAACAAAACAGATCACAAAGCAAGGAATGTCTTCTTCTGAGCCCAGGTCTCTTTTCCTTTTGTGTGTTGCTTCATGGGGTTATTTACTCCACAGCAGCTTCCGAACTTCTGTTCCCTTTTGGCAGAGGAGAATGAACACATAGTGGTGTGGTTTTTTTATGGCATAATTTTCCCAGTTTTGCTTTCTGCTGAGTCACATTCTTTGGTTAATGTAAACCACAATTTTCTCCACTATATTCTTTATCTCCCTCGATGCCAAGAAAACTTGATAGTCTGGGAAAGAAGGTCTATCTGTCTCACACACACCTCTGGGAAAAGTACCTCCAGTCAACAGAGTGGACTGACCCCAATAAGAAATGACCACTGCTCTGTGAGCTCAGAAGCCAGCAGGCCATACAGCAGGCTGCCCAATAGCTCTCCAGAGTCCTCTGGCTTCCCTCATTAATCAGAACTTTTTCTGTGTAGGAGCAGATGGCTGGTACAATATGGAGAAAACAGTCACATGAACCTGCTTCTGTTTTACCAAACTTCCTTTCTGCAGTCAGCAAACATAAAATGAGGGACCTATGACAAGTGAACCAATACAGGGCATGGGATTCCCAAACAGAAGCTCACCCTCATGTGTCCTCTCCAGGGTTACTGCCCTGGCTATGCACATTCCCAGAGACCATAGAACTTGCAGTGCCTGGAAAATAGTGTGCGAGTGTGGCAGGAAACCAGCCACACAAAGAGAAATCCAAATCACCCATGCTTTAATCACATTCTACTTCCATTGCAGTTTAAAAAAACTTCTCAACATTATAGTTTTCTGAGTTATTAATCTGAAGCTTTTAGTATAAATACTGCCACTCTTTTTCAATCCTCCCATGCATGTGTGTACACCCCCCACACAAACACAAGCATTCTTCACCAGAGTAAAAAAAAAAAAAAACCCAACCAGTAATTTCTGTGGATGTGTGTGCTTGATCTGGTGGATGGGGTAGGAGCAATTTAAACATAATTTTATTGAGACTGTTAGAAAAATCCTAACCAGCAAATCTAGAAGAGGAAGACAAGTGGAGGGTGATTTGTCATTTAGAAATAGCATATGAATCTTATAAACTCAAGAATTTGGTCATGCGAATAAAACACTTCATACCTATGATTAGAAACATTTTCCATCAACACCATTGCTCGTATACTGAAAAAAAGTATGTAAAAGATCTACTTGGTGTGAGTGCTTTTTTTTGGTTTCATGCACTGGCAATCTATTGTACTTAAGTGCTAAATATACTAAACTCTCAGTTAAATAAGGGGTGCTAAAAGGGGCATTACGACTATTTTACCTTTCTGATTAACTGGGGTAGGGAGGGTTAAATAAAATCTCCCTGTAGATGGTGAGATGGCTCAGTGGATAAAGGTGATTGCCACCAAACCTGGTGACCTGAGTTTGATACCTAGAACCCACATGGTAGGAGAGAACTAACTTCTGTATGTTGTCCTTTACCTCCACAGATGTGCCATGGCACACCCATGTCTCCTCCTCACTCTAAATAAAATAAACTAAGTGCTGTGGGATGTCTTTCTATAGGCTGTGAATATGTGTTGCTCTGATTGGTTGATAAATAAAGTTGCACTGTCCTATACATAAACTGATTCTTAAGAATGATAATCTTTTACAACAGGCCTGAACTTTCATCCACGGGAAGATGGGTGAGTTCAGGGACAAATATTTGGGTTTCTACCAGCCTGATTTACTGCATGGATGGAAAGGGTATTTTACTTCATGAGGACCCCAGCTTCATGAGTAAGGTAGGATAATAGCCTCTGCCTCTGTGAGCTAAGTAAGATGAAGTATTTCAAAATGCTTATTATGCTCTAAGAAAGTAGAGAATTATGAATTGCTCAATTGTGTACTTTTAATGATATTCCTCCCTTTTTTGAAAGTCTTTTCTATCAGAAGTCTGTTGTTACTTTCTTCTACTTGTTCATATTCTTCCACAACATACAGT
The DNA here is from genome assembly GCF_049852395.1 of Peromyscus maniculatus bairdii. Classification (NCBI taxonomy): domain Eukaryota; kingdom Metazoa; phylum Chordata; class Mammalia; order Rodentia; family Cricetidae; genus Peromyscus; species Peromyscus maniculatus. The sequence goes on from NC_134859.1 coordinate 32,388,841, forward strand.
TGTGTGGAGAAAAGGTGTCTAACTGACCCTTGAATGTCTCACAGTCCTCTAAGTAACTGAGGACAATATAGCCTTCAGCATTCCATAGTTTCTATGTACTTTTTTCCATATGACCAGGCACCTTAAAGTTGAAAAGGAGGAGGGAGGAGAAGGGGGAAAGGGAGGAAGAAGAGGAAAAAGAATAAAGAAGGAACAGGAGCAAGGGGAAGAGGAAGGAGGAAGAGGAAAGGGAAGGAGGAGTTGGTGGTGGAAGGTAGTCTGTCTTCTGGAAGAAGGAATTTTAAATTCTGTTTCAGCACCCATACTTCCTTATTTCTACCTGAGGCAAGTCCTCAGCAGATAGAGCTGCACTGACCCCAGTACACTCACCAGGCAAGAGATGTGTGATGACAACATCAAGCATGGAATTCATGTTCACGGGGGACAGAAGAAATGAGAAGAAAAAATCCTTGACACAATTACTTCTGTTTATTTATTTGGATGTGTACATGTAGGTATTTGCATGTCTACTAGTCCATGTGTATGCACCAAAGTACAGTCTCAGGTGTTGCTCTTCAGGAGCCATCCTTTTTTATTAATTAATCAGTTAATTAATTTATATGATTTAATTTTGAGATAGGGACTCTCATTGGCCTAGAACTTGCCAAGTAGGCAAGCCTGGAAAGCCAGCAACTCTGGGGGATATGCTTTCTCCATCTTCCCAGCTCTTACATTATAAGCACTTGCCACCAAAACCAGAGCTTCTCACATGGGTTCCTCAGGTCAACATTAGGTCTTCTTTCTTATTTAGGAAGTACTGTACTGACTGAGCTCCCACTCTGATCCTTCTTTCTACTTGTTAGAGTTCTGATGGATCAACCCAAGAAAGTTGTGTGGTTGCTTCTGCAGAATAAATGACAAAAGTCCAGAGTCCAGAAACAAGAGATCAGAGTATGCCTTCCCCTATGGGTAATGGTGGAGGTGATGGTGATGGTGTACAGTGACCAGAATATTGTTGTAGCTGGAGGCTTTAGTGTGTCCTGCAGTCCCATGGCTGCTTGTAAATAGTTATTCAGAGGCTTAATATTGCTTATAAATGTTTGGCTGATGGCTTAGACATTACTAGCTAGCTAGCTCTTATATCTTAAACGAACCCATTTCTATTCATCTATGTATTGCCATGTGGCCGTTGTGTTACTGGTCTGCAGGCATGTTGCTCCATGAGTGGTTGGCTGGAGTCTCTCAGACTCTGCCCTTCTCCTGTATCTCTGCTTCGATTTCCTGCCTGGCCCTATCCGGCCTTGCCATAAGCCAAAGCAGTTTTATTTATCAACCAATGATAGAAATACATATTCACAGCATACAGAAAGACATCCCACAGTATATTGCAGTCACTTCTAATAAGGAAATGAGGTATTCAGTGTAAGGTGAATGTAAATAAATAAAAAAATACAAAAAGTTCATGTCTACCCTTGGGGAAAAAACTCTGACATTAACACACAAGGTGTGAAAATACTGTCTCTAAATGAAGCCGATATTTCCAGATGTCTTCAAATGAGCACCATCAGATCATGTACTTGGCTTGCAACCACTTCATGTTTTTAGAAAAATACATGTGCAAACTGCACATTCTCAATGAGATGCTCCCACTGGGAACATGTGAAGACAAGGCAAATGAACAAAAGCAGGTTCCTGTCTCCAATCACTCCCTTCCCACTGAGGTTAAAATGACAAGCAAAGTCGCTAACCCTCCTTCTCACCTCAATCCTACCACAATAGAGCCCACCTAAGTTAAGTCGGATGCAAGGACAGGCTGTTCTAGCCTTAAAAGGTCCTAATTCCCTCTCTACACATTCTTTTCACTTTCCTCTCTTGTCTAATTTACCTTAATTCTGGAAAACACTGCTCAGCTGCAGACAGCTTTCCCACACATAAGAGATATCCAAGATTGATACAAAGGAAGGTCATAATAAGTCTTTTCTCAGTTACATGATTAATGGACTCTGAGTCTTAGGAAAAAGCCTGTAATTGGGAAGGTTTAAGAGTATGTCCAGTGAATTCATTGATGTCAGAGACAATTCGCCATCTTACTGATGGAGCCTGCAGAAGCCCTTCTGAGAGCAAGAAATAGCCATAAATCTAAACAGGAAAATATCTGAGTTTTGCTACTGTGTCACATAAAATATCTCTTTTCAGAGCTAGGGGTATTTTTCAAAGCTAAGCTAGAGTCCCGGCTGTGAATAAAGCCAGGTTCCTTCAAGATTGAGTGATAGAGATAGCATTTTATCAGACACTAAGTTTGACCTTTCTTAGAAATTCTAATATTCAGAAAGAACTTGTCTTTGAGATTATAAACATAATTAGCTTTTTTGAAAAACTGGGCTAAGATTGTAGCTGGCGATGGAGAAGCATAAGGCCATGAATGATTCAGGAACACTATGACTCCCCTTGAACAGGAAGTAACACTTGGAGACTACCAGGTTACCTGGACTCACATATATTTCTGATTTGAGCCACACAGTGTTACCTAAGGGGAGTTTTCAAATGTTTTAACTAATGAATCTAAAAAGAATATATATTTCATATTTCTTTAAAAGGAATTGCAGGCTTGGAAGATGGTTCGTGGGGAATGTAATTTTTTTTGCAAACACAATAACCTGAGTTCGACCCCCAGAAACCACATGACAAAGCTAGGCATCTTTGATATATGCTTGTAATTCCAGTCTGGGGAGGTAGAGATGGGTAGATCCCTGGGGTGTGATGACCACACAGCCTCGGCCTACTTGGCGAGCTCCACACTAATGGAAACAAAGTGGATAGCCCCTAAGGAACAATACCCAAGCTTGCCCCCTAACATCTACATGTACATGTGCCCCTTCACAAAAATGTGCATCAATACTCATACATGAGCACACATGTGCACCTACCCACATGTGCATCCATATGCATGAATAAACATGTGCATTTATTTGTGTGTGTGCTCACACACAGAAATGGGGAATTCATATTTCTAGCCTGTCTTTGAAGAAATGGAATTATGACAATATTGGGTTCCCATCATTTTTAGGTCACCATCATTAGGACCTGAACAGAGACTGTCCTTTAGATGGAATAGGCAATTTCCAGTTTTCAAATGTTCCCCAACACTGTTGTTTCTCACACACTGAAGCCAGTATCAGTTTCTCAGTTTCTATATACCAGATCACTGCTTTTGTACTATAGGAAATGAAAGAAAAAGAAAGAAATCAAAAGTTTCCTACCTACCTAAGTGTATACCAAAGGAGTGTTGAAGAGGGGAGGGGGGAGGGGGACTAAGTTGGTCTTGGTTACCTTCAGCTTATTTCCTGGTTCCTGAGACTATCTGGGTCTGTCATTGCCACCTTCAAAGTTCACCCTCTTCAGGAAACCCAACCTGATTTATCAGCTTCCTATCATTTGTGATGCTCCACAACAAAAGGTTCTATGAGACACCAATGCATCTGGGAATGAAAGTGGGACATTTCAATGATCTTCGCATAAGTCATTCTATCATATGTAGAATAGTAAGATATCACCCCTGTTTGAAGTAATCACCTTGCTCCCTTTCTTTGGCAATACCTGCCCAATTTACCACCAATCAGGACAGTCTCCTCAGAGCTGCTCTCACCTGAGCAAAGGAGCAGGCAGAGTTCTAACCACTAACAAGCAAGCCTCAGAGGGAGGACCCATTTGCCTGCAATGAAGTAATTATGTAATGGTTACAATAAGATATAATTTACTTCATGGCCCCAACAGAGAAAGTAATTTTTTTCCTTATTGAAAGGATCTGACTTTTCAAAAGATTAAAGGTGGTTACTGCAATATTTCAGAGACAAGAGAAAAAAATTAAAGACTGAACATTGCTTTTAGCATATCTATGGTGCTAAATTTGATGTGATTGCTGCAAGGACGTTGTTCAGAATATCACATGACTCTAAAACTGGGAGAGACCTTCTACATTTAATATGAGTTTTTGATCAAGATTAAAATTTACAAAGAGTTTAAGATCATGCAGTCAATAAGCCAACCCTTTCCCTATTTATTTTGATCTCCCAAGCGTTTTTCCCAGGCCCTTACCTTCTCTCTATCTCTATGAAAAGCTGTTGTTGGTATGAGGTTCTATATTCAACTCCCTCGATTTCACTACCTCCCATGATAAGGGGTTCACTTCTAATTTCCAAGAAAGTAACCCACATGGGTACCTCTCTTTGTTTCCTCCCTGCTTGTCTTATTAATGTAGCAGTTCCTAAAAAGAATCTTTCCCCCTTCTTTATGACCCCTCCTGAGACTCAGAAAGGGATGCCACAATATGTGACATTTTGACAAGCACCACTACAGAAGAGGTCTCAGAACTGACTAAGGTCACTCTAACCTCTCTCCCCTCCACAGCTCATCTCTCATTCATCTTTGATCCCCCAGGCACACAGAGAAGTTTTCTCAGAAGTCCCCTTAACTGAGGGGGAAGCTTCTGGTAACCCCTCTCCCTGGGAATCTCATCAAATAACCCAGAAAGATTAAGGACAGAAGAAGAGAAGAGACAAAAAGTCCTCACTCACCCAGACAGGCTCTGTTCTTCTGAGAGCAGGTCCAGAGACTGTGTGTGGGACTTGATCTGCAGGATAGGGTGTGCTGTCTTCCTGGGAGGCTCACCTCTCACCTTCTGAAAATGCTCCCTCCCCAGAGCTGAGATCAATCTTTGGCACAGCCTTCTTATCTGCTCTGAGCTCATTCACTTATTCTAAATATCATTCATTGATTCTTTAAAAGTGCCCGTGGCACCCCTGCCTCTGCAGTCTTCTATGAAGGGGAAGTCTCAACCATCTGACCTTGGCTTGGAGTCTGGCTAATCTCAACCGTCAACTTGAAAGGAAACAGAATAACCCAGGAGACATCCCTGTGGGCCTGTCTGGGGGAGCATTTCCAGGGAAATGAACTAAAGGGGAAGACCCTCTCTCAGAGTGGTCAGTCTCTTCCAGTGGCCTGGGTACAAAAAGGCGGGGTGCCTGCTGCCTTTGCTTTGTGACAGTGGATGCTGCCATCCTCCACAGGCATCAGGTTTCAGCTTGTTCAGCTTTGTGATGTGGCCTGAATACCAGCAACTCTCTAGGAATCTTCTAGGCCTTCAGCACCAGAATGGGAAGGCTGAGGCATCCAGTTTTACAGGCTACACTATCAGGCTCTCAGCCTTTCTGTTGTATACATGGCTAATATGAAACTGTTTGGACACTATCGTGAAGGGGTATGTGTGTGTGTGTGTGTGTGTGTGTGTGTGTGTGTGTGTGTGTGTGTGTGTGTGTGTGTGTATGCGTGCACGCATATGTTGCATGTGTGTATCCATTTGTTTTGTTTCTCTAGAGAACCATGCATAACCCTTCTTACCTTCCTTCTAAGACTCCACCTCTTCCTTTTCTCCTTCCTTAACTTCTGCCATTTCCTGTGTCTCTTCCTCTCCATCGTTATCATCTTCCAAATTCCCTGTAAAGCCTGAGCTTCCATATGCTGTCCCTGTCTCTCTTCTGTCCATCCTAACCCAGGAACTGCAGCCTTGGTCCATTTCTGGAACTAAGGACTTCTGTCCCTGAGGCATTGGCACTGTTGTCTCTGTCTGAAAAGCTCTGTGCTAGGGTCTGTCTTGGGTGGCAGTTCACAGGTTTGCTCCTGATAGAGAGCTTTCCTCCTGATGCACTCCATTTTCATTCTTCCCCAAGGTGCATACCACAGCTCTCTCGTTGCCTTGTTTGTACTATCACTCTGCAGCCACCTATGTTTTCTATTTATTTATTCATTTATTCATTCATTCATTTAAATCTGTGTATTCCCAACTGGAATGTAAGCTCTATGAGGCCAGGGGACAGACAAACCTTTTCAGCATAGAAGCCCAACTCCCACAGGTCCTCCGTAAATAAAATACTTACTGATGTGTGGCAAAAAGAACACTCCTTCATGCTACAACTTAAGCACCATTAAATCTCTGCAGGGCAGAAGGACAGCAAGTAGAAATCACATGAGATGTGTATGGAAGAGTCTAAGGATGTGTGTGCCTATGTGAGTGTGTGAGTGTGTGTGTGTGTGTGTATGCACATGCACACCTGTGTAGGTGCCCGTGAAGGCAAGAAGAGGGTGGGAGATACCCAGGTTGGTGTAAGCTGCCCAAAGTGGATGCTAGGAACCAAATTTGAGTCCTCTAGATGAACTGTAAGTGCTCTAAACTGCTGAGTCATCTCTCCAAACCTAAGGAAATGGGTTTCTAATGTTTCTTATGAATAACAAAACCCACTGCAATTGATGCAACATCCCTGGTGCTTCCTCCAGAGATGTTGTCCCTGGGAAAACCCATGGATGTGATTCTGATGCATAGATTACTTCTTTTGTAAACTATCACTGTTAGACTCAAGCAGAGTCCTAGACTGAATTGGGTGGTCTGTACCCTAGCCCAAAGATTCATATATATCCAAATGTCCATAAAGGAGACCATGAAGACTTTCTGGAGGAATTACATGGGACAACCCCTTTCAAAGTTGAAATAAGAAAAAAGCCTAGCTAGAAGATTGATAATCTGAGGCCAGGTAAGAGTTTACCCTTGTGAAGAACCTCTACCACAAAAAAGTCTGGCTCCTAGGCAGGAACAAGTATCAATGGACAGAGTGATGCCTTCAAGTGCTGACATTGTTGTACTTCTTGAACCAGCTTTCCCGATGGACCTCAACCTAGAGGAACATCCCGCAGAGCCCCGTCACATGGGCCCTGAGCAGATTTAGGGGACTTTTATTTTCCTGTGAGAAACAATGTACTGAACGAACACAAATTAAATCTTTCTCAAACCCTGTGGAGCAAAGGAGTAATGCCATAACTGCTGGGCTCCCTTTATGAAAATGTCTTTCTCACACAAGGCAGAATGGCTTCAGAGTGAGCATCTCGGAAGATGAAGAACAGATATAACAAGACTAGGCCCTCTGTTCATTTGAGTGTTACTCAAACCAATACAATGTGAGCATTCAAAGACTTATCACCTTAGCTTGCTGTCCCAGATTGGTGAGGTCTGAGAACAATGGGAACTCTTTGATCACAGAATATTAGCATTAGAAAGCTCCTAATTGGAGCCAGCCAATTCAGCCTATTTGTGAAACAGGAAAACATCAAATCACATTGTTGCATCGTACAGGATGCAAAACTCATTCATTCAATCCTTTAAGCACTTTTTCCAACATCTACCACAAAATACCTCTGCATGAGAAAGTGGACAGATTCCATTCATAAAACGTCAACCAAGCTCCTACTTTGAGTCTATGACTGTAATGGATGCAGAGATATAAAGATAAATAATATGCAGACTTTCACTAGGCCATTGCTTAGTGGAGAAGAGGCAGGTTTATAAAGGGTAGACTACTTTACAATGTGCTAAACGTCATCCTTGATGAGTGTGTATAGTGTGGTTACAACACACTCACTTCACTTACATGGAAAAAGCCATTGCCTTATTTATGATAAAAAGAATTCTAATAATGTGTGTTATGGTGGTTGAAGAAGTTTATTACTAAAGCACAATGGAGCAAACTCTGTAAATAAGCAGGGACACTTAAACCCATACCATTACTCATTTCTGAGACTTACAATAAAATGTAGTTAGGCCACAGTGTAACAACACGACATACCCTTTAGAATGGATGGAATTAAAAGCCTGACCATATCAAGCACTGGAGGAGACATCAGGCAATCTGAAGTGTCGCTCCCTGCTGGTGGGGCAGTACAGTACTAAGAATTAAAACACTTTGAGATATTCTACTTTAAAACTTAATAATGTCTTCTGACCGTGACAGGGCTGTTACACCCATGAACTCTAAGCAATATGACTTGTCTTCACAAAATGACATCAGTCACCATCAATGGATGAAGGGCTCCAAAATGCCACTCTCCTTGCTAAGGAACTATTAGAAGTTGATGGCTCCTGGAACAGGAAGAGTCCTCCCATCTCTTTGGGAAGGAAGGTGCTACTGGTAGGTTGCCATAGTTCAGTAGATGACCCCACAGCCATAGGTATAGGAACAGCGTGAATTTAACTTATTGGGCTATTAACATCATAAAAAGAGGACATGTCCATTCTATTTCCCCATTGTGGTAAGCTTCATGTTGGGGGAGGGACCTAGAAGGGGGAATACAGATGGGAACAGGAGGGATCAGGTGGGGGAGGATGAAGGGAGAGAGTACTGGGAGAGACAACTGGAATCTGGGGGCATCTCTGGGATGAGCTAGAAACCTAGAGCAATGGAAACTCCCAGGAATCTATGAGGTTGGCCTTAGCTAAGACTCCTAGCAGTGGGGGATATGAAGCCTGAACTGGCCCTCTCCTGTAACCAGGCAAGACTTCCAGTGGAGGGTCTGGGATTCTAACCCAGCCACAAATCCTTCAACCTACAATTTGTCCTGCCTACAAGATGTGCTTGGGTAAGGATGAAATAGAAATTGTGGGAGTGCCCAACTGATGACAGGTCTAGCTGGAGACCCATACCCTGAGAGAGAGAGAGCTCCTCACTGAGTGCCAGGACCAAGAGGCTGGATACCCTAGAGACCTAGGATAGAACCAAACACAAAAGGAAAAAAAAAAACTCAATGAAATGATTCCCAATGATATTCCTCTATACTTATAGATTGGTGCCTAGCCCAGCTGTCATCAGAGAGGCTTCACCCAGCAATTGATGGAAACAGATACAGAGACCCATAGCCAAATATTAGGTGGAGCTTGGGAAATCCTGAAGAAGAGGAGAGGAAGGATTGATTGCAGGAGCTAGTGATGTCAAGGGCACCACAAGAAAACCCACAGAACCAACTAACCTGGGCTCATAGGGGCTCATAGAGACTGAACCAACAACCAAAGAGCCTGCATGGGACCGACCTAGGCCCTCTACATATATGCTACAGTTGTGTAACTTGGTCTTCATGTGGGACTCCTAGCAGTGAGAGTGAGGGTGTCTCTGACTTTGTTGCCTGATTTTAGGACCCATTCCTGCTGCCGGGTTGCCTCATCCAACCATGGTGGAGGAGAGGGGGCCTGGTATCACTGCAGCTTGATATACCAAGGTTGGCTGATATCCATGGGATGCCTGCCTATATCTGAAGAGAAAAAGTGGAAGAAGAGTGGAATGGGGTTGCGGGGGCAGGGGGAGGGGATGACTGGGAAGAGTGGAGGGAGGGGAAGCACTGGTTAGGATATAAAAGCAAGATAATAATTTAAAAACTTTTAAAAAGAGAACGTGAACTTGGGAAGAAGTGGTGTTGGGGGCTCTAGGAAACTGAAACAGTGGAGTGAAGATGGATATAATCAAGATATATTACATACATGTAAGAAATATATGTATTTCTTATTTTTCAAAAGTAAGAAAAAGTTAAAACTCACTAATATATCTACTATATGATCCTCCAGTCATTTTTGCCCTGGGTACTTGCCTAGAAAAGACTATATGAGTATTTCCCCACAGCTTTATTGGTAGTCGCCCAAGTATGAAAGGCTCTGAATGGTTATCAGTGGGGAACTAAGGAGCCCCATGGCTATCAGTTCATGGAATGTGGCAGAACAAACCACCTGTAGAACCTACAACACAGATGGATCTCAAATCAATTATGCAAAGCAAAAGATGCCAGACAAGGTGTGGCTATACAGTAACTCCATCTTCATGTGATTCTAGAAAATAGAAAGTAAGCTACAGAGAAATGATGCAGATTGGCGGCTTCTTGTGAGGCACAGTAGCACAGGTGGGCAGTAGGGAGAAACTTCAGAAGAGCTCAATGCAACTCTCAGTGGTGGTACCTTACATCTTTTTTATGTCAGAGCTCAGCAGAGTCTTGATCTCCAGTTTACCAACGATGCTGATGAAAACTAAAGACACAGTAATGATGAATCTCAGGTGAATGTGAAAAGGGATTGGTCTTACAGGCCCTAGCTCAGAGTATGACTCCCACTAACCTTCACCACTACCACCCCCACTCTCGATGCATAGCCATGCACAAACCTCTCAGCTTCCCTGCAGTTTTCTTACCTAGCAAATGGGGATAATAGTTCCATGCCTACTATTGTATGGGATCCACAAAAAGTAGCTAATAGAACAGACATGGAGACCCTTGTAAAGTTTTGAACCACCATGTACTGAGTGGGTACTGACCTCATGGGCACTGGGTAGATGCTCTAGAAAAGCAGATAGCTCTCTGAAGGCCTGTCAGAAGAAAGATGACAGGGAGAAAGAAAAAAAAACACATATCCACCAGGGACCCATGATCACCCATCAAAGAAAGCTGCTGAGGAGGACAGAGGAAAGGATGGGGTAGGCGAAGAGAGCTGAACAGACAGCAAAGACAATTCAGGGTGGGGGAGCTGGGCTGAAAAATCCAACTGGAAGAATCCATGACCAGAAAGGATGATGCCAACAGGTAAGGAAAAGGAAAGCAGTGGGCAGAGAGTGGCTGCAGACTGGGCAAGGAAGAGCTCTGAGGAACACAAGGCTGGGAATTCAGGCTCTGACTGAGATAAAAAGCCACACATCTGCTTCTGGATGGAGAAACTCTTACCTTGATTACTCCTGCATCTGCCTACCTCTCCATGTTCCACCCCCCCCACTGCCCTCCCACTAACTCATGCCCTACTTTCTGCAGGTACCACCCAGACAGAATGCTTGCTCCTCCCTGAACTTACTGCCCTGTGTTCTCCCAGCTTCCTTAAACCTGCACTTCACTGGCTTCCCTGTGGTGCCCTTTCCTAGCACCTGGCTCTGTCTTCACAGCATGGATCTCTGATGTACTTGCCTTGCTTCCTGGAATCACAGCTCATGCCAGTCTCATCCACCTCATTGCACCCTCCACCTGGGGAGAACATATCTACTCTGCTTTTCCTTGCAATCTGTGCTCACACACGGAAGCAGGATGGAAGGAGGAGTACATGTAGATCAGTGAGAAAAAGAACTTTGCTAAAGTCTAAAGAATTAAAGAGCCAAAGACATGTATATGCAGAAAAATAATCCATATGCCTTGCTTATTTCCTCTGTGATGGAGTCTTGCTGTTTTGTGCAAGCTGATCTTGAACTTCTGGAGTCAAGTGATTCCTTCACTAACACTATACGAGACACTATACACTGAACTGCCTCTTCCCAAGGCTCAGAGATTATTGTGGAAGAGGAAGAAGAAAAGGTATAAGAGCCAGAGGTGGTGGATGACTACAAGGAAAGAGTCCCAGCAGACAGCTACACATATAACCCATAATGGTAGTGCCAACATGCACAAGACCTATGTAATCCCAGGCCAGGCCAAGTACCAGCATGGAGATAGCAGCTGGGCATGAAATTCCACCCTACCCATGGAGCTATTGGTAATTGTTAACTTCTGGAAGAGGAAGGGATGGTTTTCTCTAACACCATTGCCCCTGGTCAGTCAACCATGCTTCAGTGGAAGACCATATATCCCAGAATATTTGGGCAGCACAAATTGCTCTTGATGGGTTAAAAAAATTTTTTAGAGGACAAAAAGTTAGGTATATAGGGAAGGGGGTTGATCTGAGAAGAATTGGTGGAGGGAGGTAAATATGAGCAAAACATGTTTGAAATTTTCAAAGAATTAGAGTAGAAGTCAGGACTGCTCAACTGTATAGCCTAAATGAAATGGTTCAAGATGGCTCCCAGAGTAGCAAAGGCCAAGTGTTAACACCAAACTGTCAAAGGCAAGGTAAACATGTTTATGTAATGGACACCACAGCCAACGCATCTTTCCTAATGGTCTTAATGGCCTAGTAGACCTTTAGTGCTGAGTAATTAATCATGGTGTTCCCAGAAGTGAAGGTATAGGAAACCTACTAAGTTCTTGTTACAACTGAACAAATAGAAAAAACCCAGAACAAATTAATAAAAAGCTGCCATGAATCGTAGCAACAGGAAATTATGGTCACTCAACCAACTTACAGACTTGAGCCAGTTTATATACTCCAAACCCCCGAATGAAGGGGAAGACATGCCCCTTGAGAAGGGACCTTGTCACAATACCAGACATGTATTATTAATCTTTTCCCCATCCTTTTCCAAAGGGACCTATGACATTCAATTTAGGGTAACTGTACATTGGGGAAAAGAAAATAATCAGACCTTTCAGGGCTACTAGACACTAGCTTTCAATTGACCTTGATTCTGGGAAGCCAAAAGTATTGAGATTCTCCAGTTAACTCAAAAGCTTATAGAGGTTAGGTGATCAATGCAGTTTTAACCAAAGTTTGACTTACAGTCCAGTGGGTCCCCAAACTCATCTCACGGTTATTTGCCCAGTCCCAGAATGTACAATTGAGACAGATAGAAGTTGACAGAATCACACGGTCTTCCTAATCTGTGGAGTGAAGGCTATTATGGTGAGAAAGGGCAAATCAAAGCCTCTGGAGTTGCCTTTACCAGAGCAAAGACCGAAATGGTTAAGAGGTTAAATGAATGGGGTCTATGCAGCACACCCAGAGGGTTCCACCTGGCTATGCAAATGTGAGTGGCATAAGAATGACCTGGGTCTTCCTGGAGTAAACCTAAGCAAGTGGTAAAGTTTCATCCAAGGCTAAATACTGACAAGAGACCAATAGCCAACAAGTTTATAAACCCTGAGCACCTCGAATAAAGGAGCACCATACAGGGAAGTTGCAGAGAGAGAATCCAAGAAGGCTTGAAATGGTTAAGAGATAAACACAGAGCCACAGGCACATATCTGTAAACTGTTTTGTTATTTATTTGTTTGTTTCCCTCTTTTACAGACACGAACACCAAGAGGCAGAGAGATGAAATAATTAGCCTGATATCTCAATATTCATGATAGACAGAGTCAAGTAGCCTGTGTCCCAACTTCAAAGCCTGCCTACTCAGTCAGATCACTCCCTCCAGTTTTAAAAGGAAGGCTCTGTCCAGCTTTTTCTTTGGTTCTTTGAGCTCAGTAAAATCAACTGATGGATCACCAAGAAAATTCACTGCTATCAGTGATCTGCATTCCCTTCCCAAGCTCCTTGGGTTGCAGAAGGCACATAATCTTCCTCACCCAGGCTAAGAAACAAGAAAACCTGTAAGTCATTCAACTCCATAAGCAAAGGGAGCTTCTTTTCAGCTTACACCAGCAGCTTCATTTACTGTACATGCTGCTCAGAGCTGCGTCTTACCTGAGTGAGCTGGGAACAGCCAACTCGAGTGAAGCAGAGGGTCAGAGGAGGCATGACCTCCCAGGTCAAATGATTGCTGTGGCAGATCAGAGACAGCTTCTCCTTTAAGCACACAGGCTGTCCACATCCACTGCCCAGTTTCCATGAGGGCAGTATGTAAAAGTGTAACCTCCCCTATAATCAAAAGTACTGGGACACTGATTAGCTGGCCACTGGAGCACATGTCAACAATCGACAAAGTCCTTCCAGCCCCTAACATGTATGCCAGCCACTTAACATCTTGCCATGGCCACATGAAAACTTGGCATCAGTGTTTAGCTTGACATCTACAAGATAGGGTAGAGTGAGAAAACAGAAAATAGAAACTGAGTGTGTATTACATGCCATGTCCCTGAATTTTTACACAATCTCTACCCAGGTACCTACATCTGATACCATTTTATTGATGTTAAAAGCAAGGCATGGAGAAATTAAGTTGCTCAAAGTCACAGGGTCAGGACAGAGGAAAGTACATTCAAATACATATCTGTCAAGCTTCAGGTCACTAGATTCTAGAGTCTATGGGTTTAAGAACTATGTTTGGATGAAGAGTCTAACACAAAATATCTAGACCTATAGTTAATGAATTACACCATTGATAAGGACAGAGCATAAGCCATAGAATGGCTTTGATTCATTAATACTGGTTATTTAAGAGAACACTTAAAGACTTGGATAGTGAGCTGCCATTGCTGTCACATCTAAGCATGGCATAGAAATATAATCAGTTTGATCTATAGTAGATATGAAGTAAAATTCTCCTCAACTCAGACTTCTAGGTTCACGATCTTTATACAGTTGGGTCTGGAGATATGCAGTCATTTAAAGGAACAGCAGTCAAAGGTGAAGTTTACGTGTGAAGGGTCTTGAAGACTCACTGTTGCTATGTGCTCTGGGACAAATTCCCCCAATGCCTCCCATGAGAGCTAAAGAGAATTGCCTGCATGAAGCACTTAGCCCAATGCTAAGCACAAAGGAAGCACTTGAATAATGCCAGGCACTACATTGTCTAAACACTCTGCCCTACCAAGCTCATGCCATTATGAACCTTATTTACTTCTCTTTTATTGGTGCCATTTTCTTTGGGTTCCATTACGAGCCTTATTTTAAAATATGAACATCTTCCCATAAGAAAGACATAGTTATCTCAGCTCAATGTACCATTTTAATGGCAGTTATGACTAAGTCACCGGTAACTGACAGCGCAGCTGACTAGGGAAGGGAAGGGCTGCAGAGTTCATGGAGGTGTCTACGTGGAGGGAGCTCATGAATATGGCCTCCAGAGAAACATGCTTAGTAGGAGAGTACCTTAACATGTGGGATTCTAGAGATGTGAAATCTGGGGTGAGGATGGCCACTGTGGAGAACTGTCTTGAAGAAGGTAGAGGAGAGGCAGAGTCAAGTCAGCAGCACAGAGCTGGGTAAGAAACAGAAATCTAGTACAAGACCATCTGGATCTCTCACCACTGAATAACTGACCTTAGAAAAAATACATTAAGATCCTATGCCTTGACTGTTCCATCTGTGAAGCAGGCATACGAAATTGTATTATGAAATTCACAAGCAAATGGATGGAATTAGAAAAAAAATCATCCTGAGTGATGTAACCCAGACCCAGAAAGACAAACTTGGTATGTACTCACTCATATTTACATTAGCTATAAATAAAGGATAACTATGCTACAATCCACAGACCCAGGGAGACTAGGTAACAAGGAGGTACATGGAGGGACCCCTGTGTCTCACTGGGAAGGGGAAATAGAAGAGATTTCATGAGTGCACTGAAGGCAGGTGGGGATGGCAACCTGAGCAAGTGGGGTCGAGGGGGACAGTACTGAAAGAGACTAGTGGAAAAGCAGGGAATCTTGGGGTCAGATAAAAGCCTGCCACAAGGGAATCTCCTGGGAATCTATAAGGATGACCTCAGCTAAGACTCCTAGCAATTGCAGAGACATAACCTGAACTGGCCATCTCCTGTGACCAGATTGATGCCTAGCTCAATCGTCATCAGAGAGTTTTCATCTAGCAAATGATGGAAACAGATGCAGACACGCAGCCTAACATTAGGCAGAGTTTGAGGAATCCTGTAAAAAAGAAGGAGAAAGGATTGTGGGAGCCAAAGAGGTCAAGAACACCACAAGAAAACTCACAGAATCAACTAACTTGAGCTCACAGGGGCTTGCAGAGATTGAACTGACCACCAGGGAGCCTGCATGGGACTGACCTAGCCACTCTGCATATATATGACAGTTGTGTAATTTGGTCCTTTTGTGGAACTCCTAATAGTGGGAACAGAACCTGTCTCCAACTCTTTACTGTCTTTTGGGACCCTACTCCTCTTACTTGGTCATCTTGCCCTGCCTTAATACAAGGGGAGGTGCTGTCTTACTACAAAATGATATGCCACGTTTTGTTGGCTACTCATGGGAAACCTGCCCTTTCCTAAATCAAAACAGAATGGGGAGTGGAATGGGGTGTGGGAACAGAGGGAGGATGGGGGGAAGGGCCTAGGAGGAGAGGAGGAAGGGGAAACTGGGGCCAGCATGTTCAATCAATCAATCAATTAATTAAAAGAAGTTTTGCATGTGTTTGTGTGTGTATGTGCATATATGTATATGTGTGTATGAGTGTATGTGTACAGCTCTATGTGTATATTTGTGTGTATGTGTATATATGTGTATATGCACACATCAACAACCACAGAGTATTGTTACAACTTCCATAAGTACTAAAAACAGCAACTGAGCATTCTAACCGAAAACATCCCTCTCAGAACTTCCTGCTATCAATTTCAAGGTACTCAATTGTTGAGGGTATGAGAATGACTCAGCACAACCTCAGTGTCACTGCTGGAAACATCAGTATTTGACAGGTCACTAAACTCAGTGCTACACACTAATGACAAGACTTAAAAAAAAAGTCAATCTTCCTCTAGCAGTGACTCCTAATTGCTCCCCCAGATCCCTTGGGGGTTGTATTTGGAGACTTTGGCAGGCAAGGAACATCATTTGCCCAGTGTAGCTTTGGGCCTTGTCCGCTGTGGGAACACCTTGCTGCAGAGGGCTCCTGCCTGAAATCTCTGCCTCCTTGGGGTAACTCTGCTGCAAAAAGGGACATCATTATGAATTTGACATTATCGCCCTTAAAAACATACTGCAGATAATGAGAAATGCTCAGAAATTCCCCACAAGCCAGAGGACAGAACCTTAACTTTAGAAGGATGCTAAAGTCCAACTTTGCCAGGCATGTGACAAGTCTGGCGAATGTATAAATGCATCACCAATCAGGTTAAACCTACGACAGTGCAATGACCAAAATTGAAGCCAAGAATGGCAAGTGATGTATTTGATGTCTTAAGTTAGAAGAAAGGTGATTTTAGACGAAGTAAGATATTTCATTGTAATTGGCAACTATTTTAAGGGAAAGAGAGGCTGAAATCCATACATTTGAGGCATCTTATAGATAAAAAATAGAAGACTTGAAATGAGAAGAGAAAAAAGCAGACATGTTGGTGTCTCTCAAACCATACTACATAGACAAGATTCTGCCCATGAGGATAGTCTGGCTACAACTTGAAAACTGTCAAGCTGTCCATGCCCCCAACTTCCTAGTATTGTCACGCCCCCAACCCAGTCACTTGGTGACCTCTGCTGGCTTCCCTCGGGTAATACACAATTGGTGCAAGTGATTCACAAGCCCTCCAAGGAAGGATCATTTTGATCCAATAAGTCTTTGAAAGTCCATACCCAGATTACACTTGATCCAATACTTTTCCATTGAAGGGAAGTAAGTTTCCATTGGAGAACTGGCTTGTTCCTGGGCTTGAGAGACAAAACACGAGACAAAGCATCTTTCAGTACCCAAAATTAAGGTGCACCAAAGAACGGTTTACAAGCATGTCAAAGGGACACAGAATCCAACCTGCCAGAGCTCCTAGTAGTCAAGGCTGGAGTTCTCTGAGCCAAAAATAAATAGTGGTCCCAATTACTTCCAAAATCTAAAACAAGTAGACATATGTCTACATTTTATGCTAGTAAAATAATAATTGATTGGCTGAATGCATGACTGAATGACCGAATGAATAAAAACTTCCTTATAGAAGAATTCCAAATAATGTAAGTTGTTATTATTGTTAAGCTCAACGAGGTAGAACTATATTCCTTGCTACTTTTGAGTGTGGGCTTGAATATGGCTTGCCTCCAAGGAAAGTACATAGAAAATGGAAAAGACAGTAACTTCACCAAGGAGAAATTTGGTAGATTATACCTAAGCCAAATGACCAAGGTTAGCACTGCATCTCCACCAGGGAGTCATGTTAATATTGTATTGCATGCCTTTTGATGATTTAGGATGGCATCCCCTCTCTGGACATGATGGTTAACAATGATTGCTAGCTTTATTGGACTAAAAATCTTTTGGGAGACTGACAAAGCACACATATCTTGACATATCTGAGAGCTTTTTACCAAGACTGTTAGATCATGGGAGCTCAGGTTAATTTTCAGTCAGGATAGATTTAAAAGTCCAACAGATTTTGGGAGGTGGTGGAGATGCAGGAGGGCGGATATAGTTGGAGGAAATGAGTTCTAGTCTCCTCTATTATTGATTAGTTCTACTTCCTGCTTGCCAAGAGCTGAGCTGCCTTGCTGAGGATCTACTTACCAAGATGAACTCAAACCCTGTGAAAATATGAGCAAATAGGGATCTCCCTTCATGTTGTTTTTGCAAGACTTTTGATTTGGTCACAGTGATGAAAAATTAGTCAGCACACGGAATTGTTCCTTCTAAAAAAACAAATGAATAAATAACCTCAATCTAATCATGGAGAGACAATCAGAAAAGTATATTAGAAGGAATGTTTCACAAAATGTAAAACTGATCACTATTGCTCAGAATTACCAATGCCAAGAAAAGATTGAGCAAGTGTCCTAGAGAAGAAGAAGTTGGAGAGACTGCCCGACATATTTGGCATTCTGGGCTCCTGGGTGTGGCATCCTGGAATAGGAGGAGAATGGGAGTGGAGAAATCTGGTGAGATACTTTTTTTAAGACCTCAGTTCTAGTTGCAGGAATATCATAGAATTAGCTCCTTATGTAGGCAAACTTAACATGGCCATGTGAAATGTTAGCATTGTGAAGCACTAGATGAGGCAGCTACAGATACATCTTCTGCTATATTTCAACTATTAAAAGAAACCTAAAATTACTATGAAAATTTTAAATATATATATTTATTATTTAAAATCATATGAGGTTATATAGCGCATATATATATATATATATATATATATATATATATGAAATAGTCATTGAATAGGCCCCAAAGATGAAATTTAAGCCCTATGGCTGTGGGGACATTTCTAAGTGGAGATATCTCCCCAGGACTTCATCACTGTCTTAAGGATTGAATGCCTAGGTGATGGACCAGCAGTGTTGCCTCAGGTCATCAATTTCCACCAATCAAGAAATCTTCCTGGGCCATTAGACACACAATAAGAAGCAGCAGGTTCATGTGCTACTTGATAGACTTACCTACAATCCCTTCCATAAGAAAAATGAGAAACCATATCATTGTGCTTCTATGCTAACAATGACAAATCACCCTGCTATTTTGTCTTAGTGTGTGTTGCCACATGACTTGTCAGAGTTTGTTGAAATAGCCAAGTAGCTCATGAAGAAATAAAGAATGGAACTGAGATTGTGGGCAGAAGCATGTTATAATTTAGTAAGAGGGCAGGATGGCCATTTCATTTTTGTCATGGAATCCCTCATAACTGAACTAAAATATTACCCATATAAATTCAGCATATAAATTAATGCTTCTTGGCATCCTGCTGGCATTTTGCACGGCTGGTCATTCATTCCTTTTCAATGTATTTCTCCATTAGGCCTTTGGGACACCACGGTTCCCTGATTCTCCTTCCATTTCACTGGTCCTCCCTCAGGCTTGTGTGATGGAAACTGCTCTTCTCCCAGCATATAATATTGCAGTAAACCAAGGCTTGATCTCCATCCTCTCTTTCTCCAGTCAGTTCCCTTGACATCATGTAGATGCCAAAATGTTCTCAAATGTATCTATTTTACTAGGATGTCTTTTTTAACTCCAGACTCACATCCCAAGGTCTTTCAAATGTATCTGATAGGTTACCTTTTAGAAAAATTGAGCCAAATTGTCCAAAGTGAAGCTACTGATCATTTCTCATTCCAAAACTCTCCACGGTCTACTCCACTCACATCTTCTCCATTGAGGCAACTCAGTTCTTCCAATCCCTCAAGCCACAAATATTACAGTCCTTTCTGACTCACATTCTCCCAAGACTTGAACATTTTTTTCTCTAAGATATACATAGAACCCAACCTCTTCTAGTGCTGCAGCGACCAGCCTGTTCTGAGCCATCATCACTTCTTGCCTGAGCGATTGTGATTATTTCTAACTGGCTTCTCTGCTTAATACCTCTTATAGCCAACTCTAAGCAAGCATCCAGAATATGTCAAATTATGTCAGCCCTGTTCAAAAATCCTGTAATGGTTCCCCACATGACTCAGAGGGAAAGCAATAGTGTTTCCTAAGCCTGGTATGAGCTAGCCTCCAGTGCCTCACAGTCCATGATACCAGAATGATGCTGCTCCCTCTATACCAAGGACTTATGTATAAAATAGATTTATAGATAAAATTTATATATTATATATAAATATAGATATAGATATAATTTATAGATAAATAGAAGGCACTCAGCTGCATGTGAATCAGATAATGACATGAGCCATGAAATTGAGGGCATTTAATGTGGGGTATCCTTATGCCAAAAATCATTTGTTATACAAAATTTAAAGTTCACTGGAGACATGTTACTTTTATTTGCTAAATCTGGAAAGTGTACCAAGATGCCTATTATCCACAAAGCCTACCTTGATTTTCTTCTGTGAAACCATATATACACCAATCTCCATGTTTTTTTCAACCCAGTGTTCCAGATAGTTTATCTGTTTGTCACATTTACATCTGTCTCTCTAAACTTTAATGCCAGCTTCCTAAAGGATAGTAACATTCATTCATTATATTGCAAGAACCCAGAACTCCACTGAGTAAACAGTCATTGAAAATGAGGGCTATAAGGAATTTAAGATTGGTTATTTTGTTTGTTTGTTTGTTTTTACTGTTGTATCATGTGTAGGAAACCCACGACCATGTGTAGTACACACTTTGTCTTTTTTAACATTGAGGATAATATTTGTTAACACATAAGTCACACCACTAACTGGGTCAGATTCTAGACTATGAAGCTAGGTCTGGCAAACTTGGAAATCAATTCTTTTTTTTTGTGCCCGTCATTTCTTGTGTGACAATAAGGCAGATCTTGTTAAGAGGAAATTTTGTATTTATTCATCTTTTGATGGGAATTTATACAAAAGCTCAATTTGGTGTGTGAAGCACATTTAATTTGTGGAAGCGATCCTCAGACCATTGATCTTGGTTTGTAGTAAATGCCATCTTGTAGTTGCATGGGACAGAATGTCAGTGGTTACTCTCCTTGGCTCTGCAGGCCCTGTCCTCTATCAAAGCTGCCTGAACTCATTTGCTCTGTCTCACGTATAAAGCATGCATTTGCTAAATTGTTTCAAGATGTCTCCAAGGTACAATTTTGTTTTATAGTCACTGTCATCCCAAACTATTTAATGTTAATTTCTTACAGCCTACTCCACTGTCGACTTCCCTCATCACTGATATTTATATCCCAGCAAAATGTGCATTTATTTGTTGACATTTTTATTAAATTGGACTATAATAAATCTGTCTGCATTTATATCTATTTCCCTTTGTGTTCAAGAATTCAAAGCAAGATGATGTGTTTATTAACTGGATGACCAATTGCAGAGAGCAACAGTGAAAGGCAAATGCTCTGAGTTAAAACCTGGAGTGAGATGGGATGGTAACTAAGCTTGAACAGCCCCTTGCTGCTCTCTTGATGCATCCCAAAGACTAGGATTGACTTTTTTTCTGAGATGAATTCACAAAGTCCAGGCTGTCCTCTGACTCATTAGTCAGTTGGCATTGAGCTCCTTGCCTCCAGCTCCCAGGTACCTGTATTGTAGGTGAGCACCACCACACCCAGTGCATGCAGAGCTGGTTAGCCTGCATATGGCCTCATGCATGCTAGGCAGGGACTCTACCAACTGAGCTATGTCCCCAGACTTAGTATTGACTTTGATATCTGCACTGTTTGAATAAGCAACTCCAGATAGACAGACTAAGACACCCTCATTCATCTATTGACCATTGGAAGTCTATAAAGAGGGATCACATGCTAAGAAACCCCTGGTGTATATATGGGGAGCCTGACACACGACTTACATCCCATATTGCCTCAGCAGCAAGTAAAAATAGGTTTCAAGTCAGATCAGAGCATGAAGTCCAACTTGACAGCTTGCTGTCTGACTTTGCCTAAGTCACTTAATTTTGCTAAGTCTGGAATATCCTTTCTATGTCCTGGGCTCTGACTATGTTACTAGCCATGTACAATACTTATAACAGGTGATGGGCACACACATGCTCAGCATTGTGCTAGCCTACTGTCACTGCTCCAACAGTACTATTATAACGTCCTGCTTTCTCTAGCTACACCTATTTCTTCTCCAATTTGTTTCTGTCTGGCTTCTGCCGCCTCCTCTCTTGCACTTGATCATCCTGTGTTATCTTCACAGGAGCTATGATTCAGAATGATGACTGCACCAAATCAAATGTGGAGTGCCTTCCTTTGTACTTAGGATAAGATGTTCCCAATACACTGGAGGGCACCTTGAGAAGCTCCAGTAGTGGAGAGTTCCACCAAGCCTGAATCCAAAGCCAAAGGATCTCCCTTTGATAGTGTCATATTCTTGCCAGGGTTGCAGCAACTTGGATGAACTAGCTTAATGTCTCAGAGACTCAGTACAAAAATGCAGAAAATGAGAATAACTCCTCAGCCTGCTACTGTAGATATAACCAACCATCTTATTAAATAAGAAACACAGAACCAATGCAAAGAAGAAAGCCAAGAGATCAGAGCTAAGAGCCTTACCCACCTGCTGCAGCTAGCCTCTTAAGCCAAGAGACCTCTCCGAAAGAGACCTACTTCCTGTGTGTTTGTCTTTATATAGTCTTGCTGTTCTGCATTCTCATTGATTGTAAACTCAAACACATGACTGCCTCGTCACTCCCTGTCTGTAGAGACTTCAGGTCTTCTATGGTTGGTATTGAGATTAAAGGCGTGTGTCTCCAATGCTGGCTGTATCCTTGAACACACAGAGATCTACCTAGCTCTGCCTACCAAGTGCTGGGATTAAAGGCGTGCACCACCACTGCCACGCTCTTGCTATGGCTCTAATAGCTCTGACCCCCGGGCAACTTTATTTATTAACATACAATTAAAATCACATTTCAGTACAAATAAAATACCACCATATGCTACCTCCTATGGGATTGCTTAGTAAGCTGCACAATGCTGGACAGATATTCAGGGATGTCCTTTTCGGTACTCTTGGCTTTGAAGGGGAAGAAACTTTAACAGAATTCAAATTGGAGAAAGAAGAAAATAGCACAGTGATTATGTTTTATGATTATGTGACTATGGTTATCAGGGTCAGCAGCAAAATGGGCAGATGCTGTCTCCTTTGGGGAATTCATGGGCTATATTACATTATTATGGATATCTTCATATTTGACCCCAGATGACAAACAGTTACTTAGAATAGGTCCCAGGAGTGGTTTCATTTTGATTTTCTACTAACTAAACAGTACTATGCACTCAAAGTTATTCCAAAGTATCAGAGCTAAAGCAGCATGCTACTGTCCCATCAGAGGGCAGAGGGCTATATTAATCTACCTAGAACAATGAGGTTATGGTGAATTCAGTAAGATATTAGCTTCTCTGCATGAAACTAAGGTTTGAGCCATTACCCAGTAAGTTACCTGATTGAAAACACGTGTCAGTCGTCAGTCTTCAGTCCTGGAATCTAAACTGTGATAAGCTTGTGTGGAACAAGTGTTGATGGAGAGAGCTGTAGAATAGAAAGCCTGTGGGTCAGTGTGCCAGGTCAGAAAGAATGCTGAAGTCAGCTGGGCTTGCTGGCACAGGCCTGTGACCCCAGCCGGTTAACTGAGGCAAGAGGATCCCAGTTCATGTCCTGCCTGGAGTACATAATGAAGACAAGGCCAGTCAGAACTATTTAGTGGGGACATGTCTCAAATTAAAAGGAAAAAAGAGGGCAGAGGATGTGACTCATTTGTGGAACATACAAACCTAGTATGTATGTTACCCTAGGTTCACCCCCCAGCATCAGCACCACAACAGAGGGGGACAGAGGCAGAGATAGAGAGACTAACCCTGGATTCATAGTCAAAACCTTCATGCCTCAAGTCTTGGCCTTAGTCATCCCAATCATAAAAGGGGCACTAAGTTTTCTAGAGTTATCTTAATATTGAATATATATGAGTTGAGAAATTATGTAGGAAAAATTTAAGGCTCTACATATATAACTGCTGGAAACAAATGAGGCAATTTGCAAGGGAAAAATCTTGGTTGGGAAGTTTTCTAACTCCCCATCTTTCTGTAGATGTGGCTCCCTTGCACAGTACAAACAGCCCCAAGGTTAAGTTCAGAAAACCTGCTAAGACATTCACATCCACCAATGAATAGATACAGACTTCGGGTCTCCCCCTGCCAAGAGGCTTTCTCCTATAGAAAATGGAAACAACCCTTTCTTAGCTCCCAAGGGTTAGATAAACTATACTGAAATAAGGGGAGAGATGCAAAAGTATCTTGTAAACAATCTCTCAACAACATAAAAAGGTTCCTTCAGCACCTATGTGAGCATTTTTTTTATATTTTAATAGAACAGTACTTTCCTTTTTTCTTTTTACCTTTTCTTTCTTTCATCTATTCCCCTTTTTGAGTTAGGTAATAAATTAAAGTTTGTTCATAAAAGTGAAATGTTGAATGAGGATTCCTTTGATCACCTACCCCAACTCTTTTGAGCCTTCCAAACATCTACTCCATTTCCCCAAATTTCTCAAAGTCTATCTCCTTTCCACTTGTCCTTATTCCTGAAGCTGTTCTTAGTTATGTCTTGGAATGAAAGCCACACACCTTACCATGTCCTGACAGTCCTGCAATGGAGACCCTGTCTCCTTCATGGCTCCCTCTCTATATGGCTCTCCTTGATCTAAGCTACTGTCATTCCAGAGGTCTGTTCTTCCAGCACATTTGAGTCCTGCCTGAGGATCTTTACACACAAGGACATATTTTTAATACCTGAAACACACTTCCACAGTGTATTTAATTTCAATTTACTGCTTAATTTCAATCATTTAGCTTCAATTCAAGCCTGACCATTTGGAAAGGGCATTCCTGGGACACAGTGACAGGAACCCCAGGACTTCAGTTACCCCATGTCGTGTCTTCTTACAACTTTATGTAACTCAAACCAGCAGTCCTCAGGCAGAGCAATTCTGCTGTCTGAGGAAATGTTTTAGAAAGATACAGAGACAATTTTGACTGGCATGGTGATTAAAAGCCTTGTTGGCATTTGGTCGATAGGGATAAAAGATGGTCAGCATCCTGTGAGCATTAGATGAGACTGCCCCCTCCCCTGATACCAGTGGATTCCTGTGGATCAGCATTAATTTTCATCCTTATGTGTGGAACATGGGCTCCTGTATTAGTTTCCAATTATGGTTGTAACACACTGCCACAAACTTGGTGGTTAAAACACCCGGATGCTGGGTTTTTATGTTTCTGGAGATCAGATGTCTAAAATCAAGATGTTGAAAGGATGAGTTCACTGTGGAGAGCTCAGGGAAGAATTTTCACATTCTTCAACCTCAAAAAGGCTCCCACCTTCCATGGCTCATGACCCCTTCCTCAAACTGTATCAATCTATCACTTCTGTTGTCACATCTCCTACTAATGACTCATAAACGACCTTGATTGGACAACTTCTTTGTTTTGAGGTTTTCAATTTAATCACATCTGCAAATTCCTTTCTACCATTTGAGGGGGGCATTCACAAATCCACGGTTTAGGATTCAGATGTCTTTAGGTATCCATCATTCATTTCCCCCACTGATGCAGAAGAGCAAGGTGTCCATCATTCCTTCTCCCCACTAATGCAGAGGGGCAAGGGGTCCATCATTCCTTCTCCCCACTAATGCAGAGGAGCAAGGTGTCCACCTTTCCTTCTCCCCACTAATGCAGAGGAGCAAGGACCTTTATCTTGGCCAATGTTACAGGTTCAGAGTACATCCCAAGTCTTAGCATGCAGAAAGTTCACAAACAAATACCTGATGCTGGATTAATGAAAGTCGTGTCCATTGTTTATGGCAGCTGATAAACTCATCAGTTGGCAGGCTTACATGTGAATGTGACCATATAAAATAAAGCTGTAGTATAGACCACTGCTGTCACCTCTTATGGAATATAGATTTATTCCCATTGAAAACACCTTTGCAACAAGCAAAATTCTTCTTCAGAAATAGTAATGTGACTTTGTCAGCATCTTCCCAACCCTGAACTTTCAGAATAAATCTTTACATGAGATGCTCCTAGCCATCAATCTTTCCACTGGTTATTTTCACAAGGAATTGATTCTAAATGAGGAAAGGAAGTGAATCTCAAATGTTCATACTTTATAGCTTAACACAGTCTTATTTCAAAATGATGTAACCATTATTGCTGTTGAGGTAAGTGACGTTTTAAATGTTCTCCTTGGAAGTTGTATCTGGAAGAATATAACATGCCTTAGTCTATTTGTGCTGCTATAACTAAACAACTAAGAGTAGGTGAGTTAGAGAGAGTAAAAAGGTCATTGTTCTGGAGACCAGGAGGTGTATATGCAGGATGCTAGCAGATTTAGGGTCTACCAAGACCTTTTCTGCATGGATGGCACTGTTCAGTGGTCCTCTCATGAAAGGAGAGATGGAAAAGCCAGAAATGCATGTCATCTGGTAAGAGATATTCTTTCTTTCCAAAATGGAACCTTGCCACTACAACCTTCACAACCTTCAGAGGGAACAGGGATAAATGTATTTTTTTTTTTTTTGGTTTTTTCAAGACAGGGTTTCTCTGTGTAGCTTTGCGCCTTTCATGGAACTCACTTTGTAGACCAGGCTGGCCTCGAAGTCACAGAGATCCGCCTGCCTCTGCCTCCCGAGTGCTGGGATTAAAGGTGTGCGCCACCACTGCCCCGCAAAATGTATTGTCATAAGGCAAAAGGCGTAGAAGAACCAGGTGGCTCTCTGAAATTTTCTTTTTTAATGAAAATATCAACCCTACTCATGAGAGCATAGTCCTTAGAGTTTAATCATACAAACACACACATAAACACAGAGAGAGAGAGAGAGAGAGAGAGAGAGAGAGAGAGAGAGAGAGAGAGAGAGAAAACTCCACCTTTTAATGTCATCACCCTCAGAGTTAAGGGGACACTTTCAAACCACAGTGTGACAATATAACAGAGGGTATTCACAAAAGAACAGGATGGAACACAGACTGTAAACCACAATATTCACAAACTTTGTCTTTTGGAAACTTTTCCTTGACTCAAACCAAGAAGAGTATGACAAGCCATAAATTTCCTAAGGCCAGTCTGACATATACAGTTTACAAACTCGTCCTTCATATGTATTGCACCTTGACACTAGCCTGCCATCGCCTTTGTACTAAAGGGGGTCAGATAAAATGGACACAGGCAAATCTCAGAGGCTCAGAGGAAAAGAACAAGACAGCAAAGGCTGCACCATATTACAAGTTAGATCTGGATTTTTCACCCAAGGCACTCATTGGTCACCTTACTGCAGACGCACATGGTCATGTTCCTTCCAGGACTGGGTACTCAGAGCCCAGAAGGGAAGTCAGAGTAGGGCTCTGTAGCTAGGAAGTTTGTGGGACTCAAGTGGAACTCAACTATGGGAGAAACGTCTACCCCCTCAGGATTCCTAGACCCAAACAAAGTTTTTAAAAAGAGGGAGAAAAAGGATTCTAGAGCCTTCCTGCATGAGTTTAAACTACATCAACAAGGGCTCCCTCAGCTGCAAATAAAATAAATGCAAGTGAGGCAGGGGTGGGGGGAATAATGGAAAGGAGAGCTGGAGAAACAAAAAGTGAATCCCTGTCTTTGTCAACCCCTAAAAGCATCAAAGGGAAGTTCTCATTCATGCAGCAGATTGCATCAGCGACTAACTTCAAGGAGGACTTCTGCCAAGCTCTGGAAGGTTTCTTCTTTTCTATGGAAATTCAGCTTAATTTGATTCAAGGAAGCAGGGGCCCATCTAAAGGAATCAGTGATAACAGCAGCTACTGAGTAGACAATATCTACTCTCTGGTGAGCACTAGATGGCCAGCCCACTCCCCCTGTCACCATGGAAGCAAGAGGCAATCATTAATGCTTTTTACAGACACATCAGAGTAGGACCTGAGAAATAGCCTCTTCAAATTGTATATTGGAGACCCTTCACTGTTAATTCAGACTGGCACACTATGCTGATGGACCTAGAGCTTTGTGCTGGGTTTGGAGGTTGGCAGCATTCTCCTTCCTCCCTTTGGAAGTAAAATGTTCTCTCTTGCAGGGCAGCTGGGGCCCAGGGAGAAAACACTTGGTGCCCTGCATTACTTCTTAATTGTAATATCTCAGGTCTTCACTTTAGAAAGCACATACATACCTTTTCCAAGATCCATCTCCTTGTCTGCAAATGAGATGTGTGATGGTCTATAGGGCTTATTATTGTCTGGCCTTATGGGGTGCACAGGTGACAAGCGCTTGCCCCTCTATAGTACTTATCCCAGCCCAGGGAGGAAGTCATGAAAAATTATTCTTTACTGATTGATTTTTACACCTGGCTCTGCTTCTTGTAAGCAGAGTAAACTTGTATCACTTATAAAATATCATTAAATCTCAATTTTCAAAGTAGATATAATTACAGGAAATTCCTCTTAAAATTGCATAACCTAGTGCAGGAAAGAGTCTAAAGCCAGACCACAAAAGAAGTCTTCACATAGTGTATCAAATTGTTGAGGGTTTCATTGTCTAATTCTTTTTTATATTTGGCATTATATTTTATATATTATATATTTGTCTATTATTAAATATGCTACATTTCCCTGTGGGCTTAATTAAATTTGTTGATGTATTAAAAAAAAAACTCTTAGCTATTTTCCTAGTCTCATTTCTGTTGTGGTAAAATGCCCTAACAAGTAACTTAGGAGAAGGGTTTATTTGGCTCACAATCCAGGTTACAGTCCATTATTATAGAGAAATCAAAGCAGGAGCTTAAATCATACCTGCATTCAAAAACAGAGAGGATAAACACATGGATTTTGGCATGCTTTTTGCTAGCTTTCTTCACTCTTATACAGCTCAGGGTCCAACCTAGGGAATGGTGTTGCCCACAGTAGGCTGTGTTCTCCCATATCAATCAACAAGGAAGATAATCTTCCCCCACTAATGAGTCCCCAGCCTAACTGACATAGATAATTGTTCAACTGAGACTATGTTCCCAGGCAGTTCTATGTTGTATAAAGCCAACAGTTAAAACTAACCAACATAATTGCAATTCCTACTCCACTTGTTATTTGTTATGGAAGCAGTGAGAGAGAGAAAGGGAGACTCCCTCTTTTATTGGATTACAAAAATGATGAGCTTGAAATTCATAATGTCAGCATTACTGTCCCTGGATTAATGGAGAGAAGTGTGTGCAACAGGAGAAAGTTAAGTCAAAGTAAAGCAAAACCAAGATGAAAGACTGAGGCATAGCCTGACTACTTTCTTTCTTGATCCAGGCAGACCTGAATCTGAATCTCTGGAATGGGCTTTGGATGTTTTTGTTTTCCTAAAGCCAGCTCAAATTAGGTCCTACACATACATGCCATTCAACAGGTGCCTGAAAAATTACACAGAAAATTCTAGAAATAATTGGTGAGCTTCAAGTAATATACATATCTGAAGAGTGTGACAAAAGCCTATGCCAGTCCACTTCTTCCCAACTGGACCTAGACTTGTCCTGTTTTGCCACACATCCACACACTACATGGTACCTCTCAACCACTCAACCAGCTTGGTTATCAGATCAATTGTTATAGTATGACAATTACAGTTCAAAGCCCAGCCCAAATGATGCCAACAAAAGAGCTGTAGCCTAACTCTATGCCAGTCAGCTCATATCAGATGACCACTATAGAATCTCACACTACCAGATGTAAGAAATGTACAGAACCATAAGACAGATTGGCGGGGAGAGAACATATCATATAGCTTTTATTATAACATATTGGAATAACTATCCCATTTTATTATTAGTAGTAGTCATTGTCATTACTCTCATCCTGTGTTCAGTTTAGCCACGAAGCTTTCTACAAATATATATGGGGGGGAGCATGCTACGCATACAAGGTTTGCTACTATCCCAGCTTCCAGATTTCAGCAGGGGGGTGCAAACACATTCCCTGTACTCACGAAGCTGAAAGAAGCTCAAATAATATAATTCTGTGTAACTAAGATTGAGGAAGTACAGATTTGGGAAGAGCTTAAGCGACAGAGCAAAGCACTTTGCGGGTCCTTTTTGTTCATTCCTCCCATCTCCTCCCAACTTCTCACGGCTAAAGCTCAACATGGTGTGTGTGTGTGTATGTGTGTGTGTGTGTGTGTGTGTGTGTACATTTTTGGTGAGGGATGGAAGTCAGGGCAACAGAATAAGTAACTCATACTCAGGGAGAGACAGAGAGGCAGAGACAGGCAAAGAAAGAATCATTTATGGACTTTTAGCCATAAGGCTTTGGGAATTTTCTTAAATATTAGGGAGCCACAGAGAATATAATCAAAGGAGAAGACGTGACCATACTTAGATTGTAAGGCATCACCTTGGCTTCAGAATAAAGAATGGATTGTGGAGAAAGAGTGGAGGGAGAGGAACCAGGGGCAAGTCTCTGTTCCCTACCTATGGTGGGCATAGGACTCAGGCCAGTCAGTGCCTCAGGCAAGAAGAGGTTGTGATGGAAGAGGATATTAGAAAGACAGCACTCATGATTTCTTAAGGTTTTTCATACACACAAGGAAGGAAGGGAGGAAGGAAGGAAGGGAGGGAGGGAGGGAGGGAGGGATGGAGGGAGGGAGGGAGGGAGGAAAGGGAATGGAAGGGAAGGAAAGGAAAAGAAAGAGAGAGAGAGAGAGAGAGAGAGAGAGAGAGAGAGAGAGAGAGAGAGAGAGAGAGAGAGAGGGGGAAGGAAGGAAGGAAGGAAGGAAGGAAGGAAGGAAGGAAGGAAGGAAGGAAGGAAGGAAGGAAGGAAGGAAGGAAAGAAAGAAAGAAAGAAAGAAAGAAAGAAAGAAAGAAAGAAAGAAAGAAAGAAAGAAAGAAAGAAAGAAAGAAAGAAGCCAAAGGAACTCTTTCATATACAATGACAAATTTACATTTCCCCATCAGTCATTCAAACATACAAACATATCTATGTGAATTGGGGCAACTTCATTCAACCAAAGAAGCAGCCTTTGAAAAACCCGAGCAATACAAGCCAGCAAACATTAGCCAACATGCTACAGCTATGATTGGAAAGAGCTGATCCATGCAGTGATTACAAAAGAAAACATAGGGCATCCCCCAATGACCACTCCAATTTATGACAATGAAATGCAGAACACAGGAGTTGATACACAAATTATCCCAAACTGATCAGAAACTTCGATTGCCCTCACCTGAGAAGGAAGGCATGCCTCATCATTTCTGCTCTGAACCCATGTGTCTGGAATGCCTCACAATGTTAATTTTCTATTCAGGCTTTTTTGTGACAATTAAATCAGACCTTGATGAATTTGGAGGAAAAAACACCCAGCACAGTGATTATGAGTACTAATTAGGAAGCAAAATAGTGGCTTTGATGAATCTGTGCTTGGTTTCTCCCTTAATTAATTGACTGGCTGCTATTTTGCTTGACGGTTGATTGGTTGAAATATTCTATTAAAATTCAATATAGTCTAGGTTTTTTTTTTCTTTTCCAGGACAGACTTCCAAAGATGAGGAGTGACTAGAGAGTGGAGGTGCAAAAGGCATTCATTCATTTATGATTTCTTTTGTTGGATGCTAAGGGAATTCCCTAAACAAGTCCTGAGCATATGTCTTCATCCAAGTACAAGGCAGTCCATTTACCTCGGGGGAAATTTGTATCCAAGGCAGCTAACAATGCATTCACTTTGCCAAATGAAAAGGGACCCAGTGTAGTCCTTGAGGCCTGTTTTACATGATTTTCTATTCACCCTGTGATGGTGCCATGTCCAGATGAATTCCATGAACTGTGCAGGCATCCGCCCTGTCTTTTTATCAAGTGAAAAGACCCTAGGTGTCCATCCAAAACATTATCAGGAAATGTCTCAGCAAACGAATGGCTGCAGAGCCAGGAATGGTAGCACACACTTTTAATCCCAGAACTAGGGAAGCAAAGTCAAGTGGATCTCTGTGAGTTGAGGCCAGTCTGGTCTATACAGCAAGGTTCAGGCCAGCCAAGTCTACATACTGAGACCCTGTCTCAAAGAAATTCCACAAAAATGCATCTTTTTCTCAAATAAATCTATTTTTTTTTGTAATTTGAACTCTTTTTTTTCTTCCAGTAAATCATATAACATTAATCAAAATAGCATGTCCAAGGTCAAGTTTTTTTCCCTCCATCCCAAATAAAGGAGCCTTCCTCCCTGATGCTGAAGAAAGGGTGGTACAACATATTTACACTGGTTAAAGGATAACCTAGGGATCATTCTGAACAAACTACAAAGCTGACTCAAATGAAGAAACCATCACAATCACCCTTATCAGGAATTCTACCATCTCCTTGTCAAAAACCCTAGTCTCCAAATACTGTTTGGATAATGTAAGCTGTATTAATTACTTTTATGTTGTGATAAATCACCATCAACAAAAGCAACATATGGAAGGAGTGCATTGGGGCTTACAGTTCCAGGGAGATAAGAGGCCATCACGATGGAAAGGCATGGCAGCAGGCAGGCATGGTGACTGGAGCTGGAAGCTTAGAACTTCCATCCTCAGCCAGCGTCATGGAGTAGAGAAAGTGAACTGGAGGTAGCATAAGACTACAAATTCCCAAAGTTCACTCCCAGGGATGTGCTTCCACCGACAAGGCTGGACCTCCTAAAACTCCCCAAACATCCCTACCAACTAGAGCTTAAGTATTTAAGTAACTGAGCCCATAGTGGGCATTCTCATTCAAACTATCATAGTACCACATCATGACTTTCCATCAAATAGAGGGGAAAAGGAGAACTGACCAAAAATTTCCAAGTTCTTGATCATTCCTGCAGGCGCAAATGGACGTCTTACTATAGCAATTTTACTTGTAGTTAACAGTGATGAATATTTACATATTTAAGTGACAATATATCTACAAATATTCATCTCATTTTTTCTCATAGAGCGACTGTTGGGAATGGTAGTTGGGAGTGCTGTGTAAACAATCAATCAAGCATAGTATTATTCCCGATTCTCAGGGGTGTATCAGTGAGATCTTATACAAAGACAAAAAATGCTTTGAGTTTTGAAATAGGAGAGATGGATTTTTGTGATGGCTTTCTCAGATGCAAAACCCTTCAGGTGGCCTTTGAAAGTCCCTCCTGTTGAATCAGAAATCCACTATCTCACTGAGGAGGAACAGGATGACACCCTGGCCCTCAGGATGACAGAGTGGCTCTCTACCCAAAGATTCAGTCCAAATGAGAGTTATGGTGTCACATTTAAGAGTGACCATGTTCAGGAATGAAGATACAGAAAAGGTGCTTTGTTTTTGGTTTGGTCTTGGAATGACTTACTTGTTACTGCCATTGGTTACTTCACCATGAATGCGACAGGAATGAACATTGCCTGTTCTGGGTCTGCCTGATTTGCTCTTCCATGATCCCAGCTTCAAAAAATGCATTGCAGAATGTTGTCATCACCCCCAGGAAATACAAACAAAAGGTAGTGAACCTTTTATAATCTGATTGTCTAGCTTTTGGTGGTGTTAGACACTTATCTCTATCCAAAGAACTATTTCCACCTGTCTCAGCCAGTTGCTTTGAAGCTGATCATCAATGTTGGATCATCTGGGCTATGGTGTAATTGAAGATCTTTCAGGAGGTCTTGGATGACCAAACCACATTAGCCTGGAAGCAAACGACAGGTTCTCATCTTCTGTGGAAACAAAAGCAGAACCTCTTTTCCAAAGCAACATATCCTTAGACCTAAATTTTGAAGTCAAGATACCTTTAAAACAAACATATTGGTTTAACTTGGTAGCCTCTACAATCAAATATCTCTCTGCAGTTAAAAATCCCAAAAACATTATAATCCAGACTCTCTGTGTGATTTCCTTCTCTATTTGGCTTATTATATTTTTATATATTATTTTATTTTTAAGGTTTTATTTTTATGACTCTATCCTTTCTATTCTCTCTCTCAAGCCTACATACCTTTTTACACACATTGTAAACTGTTCAGAATTTTATTCCATCTGAATCAGTCTCATTGTGAATCTATAATCTTTCTCTGACCAGGAGAGATTTTAAACTGATAAACTGCAACAACCTTGGTTGCTGACTCTGTCCACCTCAGCTTCCTAACATGGTAGACGTACCTTTATTGTCAGCTCTGGGGAGTCATGCTCACCACCAGACTCTGGAAGGCAGTAGGTCCATGCCTCCATCAAGCAGCACATACCCCAGAAACTCTTTTTTTTTCTGTACTAGCAAAAGCTAAATCCACCATGCAGCATTTTGTGCAGCTTGGAGACACCTATATGTACCAAGGTGGGAATCTGACATGCCACTTAGCTCATGGCAGCTGGTGGCCAGCTCCATCTTGCAGGCAGCTGTCAGGAGATGAGTCTATGTGCTACTGCTGGCATGAAACTATGAGACTATGAAGCCCAGTGTGGTTCTGTTTCTGTGCATTAGGAATCTTTAAGCTTTCTTAGGTCTATGTGGATCAATGCCCCTCATTGGGCACCAAGTGTACCCGGGTGTTTCTCTGGTCCCTCCTGGCCCCTCAGTCCCACATTTATCCAGTCCTGAGGCTGCCTACAAAATAATCATTCAGAGTCGTATATTAATTACCAATTGTATGACCTATGGCAGACTTCATGCTAGGTAGCTCTTATCACTTAACCCATTTCTATTAATCTATAAGTTGTCTGCAGGCCGTGACTGGTCTGCTTGCATCTTGCTGTTCCTTTGGTGACTGCCGATGTCTCTCCTCTCTCTCCTTTTTTCTCTCTATATATTTACTTGGATTTCCTGCCTGCCTCTAAGCTGCCTTGCCTTAGGCCAATGCAGCTTTATTTATCAACCAATCAGAGCAACACATATTCACAGCATACAGAAAGACATCCCACAGCATCTACCATTCAAGAGATCAGATTTCATTTTTCTAAACAGATGCAATCATTGTCATTGGAGCCTTATACTTTATTCCTTTGCATTTTTTATGATGCCAATTTCTACAAGCTTTTTACATTCTTACCCAATTCTTCTATACAAAAATGAACCCCCAGACAGCAGCAACCCTCTAAAATATACATTTATGAATTATTTTATGCAATCACAGAGCCTGTGTGGGTCTCAGCAAGATCCTCTGTATATATGTTATGGTTGTATAGCTTGGTCTTCTTGTGGGACTCCTAACAGTGGGAATGGAGGGTGTCTCTGACTCTCTTGACTGCTCTTGGACCCTTTTCTTCCTATTGAGTTGCCTGGTCCAGCCTTGATATACGGGTTTGTGCCTAGTCTTCTTGTGACTTATTATGCTGTGTTTGGTTGATATCCCTGGGAGCCCTGCTCTTTTCTGAAGGGAAATAGAGGAGAACTTGATGTCGGGAGAGGGGAGGTGGGTACATGGGGGGAACTGGGAAGAGTAAAGGGAGGGTAAACTGTGGTTGGGCTGTAATATATGAGAGAAGAATAATTTTTTAAAAAAGAATTATTTTGTGTATATGAGTGTCTTGTCTACATGTATGTGTGTACACTACATATTTTCCTGATGCCCACAGAGGTCAGAAGAGTATATGAGATCTCCTTGAACTGCAGTCGATGCTGGGAACTGAACCAGGGTCCTCTGAAAGAACAAGTGCTCTTAACTGCTGAGCCCTCTCTCCAGCTTACAACCCTCCTTCCCCTTTTAAGTCTATAGAACTAAATCTTTTTTTTACACTTAACAATAATTTAATAGACAGAAACCAGACCCACCTAAACTACTGTTTGACGTGGGAGAAGAGACTTACCTTTTGGAAGCCTTGTCTTCCTTAGACAGAAGGTGAACACAATGGTAGAACTTATGCCAGGATCCTAGATAGGATTAAATGAGGTGATATATGGTCTTTTCATAAGATGAATGCTGAATAAATGGAAGCTAATAGAATTGCTTTTAAATCAAGTTCAGATCTATTCTTCTCTTTTGACCTAAGAGTTCCTTTAAGTCAGAGATGAAAGTTCTTCTTTATAATCCCAGTGTCTAGTATTGTGCCTAATCCATGATGGATAATCAGTATAAAATGTTTCTTTTTTAAAAAATTATTTTTTATTATGTGTGTGTGTGTGTGTGTGTGCGCGCGCTCACATGCCTGCCTGCCTGCCTGCCTGTCTGCATGTCTGTACACAGTACACATGCCTGGTGCCTGTGGATACCAGAAGAGGACCTCAGATTCCTTGGATCTGGAGTTACAGGTGTTTGTGAGATGCCATGTTGGTACTGGAAATGGAACCTGAGTCTTCTGAAAGAGTATCCATTGCTTTTAACGACTGAGCCATTACTCCAGCCCAGTGACTGTTCCTAATGTTCATATTTCAGATAGCTGGCTTGAAAACTTACATCCTTCTGCTGATCATAAGGCTACAGATATCTTGACTCTACTGTTAACATTAGAAAGAAGAAGCCAGGTGTCTGGGTACAATTTGGAATCTTCATTTGCATGAAATCCACAATACTTTCTCCATTCAATAGTGAAAGTTACTGTTTAAATTTTTGCTTTTCTGCACATTCCTCACCCACTTTTGTTCATGGAAAACAGAAAAGTGAAGTGGGAGAAAGAAACAAGTATTATATTGAAATGCTAATGTGGGAGCAGAGATAGCAATCTGTATCCTCAAAGAATAATTTCTTTAAATACCTCAGGGAGAACTTTTAATCTTTTTCTTAAAAAAAAATTAAATTGAGTTGACATGGCTCAGTTAAGTCTGACTTTCAGAATGCCCAAACCAAAGGGGGTTATCCTCAGTAGGGAAGCTGAAACACAGATGTACCTCCTGAAATCTCTCCTAATACAGCTTTTCCTTGCCTCTTCTACTAGCTTATATTGTCTGGAGCATCTCCCCCAAAGTAAGCAGTTTTACTCTGGCAAACAGCAAATAAATATGCCATTTCAGGTCAAGTCCCTTACAAAGTTGTTTGGGCTCACATCTCTTGGAGGCTTGGACTTAATGCTCCTATATGTTATTGGGAGTGAACCTCTGTCTAAAAGGGCATCCATTCTAACTCCCTAGGGGGAAAGCCGGCCACTGATGCAAGTCACATCCTTCATAATGAGCTTGGGGTTGAGTTCATGAATGGGTTCAAGGCCAGGTCTGTTCTTGCTGTGCTTTGCATTTGTGTTTGAACTTGAGGAAGTCAGAATCAAAGTGATTCTTAATTGCAAGTTTTGGAAAATACGTTCAGGCAGAATGAAAGAGTCGTGAGTACAGAGGAACACAGGGATTCCCAGAAGGAAAGGAAACCAGGAATAGAATTCAACAGCGTGCCTGATCTCAGCAGCAATGAGAGACTCATTGGGATGATCGCTGCAGCAACTCTGACTGCTCCAAACATCATCCTCAGATAGTGAAGGTCTCTAGAAAATTGGAGAGCAGAAAGGGAGAAAGGAGAGGCAGGAGGAGCTGTGAAGACCACACATACAATCTTGTTCACAAAGGTTCAATCTCTTTAGCATCATAGGAGAGAATATGTAGATGTAATTCTGAACAGTTTTATTAAATAAGAAACACGGAGCCAAATGAAGAGTTAAAAGCCCAGAGGTCAGAGAGCAGTCACCAAGAGCTAAGACCACCTTCTTACCACTCGCTGTCACTGCCATCCTTCCCCTCAGAAAGAGACCTACTTCCTGTGTGTCTGTCTTTTTATTGACTTTCTGTTCTGTCTTCTCGTTGGTTGTAAACCCAACCACATGACCTCCTCGTCAATGCCTGTCTATACAGACCTCCAGGTCTCTATGGTTGGTATTGAGATTAAAGGCGTGTGTCTCCATGCTGGTTGTGTCCTTGAACACACAGAGATCTGTCTGTAATGTGATGGAGATTAAGGGCATGTGCTACCACTGCCAGACTTCTGCTAAATGGCTTGCTATTAGCTCTGACCCCCAGGCAACTTTATTTATTAACATACAAATAAAATCACATTTCAGCACAAATAAAATATCACCATAAGAATAGACAACCAATCATTCTCTCTGTTCTATGTTAGATGAGGTTCTCAGTTTCAAGCAACTCCAATCAATTTAAGCAGAAAATCATTCGTTAGAAAGATGTTGGGGTGTTGCCAAATGATCAGGGTAACAGAGTCAGTTATGACTTCATCAGGAGCATCACCCAAACACACAATATCCACTTCTTGTTATATATAGTCAGGCCAGACAGTGAGTCCATGACTACCAATTGTCCCTGGAACTCTAAGAATATAACGTTGGTATAAGTACCCCCTGTGCTGCATGACAGGAGTCTCAGAAGCTCTTCACCCTTCATTACGAATCTGTGTGAATGTAGACTGGAACCTAGCTCATATGCTTGTGCCTCAGCTCAGTCAGAGTGCAAAATTAACTTCCAGACATCTTGAGCTTCTCCAGTGAGACCTGAGATCTATAGTTAGCCAATTTCCCAAACACAGGAAAAACATTTAGATAGAAAGGTGGGTGGAATTAAAGATTCACATCTACTACTTATTGAAACATGCCATGGGTTCCACAAAAAATATAAATAGGATGCCACAGTCCTGAGTAGTACACACTGCAGAGAAATAAACATTAAAGAGAAGTAAGAGCCATGAAAAAGCCTAGCGGTCACAGCAATTTCTGCAGACTGAGACTGAGAATCTGAGTCAATTACTTCTCTACCTCTCTGATCTTGACTAGGATCTCTAACCTCTTCAAGACTCAGTTTCTTCTCTGAAAGATGGAGCTGATAATAATTTACTAACATCGACGCCATGGCATCAATCTATTTTCCCTACCAAAAATTTTCTTTTGTTCTTTCTGCTAATAATGGTGTCTCTCCTTCCAATGAACAACGTGTGCAGGATAATACAAATGGGCCAGCCAGAATGTTCACATTCACATGGGTAGCTTTGACATAGGCCTGGCCAACTAGTGTACCCAATATCACTGGCCTTGGTGATTGTCTCAGGGGTTACCATACAGTTTAAGTTGGGTCAAAAATCATCCTGTCTGGAACCTTTCTCACTGGTTGCCTTTGAAGAACAGTTCTTCAACCTATATGTAGGAATAAGCCTGGGTTTGCAGAGGATCATCTTACTTACTACAAGAGAAGTTTTGCTTGAGATATGATGAAGACAGAATCCTAAGACATTGGCTGAGCAATTTGGTGCAGCTGGACACAAGTCAACCCACCCATGGATTCTTCAAATGTGAGTATCTTTTCAATGTCTGTCCTTTACAACCTAGCAAGCTCAGAGGAATCCAGTTATTGAAAGAATTACGTGGAAAAAAATTCTGGTAATATGCCTAGTGGGATAAGTGATGCTATTTTGTTGCTGATCCTCCATGCAATAGGCTCAGGGAGCATACTTAACTCTAATAAAGTATGTTATGTAAAACCATTATCTGCATTGTTCAACACTAGGCCATAAGCTACATCACCTGTCACTCTCCAGGCTAAATGCATTTCAAAATTTTTCTAATAGCTTTTTTCAAAAATGCATTTTACTTTCTCTTCATTTTACTGAAAAATTTCACTTTACAAGGACTAAACATTGCTGCTATCTAGATAAAAACATGCTCTCCTGATTACTCCAGCCTCCATTACTTTCCTTATTTTTTGTTTGTGTGTACTGTATCACATTAAGACTGTTATTATTTTACATCTTATAGTTTTCTCTTCATAGTTACTATTTCAAATGCATTCATGCCATATTATGATTGCATTATATTTCATGAGAGTATAAAGTCTTATTTTTATAATGCCCAGTGCATAAGGTAGATGTTTCTTCAAGTAGAGGGCAATGGACTAACCTTATCAGGAGTTTGTTTTGTGATTATAGACATTTTGGAAATACTTGTCTACATACCAACTCACAAACTCCATCAATACATTCTGTGTTAACCCCTATAAATATCAAGCAACTTGCACAGACTTTTATTTATTTATCAAGAAACATACAGACTGACAGAAAGAGGAGAGGATAACAGGTCTCCTGACATTCATTTAAATATTCTTTCCTTGCTTTAGTAAATAGATTTTGTTCAAGGGTGCACCAAGTACAAAGACAGTGATATTTAGTATCACCTCTCCTCATTAACTTTAATTGCCAACTTGACAAAGCCTAGACCCACCTGGGAAAAGAGTCTTAAAAGATGGACTTACTCAGTTCAGATTAGCATGTACACATGTGTGGGGGACATTGTCTTGATTGTTGATTGGCTCAGTTCACTGTGGGTAACACTATTTCCTGGTCCAGGGCTGTGTAAGGAAGCTAACTGAGTATGAGCTCTACTGAACAAGCAATCAGTGTTCCTTTGTGGTTTCTGCTTCAGGTTCCTGTCTTAGGTTCCTGCCTTGACTTCCCTTAAAGACTGATAGTGAGACCCCAAAGACCCTTGGAAAATAGTCCCTTGATGTTGCAGTCAAACAGAAAGTTTTTTGAGCAACTTGCTGAGTGTCACTGGAAATTCGGCTGGGAAGGGCAAATGGCCAGCAGTCATTGGTGAAGGGTGACAGATCCATGAGTCTGCTAACTAAAGGGTGTGAATGACACTTCCCACAGAAGTTAAGGGTGACACTACACCATTTGTTCACACTCTATCACCTTCAGAAAGATGTGAGACTCTAGCCACCAAGAGACCAAATACAAATCCCTGTGTCATCCTAGGTATGTAACCATGGTCAAGTTATTTAATACAGAGAATTTTTAGTTTCTGCCTCTGATAATATGGATAAACAACAGTGCTGTTTTCTTTGGTTGTGCTATGAAACTATATGAACAACTACAATAATGCACTAAATTCAGGACAGAGCATAAATATTATCCATCGTGGATCCATATTTGAAATATGAGGATCAAGGCTGAGAATCACAAAGTACTGCAAAGTATTCTATAAACAAGCAAGGTTCCTGAGAAGGAAGCTTAATACAACTTTCTATTTTTGCATTACCTGAAAGCTATGAATGGCTTTTATATGTTTAAAAGATTGAAAAGAAGTGGTAACACATAAAAATGATAGGAAACTCAAATTTCAGTGCACATAAACAAAGTTTTATGGTGACAAGATCAATGTTGTCTGTGCAATGCCTGTGGCAGCTTTCTCCCCAAAAGTGGTGTGCCATGGCTTCAGAAGAGACAATGGGGCCTATGCTTGCAGTTACAAGCCTGTCTTCTCAGATATCCAGGAGGTTCAGGCAGGAGTATTATAACTTAAAGGACTGCCTAGACTGCAGAGCAAGCTTAAGGGCATCCTGAAACGCTTAGCAAGACCCTGCCTCCAAGATGAAAAATAAATAATGGTGAGGGATATAGGTCAGTGGTAGAGTGCCTGCCTAACCTGCCTTCAATCCTCAGTCTGGGGAATCAAAAAGAAAGCTGTTCTTAGTGACTTAGCTATATCATAGCCAACTACATTGTCCTTCTGTTCATATTGCTGTCCATTTACACTCCAGTTTCTTCTGACATCACTGCAAATTCCCGGGTGGTGGCTTCTTTTTCCCAGTAGATTGATGGCTTCCAGTTAATATGCACTTGTGCCACGTTAATTGCAGTGAGTCAGGGTTGACTTCCCAGTCATTCTGCCTGCCACCCCCAGGTGACAGGAATGAGCTGCTGTAATCCTCCCTACTTGGTTAAATTATCAGAGGAGCCATTTTTACTGAAGGTGCTAACCAGGAGCATCAATTAATACATTTCCAAACATGAATGATTGATACAAGTCAGGATTTTAAAAATACAGCCAGAACAGCTTGCAGTTAACTTTTAATAGGAAATTAGATTTTCCTATCAGTAATTAATATAATCTTGATCGTATCTTCACACTTGAGAAGGAAACTTCCATCTCTGACAGATGGAAGGCTTCTATTTAGAGAAGAGCAAAATCCCCGAAGAACCTCTAGACCCTTATCTATCAGAAGCCTTGGCAGGCAAGTTTCCTTTTAGCCTTTGATCTCCCTGTCAAAAGATGTCTGTCAGGGAGTGGATTATCAAGCAAACGTCCTTCCAAGTTCCTTGCTCCCAATCTGTCTCTCCTTCTCAGACAGTCAGGACAGGTCTTTGTTTCAAAGAGGGAAAAGTTTTATGAAAATGTCATACCGTTAGCATATTTGCAACCTAATGAGTTTTTCCCTAATCAGAATATACCACGGTCACAGTCTGCCTTCCTCTCTCTATTTTTCCTATTAATAAATCCCCATTGTTTCCTAACATTAACACAAAGAAAATCACCTCTCCTATTCTGTGCCATAATTACAGTGCCCAAGCCATAGTCATCTCTTTCAATCCTCATTAAGGTTCATGACTGTGTATTTTGTTTCCATTTAACAAGTGTGTAAACTGACCTCTGTGGAGATGAGGCAACACCCCTTAGAAGTAACATCCCTGGAATCTAAGCCTAATTCTCCACACTGTTCCTCAATACTATAGTTCACGGCCATTCGTCATTTGCTTTGCTTGGGTTTAACTGATTGATTGCTCAAGATACCATTCCCCACATTAACCAAAGTTAAATAATGTGGTAAAGGCACCAGATCTTCCTAATAAAAAACAAAAATGAGTTACTAAAAACCAAAATGTTTTTTACATCAAGCTAACTTTGGGCAAACTCTGTGAACCAATAACATATTTTATCTAGGATAAGACTGATGGATTTGGGACACTGTGAGGCTGTTTCTTATTCTTTAAGGATTTAGCAACCTCTGTATCTGCTTTATTGGAACACAGTGCAGTGAG
The DNA here is from genome assembly GCF_049852395.1 of Peromyscus maniculatus bairdii. Taxonomy (NCBI): domain Eukaryota; kingdom Metazoa; phylum Chordata; class Mammalia; order Rodentia; family Cricetidae; genus Peromyscus; species Peromyscus maniculatus. The sequence continues at coordinate 32,431,241 of NC_134859.1, forward strand.
AAGTCATGAATTATCTTCCATGTTCATGGTTTCAGTTTACTCAGATCTTGTGCTGAAATCTCTGCTTGATAGCCCTACGATTTATTGAAACTCTTAACCATCTGATAAAAAATATGTAATAAGTACTAACCTTACCCAGTCAAAATGTTCGAATCTGTGCTTATGGTGTCTTTGAGACTCGAATTCTTTTAAAAATCAGTTTTATAAATGGGCAATGCATATAAAAAGAAAACCCATTATAAGTACATGTTTATATGCATTTTGAAACATATATGTTGAGGAATATTATTATTATTTTAAGGTGTGTTACTTTTGTTTGTGTTGCATTTGTTTAACTCTGTGAAGCTGTGTTGCTGTGCCTGTCTAAAACATCTGATGGTCTAATAAAGAATTGAATGGCCAATAGCAAGGCATGAGAGAGGATAGGCATGGCTGGTAGGTGGGGATAATATATAGAAAGAGAAATCTGGGGAAAGAAAGAAGTAGCCAGAGGAGAAGGAGGACTCCAGGGGCCAACCACCCAGCTACACAGCCAGCTATGGAGTAAGACTGAAAGTTAGATTACAGAAATAAGAAAAGGTAAAAGTCCAGAAGCAAAAGATAAATGGAATAATTTAAGTTAAGAAAAGCTAGTAAGAAACAAGCCAAGCTAAAGCCAGGCATTTATAATTAAAAATAAGTCACCATGTGTGATTTATTTGGGAGTTGGGTAGTGGGTCCCACAAAAGAGTAAAGAGCAAAAACAAACAACAACATGTATATTTTGAAAATAACACTTTAATTAAAACAAGGAGTCTTTTGTGTATGTGTATGTGTGAGAGAGTGTCTGTGTCTGTGTCTGTTCATGTAGCTGTATGTGTGTGCAGATTTATATGCATACTATGTACATATATGTGAAGGCCAGGGGATAGCCTCAGGCTTTGTCCTTCAGAAGCTGTCCACCTTATTTTATGTGAGGCAGGGCCTCTCATTAGCCTAGAGCTTGCCAAGCTGGTTGGCCAAGCAAGTCACCAGGCATCTGCCTGTCTCTACCTCCCTAGTGCTGGGATCATACATCCATGCTACCATGCCCAACATTTGTGTGTGTGTGTGTGTGTGTGTGTGTGTGTGTGTGTGTGTGTGGTGTGTTCTGGGAGTCAAACTGAATCGCTATGAATATGCAGCTCTTTCTTGACTGAGCCATCACTCCAACCCAGAAAGAATATTTTTGTCATTCCAAGATTCTCCCCATGAGCCACTGCAATCGATCCTCTGGATAACCCTCCCTTCAGATCTCTATGGATTAGTTTGAACTGCAGTAAGATTAGAGTCTTACTGCAGTGGAATCATTCTGCATGGACTATTTTTTTAATTTTAAGAGTTCTTTCACTTCACATAAAGCCCTTCAGGTTAACCTGCACTACTTGTGTGTTCTGATGCTTTGGCTCTTTTTACTACTAAAGAATATTCTATTTTATTGACATGCTATAATTTCCCCCTAGTCTGTGATGGACACTTCTATTGTTTCAAGTCTAGGGCTAGTATAAATAAAACTATATATATAAATGTGAAAGTTTTAGATGGACATATATTTTTATTTCTAATAGTAGAATGATTCACTTAATGGCTACAATAATTTTGTAAGAGTCTGACAAACAGTTCTCAAAGTGGTAGTACCATTTTCATATTCCCATCAGAATGTCTTTGTTACAATGGGTAGTTAGTTGTTTTTAAGTTCATAGCAATCTAAGTCTTTCAGAGTAGGCTTCAAATAGTATAGAAATTGGGTCCCAAGAACCAGTTCCTGGGATGCTATGAGAAGAAACCTTGCTTCAGTGGTTGAAAAATAATGTTTTGTTAGCTATTTTTTCTTTTTTTGGTAAATTTGCTTGGGGGAGGATGAATGTATGTCACAGGTATGCAGATGATCATGATGACCAGAAGGGTATGTCAAATCCCCTAAAACTAGAGCTATAGGTGGTTGTGAGCAGTCCCACCTGGGTGCTGGGAACCAAACTCTGGTCCTCAGAAAGAACAGCAAGTGCCCCTGCCAGTGAGCCCCCTCTGTATCCTGATAGCTGATTTCTGAGAAAGAATGCTCCCAAGTTTTTAATAGACTATGACTTAAAACCTAGCCTGTGAAAAGGGAATTGATTTGCACTCTCTGTGGCTGAGAGGCAGGACTTTAATGAATAGTGCTGGCCACGGAACTATGCTGGAGATTAGCAATTATTTTAAAATGCATCATATTTTAAACCTTCATCTGATGCCTGCTGTCCACTTCAGGTGGGTCTTAAACAAGGTCTGGATGCTCCAAGGGATTTTATTTTTTTAGTGATAGTGCCACATGTGAAAAGGAGCAGAGTGGCAAGTGTGGACACCCAGTCTCTGCCCCATAGCACCCGTTGTTCAGTTCCCACTCTAGCAACGAGGCATCAGAGTATATAATATAACAAAAGGAACTGCCATAGTCCCATCAGTTCAGAAAGGAGGAGCCTGAAGCTCAAAAGAAAACAGAAACTTCTTGGGATAGACAGGAATATGGTTTGGTGGGTAAAATGCTTGCCATGCAAGTGTGGGGATCTGAATCTGGATTCCTAGAACCCCTGTCACTGCCAGGTGCATGTGCTATCCTACCTGTAACCCTAGCACTCTACTTGGAAGACTTTAGAGCAAGCTGGCTAACTAGACAAGTTGAATCAGTGGTGTCTGGGTTCAAATGAGATACTCTGCCTCTGTGTATAAGATGTAGAGCAAGCTGGATGGTGGTGGTGCACACCTTTAATCCTAGCACTTGCGAGGCAGAGCCAGGCAGATCTCTGTGAGTTCAAGGCCAGCCTGGTCCAAAGCAAGATCCAGAACAGGCACCAAAACTATACAGAGAAACACTGTCTCAAAAAAAAAGAAAAAAGAAAAAGAAAAGATGTAGAACAATTGAGGAGACAAGTGATGTCAACATCTGGTCTTCACATACATGTCCACACACATACACCCACACTCATGCAAACATTCCTACTTCCATACATGTATACCACACATACATATTAAAAATGAAAACAAAACTTGCTAGTGTGAAAGAGAAGATTTTGGTTTGCTAGCCAAGAGTGTTTATCAGCTATACTGAACTAAATATTCATAAATTCTCACTGCAGACACATCACAAAGCTGTGGCAAAGAGAAATCATATAGACAGTAACCATATAGAGTATCTCAAACCCTGAAAATGTAAAAATCAATAGTATAGCTCAAATATAGGAAACCAGAAAACTTGCTAGCTATCCACCCATTTCTTTGTCTCATCACCTGCTGAAGGGCACAGTTCTTTTTAACTCACATGTACTTTTAGTGTTAGTGTATATAGTTAGTTTTTGTGTAAATCCTCTGGTTTATATTAAACAGTGGGGGGAAAGTTCCTAATTTCTGAAGCCTTGATTTAGAAGGCAGAGCTCTCTGAAAAACACCATTTACTGATGTCCTTGCTTGCTCAAACCATAGCTACAGATTCAAAAAACTTAAAATGAACATACAAACCCAATGCTGCACATGGTCCCAAGAGGGTGCTATGAGAAATACATGGGAGTGCAAAAGGAATTTTAATGGCAATTAATATTTAACACTTTTTAGTGTTTTCTGTTGTTCTGCTAAATGCCTTAATGTTATTTTATCCAACTGTTTCAAAAATTCTCTGAAAGAAGTACTGTTTTTCCCAGGCCATTTTACAGCTAAGGAAACTAAATCATAGAGAGGTTTGTCTAAGTTCCACATCAGAAAAAGAAAAGAACTTTGTAGCAAAAAAAAAAAAGTAACAAAACAAATATATCTCTCATACAATATAAATAGGGTGTCTATGCTCTGACTTGGCAAGTTGTCTCTATCTCTGCATCTTATATGCATTACCTTGCTGATTCCTCACAACATTTTAAAGAGAAGAAGAACACGATAATTTTACTGAGAGAAGACAGAAAAGATAATGATGTCCCAACTAGTTATGTCCACATCCATAAGAAATTAGAGGCACACATACCAGAGCCCTCGCTGCTCTAACTCTTGCTTCTCAGTTAGAACTTTTCTTTCTCTCTTTGATAGGAAAACTGTACAATAAAGCTATGGCTTCCTAACCCTTGAACTACACTACCTGGGATACACTATTTAAATGTACTAGCAGCTATTAAGCATTACTAGCTTGGTACTAAGCTTACTACAAAAGCCACCATCATGAGTCATTTTAATAAATCCTGTGGGGGTAAGGACTAGAATTAGCCCATTTTATGGTGCAATAAATTAAATTAGAACAGTGGTGAGCATATATACCACCCAATTAATCAAAGCTTCCACTTCTTGCTACATATTTCTGAGATGTGAGTAGAACACCCTTATAATCCATGAGATTTGTATTGTAACAAAGAGGCTGGAACACAACCCTACATTGTAAACATACACATCAAGTTTCTTCATCACCCACTAGCAAGAATCCATTGTCATAGCAACAGAGATAAGATATTCCAGCTTGAGCAAAGGAAATCCACATCTCAAGTGATCCACAAGAAAAGCATCACTCAATTCATGTCCATAATTTCAGTTTTCACTTGAGTCTTTAAGAAAAAAATCAATTTGTTTCATGCTGTAATTTAAATAGAAATCCCCAGAAGCAGAAAGAAGATTCATGAAAAGAAAAAAAAACATACACAAAATTCTCAAATGTAAAGGATACAGGATAAAAGAAAAGTGTGTAACACCATAATATGTAAGCCACTTTTCCTGATATGAAGTTGTTCATTTCGTATCTTTTTGCCAATTAATACTAAAATTGCTCCAGTTCCTACAGAATAGAATGCCAAGTGCACTGCAGGAAACAAGAGCCTCATTTGAATGTGGCTTTCTTTAAATAAACCAATTTTGTCTGGTGGATCTACAAGCTGATGGTTAAAACAGGCTATCACTCATCATGAAGTAGATGCAGCCTGATGGCAGGAGGCATGAGACATGCTTATAGCAATTACCTATTATCTATATAAAGTTCAAATTTAGCTCACTATCCTGCATTTTAATTTCTGTATCTGGCAGCTATGTTTAGAGAAAAGTTGAATTTCTAGATATACCGTCTATTAACTATGTCACTCGTGTCATTTATTATGAACATATTCAGTTAATTAATATCTAAATCTCTTTAGCTGTAAGAGATATAAGGTTAATTATATTATAAGATTATAATATAAAAACATTATAAGGTTAATGTTTTTACATCTCTCATGAAGTTGCCTTAAGGAATAACTTTTTAAATATCTAATATATTCTTGAGACATAGTAAACACTCAATCTGTGTTTATTATCATTGCTATTATCATTAGGCATTCTTAGAACCATGAAATGTATATGATCACTCCACATCCCCTAAGAGTAATAATTAAAGAAACCAATCATCTCCAAGAAGCTAAATGATGTGTCGAGTCAATGACACTTGACAAATAATAAATAGTGATTAACTAAATTCAACTCAGTAAACATTCATTAATTTCATAATATATGCAAGCCTCACAGCTAATCACTAGATGTACAAAAATCATAAGCTATCAGAGATGGAAAGAAACTTAAAACATGACCTAATGTAATGCCTCTCACAGAACAGGAAGTCAGTGTGCTTGGCTCTAAGCTCGTTTTTGTATAGACAGAGCTCTATCACCTTGGGAGTCTACACTCTGGGAAGTAAATACCAAACACATGTCACCACTAGCTCTAGATTTTGTAGCCAGTTCAGTGAAATGCAATCAATTTCTCTTAATAGTTTTATCCTCACAAAAAAAATCAATAAGATAACATAAAGAAAAAAGAAAAATAAACAATGACAGTTACTGTCATCATTCTTAAAACATCTGTAGCCTGGTAAGTCTATTTACTTTACTAGTAAATGTATGGAGTAATGTGAGTTTAAGACTGAGCCTGAAGTAGACACAAGGGATCCTGGATTATCTGCTGGCTCTAGCTGGCTTCAGCCATGAAATGGAATTCTAACACAGCAGGAAACAAAACAAAGTTGTTCAGACAAAAGGTATGACATAAACAACGTGAGAGAAGAATGTTGTATTGGGGCTCACTTGTTTAGATGTTTTTAATCCATTGGTGTGGTGACAACGTGGAAATCAACGGCTCACAGAAAGACAGACAGTATGTTTGTATAAAAAGATAGGCACCACCTCACAGGAAATCTGGAGTAACTTTAACTTTAAAATACACACACACACACACACACACACACACACACACACACACACACACACACACACACAAAATATACCTTGAGAGTGAAGACTTCAGCCAGAGCAGAGATGAGGACTTTTAGTGTCACCCATAAAAGTCCTCATCACCTAATCCCTCTGCCAAAGATGGAAGTTTGAGTCAGAAAAGTCCTTTTCCATTTTCCTCCTGGCCAGTCTTGGATAAATTCACTTCCATATATCAATTTCTGTTTCCTGGTGTCACATTAGAGCACTGAGCAACAAGAACCTTGAGTGTGGGCGCTGGGACTTTCATGGGTCCTTGAAGGGATTTCTCTAAAATTCCAGAGGCCCAGCCTTACTGTAATGCAATCTCATACACATGAAAATAAAACAAAAGCTTTAGAGATAGAAAAATGGTGTTTTAATTGGATCACCCCACAGGGATTCCAGAAATACTTACAGCAGTCTGTCTTCCAAATGGAAGCTCTCTGAAGTATCTGAATAAAAAGTAGCAAAAATTCTAGGCAGAAAAATAATTAATAATTGAATGATAAGGTGATTGGATTAGAAAGATCAACCTTTGTCTCCATTTAATTAGATTACGGTGGACACTATTTTTATCTTGTAATTCACTTTTAAAATGATTTATTTATCAGAGAATGGATCATTTAGACAATTAGTCTTAAGCTTGGACTTCTTTGGGACTGAGGCCATGTGACTCTCTCTAGCCCCTGCCTGTGTCTTTTATGATGGCTAGTGCTGACCTTGGAAGCAAAGCTTTTAACAAATTTTCACTCAGTGCTTAGAGAACATCAGATCTCAGCCATTGTTGGCTCAGCCAGGCTCTGTGGCAGAGCAAGGTAACTGAAACATCTCTTTACTTTGCAGACACTGTATCTTACAATAGAGCCATGGTGGCAGGAATCCTGCCTTGCCCCCAGGAACTGAAGTTCTCAGCAATTTCCTTAATATCTTACTCACTCAGGCATGTTAACTTAGTGTGCTGGCTAGTTTTATGTCAACTTGACACAATCTAGAGTCACCCAAAAGGAGGGAACCTCGACTGAGAAAATGCCTCCATTAGATCAGGCTGTAGGCAAGCCTCTAGAGCATTTTCATAATCAGTGATTGATAGGGGAGGACTGCCCATTGTGGGTGGGGCCATCCCTGGGATGATAGTTCTGTGTTCTATAAGAGAGCAGGCCGAGCAAGCCATGGGGAGCAAGCCAGTAAGCAGCACCCCACCATGGCCTCTACATCCGCTCCTGCCTCCAGGTTCCTGCCCTGTCTGAGTTCCTGTCCTGACTTCCTTCGGTGATGAACAATGACATGGAAGTGTCAGCCAAATAAACCCTTTCATCCCCAACCTGCTTTGGGTCATGGTGTTTCATCATAGCAATAGTAACCATAACTAGAACACGTAGCTTCAAACTTACTGCTGGGTTGCAGTTGCTGTCTGATAAGTGGTGAAAATACAAATGGTAGACCCCAAGATTACATGGACAAGAAACGCAACTATGGTTTTCTTTAATCAAACTTCTATTCTGAGCTTCCTATGCACACTGCAGAAACTCAATTGAAAAGGTCTCTGCTCTTCTCCTGAGAATTGTATGGAACTAGGACATAAGAGGGTAGGATCTGGACAGAGGCTCCTCTCTTCTTCCTAAGTGAGCACTTTTAGCTATAACAGAGGCATTAATCCAGTTCTGTTGAGCTCTCTGCTGCATCATTCTGTCCCCAATCTCAAGTCTTCTAAAGATCTGGCTGTGGGACTGGAATATTGAACCACAAGACCAGGTTTGTACCACAGAGGTGTAAGAGTCATTTTGCTCTTTCATTTCTCTGCCATTCTAAGTATAGAGTATGTGTGATGGTGCTGGAGTGGGTTAATTGATTGGGAAGTTGCTCAGAGATGGAGGCAGCACATTCCTGTTCTCAAATCCCTTCCATCCCTCTAGGAATATTCTCTCCTTGTCTAAAACTCCAGAGAAGCAGAGTCTGGGACATCTTCTCTGCAGCTAATCGAGGAGCAACTATCTTTTTCTCCTGTAGGTGAATAATATTTGATGTATTCTCTAGGTGTGAGAAAAGAAATATATAACTGACTATTTTTCTCAGTCTTTTCATCTTATATTTGAACCTTGTCTTTGGAGACTACAAAGCCATACACATCTTATTTTCTTTGATTCAGTTGCCTTGTCCTCTTCCTTGGGGGCGGGAGTCATTTTATACTCCAGTTGCAACAAAAAAAAAATGGAGGAGTTATAAAATAAGAGAAAGTAAGGTAGAAATCAGATTTGATAGAGATATTGACATGGTATGTCATTCCTCTTCATGTGCCAGCTGCCTGTTGACTATGACTGAATTCACTGTCTCCAAATTCCCCTGGCCCATTATAATTTTACCTTAATTGATAGCAGCCCTTTTAGTGCCTGAGCTTTGACTGATTGTTCTCAAAATGAAACTCAGTCTGTTGGACTTCAGTTGCTCCATCATCTATTAGTACATCTATTCACTCTCCTGCTTCCAAATGACACCGGTAATTCAAGACAGTGCGACCTGTGTCAAATAGTGTGCATGGAATTAAGATACAGAGATGATCCTAAACACAAGGACCTTCCCATAAGCAGCAGGGTTACTCTATCCTGGCCCTGTTTAAAATTTGGGTCTGGGTAACTTTTGTCATATACAATAAAGAGCAAATAAGAGAATTCTTGGTTTTACACATTGGAAGCCAGGAACAACATCCAGTGTAACAAACAAAAACATCCAGAGATATCACCTGATGTCCTCTGGAGGATGAAAGTGCTTAAGACTCACTTTCCCACTGAAGGCACAGGCACACATGTTAACAGAGCATCATAAGACAGCAAGGCACGTGGTAAGGAGCCTGAATAATGTGTCCGACCCACTGATGCAGGGTCAGGTGAGTCGGGACAGTCATACCAATCAAATAGCTCTCGTCTGACGTTCTGAACCACCACCTGTGTAACTGTTTCACATTTACATATCATTGCTTTCTATTTAACAGCTTATCTATTCAATAAATATTTCTGAGAACTGACATTGGGAGCTAAACACTGAGGAAAAAAAATACACTCCTGCTTCACAGAGCCCATGTGTAATTACAGTTAAGTCTTCATGCTCCAGATCAAACAGCCTCATTGCCAACATTAGGTCTACTACTTGCCAGTTCTGTAACATTAGGCAAGTTACTTAACCTCTCTGATCTGTAGTTTCTAATCTTATAAAGTCAAGATAAAAAGGGCAACTACTTCTTGGAATTAATGAGATTAAAAGAGATCATTCTTGTAAATCCCTTAGCATCTGGTTTGGCAGGCAGAAAGCAAAGATTGCATGGTAGTTTTTTATTATTATTATTCAGTGATTATCAAAGCAGTATATTATTGTGGGAAGGCCTCATTCCAAGCCATGGCCTCTCATAAAGGCTAGTACAGTTAATTGAATTATGTCAGGTCATATCTTGAGATGTGGCAATAGAGCCTCAATATGCTGTCACCATAGTATCACCATTAAAATACAATTAAGATAAAAAGTACTATAAAAAATCTTAATTAGGGCATTGACTTTCCACAGTAATAAACTAGAATTTCCAGCTTACAATAAACAACCAGGAAAAAAAACTTGAAAACTGAACCTCATGCTCTCAGATTTTAGCTTCATTTCTCAGTTGATATTTTCAGCCAAAAATTTGTTTTCCTTCAACTTAAATACACAACCATTAGTCTGGAGACTCCAGGCTTTGTGCAATTCCTAGCACATGTCTGAGCATAACAATTACCCAGAAAAGAGAAGCTTGGGATAGTTTAATAACAGTCTTCAATATATGAAAAGTTATTACACAGAACCTGATGACCAGCTGTTCCCAACTACCACGGAGGACCAAGGAAAAAATAAATAGGCTGAAAAAGCACAGGGCTGACAGTTTGAGGTAAATTCACTGAAAAACTTTGCAGAGTATAAAGCAACTGTAGAAACCCTTTGAAAAAGACACAGTATTGAAAATGCAGCATAGCAAAGAAGTTCTCAACAGAGGTTCAAGGATGAAGTTCATGTACTCATTAGAAACCCATGGAATGATGCCAGTGACAAGTTCCTCATAGTACACTGGGCTCATAGTACATCCAGGATGTTCTTCTCTCCAACTTGGCAGTTTTTGAGTATAAAAGAGATAATGAGAAAAATACTGATTTTTCAAGGGTGGGGTTGATGTTGCCTCCTTGAGGACATCTGGCAATGTCTTTGAATATTTCTGATTTCTGTACTTAAGGAAGAAAGATGCTGCTGGTGTCTAATGAACAGAGATTGGAGTAGCTGCTGACTGTCCTAGAATACAGAAGCCAGCACCCCACAGTCTAGTTCAATACATTGATGCTATTGTTAAAAAGTAGTGGTATAAAGAATGTCATTTCTTCCAGTTTGTACATGTATCCATATAATACCACATCTCAGTTTCCAGATTTAACCTGATAATGTGGAGGACCTGGATAATCTGGTTTGTGAGAGTTCCAGTGCTAGGAGAGGACCACAGTGATTCACTCATTAATTTTCCAAATTAAGATGATCACTTCTACACATCTCATTGGCTAAAGCCAGTCACATGGGCATATTTAACCCCAAAGGGGCCATAAAAGTACATTTATAACTTGAAAATGTTACCTAAATTCTCTTCATTCTGCTGTCCTTCAGAGCACAGTGGGGTCACTAATGTCTTCCATTGAGTCCACAGTGGGGTCACTAATGTCTTCCATTGAGGCCACACTGGGATCCACATGAAGAGTACTCAAGTAGTTTGTAAACACTGGCTCAATTAATTATTATAATAGCTTGCAACATATATATCCTCATATCCCCACAGCATGGGTCAGGAACTCAGTTACCAGGGGATTAAGCAGTTTGTCCAATCCACAGAACTAGCAAACAGAAGGAGCAATAATAAAACTCTCACTGCCTGGCTATAAAGTATATTATGAGATGATGGTGATGATGATGATGATGATGATGATGATGATGACAATGACAACAATGGTAATGGGTGTACTATTGTCATTTTTAGATTAATTTTTATTATTTTTAATTAAGTGTGTGTGTGTATGTGTGTGTGTGTGTGTGTGTGTGTGTGTGTGTGTGTGTGTGTATAGGTGCCCTTGGAGGTCAGAGGCATCAGATCACCCCAGAGCTACCGCTGGTGATCAGCCATCTGATGTGGGTAGTAGAACTCAAACTTAGGTCTTCTGAAAGAACAGCAAGTGCTCTTAACCATTGAGTTATCTCTCCAGCCCATGTTGCTATGATTAAAGTATGATAAATTAGCTTAGGCACTTGCCACAAAAGCATAAGTACCCAAGTTCAGATCCCCAGAAACCATGTAAGCTGAATGTAACACATGTTACCTCAGTGAGCCTATGACAAGATGAGTTATAGAGAGAAATGAGTATCCAATGCCAACAGAAGCAACAGGAAAGACCCTGCTTCAAACAATGTGGAGACAAGGACATCTTCAGGTTGTCTTGGTACCCCCACAATCACACAATGAAGACTCACACCTATGACTATATACGCATACATACTCACTATGGGACACACCATTCACACACACACACACACACACACACACACAAACACACACACACACACACACACACACACACACACACACACAATAAAGTATGATCTCTTGGGCCACACTCAATTGCCGATAAGTACCTGGGCAGAATCCATCCTCTGAGAATTTAGTCTATTCAGAAAGATAAGCCCTGAACTTCAATGTGCCCAGGTGAGGGAAAATACAATAAGTGTTGTATAACAATTAAAGATAAGAGCTTGGCAGCTTTATTAAATCTCCCATTTAACCCTCAGTTAACCTGAAAATTCAATTAACCAGAAGTGTTACCCATATGTTCACATTAATCAGGTTTTTATGGTATCAGTTGAACTCATTTAACCTTAATAAGCAGATGATTGCATACAGACTGCAGGAGGAATCAGAAGTCAGCCCCATGGCTACATGCTTCCCTATAAGAACCATCAACTGGAGAGAAACAGAGGACAGAAGAGGAACATAACATGATATGAAAGGAAGGGGAAGAAATCACTCTGAGAAAGACTTAAGTAGGTCAGAGAAGAAAGGATATGCCGCTGGCATCACTGGTGTTCTCTGGGTAACGTCTGTCAGAACAGATGGCCCCACTTTTCCAATAGATAGCCCAAAGACAGGAAGTGGGGAGGGAAGGCAAGCCTGTCTATGGGAAGCTGATTGTGAGGATTGATGAACAATCCCGTACTGAGTCCCCAGGCATAATTACAAGGTACACTTGAACTCAAACAGTCATGATGTCTGGGAAGTATGTGGAGGAAACATGGGTACTACTCTGGACTGTTCACTCTATCCCTGCTTTATTCCACTATAGGCAAGTCCAAACCATTCTTCAAGACTCAAATCAAGCCCTCAGGAACTCTCCATAAATGTTTAAAAAAAAAACCCTAAATTGTTCTTTTTTCTAGATTTACTTAGTCCTTTGTTATTATCTTCTCTGTACTTGTATCCAATCAGTACACTGATGTATCATGCCTTTACCTGGTCTATCCAACCTTTTGATATTGTGACAAGACATTGTCATCTATTAGTTCATGTTTTCGAACAGTACAGCTCCATTACAAAAGAGAAATCACAGGTGAAAAAAGGCTCTCATAATTTGGGCTGGGATGTAGTTCAGTTGATAGAGTAGATGCCTAAGATACACAACACCTATTAAGCCTGGTATGGTGGTCTATGACTATAATCTTAGCACTGGGAAAGTAGAAGCTGGAGGATCTGAAGCTCAATCAGATGCATGAAGCTTCAATTACATGTAGAGGGAATAAAACACAAAAACTCAGGTTTCACTTTAATAGGACCACTTCTATCAGCATGGTAACAATGAGCCATTTGGTCACCAATGTCTCTCATTCTGAGAGCACTCAAATCAGCCATTCATGAAACACGCACCTTGGAGATTTATTCTTAATTTGATGCAGCTGAGATACATACTCCCGGTCTTCATTCTTCCTGACACTTCCTTCGTTTTAGCACTTTTAATTGTTGTAACAATGTCTGCTTCCCCAGCAAGACTGTGACCTTTGTTTGCCCCAGAATTAAGTTAACTCGTGTATCTTGACCTAAACAGAGACAGCCTTCCTCACTAGTTTTTTTAATGACAACCCTAAGAACAGAATCAGATACACCCTCTTCTAACAGAGCAATGAAGGCTCTCATGCTTAAGTGTAGAGATGTCAGCTTGACCTTCCATGTGAAACAACTGTTACCCTCTTCTGGAGTGACCTTGTTGGGCTTTCCAGCCCCTAAAATCTTTGCAGACACAAGTACTTAGAAAAGTGAACATCCCCCAAATGTCTGGGCTTGAACCCTCATTGTAGATCAGAATCACTCTGACCTCCAGTCACTCTCTTAAACTAACCAACCACATAGCAATGTGGATTTGAAGGCTTTGAGGCCAAATGAGCAAATGAACCACTGGCTGGGCATCATCGGAAATACACATGTTCCAAATGTCGCAAAGACAACCTGAACTCAGCCCACAATTTATTTGAAAATGTGTGCCTTTGTGAGTACAGCTCTTTATGCCTCCTACAATGGAGGAGGTACCTTCTCACTGAAAAGCTTTTTACTACCAAGCATCCTCTCCATCTATGGAGTATTCAGGGATGTCACTGGCACGAAAGTTCCAAAATGATAAATCTCACATTATATTTCCTGTCACTGTGAACAACACTGAGCGGCGGAAACACTGCATGCAATAAGACCTTAGATTCTAAGCTCTCATAAGACATCCCTCCCCTATTATTTCCTCCCTATGTACACATTTATGTGGTGTTACAAACCCCTGATGTGATAAATAGAAATATATGAACTGTACATTAACATTTCCAGGCAGGTGGTTCTAAAAAAAATGATAGTTAAAAAAGAAAAATTCACTTTGAAATTAAAATTTTCCTTCCACATTCTACAAATACTTATCAGAGACTACCCTGTAGGGGAGTCACAGGAGGTCCTACAGGCAGCCCCCTTTCTTGCCCTGTGGTACTAACAATTCAGAGTGATAATTTGACAAGATAATACTTTCTTTTTGTATTTTACATCACTGATAAATGCAGCTCAGATTGGTATGGTTTGCCCAGGAAGCAATTCCCAGTGAATGACACTTTGGAGAGGAAGAAGGGATCTATTATTTGGTGGCAGCTATTTCTAACACCAGTATTGGCCACCATCATCCTCACCACATGGGTTAACTTCCTTCTGCCCACAGAGATTCTCAGACTAGATTTTTTAAATAAATAAAAGTAAAGATATCTGAGGCATTCTAAGCTCTCGAGACAGTTCAATAGAATAGTTCCAAGCAGGAAACCAACATCCATTTATAAGAAAACTTAGGAGACTCTGTTTTCCATTTGTCATCAAGAGAGTTATTCTGGTTTGTGTGCTTAAATAATTCACATTTCCCTGCTGAGGACAGTGGGAAAGCACAGAGGATAAAAGTGCTAGTTTAACAAAGTATCAGAGAAGTGGGTGCCAAAGCCATGAAAATTCCCGGGCCCAAGACTCAGGAAAGGAAATCTAGGTTAAACTTAGACATTTGGAGCTGCCTTTAACCTCAGGGAATTTTCAAAATGGGAGTAGTGTATGAAAGGCTGTGGACCACCTCTGACATCAGGCTAGAGAAGGCTTGCAGCAGAATGTCTGCCAAGGTCATAGGCACTCTGGCAAGCCTCTTTATTCTGAACATTGAGACTCCCAAAAATGTTTATGTAGAGTGGAAGTAAGTGCCACATAGTCTTTTCTCGGGCTTTGGGGTAAGTGAGTCCTTTTGGCCAACCAGTAAACAGAACTCAGAAACCAGACTTACCTTCTCCCAGAAAACTACAATGTCTAGGCACACAGCAAATCAAAATTCTCTTTGGAGGAATATACCATCAGACTACCTCTCAAAGTTTTAAAATTAATGTTTATTATGCAATAAAGAGAATAAGAGCAAAAGAAAACGGGACAATATGAAAGCCTAGAGGATCAGTGGTAAACACTGGATTCTCAGCACTTGGGAGCCTAAGACAGAAGATTCTGAGTTAGGGGTACACTGAAGGACACAGGAGTCCAAAGCCTGTCTAGCCAATTAATGAGACACTCTCTAAAAATAGAAATAAAAAGAATATAACTCAGTATAGAGTGCTTTTCTGGCATAGTCAAGGTCCTCTGTTCAATCCCTAGAATCATAAAGGATAAATTCCTAAAAAGACTGCAGCATTAAAACAGCATGGGGGACGAACAGAAACAAGAGCCCAGAAACAGATTTGTACTTACAAGTACATTTAGATTCTTAAAACTAAATTTGTTTGCACTACAGAGAATCTCCAGTAATTGATATTGGGTCAACAGGATACCTGTGTGAAGAGAAATTTGAACCAGAAGTCTCCTTTTACTAGAAACAAATATGTGATCCAAGAAAGAAGGTTCAATCAACACCACTTCTAGAATACAAAATAGGAAAATATACTTCATACCTCATGGTAGATAAAGGCATTTTACACAAAACTTAAAAGCATTTAGGAATAAAATTTTATAAATACTACTTTATTATAATTAGAATTTTTATTGTTAAATAATGCCATTAAGGAGGTGAAAAGGATAAGCAATAAACTGGAGGCATTTTCTACATTTAAACTAAGAATGGTCTCATATATTAAATGTTTTTAAACTACCAATATTTAAGATAATTACAGACAATAGAAAAATAGATAAATGATTTGGCAAGCACTGGTCAAAAGAGGATGAAATGGTCAGGAAACATATAAAAATATAATTAGCCTTATTAGTAACCAGGGAAACAAAAATGAAAAACACAGTAGAAAAGTAGGATCATTCCAGAAGGACTAAAAATAGATCAAATGCACCAAGTGGTAGAGAGAATAAAGCAATGGGAACCCTTATGCACCAAGGTAGGGTATAAATTGATACATCCACACTGGAAAAGATTTGTCTACAAAAGCTAAATATACATCTATGCAATGATTTAGCACATTCTTGTCTTTTTTATTATTAAATGGTGGGGGGGCAAGAGAAAGGGAGGGAGGGGGAACAGTGGTTGGTATATAAAATGACAAAAATTTTAATTAAAAGAAAGATTTAAACAAACAACAAAAAAAACTAGGATTGCTATGGAATTATCCCAGTGTTCCATACAAGCTGGAGTTAAAACCCAGATTGTTTGACCCGTGATCCATGCTCTGACCTATTACACTATACCACCTTTTGTATATACCATCCCCCCAAACTCAACTTCTCATCACTCATTTTCTATACTAGTTACTTCGATAACCACCATGACAGAATATCTGACAAGGGGGAACACACGGAAGGAGAGTTATCTTTAGATCATCAATTGGAGGCATATTGTCTACCATGGCGGAGAAGGCATAGCAATGTGTAGCTGCATGGCAGTGAGAATACAAGGCATTGTCTTGTTCTCATCCTCATAGACTCCACAGACGAGGAAGCAGAAAGCACAAAGGGAGCATATCCAGGTTATGTAACCAACATAAGGCCTGCCCCTAAAGGTCCACACATTTCAGTAAATCCCCAGTTCCTACTGGCTCCATATTCTCCCAAAGATGGTGCCACCAGCTGTGGACCAATTATTCAAACACATAAGCTTTTGTTGGGGGTGGGCAATTCACATTCAAACCACATGCATTGATTTATAATAATTACTTAGGCTACACATTTTCCTTACAACTTTTCTCTGTGTGATCTATTTCCTAACAAAAAAGGCTAATAATAAAGCAATTCCTTTTCCAGTAAATTGTAACTCACTTTTACTGATTACATACAATGTGGTAGATATTGTACTAAGACCTTCACAGTAATAGTTCACTCAATCTTCAAACAGCCCTGGAAGGTACACACTACTATTTTCCTTGTTTTAACAAATGGATCATAGTGTAGTGGTTCTCAGCTTGACTTCACCAACTGAATCAGAGCTCCTATTGCAGGACCCAAACATCACAATCCTGTCTACTTCTAAAACATGATCAAGCTTAAGAACAGTGAGATCTCGTCATAGGATTGCTGTGGAAATTTCCCACTGTGTTCCACACAAGCTGGAGTTAATACTCAGATTGTTTGACCCATGATCCATGCTCTGACCTATCACACTATACTGCCTTTTGGATATACTACCACACCTCCCCACCACCCTACCACCCCAAAAAAACACACAGAGAATTAAGAGAAAGTTGTCATGGAACCTGCTTCTCAGAATGGCTAAAACGTAAAACATGAGGGTTGGGGTTGAAGCTAAGTCATGAGTGATGCTAAAGGATATGTGAGAATCAGAGGTATGGGGCAGGCTGAACATGGTAAGTAAGTTCATTCTCCATGGGGCTTGGTGCATCTTCACAGAAGCCTTTCAGCTACAGTACAGAGGAAAAAGTATGAGGAGGGGCAAGTGAAATCATCCATGAAATAGGAAATGGGGCTCTTACTGAATTAAATCAAGATTAGGAATGAACAGCTGAGCTGAAGAAATGGTTCAGTGATTAAGAGCATTTGCTACTCTTCTAGAAGACTGGAGTTCAGTTCCCAGTATCCATGCTGAGTGGCTCACAACTAGTGTTGCTCCAGCTCCAGGTGATTTGACTCCCTCTTCTGGCTCTTACACACACACACACACACACACACACACACACACACACACACATACACACACACACACACACACACACACACACTAAAACAAAATACATCTTTCTTCTAAAAAGATTAGGAATGACTCAAAGGAACCATCTGTAGATTTCTGTAAAGGGAAGATGTTGATTTGATGAGAAAATGGAAGAAGGGTAGATAGAAGGACAACAAGATGCCATTGATACAAGTGATAGACCTGAGGCCAGAACAAAAGGAGGAAAATGACTTGAGGAAGACACTAAAACGCATTTAGATATGTGGGACAATACTGGGAAAAATGAAATGGCAGTTGAAAATAAAAATCTGTGTTTCAGGAGATAAGTAATGACAGTAGAAATTCGGTTTCAAGCATCATTAACATATTGACACAGATGAGACTCTAAGTGTGGGCAAGACTGCCCAAGCTATCACTGTCCTCTTAAATATACACTCCAATCCTTCTTTGTCAATTTGTAGATTTCCTGGAACCTCATTACTCTGATAGCTTCGTCGGCAGAGAGAAGAGCTGGGTGACCTATTCCACACCTTGCAAACTAGATAATTCTTAGGTAAGCCTTTTAATCTATTTGAATCTTAGTAACCTTGTCTGTAAACTGATGTAATGATCCAGATTTATCTCACAAGTTTGCATCAAGAGTTGTTTCACAAATATTTAAAGTTGTAACTATTAACCGTTCTTCATTTTTTATAGCCAGAAAAATCAAAGCACATAATTAAAAAATTGCTTTTCATTACAGAGACAGGAGTGGAAACTAGGCAGACCATTTCTCTTCTTATATTCCTTCCTTATAAAATGTATTTTCCACTTCCCTACACAAAGAGGGCACTAGTGAGATTTTTGTTGTAAAGAGGAGTAAATGGAGACACTTACCATCTACTATGAACCACCCAGCAGAGAAGTAGTAATGCCATTATTCAAACCTAAGAAGCTTGATTTCAGAGCCCAGTACCCTTAACCATGTCTCAAATAGCAGGGCTTTACGTGACAAGTTCAGGGAAGGGACTTGTCAGGGAGTCTCTTCTACATCTCTCAAACAATCACAAAAATGTAGCTGTATCTGTGGGCTTCTATGTCTATTAAGAATTGATGCCCTTCTTTTTCTTGAGGCCTGGGGTTTTCCTGATTTTGTTTTGGGGATCACTTTAGGGAGAAAAGAGCCTGGAAATCATCAAGGAGAAAAATACATCACTCAGAAGGACACCAGAGACAATCCTTGGAGACTCACACCGAATGTGGGAAACATCCTTATTCATTGTACAGGAACAAAGCTCAGGAGAGAAAGAAGGCCCCAGGAACTACAGAAAGGAGGTTATGGCTTCAGGAGGGAAATACCCATGAGAGTTTGAAAAGAAGTCATTGCTGCTGCTGACAGCTAAGAGGGAATACAGTGGTAGAAACAATTGGTCCATGTTGTCCAATGGATGCTTCTGGGAATGCTATGGAATGGTAGGCAGGGCTGTGCTGGGCAGCACAGGTGATGTTCTTAGGCTTGTGTGAGCACAACTTCAAATGACACAATCATGCAGTGAGAGAATTATTCTTTTTGCATTTTCCTTACCATTATTCTGATTATTATAAAGTCTAATTTGATACTGGTATGTTTCTAACAATTTTCTGACACCTGTATCCTCCCCTTTCAAAAAGGAGACATTGGAAGGGAAGACAGAATTTAACTTGTAGTGAATAACATTATTCTGTGTTCATTGTGTTCACTTTCAAAGCTGCCTACTATTTATGTCAAGTATTTTTTACTTCTGTTAATAAAAGATTTTAAGGTTAGTTTGTATAAGAAAAATGTAAATGTTTAAAATGTCTTATTATTGGATAATAAAGGTCAAATGAATATGTGTCCAACGTTCTAGACCCTTCAATCCATATTCTTTTTGGATCAATCTGGGAACATAATTTTAATCTCCAGTATACCACATGACTGCATTTCCAGAGTGACCTGAGGATTATTGCTAGCAAAGTAGAATAATGGCCACAGCACAAGAAAAATGTGAGAATAGTAGAGGTCTCTATACTGAGGCATAAAAGTCATTCTGATGAAACTCAAGGGCTAGCATGTGAACGAGACCCTATTGAATTTGTATCATGTCTCCAAAGGATAGACTTGGAACCATAATAGATCCGAGTCACAGAGTCATACACAACCCTGTTCCTATGACTAAGGCACACACAGGTAGAAGGAAGTGGCAAGAGGACCTAGGGCTTGGAAACCATGACTGCATTCTACCCCTTAAGCCCATCCTTACTATGGTTCCTGGAAAATGAGCAGACAGAACATCAAATCTATCCAGGACAGGCACCAAAACTACACAGAGAAACCCTGTCTTGAAAAACCAAAAAAGGAGAGAGAGAGAGAGAGAGAGAGAGAGAGAGAGAGAGAGAGAGAGAGAGAGAGAGAGAGAGAGAATAAATTCTTCTTTAAGTCTACATACATCCTCTCATGTAAGATGAGAGGTTAGGCTGGAGGAGAGGTTGAGACCAGGCTCACCTGATATTGCTGCCTGCAACTCCTTTGTGAGAGAACATTCCTGATCATTCTTAGGCTTTTTGGAAGAAAGGCTTGATTAAAACCATGTGCCCCAGAAGAGAAGCAAGTTATATCTCACTTCTGTTTACCGTGGATTACTCCCTGATCTGTACTACAATGGCAAGTCCACAGTACTTTGCCCCCTTTGCAAAAGGATGAAACAGATGCACTTCTAAAACCAGTCCTTGTCCAGAAAGGATTATTACATTATATTTATTCTCATACTGCATTTATCAATATCAATTTTATGAGTAAATATTGATGCTTTGGGGGGTTTGTAGATTTATCCCAACAGTCACAAACTATGGACCAATTGCATTGTTGAATATTCTCATAAGTTAATTGCTGCTTTTCTGGATTCTCCATCAATAGGAATGAAACAATTCTTTAAATTTTGTACAGTTTGGGGGAATTTAAATATATGTTCTGTCTTAATTGTTCTGTGTGATCAATAAAACAGAGAGTATATGCTCCTTCTACTTTTCTAAGATGGTCTTGTATTTCTCAACTATATAAAAGTGCACATTCACTGCAAAGAGATGTTTTTTAACAAGCATGCCTTTCCAAGAGGGACTTCCTCCTGCAAACAAACTGGGATGGTATCTAGTTAATTTGCCTTTACGATTAGCATGTGAGTTCCATTTCATTTTATTTCCCTCCTCATATATAAAGTAAAGAATAATGGATGGCCCCATACTCAAAGAGCACAGAAAGATCTAAAAGAGAATGCATTTATCAAGAGCTGCAGTAGAGTCTACTGACTCTTAGTATGGCTAGATTGTGACCACACTTCATTTTTCACCTGTATTCTGCTTCATTTATCACAAATGTCACCATCCCAGAGCTGTCAGCCTGGAAAGATGATGCCCTTGTTGTGTGGGCTTCACGGGCACTGACTATTGAGGACTTAGGCTGTGAGGAGAGAGCTATCATTCATAATTTCTCACTCTACTTAGTTGAGGCAGGCAGATGCCTTGGGGCTGGAGAAAAAGAAGAGCATGAAGCTAAGCAGATGGGAAGTAAACATCTTAGCAGCCTTCGCTGCAGGCTGTGGTGCTTCTGGCTACCTATCTTTGGGAGAGAGACTGAACTACTCCTTGTTTAAACTATCAACCTGTGCTGTGTAGTATGGTAGTCCCTAGCCACCTGTGGGTATCAAACACTTACAACATGGCTAGTCCAACTCTAGTTGTGTTCAATATATGAAACTCATAGTATAAAAACTTGGAAATTGAGATTAGCCTTATACCCACAGGGAAGTATAGCTCTCCCCTATCATCAAAGAAATGTCTTTTTGCAACAGATGGAGACTAGTGCAGAGGTTCACAGCTAGTCAAAATTCAGAGAGTGATTATGGTGTGCCCAACCCTAATTGAGAGATTTTTCAATGCAACCGCTACATCTAAGAATCAGGGGAGGAAATCACAAAAGAGGGGGCAGAAAGATCTAAGAGCTAGAGGACCAGGGTACCTGCTGCTATATTCCATCTTTAAGATGTAACAGGAAAGCTGGAGCCATCAAATCTCAACAATATGATTGTCTAAACAAGACCTGCATAATGACAGCATCAGTTGACATGCCGAAGTGGATTGGTGGCATTTCACAAGGTACAATCCCTAGATAAAGAGCTAAGAGGGGGAAAAATCTGTTTTAAAGGGAAAGAGCAAATGTTATGGGAATGCCAACCTTGATGAAATGAAACAGTGACACAAGGCTTCGCCATCCCCCTCCACTGCTTTCTCAAATGAGTAGGTTAACCAAGCTATTTCACTCTTTTAAGCATCTCTGTGTAAAAGGGAAATAATAAAATATCTTTTTGTAAGTTCATTATATATATATGTATATATATATATATATATATATATATGATGAGATAAATACATTAGATGCCAACTCTGGTTACTGACTAACAGTCTAGGAATGAAATATGCCATATTTAATCCTTCTTCCTCAGTGCCCTGGGTGATGGAGTTATGGGTGTCGAATGACAGAAACCCAATTTTATGGGGATGGGGCAAAGTTTCACAACATCAAACACCAGCCTACATATACAGACAAGTCATTTCCTAAACCCTCTATTGATCAGAACCGGCTTTAGTCATAGTTTCCAAAGTTTACAAAGGTCTGTACATTTATCTACCCTTGATACAAAAAAATTTTAAATGCATGAAAATTGGATTTCATTTCAGAAAGGCAAACTGAGCTGACAGCAAATCACCCCTTCACATCTTGTACTATCAGATGGATTGTGAAAAATCCCTCTCTTATGAAGATTTCAAGCACAGTTTTAGAAAGGGATCTAACAAATATTCAAAGAACATTAAAATTACATGTGGTATAAATTATCTCAAAGATTAGAGGAGAGAGGCAACACTCCAACTCAGTCTGAAAGATTATGACACCCAGAAGAGAAAGGGATAATATCAAAAGAGGGAATTACCAACCAACCTAATTTATAAACATAGAAATAAAAATCTCAAATAAAATATTCATTTGTTAAATCCAGTAGTATTTTAAATAAAATAATCTTGTCCTAGGTAGGCTTTATCCCAAAATACAAAACCATTTCAATATTAGAATTTTCAAAACTCATCATACAAATAGACTAGCAATGGAAAACATAAGGTCATTCCAATTCACACGGAAAAATCATTAGAGAATATTCAGAGCACCATGTTCCCTAAAGAAAGTGTTTTGCCAAATACTCAATATTCCAGATAGACTTGTCTTAGTGAAAGAGTTTTGCTTCACCAAACAAGAAAATGTCTTCTGATAAAGAATATAGAAAGCATAATACTTCCAAAACTTTAGACAAATCCCCTTTGAATTCAGAAACAGGGGAACTGTTCCCAATACATTTTCATTACTATTTAACTCAGTGTAATGAGACAGGAAAAAGTCTGGGACAAAGATTATACCTGGTTATTTGACATATAAAAGAAGTCTCCTGAAAAGATCAAACGGCCGAATGTATGAAATAATCCTCAGGGCACCTAGATACAGAATCAATTCTAGTATATAATGTTATAGTAGTGCTGAGAAGATTATCATCATTTATAAATGTATTAAAATTATGAGAATTGGGGTTAGAGATATGGCTCATTGGTTAAGAGCAATTGGCACTCTTGCAAAGGATCAAAGTTCAGTTCCTAGCACTGACATGGCAACTCATAACCATCTGTAACTACAGTTCCACAGATCTGATGCCCTCTTCTGGTTTCTGCAGGTACCAGACACATGCATTGTGGACATACATGCCTGTGGGCAGAACACTCAAAAAGTAGCAATTATAGGGTTATTTTAATTATGAGAATCAAGAAAGAGATCTAAAAAGAAGCTTCAAACTTCAGGGAGAAAATTTGTAAATGCTGAAGATTACAAAAACTGATCTGTATGAACAGAGAAGTCATAATCAGGGTTGTGGGAAGAAGACACAGTAACTTAGATAGATTTTCTTTGAATTAATCTATAAAATTCAAGACCATTATAATAAAGTTCAAACAGAATTGCTGTAGACCAATACCAATGAGGAATATAACATTAGTTGTAGAAAGACAAATCAATGGAAGAGAGTCTAGTAACAAACTAAAGCATTTAACAACTTAGAATGTAAGAAACACATACAGCATCAAAGATTTTAAAGAAAACTGAGATGTTTAATTAATACTGTTTTCACTTTGGAAAGAATAAAATTATTTCATGTCATTCTAAAATGTATACATAAGCGTCAAAAACAATTGATGAAAAAGGAGACCATGAATTTGAAGAAAAAAAAAAGGAATGGGAATGGGCATATAGGAGGATTTGGAGGGAGAAAAGGGAAGGGAGAAATGTTGTAATTAAAATACATTCTCAAAAATAAAGAAATGAACTTTTTTTTTTTTTTTTTTTTTGGTTTTTCAAGACAGGGTTTCTCTGCATAGCTTTGTGCCTTTCCTGGATCTCACTCTGTAGACCAGGCTGGCCTTGAACTCACAAAGACCCGCCTGCCTCTGCCCCCCTCCTCCCAGTGCTGGGATTAAAGGCATGCACCACCACTGCCCGGCAAAAATGAAGCTTCTTAATTGGAAGAAATACAGAAGACAGTCTTTGGTTTGGTTTGATACAGACTTTCATGTACCTGAGCCTCACCTCAAACGGGCTATGTATGGCTAGGGATAACTGAAGTCCTGATCATACTGCTTCCATTTCTCACGTGTTGGGATTGCCACCATCTCCCTGCCTCCATCTCTCATGTGATAGGATTGTCATCATGCCTGGCTGGGAGAATTCTCTAGGACTGCAAAACTCACTCAGCTTGGAAGAATTAATTTTCCTTTGAGTGTTTCTGACAGTAGAGCTCATGGAAATTCACTTCTTCAAAGTCAGCAAGGAGACCAAGACTAAGCCTCATATTTAAAAAAAGTAAATGAAACACAACCAGAGTCCATCCCTTTGCTCTGCCTGCAGTTTACTCCCAGGAGTGGCATGCACTGACACTTGACTGCTATGGCTTGTACACAGATCACAGGCCAGGCCATACTTAAAGGGAAATAACTATTTAAAGACACGAACAACATAGACGAGGCTAAAAATCAGTCCAGCACTTTGAAATTCTTGACATTGCCCAAGGTTACAGGATTAACACCAACGTCAGAATATATTGCATTTACTCCATTTTACTGGTACTTTAATTTCTATTTGTAGAGTTAAAATGGGTCTCCCCTCTTCTCCAAATTCAATACACTTAACTACTATGAGGTACACATTTCTACAAGAATCACTCCTACTATGGTGGATGGAACACTAGAATGAATACCTAGTGGCTCCATCATTATCCAAGCATAGCAGAAAACTCAGCTGATAGCCTCAAAAGAAGGAAATAAATCTTTAGTGGGATGTAGAATGAACTAGCCCACTTAATTGTTTAATGTTCCAGGCTCTGCTTCCCCCACCCCCCACCCCCCGCAAAACCAGACATTCCAAATTATAATTTCCAGAATGCCCTAGCCTTAAGTAGAAAAACTGTATGAAAATCCCTGAAAGCAAACATGTTGGTCAACATTGTGGAGATATGCACTCATATAAATTCTATTTCCCATTACTGCCCATGGAAAGAAGGCAAAAGAAATTTTCAGTTCTTTGGCATGCTACAAATAAAGTCACAAAAAGGAACTATTCTTGATTCTAAACTAAGAACATTAACTCTGATCCACAGTAATGCCTCACATAGGTCATCATCATTCTTCATAAGTCACATCTAAAACAGCAATGATAACAGAGGCGCCTCACTAAGTACTCACTACTTCCCATGCACTATATGAAGGATTTATATGAATTACTCCACTTAGTTATCATAATAAAACTTAGATTAAGCACTTTATCTTAGTTCTCTGGGTGAATGTACTCAGGCAAAGTGTAACTGTGTCATTTGCCCAAATACTAGTGGCTGGCTAGATTTGCAAATGTGTGAGTCTTCAACATCTGACAGTGTAGTCCTCCCTTATGGTAATGTTTATCCCACAGAAATTTTAAACGCTTGTTAATGGAAAAATGGAACTCTTCACATATTATTATAAAAACATTAATCATATGCCTATTAAAAGAGAAAAACATCACTGTAACATTTTAAGGTTTTTTTTTAATTATGTGTATGTGTTTCTGCATGTAGGTATGTGCACCTGTGAGTGCAGTGCCCACAGAGTCCAGAAGAAGACATCAATACTCCTGGAGCAGGAGTTGAACAGAGTTATGAGCTGCCCAATGTGGATGCTGGGAACCAAACTCAGGCTCTCTGCAAAAAGAGTATGTGTTCTTAACCCCTGAGATGTCTCTCCAGTCATTGGAACAAATTTTCAATCTGCCCATTAGCAGCTGTGTACAACTGAGATAGTAAACTAACCTTGATTTTTCTCTTAGATGATACATGTAGTTCACCCTGTTTCCCTCATAGGCTGTAGCGCTGAAGAGCTGTAAATTCTTCTGAAAGTATTATCTAAAGCAAAGTAATATAATTCCAAGATAAAAGCAATTATTAACTTCTATATGTGAGAAGCATATAAAGAATAAGATAGATGGACTATTCATTAGTCTCTGTAGAAAACATGACATACAATATATGCTGGGTAAAATGCACCCAAATTGCTTACTTACCTAAAATCAAATATGTCTTAAAACTTTGCTTTAAAAGGTGATATGATGCAGGCACATCATTCACCAGCTCCAGCAAACATTTCATAGCATTTATTCTCAAATATACTCAGCATGGTACACAAGATGGTGGAGAAGATAGGAAGACATCACCTAGTACTAAGAACACCTTTAAAGTCAAACAGCTTCATTCTTTAGAAATACTGTAGGGTTATTAATATCTACCTTGCTAGGATATTCAAAAAATTATAGACACTCATATTTAATTGACGATGACTTGATTTAGTTTCTGGATACCACACTAACTCAAAGATGTCCAGATAATGAAATACTCTGCAGAACAAAAAACAGTAGCAACACCAACAAAAGCTTTTGAAAGACAATTTTTGAAAGAGCTGACATCCTGATAAGGAATGATCTCTAATGAGCTTAGAGAGCTCAGGAAAAGGTAAAATCCCCAAGGCTAAGTGTAGCCCTTGTACTAGCCCACAGGGTATTTTCTACCTTGAAGAGGCAGCAGAAAGGACAAGTGATACTTTCTCCATAGTTAGAAATACAAATATATATATATCCCAAGACCTGCCTAGGAGGAAAGACCCAATAACCATGATGTATTGGACTGATGACACTAAAACCTTCATCACTGAAAGAAGAGAACTTGATCCTATGGACTTGAGTTCCCAATGAATATGACCCAGTGCCCAGAAATTCTCCTGCCAGATATAAGTTAGAAAGATCCCAGATCGATGATACCAGAAACACCTGGCAGAATACGTTTAATTTTGGCCTGTAATTTATACAGTTTCAAATATAATGGCAGACACAAAACAGAAGAAATGGAAGAGCCAAAAGATACATCAACCTGAGCAGAACCAACAGAAGAAAACCCAGCAAGAAACCAGTTTTTTAACAGTGGTTTTTCCAGATAAAATTCCCAGATCTAGACTCTACACTTCTGTGATTATAATGTCTAAAAAGAAAAACATATGATCTAGAAAGTTTTACCAAGAATGGTTAACTATTTAAGAAAAGGAGGACAGTGCCAATTTCACTCCCCCAAATAGGAAACAACAAAAATCAATGAAATTAAAGCACCGGTGTTTAGTTTAATAGCAAATGAAGAGAATTTAATAAATTCTCCCAAAGATAAAAATAGGTTCCCTAAAGGGTCAGAAGATGTTATTTAGAATAATGCACTAACATAAGTACTAAGGTACCAAAGAGTAGAAAGTGAAAAATGACAAAAATGAGCAGTGGATGTGGTAGCTTGTGCCTCTAAAGTTGAGTGCTCTAGAGTCTGAGATGAGAATATTGCTACAAACTCAAGGCCAGAAAAGGAAACATAGTGAGTTGTAGGCCAGCTTCATCTGCATAGCAAGATTCTGTCTCAAAAGGGGGATATAATGAGAATGCTTATTCTTTATTAAATGAAGCAAAGGAAATATTGAAATAGATGGTGTCTGCAGACTTTCTGAAACTGATGATAGATATTAATGTATAGAACTAAAGCTTCACTGGAATTCAGCTTGCATGGAATATTTAGAAAGCAAAAAAAAGACTTCTTCTTTTTCATTATTAGCACAAAATTCTGAGAAATTCAAGCCAGTGGCTTTTCTTGAATCAGAGAGCTGAAGTTATGAAACAATGGTAAATTCAAAGTGGGAGAAGAACCCGGTGCAAGGGGAGGGCAGGCTGGAAACACTTGCTTATCTGAGGTAGATACAATAAGACAACAATAAGAGGCATTCAGTTAGGATTATTCATGAACTGCAGAAAGCTAAGCATGAGATAGTCAAGAGTGTGCAGAGTACTCTATGAGCTGTAAAGACATGTGGCCCTCATGGTCTATCTGTAGTTTCTTTTCCAGAGACTCTACCACCTATCTCTGCAAAGTGGGTGGGAGCTGTTGTGTAGCCATTTCTTCCAAACTAGAACATTCTCTCCTGGAGAAAGAACAGTTTGTGCAACTTATAAGGTACAGGAATCTCATACATCTTAGAAATATCAGAAAGCTGAAGACTCCCAAGGCCCCTCTTCCCAAGGTCATATACTGTAATGTTGCTGAGAATGGGAGATGCTCTGACATGTTTCATAAGGAACAGCAGGGGTGTGGGTTTTGTAAGTGAATGCCCATTTTGAGGTGGACTTTTGAAACAGCCTTTGAATCATCTGTGCTCCTGCAAGCAATTGTGTGGAACAATTTCTTTTGATCTGGAGGTGACTAGATGCTTGCGCTCATCTCCCCAGGAAAATTCACACACTGTGAGAGTCAGGAGAGGACTTCCATTCTGATTCAGACCTGAAGAAGGGAGAGTACAGGAGGAGGCACTTGAAGACTGCCAGGATCTTTCTTCCTGTCATCCTTTACAGTGTGTGTGTGTCTGTGTGTGTGTGTGTCTGTGTGTGTCTATGTGTGTTCATGTGTGTCTGTATGTGCATCTGTGTCTGTGTGTCTGTGTCTGTGTGTCTATGTGTGTCTGTGTGTCTGTGTGTGTCTGTATCTGTCTATATGTCTGTGTGTGTACACAGTGTCCTGTCCCTGGAACAAATAAAATCTCAATGAAACTTGGAGAAGGAAACAGAAAAGAACTTTTCTACCTGTGGAAGAATGGCAGGAATAGAGCTAAGCATTGAACCATAGCCAGAGTAGGCTATGTCAAGAGATCCAGAAGCATAGTACCATCAACAACTAAAGCAAATCTTATTTGTAATTATAAGTCCATGTGTTAAAGTGGCATGTGCAAGGCTGGTGATGTGGTTCAACCGATAGAGGTGCTTGTCTATGAGCCTGATGACCTGAGTTCAACCCCCAGATCCCATAAAGTGGCAAGAGAGAGCAGACTCCTCAAAGCCATCCTCTAACCTCCTCATACATGCATTGTGGAATGTTATTTTAAGATGTGTTACATTTGCTTATGGAACATTTGTTTAATGATGCTAAGATGTGTTGCATTCTTTTGTGTTGCATTTGTTTAACTCTGTGAAGCCATGTTGCTTTGCCTGTCTAAAACACCAGATTGGTCTAATAAAGAGCTGAATGGCCAATAGTGAGGCAGGAGAAAGTATAGAAGGAGCCGGCAGGCAGAAAGAATAAAGAGAGGAGAAATCTGGGAGGAGAGAGATCAAAGAGCAAGAGAAGAGAGGGCCAGTCACCCAGCCACACAGCAAGCTACAGAGTAAGAAATAAATAAAGGTATGCAGAAAGAGAGAAAGATAAAAGCCCAGAGGCAAAAGACAGACTGGATACATTAAGAAAAGCTGGCTAGAAAAAAGTGGCAAGCTAAAGCTGCACATTCATAAATAAGAATATTCCTCTGTGTGATTTATTTGGAAGCTGGGTGGCATTCCCCCTGCCAAGAGTAAAGAGCCAAAAGAGTAAAAAAGACAACCAACTATACACATGTACACCCATACACAATCAGTGCTGGGAGCCAGCGTGACAGTGGGAGATCCAATAGGGAAACGTTTCTCCTTTTGTCTCAAGACACAATATGAGCTCTGTTTAATGAGGCCTCTGCCTAAGGACTGAGCCCAAGTGAGTTTTATCAGTAAGCAGCTTGGTTGTTCACTTCTGTATTGACTTTCTTTGTTGTTGTTTTGTTTTGTTTTGTTTGTCTGTCTGTTTTTCATTTTCATTAGCCTCTCTGCATTTTGTTTTCTTAGAATTATGTTACCGAACGCACACCCTCTATGGAAGCCTTTGCCCTGGAGCTCATATAGCAGTGCTGTTAAGTAGGAAGGTAATAACAGCTTCTGCTGTTTTTATGTATGGTGCCCGTACAAGAATACAAAACTTCATTCCAACTTATATTCCATTAAGAAATGAATTTTAGAGAGGGTGTGATCTAAGTGTGGGAGGTGAAACAAAACTTTGAGAGGGTGATATGTAAATTTTTATCACTCTGTGACAAACATTATCAAATGATGAAAAGGTTGACAATTTTGAATATCTAAAAATTAAGAGTTCCTGTTCAACAGGAGGCATCAATGTGAGAATGGAAATGCGGGTCACAGGAAAGACACTTATAACATGTAGCTAGTGAAGGACTTACAAGAAGAACAGAAAGGTAAGTCTAATGCATTAGTAGAAAATGACAGAAAATCTAGCACAAAAAAGCCAGAAAAAATAGTTGAGTAGTTACTTCATCCAAGATCCACAAATGGAAAATAAAGACATGAGCCACTAGCAATGTAAACTAAGACGAGAGAGAGAGAGACAGAGAGAGAGAGAGAGAGAGAGAGAGAGAGAGAGAGAGAGAGAGAGAGAGAGAGAGAGATGCACAAATACTATTCAGACCTAAAAACATGACTAAAAATATTTATAGCTGGTTATCTCAAGAAGCAAAGAATAGGGGTAAGGGAAACTCAATTCTGCTGATAGGAGTTTAGGTTGACGCAACCACTTGGGAAAATTGAGCAGTACTCACTTTAATTTTGTACACACACCTAACCTATGGTCCAGTCACCTCACCCCTAGAATATCTTTCAGAAATACATTCATGTATACCAAAGGAAATGTACAAGATTGTCAATGGAGGCATTTTAATAGGCTCACATTATAAACAAAAACGATCAAGCACTGACTAGACAAATCAACCTTTGCATATTTTCCCAGGGGAAAATAGCAGTTAAAGAGTTTGACATATATAAAGACAGAAATGGGAAGAACAGAATTTCAAGGTTAGCTTCAGCTACAAAGAGAGTTCAAGGGCAGCCTGACTTGCAAAAGAACCTATCCCCTCCCCCCACCCCACCCCAAAATAAACAGAAAAAAAGTGAAGCACTTCAGCTGTATACACTGGAAGTAACTGTCACAAACATGATGTTATAAAGAAGTGAGAAACTTAAATTCCAGAGCATCCAAGAAGAAACCATCCTGTTGATAGGTATGCACTGTATATAGGTATATATAACAAACAAAGAAAAGGACTTCTGTAACATCAGAATAATTGTTACTTTTAAGAGAAGAAAAGAATAGGTTAATTTGGGGTCCAAGGGTGCTTGCTGGCAATGGTGTTTCTTGATCTGGGATATAGCTACAAAGATACTCTATCTAACCACTCCTGGGCATATACCCAAAGGATGCTCTACCATACCACAAAGACACTTGCTCAACTGTGTTCATAGCAGCTTTATTCATAGTAGCCAGAAACTGGAAACAATCTAGATGTCCATCAATTGAATATGGATAAAGAAAATGTGGTACAGTTACATAATGGAGTATTACTCATCTGTTAAAAACAATGACATCATGAAATTTGCCAGCAAATGAATGGAACTAGAAAAGATGATCATGAGTAAGGTAACCCAGACTAGAAAGACAAACATGGTATGAATTCATTTATATGTGGATATTAACCATAAAATAAAAGATAACCATGCTGCAATCCACAGACCCAAAGAAGCTAAGTAACAAGGAAGGCTCAAGGGGGAACATACGAATCTCACTGTGAAAGAGAATTAGAACAGACATCACAGGTGGACAATCTGGGTAGGGGTGGACATGGGAGCAGGAGGGATCAGGAGTGAAAGAAGGATAGAGGGAAAGAGTACTGAGAAAGACAACTGGAAACTGGAGGCATCTCTAGGATGAGCTAGAAACCTAGTGCAATGAAAAATCCCAGGAATTTATAAGGGTGACCCTAGGTAAGACTTCTAGCAATGGGAGATATAAATCCTGAACTGGCTGTCTCCTGAAACCAGGCAAGAATTCCAGTGGAGGGATTGAGACACCAATCCAGCCACATAACCTCTGACCTACAATTTGTTCTGCCTATAAGATATGCTGGGACAAAGGTGGCACAGAAGTACCCAACTTCATGGGAGTAGCTAACAATGACTGGTCCAGCTTGAAGCCCATATTATGAGAGGGATCCTACCCCTGAAAATGCCTAGAAGACCAGAAGCCAGAGACTGGACAGCCCAGAGACCTAAGATAGAACCAAACATGAAGGGGAAAAAAAGTCAATGAAATGATTCCTAATGATATTCTGCTATACTCATATCATAGATAACTGCCTAGCCCCAATTGTCATCAGAGAGGCTTCACCCAGAAACATGGAAACAGATGCAGAGACCCACAGCCAAACATCAGGCAGACCTCAGAAAATCCTATAAAAGAGGTGGAGGAAGGATTATGGGAGCCAGAAGGGCCAAGGACACCATTTGAAAACAGTCAACTTACCTGGGCTCATGGGGGCTCATGGGAGTTACTTCTTTTAGAGCTGTTAGTCAGTGGGGTCTCATAGACCTCTAAACATTATAGGCTGTTACCAATGCTCTTGATTACCATCCAGAACTTGATAGTAAGACCCTGTTGAGGAAGACACAACCTACTTGGAACATAAACATTGAGAAACAAAGTTAGTACTGACATGGAAGCTTCATATTAACCAGCTAGTTTTCACAGTGTTACGAGGTGCGAGGTACACTCACTACAAGAGGAGAAAAAGCTATCATCGGTTTTACCCAGTCAATAATCTGGCTCAATGTCCTCTCAAGACTTCTTTACCATTCAAAACCTAATACACATTTCTAGTGTCAATTTGCTGTCTCTGCCTCAGCCTTTCCATATCTACCTCCTTTAACTCACTGTGTAATTTACTAATGTTCCATTAGCATTTCCTAGTGTGTCATTTGCTGTTTCTTTTCAGTCTCCTGTATAAAGGCAAGTTCCACAAGGGCGGGGCACTTGGGGTTTGTTTGCTGATCAGTTCCGAGGTCCAGCAATAATATCAGCACATAGAAGGCACTCAATAAATGCTTATAGATTTTAAAAAAAGTGGGGGGGGCGCTGGAGAGATGGCTCAGAGGATAAGAGAACTGACTGTTCCTCCAGAGGTCCTGAGTTCAATTCCCAGCAACAAATGGGGGCTCACGACCATCTGTAATGAGGTCTGGTGCTCTCTTCTGGCCTGCAGGGATACATGCTGTATACATAAAAAATAAATAAGTCTTTAAACAGAGAAGTAGATTACTGTGCTATGTGCCTTAATACACTCCCTCACTATAGGCCCCAAAGCAACAAGACCAAGGCCAGGGACTGAAGCCCTACACTGTGACTTATACCAAACCTTTCCATTTTCCAAACTGATTATCTCAGGTGCTTTATTACAATAGAAGCCTCTAACACACACCCCAATGCTATTGTACTGAAAACCACACTCAGAGAGGTTTATGAAACCCGTATACCTCACCTATGAATAAATTACCCATCACGGATTCACTTCTAGCTCCAGCATGATATGATTTGCCCTGACCCTGTTAGACTCCATCAGTGTAACTCCAGGGATGCTAATTGTAATACTGTGTTATTTGCACACGGAATCCAGGGGCAATGTCCTGTCTTAAGAGTTTAATGGCTCTAAAGCATTAAGAAACAGCCTTTGTTAGCCCTCCCTGGCTTTTTCAGCAGCTGGTGGCCTCTGTGGGAAAATGCAAAATGAGAGTAGAGGAGCCTTGAATAGGTTTTCATTTGCACCTGCTCATTAAGTCACAGGAAAAACCTCATCTTCCCTACTGAGAACCTTCTAATCTGGGGGTTCACCTAATCTGGGGGCTCACCTCAGATACGAGCCAGGAATGCACTGTCCACCCATGTTCAGCATCATGGTCAACAGAAATAGAAATTGAGGACTGTCCAGAGCCACATATGGGGGTCATTAAATTTTCTGATGCCTTAGAAAAGTGAGTTGGCAAGTTAATTTTAATGGTGGCTTATATTTAGCTCAATATGTCTCATATATTATTATTTTAACATATGTAATTATTGACATAATCTCTATTTTCCTTTTAAATCTTTTTTTAAATTTATTTATTTATTTATTATGTATACAGTATACCCGCAAGCCAGAAGAGTGCACAAGATCTCATTGTAGATCCGTGTTTGCTGGGAATTGAACTCAGGACCTCTGGAAGAGCAGCCAGTGCTCTTAACCTCTGAGCCATCTCTCCAGCCCCTTTCCTTTTAAATATTAAAATGTATACACATGTGCTGTTCATATATACATTTCAATCTGGACTCAGCACATAATAATAATAATAACAATAACAATAATAATAATGGGGCCAACAAGGTGGTTTAGTGGGTAAACATACTTACTGCCAAGCCTGATGACCTGAGTTCAATTTCCTGGGATCCACTGTGAAGAAGGAGAGACCAGAACCCTTTATTTTATCCTCTGTTCTCTACCCATACACTGTGGCATACACAGTTCTGATACCTAAAATAACTTGGCAAGTCATATATGGTATGTTCAGCAGGAATTTTATTTCTAAGCATAGTTCTAAATTCTTGGTATTGCTTGGTGAACTCTTCAGGACGCACAGCCTTAGTATCTTTTACAGAAGGCAAATGTGCTTTTCAAAAGACCCAAGGAACCTTTTAAGGTGGACTGTGTCAGAAGATTATGCCAGAAAATATTCACCCAGATAGGAAGCATCTACAGATAGTGATGGTTCTCATCCATAAAGATTAAAGAACCATCATTATCAACCCAATGTTTTTCCTGCATTCTAAGAAGATTTATATAACCAACTGAAAGAATGTGGGCTGCCAGTCACAACTTGTGCTTCCAGAATGATGTATCTATAAAAGTCTAAATATAAATATCCACAGTAGATACAATGTATACTTTAATGGAATATTCCTTTAAAATTGTTGGATATATGCCATCCATCTCCACAGAAAAAAACATGTGAGGTCTTTGGGGTATATAAGGTAGGAATGTATGTTGGTAGATGGATTCTAGTATAGTTCATTCCTCATGACCCTGAAGCATCTTAGGTTGATATTTTATCTGTATCTCTATTTTCTGTTCTATCTATCATCTATCCTTCTGTATGACATTACACTAAGATGTAAACAGTGTCCCAAGAATACTGTGGGATGATCCTCCTGTACGCTGTTAATGTGTGTTGCTCTTATTGGTTAATAATAAAGCTGTTTGGCCTATGGTGAGGCAGGACAAAGCTAGGTGAAACAAACTGAGGACTCAGATGAAGAGGGGCAGAGTCAGGGGAGACTCGAGACAGCCACCTAAGAGGCAAGATGCCAGAGGACCAGTAAAGCCACAGCCGTGTGGCAGTACATAGATTAATAAAAATGGGTTAATTAAAATGTATGAGCTAGTTAGTAATAAGCCTGAGCCATCGGCCAAGCATTTATAATTAATATAAGAATCTTGGTGGTAATTTGGGAAGCTGCTGCCAGGTATTTGGGAACAGATGGTCAGGACAGAAACTCTGCCTTTGTTTACACCAGAACAAACAAACACACATCCTAAAACTGAAAAAAGACAGAGTCGGGAGGCTTAAAACATGTAGCTTCAAATATTGGTATAAAAAATGTCTGAAGCTACCTCCCCTGAGTCTGCATGTTGAAAATCTAACCCCTAGTATGGTGGTATCAGGAGGTAAGGCCTTTGAGAACTCATTGGATCATGAGTATAGAGTCCTCATGAGTGGGTTACTGCCTTCTAATGGGTGAAAAGTCCAGAGCCTAAGTACCCATGTAATGGTGCTTGCTCAGGTAACCTAGTTCTCTCCTCCTCTCACAATTCCTCCCCACCCCTTCTTTGTTAGGAAACAATAAGAAAATCACAATCTATAAGCCAAGAAGAGAGCCTTCCTCACACACAAGAAGGTAGCATCTTTTCCTTTGATTTCCCAGCCTCCAGAACTGTAGGAAATAAATGCCTGATGTTTAAGACACTTGGTCTATCATATTCAATTAGAACAGCCACCTGTTTTCCAAAACTTTAAAATAATAACTTTGAAGTGCTCTGTTTACTTTCTTATAGAAATCTGGCCTCCACCAGGAAAGCGCTAAGCCTCCCTTCCAAAATCCAGAGAATCATATCCTTGGAACAAAAACACTGAAGCAGAGCTATGTTGAACTCAGCCTTCAGCCTCAGGGAACACAAGTAGACTATATGGGGATAGCTAACATGCTATTCACTAGCCAGACATTGCAGGTGCTGTACTTCCTGTGACCTAGGAATCAGGTAGACAAGATTTTCTGGATAGTATAGTCAAATGGGACATTCACTAAGTCACTGTAATGATAATGTGTATCTATTTCTCAAGGCTATGTGAAGATGGTGGGTTTTAGTGCCTGGGTGAGATGCTGCACACACGGTGGCTGGATCAGAAATGAGCACCCATGAGGAGCATGGTCTGCTTCCAGGCTCAGTCCAGGCCTCTCTCTCTCTCACTCCCAGGAGGAAGGGACAACAGAGACATTAACTCCAAATTCCCTCTTTCTGTTAGTCAGCTAAGAGAGCCATCTGGCTTCCACCACATGCCGCCAAAGCTGGTCGGTTCCAAAACTGACAACTGCATTCAAGCAGTCACTGAAACTTACCCATTCACCACCACGAAGTTCTCCAAGATAACTGGTGAACCCATAGGTCTTCTAAAAATCTCAGAGACTGTCAATCAAAGACAGGAATCCATTGAGAAAACTAACTCCCTCTTAGTCAGAATGGCTAAGAACTAAATTGCAGCATTTGTGCTGTTTATGGGGAGAAAATGTCAAGTGGGCCCCGAAAGTAGGATAATCAACATCCACTGAGGAAACTGTCTTAGAAAAACAAATTTCTATATAATATTAATAATAAAAAAATTTCACCAAGTAACTTTACCAAATTCACATAAGCAGAAAGGTAGAGATGCTCAAAGCCAAAGCATGGTAATTCTACTGGTATCTTATTATTATTATCATTGCAAAATTTTCAGGCTTGAAGTATAAGTTTTGTATTATTTTGTCCATTTCCTTATCTTTAAGGTAATACTGATAATACTACCCAACAAGTTCTCCTTCAGTTTATAAAAAAAAAAAACTTCCATCAAAACATAACTTGATTTTCCAGATTTGAAGGATGAAAATATATATCCCATCAAATCTGAATTTTAGACAAACAGCACATGTTGGTAATATGTTTACTTACACTATGGAAAGTATTAGTTGTTATCCTACAACTGAAATAGAGTACAGTAAGTATGCTGTATTTTATCTGGATACATTGGATATGATGTAGGCCATCTCCTTCTTTACATGAAAAGAAACTTACCCAGAGAGTGTTTCCACCAAATATTATTTATGTTTTTTCCCTTCGAATGTGCCAACAACTAAATAGAGCAGCAATATATTTTAAATAATTTAATACAAAACTTTACAAACCACTGAGGGATTATTTGGACAGGTGTTCTCTATTAATGTTGAAACATTTGCCTCTTCTTCTGGACTTTCAGACTCTTGGGAACAGAGGCTCTGTGTTGGTCACCAAAGTACCTTCCTTTCTTGAACATAAAAAGTGGAACTTTACACAGATGAAGGACTCCAAAACTATGTGTCAAATAAATGAGCAAATGAAAGAAGTCTAGCGAACATTAATTTCAGATCCTAGAAAAGACCAAAGATATTCCACCAGGTTAGTAATTTCAAACTATCACATCAGAATCATCAAATGGAAAAATATTGTTAGGGGAAGAGGAAAGTAGAGAAGAATTTTGATGATTTTGGCTTAATCAGGCAGTATTTCTATGATTCTTCAACAAATAGCTCACTTCACTGTACAGTTCACAGCATACATGAGCAGAGTCTATAAAAGGGGTCTATCTACTCCTCTTATCATATAAAATATCATTAAGAGATCTATGCTGTTTGATTGATGGCAAATACTTAGAGATAGCTTTGCTTTGGGCACTAACAGTAAAACTACCCAAGATCTAGTTCAAAGTCCTCAGTGGCCACCTGACTGCTCTGGTCCAGAAAGTCTGGGGTGGGGTGATAAAAGGAGAGAAAGGAGAAAGGAAAAGAAGGGACCAAAATAATGGAGAAAGAAGACACAGACAGACACACACACACACACACACACACACACACACACACACACTCAAAAAAGAAAAACTCTCAGTGAAAAATAATAGATGGATTCAAAAAGGATGAAGAGGTTGATTTTTAACCCAGTCTCAACAACATGTTAAGGACAGAATTCAATGAGATCCTTTCCTAACTGGGCCTCCATTTCTTCATCTGAGGAACAAAGGCATCAAACTAGAACAAAATTTCTCCAAATAATGAATGCTGTGGGTCCATGGGATATCATTAAGTGATTTGTAAAGAGAAAAAAACACCTCTGTGGTTAATTAAATTTGGGAAATGCTGGGCTAAGCAAAACAAAATGGGTTTCTTAGCTTTAGGATTTCAGTGCCTTTGAAGTTCTAATATGGTTTCTTTCCTTGTTTTTAAAGAGGGATAATAGAGCCTCTTCATGAAGTTCTTGGGAGGACTGAGTCAGTTCTAAGAGCAGAAGAAAGGGTTGCTCCCATCACTGCAGGTGCCATCTCCACCACTGTTACTGTTAACATAGGACATGTAGCAATACACAACACAGCATCCTCCAAGCTCAGAAAATGTTGTCCTTATTTTATTCATGTTTTATAAGTATCTTCCTGAGGGCTATTATTGCCCAGTGCACCATCTGAGATGTCCTAACTAGAAGGAGCCCACAGCCTCTTCCCTCTCTGACATGCCATGCATGATAGACTAAACTTCTAAATACAGGCTGCTAGATCTTAAGAGAGTGTTAAAGCACATAGGTAGTCCTAAATGAATATTCATTCAATTAACAAATCAATGACTTTTTTTAAGTTGAAAGACCATGAGCTTTGCCAGGGTCACTGGATCAAATCACAGGCCTATCTCCTATCTGTGGGCTTGATATTCCAACAAGGAAACATGAACTTTCAGCATATCTACTATGTGTGCTCTGCATCATTCCCTCCCAGACTAATTCGCCTGTGATCACCCAGACAATCAGCTACCTCATTCATTCCTTCCTTTATGCCTTCATTCAGTAAATAGCTACAAAAGCGCCCCTCCATCCCTTAGAGCTCAGCATGTTATAGCCAAGAGAAGATTAGAATGGTGCTGCCTTCATAGAAATAGCCTTTATAGCCTCCTCAAGGAGAAAAATATGTTCAGCATTGGAAATTTAAGACACATCAT
Organism: Peromyscus maniculatus bairdii; assembly: GCF_049852395.1. Classification (NCBI taxonomy): domain Eukaryota; kingdom Metazoa; phylum Chordata; class Mammalia; order Rodentia; family Cricetidae; genus Peromyscus; species Peromyscus maniculatus. The sequence continues at coordinate 32,470,871 of NC_134859.1, forward strand.
GATAAGGGCAGCAATGGTTTGAATGCATGACCAGATCACAGCTGCTTTCAAGAGAGGAGAGTCTGCAGGGAAATGCGTATGGTAGTTCAGTGGCCCTTAGAAAGTGGAGCATGGTGACTCACACTTATTATCCCAATACCAAGGAGGCTGAGGCAGGAACAATGTTACAAATTTATGGGTAGCCTGGACTACTATACAATGTGTTCCAGTATATCCTAGGATACAGTGTAAGACCTTATTTCAAAAAAATCAAAACATAATTAATTAATTAAAACCACATGACTCAAGGACACCACAGGAGAACCATAGAATCCACTAACCTGGGCTCATAGGGACTCACAGAGACTGAAGCACCAACCAGAGAGCTTGCATGGGACTGACCTAGGCCATCTGCACATATGCTACAGTATGGCTTGGTTTTCTTATGTGTGTCCTAACAATGGGAGCAGGGGAGGTCTCTGACTCTGTTACCTGGTTTTGGGACCCTTTCTTCCTACTAGGTTGCCTCTTCCAGGCTCAATAGGAGAGGAGGTGCCTAAAAGTCTTACTGTAACTTAATATAATGGCTGGCTGGTATACATGCAAGGCCTGTCCTTTTCTGAAGGGAAAGGAGCAATGAGTTGGGGGTAGGGAAAAGAGAGGAAGTTGGAGGAGGGACTGGGTGGAGAAGAGGGGGAGAGGGGAAATTGTAATTGTGCTGGGAAAAATAATCAAGTAAGTAATAAAATAAAGTTTAAAAAATCACATGGCTCTTAAAGGTTCTGTGGGACCTTTCAGGCAGAATGTTCTGTGCAAATGACTGATAAATGATTACACACTACCAACAGTGATGGACTGTGGGTAATCACACAGCATGGCATGGCCTGATAATGTGTGAAGTCCAGGAATTTCACCCAGGATCTGCCACAAGCTGGACCTTTGAATTAAGCAGGTAATCTCCCTTATTTTCCCACTTACCTATAACGTGTATTAATGGGAAATAGGTAATCAGTAGTAATAACTAAATTATTCATCCCTTAGAAAACTCCAGGCACACTTAAGCACATTGTATATATCACCTCATTTAATCCCTGTAATCCACTGTGGTGGACCAGCCCCCATACTTATTTACCCAGGAAACTCTTAAGGAATGAGGAATAAGAGACTTAGTGTAGATGTAACCAACCGTCTTATTAAAATAAGAAACACAGAACCAATGTAAAAGAAAAAGACGAGAGGTCAGAGCTCAGAACTAAAAATCTTACCTCCTGCAGTGCTCCTAGCTTCCCTGAAAAGAGAGCTACTTCCTGTGTGTCTGTCTTTAAATAGTCTTTCTGTTCTGCCTTCTCATTGGTTGTGAACCCAAACACATGACTGGCTCGTCACTGCCTGTAAGTACCACCCTCCAGGTCTTAAAGGCGTATGTCTCCAATGCTGGCTGTATCCCTGAACACACAGAAATATACCTAGCTCTTCTACCAAGTGCTGGGATTAAAGGCGTGCACCGCCGCCGCCGCCGCCACCACCACCATGCTCTTGCTATGGCTCTAATAGCTCTGACCCCAGGGCAACTTTATTTATTAACATACAATTAAAATCACATTTCAGTACAAATAAAATACCACCATAACTTAGAAATAGAGGGAGAGAGAAAATACAGAATAGACTTGGGTGGGACTGGATCCTATCCAAACAGGCCCAGAACTTTACTTCAAAGGTCTATTTATAACAATGCCAAGGGGTGGAGCAAAAGACCGCCTCCTTGCTAGTTAGACCCTTACAAATGCTTGGTACCCAGGCCCATGGACCAATTAACCTCCCATTCAGTCTTGCTGTGTACAGCCACTAGGAAACCTAGTAGGTTCCAACAATCCACATGTCTCTCAAGTGAAGCAGTTTGACCAAGACTGAAAAACAAGGAGTGCAACCCAGAGCTTTCCCTAGCTCCTCAGACTGCAGAACCAGACCAGATCTTAATTATCAGTAACAAATATGCAGCATTTATTTATTATTAAAGAAACCGAAGTTTGGCAAATTGAGGCAACTCATTGGCTCAAGAACACACATCAAGGAGGAACAGAGCTGTTACCCAAATTGGGAGCTATCTGAGTCTCTGAGATAAGATATGAAACACCACATCCACCCTTACAACAGCAGTAACAGCATCAGCACCAACACCAGCACCAGCAACAGCAGCAAATGTGAACAACAAAGCACTGTTTCCATCACACTATCTGCATTAGGTCCTCACAATAGCCCTACAAAGAGGTTACAAAGGAGAACAGAGAAGCATATCATCCACACAGCTAGGTATAGGCAAACCAAGATTTGAACTAAAGATACCCAGGTTCAGTCTAATTCTCCTTTACTATAGAGGGGACAGGTGCTAAGGGCATTAGTTATGAAAACTCAAAACTACCTATACCCTTTGCTCAAGGGACACAGTAAGTGATATGAATCTCAAGGGTAACATGTCTGAGACACAACATGCTCCCTTGGTAATGGCTCCTGGATGGATCATCTGTATTTTCATTGCATAAACTGAGTGGATGTTGAGGGAAGAGTTCATAAAATGAATGACACATAACTTGCTCAATGTTTAAACTGACTCATCTCTATATACAGCTATAGAAGACATTTCAAAGGCATGAGTACCCAGTACATGGTTGTGGATGTATCTTCAAAATAGAAGCAAAATTGAAAGTATCTGGTAGAACTGTGGCAGGTGAATTCAAAGGCAGACCTTACTATAGTTGGACATTTCCCTGTCTCGACTGCCTGTTCCCAAATAACCAACTCAGAGGCTGAATATGAATCATAAATCCTCAGCCAATAGCTCAGGCTTGTTATTAGCTAATGCTTACATTTAAATTAACCTATATTTCTATTTATGCTTTGCCACATGGTGGTACCTTTATTAGCATGGCACCTTCATCTCCTACTCCCTCTGCATCTGGCTGGTGACTATAGACTCCACCCCTCTCCTTCCCAATTTGGCTTTCCCACCTAATTTTATTCTGTTCAGCTATTGGCCAGTCAGCTTCTTTATTAAACCAATCACAGCGACAAATCTTCACAGTGTGCAAAAGGATTATTCCACAGCACCTTACAGACTATAAGAGTTTAAATGAAAGAAGCCCTGTGATTTTTCTTTAATTTCTACCATTTTATGTTTGTAACCTTCCTCTTAATGGTCACTATCATCTTCTCTAATGTGATAGCCATTTTTCTAAGCTAGAAATGATCATTAGCTTATAGGATTAAAAAACACCAATGATTGTCTGATAATGTGTGTCAGTGATGCTACTTTCTAATGGTCCCATTGGCTTGTTTTTATTCAGTGCAAAAAAATGCTTACTAGATAGCTAGAATTGTTCTCTTGAAACTGAAGGAAGACATATTTTGGCTAATAGCTTTGTAAAAGAGTTGGTTAGGAAATAAGAACTACTGCTAAGTGGCAAGATAAGTGTGCAATTAGTGACAACTGTGTAGGAAGTAAAGAGCAGGAAAATATTACAGTGAGTCTAGGCTAATGGCATGAAAATAAAACCTCCACACTCTTGAGGCAATCTCCTCAGCCTCCTTGCTTTCTATCTTGAGACTTTTTCAATTGGTTGCAGGCCATAGGAAAACAAAAGCCAAAGGTGTCATCCATCTTTCCCTTGCACTTGAGATTGCATTGTGAGGCAGAATGAAGTTGTTTTAAAAGTGTGTCACATCTATAGCCCATATGAAATATTAATAATGGTATTTAATACAGTATAGTAATAACCAACATTCCTGAAAATTACTAGGTACCAGGACCTGCTCTGCTTTGTTCCTTCAGTCCTCACTAATTATAAAAGTGGTTTATGTTATGCACAGAGGATACCCAGTCTCAACAAGACCCAGAAAATTATAGAAGGTCATACAGATTATCACTGGCCATCTGACCAGCCTACTCTATTAATGAACACTCCACTTGCTACTTTTTCTTGTTGTTCTTTCCCCGGGCTGATGAATTCACTGGAAGCAGCAAAGAAACCACATAATGGCTGCATTATGATTTGAAGGTTACATAAAGCTCAAGGAGAAAGCTCTTAGACACAGAGAAGTGCCCTGGGTACTGAAGCCACAGAGTTCTAAGTGATGTCTCTTCCTAGAATGTTAAAGCTAGCCAGTGATGGAGAGGTAATCCATGACTTAAAATGTTGTTACATTAAAATACATACAATCTAGTCAAATTCCCATGAATATTAAAGGTAAACCTTTAAGGTCAATGAATTTCCCAATTTCCAAAAAAATGCTGAAGCCACATCTGAAATCTGACTCACACTTCATCCTCCATGGCTTTCTTCCTCTTTTGGTTAGCAATGTCATTCTTTTTTCTCTGGGGTACCATATATGGATGGCTTTTACATATTCACTCCCAGTGCTTGAGTGAAAGAAGCCCAGACCAATGGAATTCAATTACAGGTAATTGGGGATGAGAAGTTCTTTGTCTAAAAAGATGATGGTTCAGAGATCTCTGGGCCATTTGACTGCTAAATGAATGAAGCTTGCCTGGGAATCACACTAGACAGAGACAATGACAGCCAAGCAATGGCATGAGAACCAAGTCCCACTGAAACTGAGTTCTGGCTGTGCCTGCAGCTAACTCCTGGATCTCATGAGTCACATAAGCCAGTTGATTCCTTTAGCAATATAGATATGTTTATGCTCCTGTCACTTGCAACAGGAAGTATCCTAACACAGTGGTTTTTGATCCTTTGTATCAATATGGAAATTCAGATGTAAAGCAACAGATGGAAGCAAAGATCCACAGCTGCTACTGGTGTGTCCACCATCCAATTCATTTATATCATATGGGAAAGGAAAGATCAGGATCCCAGAAAAGAGGAGAAACTTGAAGGAATGAACATCCAGGACCCTTCTCTTAAACAAATACACAAACCAAGCACTGAAATTAAAATTATGTGTTAAAGCCGGGCGGTGGTGGCGCACGCCTTTAATCCCAGCACTCGGGAGGCAGAGGCAGGCGGATCTTTGTGAGTTCGAGGCCAGCCTGGGCTACCAAGTGAGTTCCAGGAAAGGCGCAAAGCTACACAGAGAAACCCTGTCTCGAAAAAACCAAAAAAAAAAAAAAAAAAAAAAAATTATGTGTTAAAAAAATGGGAAGGAGTCCCAGAATAAATAACTCTTTCTGTTCCCATCGTAATGGGATAGATTTGTCTGAGTAATAATAAGCCATACAATGAGACAAAGAGGAGGAAAATCAATTCAAATTATCCCACCTCCAAGCAAATCATGCACCATTTTAGCAATGAGCGAGAATGTGAGAATGATTTCACATGTGTCTGTGTTTTATATAATACATCTGTTGCATTACCTGAAGCACCAGAATCGAAAACTATGTTCTTAGATGGGTCTCCTCACTTTGAAGCTTTGTTATCATTTTGTTCTAAAAAGGAGAGGGGGGCAAAGGGAAAGGGAAACCAACAAGTGGCCAATGGGGGAAAATGCCTAGATAGGAGTCTTGTGTCAGCTCTTGTTGTTTTTGTGTGATTTGGGGGAAATGCCATTGGCCTTTGACCTTGAAGGTATCTCCAAGTTTGGCACCAATATTTGATATCCCAGCTTCTTTCCTAATAGTTAAGACATTCTTTTTTGCTAGTCCAGCATCCCCTATGGCCTGTCCTGATTGCCACAAAATGCCTCTGATCTTGTTACTGAGCCGGCTGAGTGACCCTTTCCTCCACCTGTCCACATTTTACCTCCTTTTGTGAAATCATGTCGAGCCATCCTCTGCAAAGTTTTCTTAGCTCTCATGGCACAACTTTTGACTTCTATATTTTCAGAGCTTAGAAGAATACTACAATTGTCATTCAGTCTAGCCTCAGCTTCATCTTACCATATTGATTTATATATTTAGCTACTGTGAACCCATGACCTTATATCAGGGGCAGATATTCACATATAATTTTGATCACTGTCAAGTATTAAAGTGAAGGTGTAATAATGTACAATACAACTTACCTAGTGTTATAGCTTGCATCTGAAATGTTCTTGAAGGTTAGGGTGTTAAAGGTTTGGGGCTGCCAGTTGCTGGGCATTGAGGAAGTGACTGAATCATGAAGGCTCTGGCTTCATCAGTAGATTAATCTATTGAACACTGAAGAGTGGGCTTAGTTAGAAGAAGCAGGTGCCTAGAGTATGTCTTGAAAAAGCATATCTAGTCCCTCTTTATCTCCCTTTCTGTGCCCTGGTTGCTGTGTGGTGAGCAGCTTTCTGACATTATACTCTTCTACCATGTTCTGCCTTCCCAAATGCTTGAAAGCAATAGAGCCAGTAGACTGTGGAATGCAGTTCCAAAACCACCATGATTGGAAATGTGCATTTTCTCCTTCACACTATTTTTCTCAAGGTTTGTTTCTTTTTGTCACAGTGATGAAAAGCTCATTCATACACTTAATTACCATCATTTCTAAAAGATTACACACACTGACAACCAAACCAAATGCAGGTGCAACCACATCAGACCCACAAACCTTACCTTGCATCATCTCAGCAATTACCTGATCAAAAAGAAGCCCCATTTGTCTACAATTTCACTTTGCATGGAGTAAGCAACCCTCAGTCTAAAAATATTAATACATATCTGTCTTGAGTATTTCAGTAGAGAGAAAGCACAGCCATAAAACTTTCAGTATAGTATCTTGTTCTAATTATATTTTATTATTTATACTACTCTCTTAATATGCCTAATTTATAAATGATAATGTATCATAGTTTTGATTACACGATGTATTGGTGCTCACTATGGTTACAGGTATTATCTTGGTTACTTTTCCTGTTATTGAGATAAAAATATCTTGATAAAAATAATGCAAGGGAGAAAGAGTTTATTATGCCTCATAGTTTAAGTTTATGTCACATCACATCTTCAGTCAGGAAGCACACAATGACAAATCTTTGTGCCCAGTTAGTTTTCTTCTTTTTATGCAGTACAGGACCTTAGCATGGGAAAATCCACCCTAATGGATTACCTTAATTAACCTAATCAGAGTAGTTTCTTCCAAGCATGCCTAGAAGTTAACCTAACTGAAATAATCTCTTATTGATGCACTTGAAGACCTGTCTTCTAGGTGAGTCTAGATCCTGTCAGATTGTCAATAGACACCAACCATCACAAACATCCACCAGAGGTCTTAGGACGTCCTCGCTCAAGAATAAGGAGAGACTGCTGTTTTTAGTATGCTGCCTCTCATTCTGAATCATTTCAACTCCATTTGAAATCCCACTTTAGGAATCAACTGGTACAGCTTTGGCAGAGTGAGAAAACAGTCAACTATCTCAGATCTCTTGTAACATGCCACAATTATTTCAAGTATATGTCATCATATTTACCAGATATAAAGTCTGTGAAAGAAAGAAATTAACTATTATGTAGCATAGTAATATATCACATACATGGCTTCATTCCAGAAATGGCAGAAGTAAACACTCTAACCGAAAATCTCTCCTGAATGCTTCCAATGATGTCTCAGAAACTAGTTTTCATGGGACACCTTTTTTTTTTTTACCAGAATCATGCATGGTATGATTCTGTTCATGAGAAGAGAATACTTGAAGAGAATTGTTGGGGAGGCCAATTTTAGAATATGAGAAATTCAGTGCTCAAGTGATGAAATACAACACATTCACTCAAAGGATGTGAGGGAAGACCTCTCATTTCCACCAGAAATGTTGATTGTGGTGTGAGTCTCCATTTTGCTTTGGTATAACAAAAAAGTAAAAATAAAATCACCATGAACTTATCACACAGCAATTATATACAGATAGTACAATTAAGAGTTTTGTTTTTCACTTTCCTAAACTGTTAAGTGTTTGAAGAAAAAAATACATAGGATCCTTTAGATATGGTGCTCTAGATTAATTTCTGTTGTAACAAATACTCTGACAAAAAGCAACACAGAGGAAAAAAGGATAATTTGGCCTGCAAATTCCAAGCTACATCCCTTCATTGGTGCCTTCTATTGCATTTGTGTTTTCATTTTATTTAGTGTACTTTTCAGCTCATAGATTTTAGTTTGATTCATTGAACTGATCACTTTTCCCTGTTAACTCTCTCTATCCAAACCCTGGGCTCTTGTATGTATTTCCTTGAATGATGATCCTCTCTAAAGGAGTGGCTAGGACTTGCCACTCTAAGATTCTCCACATACTATTTACTACATGCTGAATTTCACCGTCTTGTTTTGGTTGTGATGTCAGTGTTCCTGAAAGCTCCTGATGTTTGCTTTACTGTACCATCATGTGACTATCAAGAGCATTCTCATTACATGGTTTTCTTTGGGCCCATCTTCCTAGAAGTTCTAAGTAAGCTACTTATTGTCTTTGGTTCTACAGTCCCTCCCTCTATTTCAGCACTGGATGATACCTTAATTCCAAGTTTGCTATGAGTTGGCTGGAGGTGGGTCACTCTTCCAAGTAGGAAAAGGCTGTGGCTATGTTGATCACCTTGAATCTGGGAACATATATAAGAGGTATTTCAACCCATTAAGCTACATTCTGGGCCTGAAATAGACCAAGCTTCCTCAACCACTGTTGCTACCCTGTACTTGAACACTGTAGGGTTCTGTTTGGCACTGGTCTGAGTCACAGTCAGCAAACTATCTGCAGGTTCCTATCATGCCTATGGCCAATAACACTGCAAAACTGTTACACTCTGATCCCAGCAAGGTTTGACATGTGGTCAGCTGACTGCAGAGATAGTCTTGTCACCTAAACTGGATGCAAAAAATCATAGGTAAGGCAACCAGAACTGTGCATTAGACCAATGCTATACATCTCTGCCTAGCATTGGGGTTATTCCAGAAGCTCTGTTCATGATGTAAGCCTAAACATAAGATCCCGAGTATTGGATTTTTATCACTTTGCACTGAATTCCAATGTGAGGTCTCATGCTAACTATCCTGTCTTACCCTCAGTGAATGGAGTCTTCTTCCATGCTATACCACCTAAGATTGCAGAGTATTGGTAAAGGCAGGACCTTGGCCATTAAGACTGATGCTAAATTGGATGTCACTTGAGTCTCACAGTCTCAGCAATGTACCTAGATGCATGCTGTAGGTAGCAGCAATGCAGATCATGTGATGAGTCTATCCCATGGGAGTTCAAGGCTCTTCCTGGTGCTGAGCTAGGTCTCTAGGATATGTCTATGAGCTCTAGCCTGGGTATAAAGCTTTTGTTTCCTGTCTAAAATTAGTCTTTAAACAGCAGTCCTAGCTATGAACTCTAAAAATGTCCTATTCTAGCTTTTGCATTCTATCCCCAGTGAGTTTGACATTATTACATAACAGAGACAGTCAGATGCCTGGCAGATGCAGTTCCAGTAGTTTAGTCTATGGCTGTAATGGGAAGAGTACTAGATCTCACCAGAGCAGACATGGTATTAGGCTTCAAGTCTGAGATCTGGATTTGCTTCCACCACTTTCTACCAAGGAGGTGATATCTCTTTCTTAGCTGTTTGAAGTTGAGAGAAGGAATGCCACCATTAATTCCCCCTTCCTAGATATTCTGTGTATCCTTTCTCTTTATTAGACTACAGATAGGCACTATGGTCTCTCTCATCTGTCTTCCTTGGTGCTGGTGAACATAGATTGGTACATAAGTAGCTCTTCAAACTGATGTGTTCCTGTGGAGATGACCATTAGTAGGCTCTTAGTAGCCATATTGGCAATCTTCAAAGAAGTTAAAAAAAAAAAACTTCCCATGGAACAACTTAGTTTATGTATGAGCTAGTTAACATAAAAGAATACAGAGCTGGTTAACACAAAGAAACACAGCCTAGATGTTTGGGAGTGGGCAAAATATTGACACTTCACATTAACAATTTCAAGTAATGGTGTTAAAAGTAATACTAATAATATTTGTTGATCACTTTTCCCATCCAAAGACCTTTATATCTATTTTCTCAACTATTATTCCTAACAGTTACTTGAAATAATACTACAGTCCAGTTGGTGAGGAAACTGAGGCATTGGCAGAGTGCCTGCACAGCAAGGTAGGACACAACTGTTAAGTAGTGGAGTAGGGATATGAACTCTGCCCTCAGAGGCGGCATGTGTAAGCATTCTATTTTTCTTATTTCACTTTAACACACCAAATGGTGTCCCCGTCACTTGTTTACATGGAACACGTGAATTTCTGAAGTGGCAACCACTCTAATCTCACTAAACCAGCCCTCCCCTGTCCGTGGTTTATGAAACACCTCTGTTGCACCCAGTGTTCATCAGCAGAGCAACGTGGTCAATCTTGTTTGGAAGTCTGGACATAAGCCAGGTCAAGAAGACTGCTCTGCTGCTAAAACACCGAGAGCCTCCTATTGGCTACTGTGAGTGGCTTGTAAAACCAAGTGCAGAGTCAGGGCAGTGGCATCAGGAAGCCCAGAAAGGAGGGTTGAGAGTATAAGAACAGCCTGAACTACACAGCAAGAAAAGAAAAGAGAAGATGAGAGGGAAAGGGGAGCAATGGAGAGGGGGAAAGGGAGAGAAAAGGGGAGAATGAAAGAAGGAGAGAGGGAAGGAAGGAAGGAGAGAGAAGAAGAAAAAGGAAAAGAAATAAATGTCAATTCTCAGCATGGCATCTAGTCCCATCATACTGTGTTTTCTGCTGCTCCTTCCAGACCCACACCATGGTACTCAGTTCCAGCCCCCATGCTCTGACAAAAATCTTCACTTTATCTCTTCCCACCAGCCAAGATATTTTTCTTTCCAAGCCTATCTGGACACCTGCTGCTTCCAACACTCACCAGTTCTCTTCACAGATGACTCCTTCCCTTTCACATTTCAGATCTCAGCTAATGAGCCGCCTTCTTCTGGAAGCCTTCATCATCACCCCTCCCAAAGCCTCAGCCCACTGCCATGTCTTCATCCTGCCACCCCTTTCGTTTTTTCCATAGGCATCATTCATTTATTAATTCAGTTGTTAATTGATCATTGGCCCTCTCTACATAAAAGGCCATGAAGGCATGACAACACCAGAAACACAGGTGCATTGACTTCCTGTGCTGAATCCTTGCAGCTACCTCCAATGCATACCCAGCTATGCTTTAGGTGAACAAACTCAGAAACAGATACTATGTGCTATTTCCTAGACAGATCTGACCATATAAGACCCTTCTTTTGAAATATTTATTATAGCTCACATAAAGCTTGTGTTCCATAGGCCACAGCATTTAAAAAGAAAAAGCCAAACCAAATGAAACCCCCCTATTATTCAAAATAAAGGACACTGAAATTATCCTATTTCTGGTTATGTTAAAAAAGCTGTGATTTAAAATTAATATTGTGGAACAGTTCTGATGAAACGTTTAAATGTATCTAATTAGTATAATTATGTTCCATTAGATTAATTTAAAGGTGTCTGGAACTTTTTATGATTTAAGTAATGTAAGATTTTTTTTTCTTTCAAGAAAAAAAAACTACAAAAGCCAAACTTCTACTCTAAAAGGGATTCTTCTTTTCAATATAAACAGTTATTGGAATTTCTAAGTTTCTCTGTGTGTTATCCTGAGTCTTTAAGAAAAAAATAATAAAATAGGTGTTGGGGGCTAAAAAGATGCTGAAATCCTAACACCCTGTGCTGCCAATGTGAGCTTCTTTGGAAGTGGAATCCTTGCAAAAGATCAATTAAAGGGAATGTGTGGAGCTTAATCCAATGTCTGTGTTCTTAAAAAGAGAAAGAATTGAGATACCAAGAATTGAGGGCAGGTGATGTAAAGAGATAAGAGAACACTATCCACAAGAAACCAAGGAACCCCTAAGACTACAGATGAGAGAGACAAGGAGGAGCCTCCAGAAGAAACCAATCCTGCAGATACTTTAATCTCAAACTTATAGGCCTCAGAATTACAAGACAATACATTTCTGTTATTTTCAAATATATATACTACATTGATTGACTAATTGATTTATTGATTGATTGATTGATTGATTGATTGATTTGGGTGCAGTGCAAGCATACCATAGCACATGTGTGGAGGTCAAATGACAACTTGAAAGAATCTGTTCTTTCTTCTACTATGTGGGTAGCAAGTATCAAACTCAGGTCATAAGCAAATGCCTTCACCTGTCCTACCAGCCTATTATACACTTCTGTTTTTAAGTCATTTATTGTCTAATACTTTGTCCAGGCAACCCCAAGAAACTCACACAATAGACTGGATCTTTGAGAAATTAATTAGGGATGATACCCAAGAGAGAAAATGAAAATGACATAAAAGGAAGCTATCAGCTAGAGAAGGAAAGAAGGTTGGGTTTAGAAAAAAATCTTAGATTGCCTCTCAATTCTAGGAATGGGCTTCCTGATGCCACTGCCCTGACTCTGCACTTGGTTTTACAAGCCACTCACAGTAGCCAATAGGAGGCTCTTGGTGTTTTGGCAACAGAGCAGTCTTCTTGACCTGGCTTATGTCCAGACTTCCAAACAAGATTGACCACATTGCTCTACTGATGAACACTGGGTGGAACAGAGGTGTTTCATAAAGTGCAGACAGGGGAGGGCTGGTTTAGTGAGATTAGAGTGGTTGCCGCTTCAGAAATTCGAATGTTCCACATTAAAAAGCGGGGTGCTGCCACAAGCATGCCTGTAGCTCCAGCACTGTTGGAGGTGGAGACAAGAAGGTTGTTGGGGACTGTTAGCCAGCCATTCTAGCTAAAACAGTGAGTCCAGGTTCAGTGAGAGACTTTGACTCAAGTAAAGAAGCTCAAATGTGATAGTAAAGGGCATCACACCTCCTTCTCTTGCCTCCATTCATATGCATAGAGATGCATACACACACATGTATCACCCCACATACATGCACTATGCATACATCTTACATCACACACACACACACACACACACACACACACACACACACACACAAACATGAAAGATGTTATTTTCTGGCCATCATCATCATGGATAGTGACATATTTATGGTGCTTTGATGATGGCCATCCACCCATCCAAACTTGCCTGGAGGAAGTTGTATTACACACGGACCATGCAGTTGTAGTTGCCTCTGTATGGGCTACGGCTGTTCATGTCCACTGCTTCAGTGCCACTCTCTCACAGCAAGCTGCCCTTCAGCCACACAGGCCTTTCTTCACTGCCTCACCTTTGCCCAGAATGTCCTTCTTCCTCCTCCAACTTCACCTTTACTTTGTCAGCTCATCCTTCAGTGTCTTTAACATCCCTCCCTAAGAAGCTCCTTACACCTTTCCTGAGGTCTGTGTAACATCACTCAGTCAATATCCAAACCCAAATTCATGATCATTTTCACCAACCCAGTCCTCTAGCCCTGTGAACAGTACCAAAGTGCCAGTCTTGACCTGCCAGGCTTGACCATGCCTACCCAGGTGGAGTTATCTGAGAGCTAAAAAATGCAGAACCCTGGCTCTGCCAGGACTGGACTCTCCAGATAAGTATGCATATATCTTCCTAAACAACTGTAGGCATGGTTTCTATACTTACAGTCCCAATAGCCAAAGCTAACATATTATCACCATCATCATCATCGGCATCATCGCCATCTGCATCATCACTACCATCATTGGCAAGCCTGTTGTTATTATTGCTGTCATTTTGTAAAGTCAGTAACCCTATGTCTCCAGTACGTGCATACGGGAGCCTGGCAGACAGTGGGTGGGCTTGAAGATAAATCAGGGTTTTAGCCAGATAAATGGGCCGAGGAGCTGCAACACCAGAGGTGAGCATCCTGCTCCGGTTCCATTGCCCTTAACCTTCAGCAGCACTCATTTTTCACAGTCACCAAAACCATTTCACAAAACTTTGAGTACCCATTCATCCATCCACCTGGTGTCACTGGGAGTGATTTAGAAAGATTACAAATCTTCTGTGCCTTTCCATTGTCCTTAGAATAGACAAAACTCTTGCCTGAGATCCCAGGGCAGCCTGCACTTGGAACATCATGACATTAAGTTTCTATTTGGGGATGATTACAACGTGGGGGAAAGAGATGGAATGCACAATCTAGACTAAGTCATCTGTTTCTCCAATTAAGTGGTTTCAAGAGATTGACTCGGGGACTAGCACTTAACTTTAGCCCGTCTTGGTTGGTAGGTATCTGAAGAGCAGGGGATCCAGCTCAATGGTAAAATGTCTGCGTGGTATGTGCAAGGCCCTGGATTCTATTCTTGACATGGCAAAAACAGGAAAGACAAAAGAGAATCTTACAGTTTAGTTGACAACTATGATCTCAACACCCACACCTCCCACCCCATCCCTGGGTAAAAGAAAAAGAGAGTGAGTTCCAGACCAACCTGGGCTGCAAAGCATAACTCTGCCTCAAATAAACATAAAACAAAACAGCAACTAAAATTGAGAATATTTATTGTGAATGTTAAGAAGAATTTCTGCTTCCCTATGGGTGGGATTAGTATCTCCAAACCCTGAGAACTCATGACAAATATCCCATCAAAGGTGTATCAACCTCAGATAAAAACTGAGCCTGAGAAAAGAAGAGCAAACAGACAGACAAGAAAATGCCTAGGTCTCCATGATGTGCTGATTTCTAGGCTCAGAAAAAAATTGAGCCTGGGAAAGGATGGCAAACAGACAGGAAAATGCCTGGGTCTGGGTCTCTATGATGTGCTACTTCCTTAACCAACCAACCCTCATCTGGAGTGAGATACTCCTGAAGTCTGATTATATGAATTAATAAATCCATATATAGCACAGGGTTTTCTGCAACTTAAAAGTAAAGCATCCTAGGACACTAATAGCTACATACAATTTTCCGCTGAAGACTTCAAAGTTGCTAAGGATCTCTCTCTTTCTCTCTCTCTGTCTCTCTCTGTCTCTCTCTGTCTCTCAATCTCTCTCTCTGTCTCTCTGTCTCTGTCTCTCTCTGTCTCTGTCTCTCTCTGTGTGTGTCTGTCTCTCTCTCTCTCTCTCTCTCTCTCTCTCTCTCTCTCTCTCTCTCTCTCTCTCTCTCCCTCCCTTTCCCACCTTTCCCATCTCCCTGTCCCCCTACACATACACAAGAAAATATTTTTATAATCTTGTCTAGAGAATTTTCTGTTTTCTAGCAACATCATTAATTTGTGGGCTTTCTGGTTTTTTTGTTTTAAATCCTATGTTTAGCTGATCATGCATATAAAATATGCTTTTAAATAAACTTAGTTTTTTTCTATTCTAAAAAGAAGCATGCTCATTAAGAAAAATTTAAAGCCATTAAAAATAACAGGGAGAGTCACTGTTAACATTTAGAGCTTATGTTATGCATTTTTATATACAGTTTTAGGTATTTTTAATGTGCCTCAGCATGTACAATATAGAAACAACATTTTTGTCCATGATTTTTTTCATTTGACATTAAAAGTATTTGTGGATCATTAGAAACTTTTTGCAAGCATCCTTTCAAATGGTTTCATGACTTCCCACTGAGTACTATTATTTCTTAAGGTTACATAAAATTAAATGGTGGCTTTTGTGGTTTTTTTTTTCTTTTTGCAAAAGAATTCTTACAAATAAAGGAAATGGCCACCAGTGGTAGAAATGCTTGTCACCCCCAGCAGGTAAAGCTTTGGGGAGTCTTGAGGGAGGAAGCGGAAGCCACACCAGCATGCTCTCAAGCTCTTGGTAGGCATTTCTCTATCAGTCCTATCAGAATAACCCTTTTGGTCCTTAGACTATACTGAGGCTCATGGCCACTTGTGTACTTCATATGTTATGCACAGAGAGATTGACTCTAGCTTAATCCAGTCAGCAACTTCCTAAGCAAAGAGAGCTCACTAATGCAGACCCATTTGGGTGTTCATCCTTAGTACAGTCCTCTTTACCAGAGTATGGGGCTGTGAGGGGGGTGACTAAAAGTACAGAAAATCTTACACTGACATGGACTTGAACCTCACTGTATTGACGAGAGGTTCTCACAGAGAAACAAGACCTCCATGACTCGATCTTTGAGAAAATGCCATTGTTTGCCACTCCTAGGTCACCCTCTCCAAGTCCCGGCTCCCAGTCTTCCCACAGTTCCTTGCACTAAGCACTACTCTCTAAATAACTCCCAGACAACACTAGATTTTCCTGCTGAGCTTCACAGGGATCAGATAAAAAGGTGCATTGTTTTCGTTTCATTTATTTTTTGTGTAAAAAAAAATCTCAATTATGTCTTATTTTTAAGACCAGATTTAGCTGAAGCCAGCCTGTGCTAATTTGCAAGGCCACATTGGCTTGTTCATTGTCTCTCATACAAAACACTTCCCTCCACATTAGCGTCTTCTTCAGAGTTGATTCATTAAGCTATTGATGTTCACTGTGTGCCTGTGGCAACCCCAGGGCTTATGGAGGTGGGGGTGTATTCAACTGCTGGGGAGGACATGGGATGGGAAGGGTGAAGGATTTTGGTTTCTCTCTGGATTCCACTGCTCTTCTTGTAAACATTCACTGAGAAAGAACGCTCTGAAGTTTTCAGGCTTTTGAAGGGCACAGTTAATAAAATGTGTATCTCTAAGGGGACTTAGGAAGCCCGCACAGCCTGTTGCTTGCCGATCTAATCTGCAGTACATACATCTCATATCTGTTAACTGTTCACATTCTGATCAGCATTTGGTGAAGGGCACTGCAGCCCTGGAAGAAGCCCCTTCCCCTAGAAACTGTCAGGACAAAATTGTAAACAGGACCAATTCCAGATCCTAAAGCAGCTTCCGGTGTTGTGGAGAAAAAAAAAAACAAAAAAAAAAAACAAAAAACAAAAAACAAAGCTCACTCTAGAGCCTGAACCAAAAAGGTGCACAGTCTTCAAGATAGAAAAGCTCCTTGAGGAAGAGATCATGTAAAGTCTCTGAACATAAGCTGCCCTCGGATGAAAGGTGATAGTGGAGAAGAGATTCAAGTCAAAGGAAAATGGGTAGATAGATAGATAGATAGATAGATAGATAGATAGATAGATAGATAGATAGATAGATAGATAGCTGATAGATAGATGGATAGATAGATAGAGAAAGAGAGAGATAGATGAGAGAGAGAGAGAGAGAGAGAGAGAGAGAGAGAGAGAGACAGACAGACAGACAAATAAATAAATAAGAAAGAGATTTCTAAAGTAGAGTTTATTCAGTGATCATTGTGGAGTCCAATAAGGTCTCAGCACAAGGTGCAATTGGTTTTTGGTTTTTGGTTTTGGTTTTTTTTTTGTTTGCTTGTTTTTTGGTTTTTCGAGACAGGGTTTCTCCGTGTAGTTTTGATGCCTGTTCTGGATCTTGCTCTGTAGATCAGGCTGGCCTCAAACTCACAGAGATCTGCCTGACTCTGCCTCTGGAGTGCTGGGATTAAAAGCGTGCACCACCACCACCACCCAATGCAATTGGCTCTTTTAGAGGAAGGGATGCTAGAAACATAGAGATAAGATCATTGGCAAACTCGGACTTTTGCAGTTGTGGAGCTAGGGAGATGCTCAGCAGTTAAGAGCACATACAGTTCCTGCAGAGGACCTAAGCTTGGTTCCCAGCCCCTCTTGTTGGGAGGCTCATAGTCACCTGTAACTCCAACTCCAGGGATCTGATGCTTTCTTCTGGTCTCCAAGGGCAACTGCACTTACAGGCACATACTACACACACACACACACACACACACACACACACACACATATATACACACACAATTAAAAATACATTGTAAATTAAATAAGTATTTTAGTTTATTTTAACCATTATGTACATTAATATGGAGGTTCTACAAAATAAATTAAAAATATGATAGAGCAATCCCACCCCTGTATATATCCAAATGAGGGTTGCGTGTGCTGAAACTGTGTTTACTGGAGTGCTGTGCTATTTTGCTTTCGTTGCTGTGATAAATACCATGGTCAAATTCAACTTGGAGAGGAAAGGGGCTTTTTTATTGTATAGATTATAATCCATCATGAGGGAAGCTAAGACAGGAACTCAAACTGGAGGTTGAAGCAGAAACCGGAAAGGAATACTGCTCACTGGCTTGATCCTAAGTTCATGGTCAGCTACCTTTCTTAGATAGCCTAGACTCACCTGTGTATGGTTGGTACCACCCACAGTAATATGGACATACCTATATCAATTAACAACCAAGAAAATGCCCCACAGACATGCACACTGGACAATATGAAGAAGGAAATTCTTCAAATAAGGTTCCCTTTTCCTAGGTATATCAAGTTGACAACCAAAGTTAGCCATCACAAGCAATATTCATAATAGCCAAGATATGAAATCAACCAAGTGTCCATCAATGATAAAGTGAACATACATGCCATGGAATACAATTCACCTATTGAAAGGAGGAAATCTTGTCATTTGTGACAACAGGGATGATCTCAGACTACATTACATTAGTGGGGGGTGGGGAGTCAGACACAGAAAAACTGATACACACATAGCTGTAGGCTTTGGCTTCTTCTCCTAATCATTACATCATCAGACAGAAACTGGGTTGTCTCCCTTTAACATTATACTGGATAGTTGTTGGGGGGGGTTGTTTTGTTTTGTTTTCAATTTGACATAAGCTAGACTTATCTGGGAAGAGGGAATCTTAATTGGGGGATTGCCTCCATCACATGGCTTGTAGGCAAGTCTATGAGGTCATTTTCTTGATTAATGAATTACATGGAAGGGCCCAGCCTACTGTGGGTGGTACCAGCCCTTGGCAGGTCATCCTGGGTTGTACAAGAACGAAGGCTGAGCATGCTATGGAGAGCAAGCTAATAATCAACATGCCTCCACAGTCTCTGCTTCCATTCTTGCCTCCAGGTTCCTGCCATGGGCACCCGTTCTGACTTCCCATCATGATGGATTATAACCTGTAAGACAAAATAAATTCTTTTCTCTATGCATTGCTTTTGCACAATGTTTAGCACAGCAATAAAATTAAGACAAAAATATTTTAGCATCATTTCTTACTGAGCAGTGACTAGTAAGCTTTTTGAAAAGCCACTCAGCATTAACTATAAAGTCAAAAGTGCCAAGTGTAATCAGTACAGTCATCAAACATTAGGGATGAGCTAATCACAACCTGACCTGAAGCTGAATAACCTGGAGCACGCAGTTCACTGTGGAGCACTGTGGACCCTTTCCTACCAGAGCACACACTGTTTCTTCAGTTGTCCCACTGCAGTGTGAAAAGATGAAACTTTACAAGTAGGGTATGTGAATAAACAGCCTAATAGACCAGCAGTAGATAGAAGTGATGTCAAGCATTTCCGGTTATTAAGAGAATTGTCTGGAGTTACAGAGGTGGCTCAGCAATCAAGAACCCAACCTTGATGCAGGGGTAGGAGCTTGGTCCTACCTCAACTTGATATGCCCTGCTTTGTCGACTCCCATGCTGAAATGTTGCCCCTTTCTGAATGAAGATGGAGGAGTGGATAGGGAGGGTAGAAGGGAGGTGCAGGGGAGGGGAAGGATGAGAACCTGTGGTCAGTATGTGAAATCAATGAAAAAATAAATTTAAAAAACTGGAGAAAGCCACACCGTGGTAGTGCATGCCTTTAATCCCAGCACTCGGGAGGCAGAGGCAGGCAGATCTCTGTGAGTTCAAGGCCAGCCTGGGCTACCAAGTGAGTTCCAGGAAAGGCACAAAGCTACACAGAGAAACCCTGTCTCAACCCCCCCCCCCCAAAAAAAAAAACTGGAGAAAAAAAATGATCACTTGCAAGTCCTACTGAGCACCTGAGTTTACTTTCCATATGAGCAGGCTCACAAGTACATATTAGGTCCAGATTTGGGGAATCTGATACCCTCTTCTGGCCTCTGTGGGCATTGCACTCACATGGCATACATACACAAACATGAACACACGAACACACACAAATACACAGAATTTTTTTTTAATTAAAATCATGTTTTTAAATGAGAGATATCTATACCCATACCTGAAGTTTTGGAGCTAGGCGCCTCAGATGGAAAGAGTGAATTGTCAGTTGGATCACCAGTGAGGGGCACATCCTTCAAGGGAACCTCCATTTCTCTGTGACTTGCTGAAGTGGGTGTTTTGCTCTGGTGCTAGTATGAGTTTGTTCTTTAATGGAACAGATATGCATCCCACACTAATCAAGGGACAAGACAAGCTTTATGTTCTCATTTTCGACATAGATAATAGGAGAGGTCAAGAATCAAGTTTACTACCAAGATCTAAGTGATACTGACTTGGCAATTACATTTGATTCCCCTACCCCTATAATTGAAATCATTTTTTTTTGGGGGGGGGGCGTTCGAGACAGGGTTTCTCTGTGTAGCTTTGCGCCTTTCCTGGAACTCACTCTGTAGCCCAGGCTGGCCTCGAACTCACAGAGATCCACCTGGCTCTGCCTCCCAGTGCTGGGATTAAAGGCGTGTGCCACCACCACCCGGCTGAAATCATTTTAATATGTTGGCTGTATTTGTTTTATATGTCCTTCCAAAATATTTAATACAAATCATAATTTTTCTGTTGGCCTCCAAGGTTTTTATTTTTAAAATATTTATTTATTTGTATTTTTATTATTTTTTAATTTTATTTTACCTCCATAGGTTTGTGCACCACATGTATGCAGTGCCAACAAAGGTCAGAAGAGGACATCAGATTCTCTAGAACAGGAGTTACAGGTGGTTATGTGCTGCCGTATGGATGCAAGAAACTGAATCTGAGTCCTCTGAAAGAACAGTCAGTACTTCTAACCACTGAGTCATCTCTCCAGCCCCAACCTCCAAGGCTTGTTACAAAAATAAATTATTTTGTTGACAAAGGTGATCCCATAGAATTAGCAAGTAATATAGTATGCCAGGAGGCTGAAGAGTTTTATCCTAGCCAGGTGTGGTAGCAGTCGTCTGAAATCCCAGCACCTTGGAGGTGCAGACAGGAATTCAAGATCATAATCACTATACAGCAAATATAACAAGTTCAAGGCCAAACTGGGATACATGAGGCGCTCTCTCTCTCTCTCTCTCTCTCTCACACACACACACACACACACACACACACACACACACACACACAAAAGAAAGAAAGAAAGAAAGAAAGAAAGAAAGAAAGAAAGAAAGAAAGAAAGAAAGAAAGAAAGAAAGAAAGAAAGAAAGAAAGAAAGAAAGAAAAACAGAGTTCTATCTTATAGACTATTGACTGCAGTTAGTGATATATTATATTCTTGAAAAAAAACGCAAAGGAAGTGGACACTGGGCCAGAAAGATGGCTAAACTGGCACCAGCACTTGCTACAGAACCAAACCACCTGAATTCAACTCTGGGAACCCACATGGTAGAAGTAGAGAGCTGAGGCCACAAATTTTCTCTAACCTCAACATGCACATCACAGCACACACACGTGCACACATACACACACACAAAAAAATGTAAAAATGTTTTAAAAAGAAATTGGCATAAAGCATTCTCATCACAGAGAAATTAACCTTGAATAATTCACATATTAATTAGTTGGGCTAAACCATTCCACAATATATACATAATTCACAATGGCATGACAGATACATACAACTTTATGAATCATTTTAAAAATAATTATTTGGCTAAGTCTTGGGGCTTTGGTTCATAAGCTGTGGAGGAGTCATAGAAGGCTTTCCAGTCAGAAAAGAAGAAAGTACTATTTGTACTGAAGGGAAATATCCTGAGTCAGTAAGAGATGGCTTGGGAGGGTTGAGGAGTTACATTAGTTTTAGGCAGGAAAGCATATGACCAGAATTTTGACAGTATCAAAAAAAGGGGGGAGACAGAAGAAAATTATTTCCTATGATAGAACTATGACAGTGACAGTGCTTTAATAACGTTCTTGCTTGATGTGAAATATAGGAGGGATATACCCAGGCTGGATTTGTCAATTAAGGAGGAGACATGTTAAGAAAAAATAAATGCAAGTTATTAAAATTACATGATGAGCCAACAGTCTGCAAAGCATTTCTAAACATTTCTATTTTATTTAGCATGATGCCCGTATATAAGCTTGGGGCACTGAGAGGATAGGAGGGGAAGGAGAAGCACTCTATGTGTTAGGTACTCCACCTCCACTCACTCCAAGACCTGAGGAGCAGTGCATGCTGGAAAAGCATAGCCTGTCTGCCTAATGATCAGTGGTGAGACCTAACATCAAGTGGGTGTGATGGAACCAGAGGATCAGCTGCTTGCCTGGCACCTTGGGAAAGGCAGGGGTAGGCTGGACACCATGCAGAGCCCCTGTAGTTTGCTGGGCACACAAATGGACAGGGGAAATGTTTGATGAGTTAAGTGGTCTCAGGGTGGTTTATAGAATAAGAGGCACAAGCACGCCCCCCCCCATGGCTGGTCCCTACCCTTCAGCCAAACCATCCTTGCTTCTTCTGGATCAGAAGGAAGGACATTTGTATCCCCAGATGAATGACCAGGGCTTTCATCTGAAGTCCAGGAGTCAAGCTAACAAGGAAAGGCTAAGCCGTTTCAATTCTCTCTCCCTTTGCAATTGCATAGCTGGAATGAGAGTGGGCAGAGAAGGTCCCAGGCTGATTCTGCGCAGGCACTGGTTATCTTTGCCTGGACATGATTCCATGCATAACATGAGGATTCATTATTTTCTCTACTTTTCTAAAGGGAAGGGTTCCTTAGAGGACAAGATGGTGGAGGCTGTGTACAAAAGCAGATTCTGTAACGCAAACTGTGCGCTCTCCATGTAATATCCTGAGGATAGCAATTGCAAAAAAAAAGAGAGAGAGAGAGACAGAGAGAGAGAGCAACAATTTTTTCATCTCTCATCATACACTTAACAAGTGTAAGCACCTCTGCTACAGGTGGTACATGCATAATATCATGTAAGCCTCCCAAGAATGCTTTGTAATTCAATTCTTTTTTTTTCCAGTTAGAACATAGGATTCAGAAAAATTAAGACTTGGATTCAAAAACACAGCCAACATCAGGATGGAATTTGAGCTCAAGCTCACTAATAGCAGGGCTCATTTGCATAACATCTATTCTACAGCGTCTCCAAGGGACCTTGAACCCAGTGATCTTCCACAGGGCTGAGCTCAAGGATAGACCAGGAAGAACAGGCTTTCTGGACAGTGACTGCTTCAGTAGGCACAATCATAGATTGACTCAGTGCTGTAAGAAGGCATAAAGAGTGGAAGGACTGTAAACAGTCATCAAAGATAGGAGGGATGGTGTATGGATAAGTACAGCACCGGGGCATCAAGTGGAAAACCAGGAAAAACTGTGATGCGGATAAATGAATGGATGTAAAGGCTGACATAGTTGTGCATTTACTGTTATAAAGGCCTCTCATTTTGCTAGCAATTTATCTTGGGCTAAGTTGCATAGTCTTTAATTCCTTTTATACTATCACTGGTGAATCATTGGTTAAATGAGTTGGGAGCATAAATCCTATAACTACTAGAACAGAGCCTTCCCCAGGTTCAGAATGAGGCAGTGCCTCAGAGCTCGCCCTCAGATATCTCATGTCTAGGTATGGCTGATCCTAAGCCTCCCAGTTCAACACAGCAGTCATGTTCTATCCTTAAAGGCAGCCCTGGGGAAGATCACTCTCCAAGCCTTCCAGAAAACAGTATCCAGGGAAAATGTTAATAGCCAGGGATTTGCATAGCTCTGTCATGAATCAACCAATGTCACGAACAAGTGAATTCGTGGAGCTGCCGAGCCATCTAAGTCTTCTGTGTCCTAATTGGATACATCTACACCCAGCACTTCTGTGAGAGAAGATGGGTGGTTCCATATAGGTATGATGTTGCCATCCATTACTGTATGACTCTGAAAAATCCCTCTAAGTCACAGTTCCCTGACTCATAAAGTGGCATAATGATGGTTCTTATCTCTAAAGTTAGTCAGAAAATGAAATGAGACGTGTTAAGTATTTGGTTTCTTTTCCCAAGCTGTTAGCTGATCTATAATCCTCCTGCAACAGGAACTGAGGAGAAACTTGCCGTGTATTATAGTCATTAAGATGTTGGGTTGGAGAGATAGTTAAGTCAGTAAACTGCTTGTCATGCAAATGGGAAACTCTGAGTTCAATTCCCGAAACTCACATAAAAATCTAGGTATTGTGGCACATGCTAGTAGTCCCATCACTGAAGAAGCAGAGACAGGAGGATTCCTGTGACTCATTGACTAGACAATATAGCTAAATTAGTTCCAGGACGATTGAGAGACTCTGTACCCCAAAAAGGTGAGTAGCATCTGAGGAATGACCTTGACGTCGACCTTTGGCCACCATAAGCAACTGCAAACTCATGCACCTATGTGGACCTGTCATTCTCACATGTGGGAAAGAGGAAAAAAATCAAAAGGCAAACCATTACTTTTTCTCTTATCATTGTTTTATCTGAAACCACAACAGTAAAGATGCTATTGAGATGTCATACCTAATAAAATATTAAAGAATGAGCAAGGTGTCCCATCACTACTCCACACGCATACACATTATAGGTGTCCCAAGCATCAGCGTGCTGGAGTCCTCCAAAGTACAAAGTGGAATGACCACCAGATAAATGGGTGGAGAAACAGGTGGCCCAGGTGGCAAGGATGAAAAAGGACTTGTGCTCAAAGAGATAATTTAGAGTCTGTTCTTCCAGCAGCTCTGGGCTCCGGACCAGGCAAGACAATTTATTCTGGCATCATAGCCACACATCTCCTTGTTAGTACAAAAACCCAGACTTCAGTTTGCTGTGGTTTCAGATACCATTTTCTCTTGAATCAAAATAATGACTCTTAGGAAGAAGGAGGCTGCCATATTTTTGCAGCTAGTTCTTTGTGGACCTCAGAGACTTCTTCCAATCCAAGGCTGTGTAAGGATCTGACAGAGTAGGCTGACGAGCTGAGGACAGACAGCTCGATAGGGCTAAGATGTAATAGACCTGGGAGTCTAGACAAGGATTTTTCTGAGACTCTAAACACAGCCCTGAAAAGGAGTGCGTAGGAAAAGTGTTCTTGGTGACCATAAGTATACACTTTAGCAGGTTTGTTCTGAAATAGATTTCAGGAAATACATATTTTATTTTGGATTTGGGCTAGTAGAGGAATGGTCTGAAATTCTGAATAAAGCCAAAGAAAACTTTTAATTCACACAGTCTTTAGGAAATGGCAACTTTCACGTGGAGATTCTGAACCTGGGGGAGGCTCTGTTCTAGTAGTTACAAAAATTTATGCTTCCAACTCACTGACCAATGATTCGCTGGTAATATTACAAAAAGAATTAAAAACCATACGACTTAGCCAAAGATAAAATGTTGGGGAAATGTGGACCAAATCTCTGACTCTGGTTTTTCACATACACACAAAATTTCTGAAGATTTTTAATACCCTTGGTCCAGGAGCAAACCTGTGTGCATCAGCTACCCCTAGACAGGATTTCCTGTGGTCTTTATTTCTTCTGAAGAATCCTTGACATTGGGACCCAGAGGAGGAGCCCCTTACCACTGTGACTGTGTTCTCATAGCTCCTATAATGAGAGCAATTTTTTTGTATTTACATGTGGAAAAAAATACAATTTAAGAAAGAAATACAAACACTATTTTAAAGCCAGCTGGGCCTGCACTAATCAATTTTGTTGACTAATGACACCCAAGTGTGCAGTCCTGGGCTGATCTAGCCCTATCACTGTTCAGGTACAACTATGAAGGCAAATGAGGTCCAGGATCCCAGGCATCTGTTTGAGCACGCTGGCACAGGATGCAAGCCTATGTCAAAATAATGCACTCAATAAAGATGTGAGTGGCCCTACTAAAGAGTTTGTACTAAGAAAGGGGTACCATAGAATGATGTGGTAGGAGGAAGTAGCCCCTGCATAGAGATGGAACAAAGCCTAAAGAGATATCCTATACATCACAGACATCAATGTGGATGCTCATCAATGAAGTGACCAGTTCGGGGGGGGGGGGGGGCGGGGCTTCAGCCAGTGGTGGACATGCCCTGCTCTGAAGCTTGGAGAATGTACATTCACCATGTGATATTCATTCTCAATGAGAAACTCTTGTAAGAGGACAGGTGCTCATGGGTAAATATGCCAGCTCCTTATTCTCTGCAACTGCTCTATTTGCTGTGGGAAAACCTTCCTTTTTGCTTAGACAGAAAAGGGGTAATGCTTTGGTATAATGCTCTTGTACACTAGTTTAATAAAATGCTGATTGCCCAGTAGCCAGGCAGGAAATATAGGCAGGGCAAGCAGACTGAAAGAATGCTAGGAAAAGGAAGGGCTGAGTCAGGAGTCACCAGCCAGACACAGAAGAGGCAAGAAAACAAGGCAGAACTTAGAAAAGGTACCAAGCCATGTATCTAAACATAGATAAGAATTATGGGTTAACTTAAGTGTAAGAGCTAGTTAGTAGTAAGCCTGAGCTAATGGCTGAGCAGTTATAAATAATATTAAGCCTCTGAGTAATTATTTTATAAGCAGCTGCAGGACCATGGGTCTGGGCAGGACCAGAGAAACATTCCAACTACAATCTATGGACATTTGAAAACAATTTCATATGACTTCTGAAAATGCCCTACAACCTTAAGCAACAGTTCCTGTAATAGATGCCAATTAGATAACACATGATGGTCACTCTCTTTCCCCCTAGCCAGTAGGACAAAACCAGGAATCAGGTGACTTGTTTAGTTGCTCTCTTTTTCTCATAGCTCTGACAAGTGGGATGTCCAAGATAAGGTGCTGGCAGACTGAGTATCTCTGGAACTACGTCCCTCACTTAGACTTCTCACCCTCTTTATGTCCTCCCCAACAGAAGAAAGAGGAAGCAAGTTCTAGTTTCTTTTAAGAACATATATGGTCTTATAAGGACCGTTCATAAGGGCTCTGCCCCTATGATCTACTCTACTCTGGGAGCAGAGACCCCCACACCTATCTGCATCATGATGGAAAAGGGTTGGGATTCACCATAGAAATTTTGAGGAGATAGCATTCAGCCCACATATCCACTGACCACAGACATCAAGGCTGACAACTGGAATGCAACCCACATAAACAACTCACAGAATCCATTGTCCCTGGCTTTGCCTTAGAGGAACTCAGGCAAGACAGTGGGGGTTAAATGCAAACATCACTTCAGGTAGCACTCAGGGACAAAACTGCATTATCTCTGTGCAAGGCTTCTTGGCAGAGAAATACCTTGGAATAATTGGTTTCTTTGGTATTTTATCAAACAAAGTCTTGTGAGTTTTAATTAAAGGATATTAGAAATGCCCTCGGAATGCCCTGCTTGGAGACTCATTGCCAAACACCCGTTGAAACAAAATTATGAGCTTAACACAGCTCAGGCATTAAGACTGAAGATTGTTTCTGTTTGGGGCTTTGATTTAATATTTAATTCAAAGTATTCTATAAATGTCCAATTGATTAAAACAGCTCAAAGTTTTAGAGCTTGAAATTAAGATGTATCTAGATACTCAAACGGATGTCATTACAGGAGACATGGGTCCAAAATATTATGACTAGATCGCATTTTCTCTTGTGACACTGTAAGTGAATTCAGTTCCAACTGTCAGCTTCACCTTTCCTGGTCATTTTAGTGACTAACATCTAGAATGTTCCCTTTCAGGACTCCAGGGTAAGATTTGGGATTTTTTTTTTTTTGAAAGCTTTTATTTTGTTAGGACTATTGTGGGGTCCTCATGGCTTTACCCAGCAGGTCCACATAGAGGATGATTAGGACCATAGGGCTGAGTGCAGGTGTCTGAGATGGTCTGCACTTGGCTATGCTAGGGAAGGAGGTCTTTTGCTCCACCCCTTGGCATCTCTATAAATACCCTGGGGCAGAGATAGTTGGGCCTGTTCGAAAAGGTTCCAGGCCCTCTCGAGGCTATCCTTTATTTCCTATCTATCTCCGCAAGATTTTCCACAATAAATCTTTCTATCTAATATTTCCTGCTGCTCACACTCAAGAAAACTCTGGGGAGCTGTGGGATTGGTGGGTAAATGCCCCATAGACTGTAAGTAAAGATGAGTCTGGCATAACACCCACTTTCTGGATAGTCAATTACTTGTCTCCTCTTTACCTCAGTTTCCCTGTCTATAAACAAGACAGCCTAACACCAACATTAGGAAGAAATACATATGTTTTTCTCTTCAACTCGAGGATGTGAATTGTTCCCTTTCCAGATTCAACATATATCTACACGATTATGCCCAGTGACCTGCACCAAATGCCTTCTAAACTAGCACACATTATATTGTAGAGACAGAATAGTGACCCCCACCCCCATACCCCTCCACCTCTCTCTCTCTCTCTCTCTCTCTCTCTCTCTCTCTCTCTCTCTCTCTCTCTCTCTCTCTCTCTCTCTCCCAACCAAAGTTCCTCATTTGTTTGTGTGTCTGGTATACCACAGGTTTACTATAAATACAAATACATATGGCAAGGACATTTCAGGATACCAAGAAGTCTTGAATTCTGTTCATGACTTCCTTGCTGGACACCCCCACTCCACCCCCTTTATTTTAACTTTTGTTTGCATTTGCTCTGGAATTTTCCCCCCAAAGCTTTTGGTTATGTAGCTTTAATTAATCATGCAATCTGAAAGGCCCAGAAACGTTTTTCCCCAAATGCAACATAATGCCACAAAACACTGGAGATGGCATGGTCCACTGGACTATATTGTAAGAGACTTGTAATACAGCCTGGAGCCTGGCTTTGTTAGTTCTCTGACTATAGGTTTACCAGTTCATGTCCAGTCTCAATTCACTTGGGAATGAACAACCATTATTTTAATCTCACAGATTTGACCTCAGTATACTGTTCATCGCCCCAACTCCTCTCAGGAAAAGAGAACCACATATTGTCGAGCAAATCTCTCCTTGATTAGGGCTGCTGAAGATCTGGAGTCTGACAGTATTTGGTGACAGCCTTTTTGGACCCCTCTTTGAGGGTGACATCTGATTAAACATCTGTAGGTATCAAGACCTGGCTGATATCCAGACCTCTCCTTCTGGCTGAATTTCACTGGCCAAATGTGTCCTTTCAGCTCACATCTGTCCTCCAGGCTGGACACACACTGGGCACTAGCATGTTGGCAGGCTGTTTCACCATCACGGTTGTCTCTGTGTGGCCTGGCACATCCAGCACTCTTAATTACTTGACTAGCCTGAGGCTCATCTCTTGCAATCTTGTCCATCTTTAACAGCAAAGCTGTTCCCAGAGAAGTTTGTACACTTTTTATTAGATGTATTACTAGGCATTTGGTATTATATTTGTTTCTGTAACCATATGTTTTCTTTCATTTCATTTTCTGTTTGTTTCTGGTTTATGGACATACAATTGGGTTTTTACAGTAAGGCCCTGTGGTATCCAGCTCTGTACTAACGCAAAGTTGGAAGTAAAGCTATTGGTGTTTGGCTCCGCTGTCTAGTCACCATTCTCTCCCAGGAAGGTGAACTAAAGTTCTCTGGAAGCAGGAGAGACTTCGTAGGTGATGTATGCTTTGTGGTCATGTAGTATGTCCTTCGGTCATAGTAAAGACAGTTGAGCACAGAATAAGATTCATATTTATTTTCCTACTTTGTATGTCAATGCAGATAGGCCAGAAACACTCTGCTTTATTTTAATCTCCCCATAAATAAATAGACACATTATACTAACTTGTGTTTTGGACCCACTTAGAACACTAAGATCCATTCTAGAATGTCGATTTCAGTAAGCCTGTTTGTTGTGTGTAATACTTTTCTGTAGATTCTTTTAAATCTTGTAGATGTTTTTGTTCTTTACAAACAAGAAAATTTGTTTTTTTCTTAAGTCTTTTTCTACATCTGATTTTACACACCAGAATTTCCAGTTCAATAAAAAAAATGTAAGTATTTATAGTGGACATCCCATTACATAGCCAAGGTAACAGGCTAAGTTTCAATATTTCATCATAAATATAATGTTTACTCTAAGTTCTTTCTATCCTTTGTCAAATTAAAGAAACTCCCATTTGTTATTTGTTAAGAATTTGTTTTACAAATAGTTATCAAAGAAAGCATAAAATTTGGTCTGTCTGCTAAGATGACTATATGATTCTCTGCCATTATATACAAACTACAGTTTCCTAAATAAATGGAAATATATATGTAGATGAATTTCTAAATGGTCTTATTAAACAAAAGCATGGAGCCAAATATAGGGGTAAAAGCCTTAGAGAAAGATCGGGGAAATAGGGAAAGCCACCACCCAACCTTACCTACCAACTCTGCAGCTTCCAAATGTAAGTTACTTCCTGCCTACCCAAGCCTTTATTGCCTTGCTGTTCTGCCCTCTCATTGGCTCTCATAGCCCAGCTACTGCAGTTCCTCTTCCTACACAGCAATGTCACTTTCTGTCTGTACAGACTTCCAGGTCTCTATGGTTGGTACTAGGATTAAAGGCATGTGTCACCACGCTTGACTCTGTTCCCTAGTGTGGCCCTGAACACACAGAGATCCTGCCTGCTAAGTGATAGGATTAAGGGTGTGTGCTAAAACTGTCTAACTTCTTTGTTTACTTAAAATGACTTGCTATTCCCTCTCATCTCTAGGCAAGCTTTATTTACTAAAGCACAAATAAAATCTTACCACATTTCAGCACATAAAATATCACCATATATATATTAAGTAACATATAGGTTTTTTCATCCTTTTATATCATGCTCAATTAAATTTGCTGTTTTACTTGGGATTGTTACATTATTGTCATGGTTGATATTGGTCTGCTCCTTTTACCTCATACACAATGGTGTAATGGACTGTCCTTTTCCACAATTGTGTGTGTGTGTGTGCATGCACACGCATGTGTGTGTTCAAGCTGTAAAGACTAAGCATGTGCATATAGGGGCACCCATCAGATCTCTTGAAGCTTGAGTTACAGGCATCTGTGAACCACCTGGTGTAGGTGGTGGGATCCCAACTCTGGTCCCCTGTTATAGCAGTAAATAGTTTTAAGTGATGTGTTCATCTCTCCATCCTCTCTCTTTTTATATTCTAAAAGAGTTGGTGATGGCTAGAATTACTTCCTGAGACTTGGTTGGTATTCATTTATGACTTCATGGTTTGTAGATTTTTTTCAGAAAGGAAGTTTTGAAAATCATGGAAATTTCAGGCTTCCTCTATCTTCTTTTTTTCAAATTCTATAAGTAATATTTTCCTGAGAATTTGTCCACTTCCTTTCTTCATAAAATACCTGGAAGCTCTGTAATGATGTTTTGTCATTCCTGATATATCCAATTGTTGGGAGGATTGGTAAGTTTTATTACAGGGTAATCAATATTATTTTCTTTAGATTCCCCAGTTGACTACTTCCTGTGTATTGCAATTTCATCAACTTCCACTTCTTCCCTTCTATTTGATCCATTCACTGTTTTTTACATACTTCAAATCCAGCTTCTTTTCTGGACTTTTTGATCAGTTATAAAGAGGTCTGATTAAAGGCATTATATTGAGGAGCCCTACATATGTCCCTGTAGTCTGTCATTTTTCATCTATTCTGGGGCACGCTAGAAGAAGCACACACTGTATCTTTCCGTTCAATGGTATATTTTAACACTGTGAGCCAGTTATTCCCAGTCATGTTTTTATGCCTAAATTCTAGCTTGTCTAATTTAATATTACTACATCAGCTTTTATAAAAATAATGTTAGCACAGCAATTATTTTCTAGATTATGTCTTAGATAATACTATGATGTTATATGAAAGTTTCTTTTATCTGACCAATAGTTCCTGGTACCTGGAAATTTTAATTAACTCATATTTGAGCAATTAATAACATACTAAGTTTTGGCCAGAATATAGGTCTCCTTGGGTGCTGTTTACCCCACCTTTTCTAGTTTTTTCCCTTTACTTTTTGGCTTCTTTTCTCTTTTAGTAATTGTTATTCGATTCTTCTTAACCTCTACTAGTTGTGTGGATTATATGCTTGTTTTCTGCTTTTGAATGAGCATATTTGAAATTATACCATGAACCTTCAACTTACTGAAATGCAATATCAGCGCCATCATTCCTCCTCCTGATAGACAATTTGGGTAATTTATTGAGGAACATTTTTAACTTAAATGTTTGTTGTACAATTACACTTGTATATTTTTAAAGTATTTTAAACTTCATTTTGATTTACTTTCTTGATTATTTTTAAACTGACAGGTAATTTTATCCATATTTAGCATTTGCAACATGGTATCCTGATACAAGTAGATCATGTTCAAAGATTAGGTGAGAACATTGGCCATTTCTTTGTGTTGAGGATAGTCTAAGTCCTTTCTCCTATTTTGAACTACATCTCTCTCTACTGTTGATTTCTTCTCACCTCTAAAGCTTTCCATCAGAGACCACTTTTCTTCTCCTTGAAGTTTCTTGAGATTTTCTTTAGTGAGGATCCAGTGGTATTCATCAAGCTGCTTCAATCTTTTACTGAATTTAAAAACTTGGTGTTGCTTTCATTTAAAAAAAGTAACACAAAATTATGAGTTCACAATTATATTGGTTTTCACATTGAAGATATTCGGACTTCTTTTATCTTATTGCTGACACAGCAGCTTCTCTAGACAGGGGCCAGCAAACGATGTCCTTGGCGAGGTCCAGCCTATAGCCTACTAAAATATTCATTTATATAGAGGCTGAGGCAGTCGCGGCACTAGGATAACAGAGCTGAGCAGCTATGACAAGACCATAGTCCCTCAAGGCCAAGACAAATATTTTTTGTTTCTCAAGAAATTGTGGCTACCTTTAGTCTAACAACCCCTCCCTTGGTGACAATTAATTTCCTCTGGTTTCTTTGAAGATTTTTCCTCTCATTTTTTTTCCATTTTTACTCAAATATGCTTCTCTCTTTTGATTACTTTTAATGCATTTTATCTAAAATGTTTCAAGAATTGTGTTGTTCTCAAAAGACTATTTAGATAGGTAAATGATATGAAATGCACTTGAAAATTAAACAGTCTACCTGGTATTGACATACAAAAAGAGTAAGCTTAGTTGAAATTCTCACTTAGTATTCAAGATGAAACCTCAACTAATTTTGAATCATCTTTTTACACAAGCATAAAATCCTCCAAATCTCTGAGAAAAACCAACTTTCTTACTGAACCTAAAATACCATTGTCTGGAAATCCCTATATGTCAAAATAATTCATCTAGTAAAACTGTTTTCTAATTTGAAGTGTTTATATTTTTATTAAAGACAATAAATTCAAGAGGGACCTTTGTTCATTATTAAAAAAAAAAAAAAAAGAATTGTGAATTTGTTGACTGATATCTGTTATCGGTGTTTTTAAAAATCCTGAATAATTATCTCTGCTGGCTCTCTATGAGTACATAGGACATCACCAGTGCATATTTACTGATGTAATAGGCCCCAGTTATCTCATTCTTCCTGTAGACAGGGAGTCCAGGAGGAGCCCAGTCTGTAGCTCTGGGTCAGGAGCACAATCAACAGAAGACTTGACTAGGGTAGGGTAGGAAGATTCCTACTGGTAAATTCACTTAGTTAGCAAGTTGGTATTGGTGTTGGTGGAAAGTTTCAATTTCTCCTAAGAGGGGCTGCTCCCTACCTTATGATCTCATTGTACTATGGTGACGACATCTCACAGGGCAAGAAATTGAGTAGAGAAACAGTTCAGCTGAAGCTTAACAACCTCTTGTCTATAGGATCCTTCAAACCATATTGCATTCCTATTGCAAGCAAGTTGCTAATCTATTCCACATTCCTGGAAGAGACGAAATTGGCTCCATCCAGCACATGGTTATACCACTTTCCCTACTCCCATTTCTCTTAGTCCTCTCCAACTAAACACAGGCTAAGCTGTCTTCCTTTTACATTCAGTTCTGTATTTTCTGTCTCTTTTTTCCTTCTGTGATACTATGGTAATTTCCTATAATCATTCTTCCAGGTCATTAATTCTATCATCAGTCATATCTAGTCTTCTGTTAACCTAACACTTAGGTTTGTATTTCAGTAATTCATCTTTTTTCTTAATCTAAAATTTAACTATCCATGTCTAAAGGCTCTACTTGATTCATTGCTTGCAAATAATCTCAATTTTGCATTATATTTATTTTTAGTATTACTACAGTGTTCTGTATGTGCATGGTGTATGTATGTGTATTAATATGTGTGTGTGTATACTTCCCATATATGCACACATCGAGGCTAGAAGTCAAAGTCATCTTACCATTTTATATCCCTACCTACCATATTCCTTAAACATAGTGCCTCACTGAACCTGGAATTTTCCACTTTAGCTAGACTAGCTAACAATTAAGTTCCCAGAATCCATCTGTGTCTATCTCTCCCAGACTCCAGCACTGGGCTTTGAACATACTACTATACACAGCTTTTTATACTGGTGTTGAGGACCATACTCCAGTCTGAATGTTTGCACAGCAAATACTTTACCCATTGAGCCATCTCTCCTATCCATGTTATACTTCTTTAGACACAATCATACTGTTGTGTTCAGACCTATCTCTGTTCATACCAGTTTCAGACGTAGTGGTGCTTTTTGTTGTGCATGCTATGCTGGTTTCTAACCCTGGATCCCACTGTTCTTATGTGCCTCAATCTCCACCCATACCCAACACCGTATTTGAAAACCCTTGGGTCCCATAGTCTGTTAATGCAACACTCTGAGTTCAGAAACATTCCTGAAAGTTTTAAGACTAGACATGCCCTGGGGGGCTCCAAGGGTTCAGTCTCTTACTCTAATTCCTCAAGAGTCTTCCCAGTTGATATATTCTCTCTCTCTCTCTCTCTCTCTCTCTCTCTCTCTCTCTCTCTCTCTCTCTCTCTCATTTGGCTGACAGTTTGAGAATTCAAGCTAGGTGTATTCACAAAATTTTTCAGATCCTACCTATCATAATAATGCCTAGATTTTCGTGTTCAACTTAATCAAATACCCTCCTTGGCAGAAACGTGATAAATAAAACTTATAGCTGAGGCTTGGTCCATGATATCCATGTTCCTCTGCACCACACCTGTTCTCCACTATCAGTCATTGACTAAATCCAAAATTGATGATCATGACATTGTGTTCTTCTCCAGTGACATACCCCCAAGGGGAACATTCTATTCCATAATATCAAGTCACAGAAGAACTTTGACTAGTGCTGGCAGTAGGCCAGCACTCTGGGGCTCATGGCAAAAGCTCTGTCTTTTACTATCCAGACTGACAATGGACAGAAGTAAAACTTCCAAACTGAGGAATGCTAAGCACTCCGGAATATACTGAGAGAACTGTGGCCTTCCGAGTTAGTGCTGCCACCGCTGCAGAAATCTAATAGTGCCGTCTTATAAAATAACAGGACATGTTTTTCACGGTACATGTCAGTGGGGCATCTGACTGATACACTGCATTGTTTTCAATCATGGCTTTATGAGTCTCCCATTAAATATTGAAAACCAGGCTATATATTTAGAACAGTAATTAGTCTGAGGCAGTCTCTGTGCATTATTCCCGGCTAAAGTTTTAAAGTAAACCAAGGATGATGAATATTTAATGTACTGTACCTCATTGTCATCTGATAATAAGATTTGTTATAGGGTTATAAAATGTTATGTTATGTTCTTACAGCACATCATTAATATTGTAAAATGTAGCTGGGCTCCCAGGCAGAGCTGTCTGATAGGAAAACAATACAAAGATAAGTGATATCAACCATTCACTCCAAGGGCTTGGAAGACAACCAGCCAAGGGGTGAAAAGAGGTATTTGAGAGCTGGATGCATTTACTACTTATTAAGGAGAAAAGGAACCAACACAATAAAGGAAGGAAACGAGAATGAATAAAGAATCAAACCAAAGGAAAAGAGCTAAAGAAAACCAAGTGAAGAGGTAAAGAGGTGACTAGCAGGCTGGAGAGATGGCTCAGCTGTTAAGAAATTAACAGAGTAGACTTCTCTTGATGACAACCCATGTCAGGGGACTCCTATAACTCCAGCCCCTGGGTAAGCCAATGCCTCTGGCCTCTGTGGACACCATCACTCATGTGTACATGCCACCCCAAAACACACACGCATGCATGCACATAATTAAAAATAATAAAATATACCCTAGAAAAAAGAAGTAGCTAGTTCTAAGAAGAATTCAAGGATTATATGGGAAGCTGACCAGAATATTAAAGGCCTTTCCCATGCTTAAATCTTAGATTCCATGTCTAAGAGGTGTGAGAATTCCAAGATACAGAGATATAATGTTTAAATGGTGCTAGAAAAATATTAAAAGTCCTTGCCTACCATGATTAAGCCATTATGTTTCTCCAAGAGCAAAAAACTTTGTATGTGTAGTAAGCACACTGGAATTTATAACATAAAATCATCTGAAATCTGAGCCACAGAGTTTTATGCAGCATTTGCTGGTGTTGTGTAGCGTGATGGTATCCATAGAACACAGAGCACATGTATGTTCAGAGCCAAGGCTTCAGTGAAGTCACATGGTACTACATGGGTGAGTGCTGGCAGACATGACTTAGTCACCACAATTTATTACCTATAGAAGTCCAAGCCACTTTACTTTGTCTTGTCTCTTCAGCAAACTATATTGTCCTTTGTTGAAATGATATATATGCCCAAAGTCTGACACTATGGGCTTCTGTCTATTTTCTGTAAACCCTCCCCTTGTAAAACTAGAAATTTTATTAGTAATAACACATACACCCTTACTCTGGCTAATTGTCCATTTGTCAATTTTATTGGCAGATCCCAATTCTGACCCCAAAATATAGGGCACAAGTATGTCACCCGGCCATTTATCCCATTCCATACAGTCTCTAACTCATCAACGACCTTCAAACAACTGATGCTCTTCACTGAGTAAAAGATGAGTGTCCCTTGGCCACAGTCACAATAAGCCAAAATCAGAATGTAGGCACCCTGATAATCTGTGGTTTACCAGAGTAAAAGGACAAGTGTTTGATCTCTAAACCTGTCAAAAAGAACCTTGACAAACATCACAGTTCACAAGGTCTTAGGGGCCATAAACTTAGCATGAGTCAGGTTGAACACAGACTTGCTGAGCATTGCTCTTCTCATCTGCATCAGTTGTGGATGAGAATCAGGAGATCACACAAAAAATTAGCTTGGCGTAATGGCTACATGCTTTACCTACTCAATAAACATAATGATGGTTAACCATGGCAAAAAAGGAAGACGAAGTCCCCAAGAAAACTCTTACAAGACAAAGTCCAGAGCAGAGCAGTAAGTAACATGTTAGGCCAGCACAGTCCACTGTAGCTGAAACTGAAGATGGAAACAAAAATCTCATTTTTATTGTTAAGTTCAACCCAGTTCTTCCTATGCATCTGTTCTAGCACTAGATATCTTCACATTAACATAAAAAGAAATATAAAGCACAGCCTTCAACACCAAGGAATAGCATTTGTCTATTAAATGTTGTAGGGATAACACAAACTTTAAGCCATGAATAATGTGCTCTTAGTAGCATTATAGAAATCAAATGTTTCTTTAAAAACTATTGAGACTAAATATATATACCAGAATGTCTCTTCTGGTATAATGTACAAGGAAAAAGTAGAGAATAAAAATGTAAATATGAAAGGAGAAAAGAAATCAGACCCAAATATATAATATACCAAACTAATAACAAAGATTTTTATCTAAGTCATGAGATTACAGCTAATTTTCTTTCCCCATTCTTTCCAAATTTCCTATAAAGAAATGGCTTCCATTTTAGAAGATAGTTTTACTCTCACCAGAGAAATCTTATGTATGAAAGGAGAAGTTTTCATGCACAAAAGCAACTAGAATGCATCTTTAAAAAAATCTATAAGTGTGTCAGGCACAGAAGAGACAGATCAGCAGAGGCCTCAGGGGCTCTAAGCATGCCCTGTCTTTCAGGGATGCAGAGGGAGTTGCAACAGATGCATGGAACACACACAACCTTCAGGCTGAGAGAAGAGACAAAGGAGGAGGAGGGAAATGGGTACTAGGTTTGTGGGATCCAGGGGCAAAGCAGCTAGAAAGAGAAAAATCAAGCAAGATAAAAAGAGCCCAAGTTCTGTTGGATGCTAGAAGAATAGACCAACTTACAGAGAAAAGCTGTAAAAACTTAGAGACTCTTGCACAGATTCCCTCCTCCTTTCAATTCTCCCTATTCTTCCCTGCAAAAAAAGAGTCCTAATGATATATGTGTATGTATATATATATATATATATATATGTGTGTGTGTGTGTGTGTGTGTATATGTATATATATACATGTATGTATGTATGTATGTATGTATTCCAAGAAAGTGATTTAGTGAGATAGTCTAGGGACACATCCAAGGTCTCTGTTGACTTCGGGGTCACTATTGATTTCCGATCCAGTGGCATGAATTTCCAAGGATGAAGAAAAACATAAAAAACTAAAAGGGGAAACTCAAAAGGCACTTAATATCAGTGAGGGCTTTAACATTCAATAAAAAAAAAACTCTAGAAAATTGGAAATCCAAAAGATAATTGGATTTAGAAATATCAACAAAAGGAGCAAACGTAACACAAGAGATGAATTCTCTGGAAATTCAATGCTTCTCCAAGAAGCTTTCTGTAGAAATTGAAAGTTGATTCTAAAATCTCTTCACAAATGCAAATATTTTAGATAATCAGTAAACATCTTAAAAAACAAAACTGGAAGTCTTACACCATTCATGTAAAGAACTATGCAGAAATGGGTGAATGTCAATCAAATGATAATCAGGAAAGCCTATGTAGATGATTTCTGTAATGAAAGAGTTCACTGTCTATATTTGGGGCTGTTGGGCAGTATCATTGAGGACATAAGGGAAAGCTTAGGAATTCTCTGAGTGATGAGTGTTGGCCTGGAACATCTGGAACTGAGTTTTGTTTTGTTTTTTTATATGTCAATGGACAAGCATACAAAATATTTTATGTTTAGTTGCTTGTGGGAATAAAGGTGACAGCTATCATGGTAAGAATTCTTCAACAGCACTGAAGAAACCCTGTGCTACCTCCAGTTACAGAAAGGTTTCTTGGGGAAGACATAAAAACATATACAAACTCCAAAAATGAAATATTAGCCTTCATCAAAAGAAATTGTCATTCTTTGCAATTTATCATTAAGTAAATAATAATTCAGTTTGTATATATACTAGGAGAATAAAGAATTCAGAGTCCTAGTTTAAAAGCATCAAGAACTATGGCTGGAGAAATGGCTTGGCAGTTACAATGCTTGCCACTATTGCTGAGGACATGGGTTCAGTTCCTAGCACCCTCATCAGGTGGCTCAGAATGGCCTGTGACTCCAGCTCCAGCTCCAGAGGATCCTCTTCTGGCATCTTTTGGCATCTGTGTACACATGGCATACAGAGAGACAGAGACAGAGGCAGAGAGACAGAGACAGAGAGAGACAGAGACAGAGAGACAGAGACACAGAGATATTTAAAAACACTATATCAACAACCAGATACAGGACAAATAAGCAGATGAAAGGTGTAAGTACATCAGTCTGTACCTAGACAAAAAAGTTGCCCAAGTACATAAAATGAGCAATAATTTAGAGGAAAATGCCCAAAACATGGAGAAAAATATCAGCAAGGTGTAGTGGGTCCAGGTCACCAGCTATCTCTGTCTACTCTCATAAGATTCCTGACAGTTGTTCATGTCATCTCCTGGTTTCTCAGGTGTTATTATATTTCTTCTCAAGTCTTTGATGAGATTGAAGGCTAGCAGTTACAGTTGCAATCTTCTCCTATCTTAGCTAGAATATATTAAATATTAGATTCAGATTTTTCAGGATAGGACACCTTTTGGAATGATCTCTGTAACATGCCATTTACCTATGCTCTAGACTTCTCTGTATTTTAGTATGTGTCTCTTGTTTGATGTTGTTCTTGTTGGTTGTAGTTTCATTTGTTTATGTTCCATTTGTTTATGTCATGACCCTTTATTTCTCCTTGATAATTATTCCTATTGTATATAGCTTTGTGTTAGGTTAGACTTTTCTTCCTTAGACAAAAGGTGGAGATGTAGTGGGTGGTTGCTTGTGCCATGCCCTGAAGCACCACACCTAGCGAGGCAGCAGGAAGCTGCTAGGTACCTGCCTCTTGAGCATGGCTGCCAGGGGCCCTTAAGACTGGGATGCATGTATGTGTGCTCTCTTCTCTTTGCTACCTTGTGGTCTTGGATGCTGGTGCGGATCAAGGCAGAGCTCCTCTTAGAACCGCATTGGACCATGCTCCACCCCTCCAGGATTCCGTGACCAACTCCTTTATTCTGGTTGTGAGTTAACCCCTAAGTAAATTCCTTTGACCATCAAATAGACTCCGTGGATTTATCCCATTAGCAAGGGAACCAATATACTGATGGTCCCTGCCTGTCATCCCAGCAGTTGCGAGGGAGAAGCAGGAGGATCAGAAGTTCAAGCCATCCTTAACTACATAGTAACTTCAAGGTCAACCTGATACATGAGAACCTGGCTTAAAGGCAGGGGTTGGGGAAGTCAAATTTATCATTGTATACATGCATGTAATTCTCAAAGAATTAATTAAAATGTTATATTTTTAAAAATCAAATATGTAGCTGGGCGGTGGTGATGCATACCTTTAATCCCAGCACTCTGGAGGCAGAGGCAGGTGGATATGAGTTCACAGCCAGCCTGATATAGAGAGTGAGTTCCAGGACAGCCAAGCCTGTTACACTGAGAAACTCTGTCTCAAAAAAAAAAATCAACTATTTTAAAAGAAATCAAATTTGTGCTTTCCTCTAAGAAAAATCTTAAAATCCCTCCAAACTATAAAAATAAGTAAATCACCCACTCACCTGTTTTTTCACATGATTTGAATCTTTATGAATAATGTTATCTAAATGTCTTGGATAAAAAAATAAAGAATATAAATCCTGGATGAATCCTGTAATTTAAACTAAAAAAGAAGCTTTACTCTCATCTAGAAGGCAAATTACATGTTCTACTGACCGGAGTTCCAGAGAGCACTTGCACCACTAATGAGGGAAGACCATGGTGCCACTCAGTGTTCCAGAGAGTATTAAGCCAGTGTGAGACCCTTGGTTTGATATGCAGAACTGAAATGCAAAGCATGATAAACAGCAACACAAAAAGAACAAGGGAAAAAGGTCAGAATTCATCTTGGGGAAAACCAGAGTAACAGAAGAAGGGGGCAGGGGGGTTGCTGAAAACAACATGGACTCCAAAAGGACTTAAAGAAAATTAAAACAAATCAAAAAAAAATTAGAGCAGAAGGTTCTCCTCTTGGTTGTGTGACCTCGCTACTCATGAGTGCCACTACTGGAGCCTTAGAGCTATTCTGCATCGGGGGCTGTTGTGACTCATGGGCATCCAGCTGGATGGGTCCATTGCTTTTCTTTCTTCCCTTGTAAGCTTGCGTGGCACCTTCTGGTACCATGAAGACCAGTCTTTAGAGAGGGGGCCTTCAGCTTAGATCCACATTAGATTTTTTGGGTCTTGTGTCCCAAGTGCATGGTTTCTTTGGTGTTAGTGACTTGCCTTCAACTTCTAGAGGGCCACCCAGAGCACAGTAATTACCTATAATGTTTCAGGAACCTTGTAGTCCCCTGGCCAACAACTTGAAGGGAAGTTCCTCATGTCTCATATTGGTGGTTTTGTTGGATAGTCTGTGGCACTTTGGGGTAGCATGCCATCCCAGGTGGAAAGTTATCTGTGTAAACTATACATGTATATGTATTTTCACAGATGTTTATGTATTATATATAATTTTAGGTTAAAAAAGTAATAGTATTATCTTTATGGCTTTTTTCAGACATCCTTGCTGTTGTTTTTACCTTTCATTTCCTTCTGTGTTGACTTCCCTGTCCCCTAAAAATGGTGGGGGGGATAGACAATTCCAATTCTAAGTGTTAGGGAGAAGGAAATACACACATGCACATTGAAATAAACAATGAGGAATTTAAAAGCAAACTGAACACCAGCCATTGGAGAAAGAAAAATAGTCATAAGTTTGAAAGCCTCAAAGCAGGTATATCAGCTCCTAGCTATGTAAATCAGTATAGTTAACCTAAGAAGCAATGGGAACCTGTATAGGCCATTGCCGTTAAGCATATTGAGAAGGTAATTAAAGAGCTGTCTTTTAAAAAGTAACCAGGACAGGTAGAAATCTCAGTCAGGTTTATCTGAATTTGTAAAAAAAAAAAAAAAAAGGGGGGGGAGTAAAATTATTTAGATTACTGAGTAATTAGAAGGTAACAGTTATTTTAGATGACAGCATACATTTAATCATTAAAATCAATAAGCATAGAGAAAGGGGAAAATATAAGACTGGTAATATCTGTAACTATGTTTTCAACATGGAATCCAGTAGTGTTTCAAAATCACTTTATTCTTAGAACTATGTCGGATTGATTCCAGGAATTCATAGACGATTTTAAACTAGGAAATGTAGCAACATGTCACACCCTCACAAAAGAAGAAGAAGAAGAAGAGGAGGAGGAGGAGGAGGAGGAGGAGGAGGAGGAGGAGGAGGAGGAGGAGGAGGAAAGGGGGAGGGGAAGGGGAAGAAGACGACC
The DNA here is from genome assembly GCF_049852395.1 of Peromyscus maniculatus bairdii. NCBI lineage: Eukaryota > Metazoa > Chordata > Mammalia > Rodentia > Cricetidae > Peromyscus > Peromyscus maniculatus. Next base: position 32,513,285 of record NC_134859.1, read on the forward strand.
ACGCTTTCCAGCCAATAAAACAGTGGTTCTCAGGACTTGGCATTCATGAGAATTATCTGGTGAGATTTAAAACAAGGATGACTGCTGTCCATCTTTTGCATTCTGAATTTATTCACCTGGCTATAGCCTTGCTATCAACCTTACTTGACATTTTTGGAATCTATAATAAAAACCAGGGGGATAAGTACTGGTAGTGTAAACTGAAGATGCCTTTGGAAACTAGGAATAAAGGGAAACTATTCACCCATAAAGCTTACCAAAAGAACACCAAACTACTACACATTGCCCGGGGGGTGGGGGTGGGATTTCACAAACCCCTCTGACCCGCCCTGACCATTACTAGGACATGAATAAAAATGCCTGCTGTCATAGTGACAATCACAGTGCTGTGGAGAGTTCCACGATGGTAAAATGATCCAATTTTCAGAAATTAGAAGTTGTTTTTAATTACTGAATTTGATTTTCAAATGTGGAGGTGAGGTTTCATATAAAATAAATAAGCAAAAATGTTTACTCCCAGCTCTAAGCCATTAAAAGGGTAGTTATAAAATTCTCTTTCACATTGGCAATATAAACTATAGAATGTGTAAATATTGAATAAAAAAAAAGACTCACATGAAAGTCCATAGTTTTATTGAGACTTTTAAGATTTTTACTTTTAAGTTAGGTAAAAATGGCGGGGGGGGGGGTGTCATTTTGAGCATGAATGCAGTGACCAAGGGTGTAAGAAAGGGACATTATTTCCCCTACAGCTAGATTTACAGGCAGCTGTGAGCAGCTCTTGTGTAGGAAATGAGAACTGAACTCAGGTTCTCTACAAGAGCTACAAACTTCCTTAATCATCTCCCCAGCACCATAGAGCAGTGGTTCTCAATCTCCCTAATGCTGAGTGAGACCCTTTAACACAGTTCCTGATGTGATGATCTCAACCATAAAGTTATTTTCATTGCTACTTCATAAGAGTAGTTTTGCTACTGTTATCAATCGTAATGTAAATATCTGTGTTTTCTGATGGTCTTAGGTGACCCCTGTGAAAGGATCATTCAACCCTAAAGGTCACAACCCACTGGTTGAGAACCAATGCCATAGAAGATAAGGAAAATATTAGAAGTGCATACTGTCTTTTAAAGAAGAAAACTTCTATGACTAGTTACAGGAAGTTTGATTAATTGGACAGATTTTTATCTGAAAGTTAACAAAGGGTACTAAATGCCTGACAAAATAATAAGATTTTTAAAAAGAATCAATGACTCGTGTTAAATATCAGCATCCTGTGCAGCCTTGGTAATAAAAATCAGTGTGTGGGATTGACACAGGAATAAGAAAGCACACAAATGCAAATGAGAAGGAAGCCTAAAAATAAATTTCAGAATATTGGAGTATGATATGGCAAGTTTTAATGTCAGAGTTGAAAGGATTCACAGTTGTTTCCAGTGGTATAACACAAGTGGACAACTGTTAGGGCAAAAATAGAATGAACCTCTAACCTGAACAATAGAGAGAGAGATTACTAGGGAAATGCTACAGATTCTCCAGGTGAAGGAGGTAACTAGATACAGTTCACAGTAAAGATGTACTTTTTCAGAAAGAGAAGTAAGGTGCTCTCAGAACTGCAATTGTGCCTTGAGGAGATGGCTTAGCAGGCAAAGCCCTTGCCACCCAAGTGTGAACATCTGAGTTCAGGTCCCCATGAAAAGGCTATGGTAATAACAGGCTCTGTAATCCCAAGGCTCTGGGGACAAGATGGGAGATGGACATAGGACAAGTCCCAGAAGCTCAAGAGCCAGCTAGCCTGGTATCCTCAGAGCTAATGAGACTCTACCTCAATCAAGGTGGAAAGCAAGAACTGACACTTAGGGCTGCCTTCTCTCTCTCTCTCTCTCTCTCTCTCTCTCTCTCTCTCTCTCTCTCTCTCTCTCTCTCTCACACACACACACACACACACACACACACACACACACACACACACACACACACACACACACACACTACACCAGTCATGGAAGAGTTCAAATACTGTCTTTGTGCATTTGACTGGCTCTAACAGAACACACCACAGATGGCCCTCACACAGAGAGGTATCTCCTACTCACGGTTTTGTAGGTTGGAAAGTCCAAGTCCTAAGTGCTGATATGCTTTGGTGCCTAGTAAGGGTCTACTTTCTGCTTCACGGAGTGACTGCCTTTTTGCTATGGAATCCATGGCAAACTGAGCAAATAAACTCTCTGGGATCATTTCCTTAAGGATGTGAAACTCCTTGTGAGAGTTCCAGTTCCCAGTGGCCCATCCCTAAACACCATCATACTAGGGATTGGGTTTTAACATATACACTTCTGGAGACCAAAACTTTCAGTCCCTAGAAGGCACTATAAATAAATTATAATGCTGAGATGAAGTGAAATTCGTTGCCTATTAATGTCCTCTTATTTTTAAACCTCTTTTAAATTGACGAGAAGGAAAGTTGCCAAGAGAAAGCAATCCTCCGTTATAAACTGGAATCCACAGAATAAATACAAATAGCAACAGAACATAGAAAAGGGTTAAAAGCACAAGTATTCATGAAAATGGGGGCTAATTCAGTAATTATGACTTTATAAAGAGGAGGCTGGCCAAAGAGCAATAACAACTGCCGCAGGGACATAAGAAGGAAAAGCCTCTACTTGTACATCGCCAGTAAAACATAAATTGCTACTGGCTCCTTTTTAAAAGACATTGTGGTAACATTTATTAAAATTAAAAATACATATACCTTTGACTCAGCAGTTCTACTCTGGAGGATTTATTCCCAGGAATAAAATTCTTAGTACAGAAAGATCCATAGTTATACATTTTAAGGATGCTTTGAGGTGACATTGTTAGAAATGGCAGAGAATGAGAGAAAGGAAGAGGAAAAGAGAGAGTGGGGGGGAACTAGGTGAGGGAAAGATCTATAGAGATAGAGTGATGATGATGCACAGATAGATGGATAGCTAGGTAGGTAGATAGATAGATAGATAGATAGATAGATAGATAGATAGATAGATAGATAGATAGATAGATAGATAGATAGATAGATATGCACACATATACATACATACATACATACATACATACATACATACATACATACATAGAGACAGACAGACAGATTGAAAAACCAAAGTCAGAATACAAGTTTAATGACCATTATTTGGAGATGGGGTAATGAACTTATAATCATTTACAAGATAAATAGTATTAGTGTCAAAAATACCCATCAATTAGAATTCTGCAAGGTTCCTTTGAGTGACAGGAAGCACACAAGTGCCCCTATATCAGCATCTGACATGTGTCTATAACACTCATTCCATGAAGAGGTAAAGATAATGTAATCATTTCAGGCTCTGTTTCTGCTTCCCATGGGTGAAGGAAGAACAATGAAAAGACCAATTTCACCTTTCTTTTAGAAAAGAGGGCTTTCCTAGACATCTCTGCTTGATAACCTCGGAATCTAATTGACCAGCACTGGGACACTCACTTTATATTCCAAACTCAAGGGTTTGCCAAGATATTTTCCAGTGAATATCAGAATTTATAACCTAAGTTTTGAAGCTCTTGTTAGTAAAGGCTAAAGGAAATTTATTTCTATAATTTAAAAATGTTATAATGATGCTCTTCCATTCTGTAAGCTCATAAATCAATAAATCATTCTATAATCTTCATAAGTCAATAGCAAAATTATATAAACGTGCATGTGTGCTTTTGTCTAGGATCACATGAAAACAAGGGATAATACCGACCAAGGTTTTTATATAGATTTCCTCAAGAAATACAAATAGAGAGGGCATGAAAAGAGAAAGAAAGGCTAAACCTATTATTAACTGCAATGTGATTATATGCACACATTCAAATAAAATAAACCTTAATGTGCTAGTCATATAATTAGCTTAAAATAGTAATTTATACCACAGCGTGGAACCATCTATGTTTCCTTAAAACATGCAGCATGCAGGTGTTTGTCTGAAAAAAAAAATAATATAGAGTATTCTCTGACCTTTTATTTTGTGCCATTCACATTTCTACAAATGACCTACACCCTAGAATTATCTCAAAAATACTGAGATAACTAGTGTTTTCTCCAGTTTTATATACTTCCTGTTTAAGGACTGACATCTAATGCCTGGCCACAGAAAACTCATGAGGAACATAACATATATGTCATATGAACATTATTTCCAGTTGGAAGCAGATGAGTGTGGGGAGTGTGAGAAGAGAGACAGGTGCATTTCCCTGTATTCATTCTGAGCCTATTCACTGTCTTATGGTAAGTTCCTTTCCTATAAACAAGGGAGGGTTTTTTTTTTAATTTAACCAATACATAAACACAGAAGTAAAGCAATCTGAAGCAACTTTGCTTGTTTTTCCACACCCTTTCTGAATTTAAATGTAAGTTCCTCCTCCGTACATTTACCTTTAGTTTTATTTCTGTGTCAGAACATGATTCTGTTTCCTCAATCTTGCTTTAATTCTCATCTTCAAAGTAAGATAAATGTTATCTCACATCTTCTCTCTAACACACACACACACACACACACACACACACACACACACACCAAGGACAAGACGAGGAGGCGAGCTCTCTAGGCAAGCTTACAGAGGATTACATGTGTCAGAGAAATGCATTTTGATGTGATGCAGATCTCAAAGCAAACTCCTGAGAACAGAACCATCAAGTATCTTTTGAGGATGGCAATCAGGCACTGTGCCTGAGGTACCATTGGATGGAATTTGTTGCCATCCTTGGCTAGAAGGAAATAGAATTCAGGTAGTGGATTTGTATGCCTTCAAAGTCACATGAGTGCCTTCAAAGTCCCTGTATTAAAGGGAGATGGAATGCTGCACTCCAGTGTCAAATCCCACAACCGTCTGAAGAAAAATTTGGCTCAGAGAGAGAAAATCTCTTCAGCCTCTTAAGTCACCAGCTCCCGACTCCCCTTAGCCTCTGCCTTTGAGCTTGTCCCAAGCACCGGTTGGAAATGTGATAGGCAGTGGATTAGGCACAGCCAGGCTTTTCACTCTTAAACCTTGAGCATTAGCGGGTCAGAAAAGCCAGGTTTTCCCATTAGAGCTACAGAACTTCCAAGTCCCAAGTATTGATTAAGCTCCCGAGTCTGAAAGGCCTAAAAGAAGAATGCTTGCCTCTGGCCATCAACAAGGGACCACATCTTATGGAGGATCAAGGCTCAAGAAAACAGCAAGAGAAAGAGCCTGGGGCAAAGCAGTAGCATTTCTCACACACTCCTGAGCAAACAAACAAAACAAAAATTTCCTCCTGTCATTTTTGAAAGAGCATAATAATAAAACATTTGCAAGAGGGAAGTAACAGCCATTAAATTTAGGCTGCTTTTAAAAAGATTCCACCAAAAACCAAGAGTGACCACTTTATGATCCACTTAATTCCTATGATTATTCATAAAGGGTGCTCATTTAACCTCAACTCATTCTGATTCTCATCAAAAAATGTGTGGACATAGTCCTATCCATAGCCATCTTGAGTTCAAAACTTTTATAATTTGCTTGAAGCTGTGGAATGAGATTTAACCCTCAGTTAACACACTGACATGTGCATATTTTCCTTTGTAACTTTAATATGAAATCTTTTATGAATTCTCAAAAGACCATGGGAAGAGGAACTTGGAGAAGGAGGAAAAATCTCAACAAAGAGTAACAAAAAAAAAACACCTTATTTCACTAATATAGGGAAGAATGGGGTTATGGATGAGGAAGGAGAATAAATACGACCCAGCACATCTCAGCGATGGTGAGATGGGGGGGGGACCCTGTGTTCTTCCAAGTCATACATAGCTCCTTGCTTACATCTGTCAATTGCCAAACTGCTTCTAGCCCCTCTTCCTATCTTGTACCCTTCTAAACTGATTCTAAGGTAATTCATGATCTTCATTGACAGATAAAAGAAGCAATTCTATGAGAATTATGTTTCAAACTATTCTAAGTCTGATTGGCTTTGACTTGTCACTAATTGAACATTACCTGATAAATATGCCGACAGAAATCAGTGTAAAAGTATATATATATATATATATATATATATATATATATATATATATATATATATACTCTGTTCATAAATTCAGGTTTACTCTGACACATTCAGGCAATTGTAACTGAAATGAAGAAGGCTGTGTCCACCATGCCCTGCCTAGTAATATCCCAGCACCTATCTGGAGCCAATAGGGAAACTATGCTCATAGAATCGGGTAGCAGAACCTACAGAAGCCAGACCTTCTGAAATACGGCATCATTATCAGGTAAATGTGTCCTTGTTTGTTTTGTTTGCAAACAACAAACTTGGATCTGGTTAACTGAAGCAGAATAACTGTATTAAGAAGTTATTGGTTTGTTCAAAGGATTTAAGAAATTAGAGTACATCAGGCAAAACCAAAACAAGAGAGACCTTGTCTCAACGTCTCAATGAAGCAGGAGAGAAACAACTCACCAGTAGCCCCTTGATCTCCATACATATGCCATGACATACAGGCACCCCACACACAGGTACAGCACAGAGAGAAAGAGAGAGAGAGAGACAGAGAGAGAGAGAGAGAGAGAGAGAGAGACAGAGAGAGACAGAGAGACAGAGACAGAGACAGAGACAGAGACAGAGAGACAGAGACAGAGAGAGACAGAGACAGAGAGAAAGAAAGAGGGACAGAGAGAGAGAAAGAGACAGAGAGAGAAAGAGAGAGAATCTTAATGAAAACAGTCCACTGTTATCTAAACAAGTCCCAAAAGTGTTACTTGAATTGGCAATGTCTCTGTTTCCTGCTGATTTTTTTTTCCTTCCAGTTGGTATACAAATTAATTACTTTTAATATTATATATTTTCTGCTGACTCTCAGTTGAGACAGCTTAATTGACAGTTCCACCAATAGTCTATACAATGGGTGTCTTGATTTGAAAATAGGTAGTGTCCACCAAAGATTCATGCATTGAAGGCTTGTTACCAGAGAAGAAGGGTACTAAGGGTCTTGGTGACTAAGACATAATTCCTTAGGACATTGGATGTGTAATCCCAGAAAGAAATGTAAAATTCTGCTCCCTTTCTTTTTCTTTTTCTTTTTTTTTTTTCCTATTGCCACTTGGCCATGAGATGAGCTGTTTGCTCTAGCATGTGGTCACACCATCACCATCTAGCACTTCTCCCAGAGGGCCAAGAGCAATGGGTCAGCAGAATTGAAACTTCTAAAATTAGGAACCAGAGTAAACCTCTTCTTTTGATAAGTCATCATCTCATCTATTTTGTTACAGTTGACAAATGGCTATATAGTGTAGAGAAGAAGAGAAAATTTATCCAAAAGAACACTGGGGACATGAGTCCAGGTGTTAAGATGAGAAATAAATGCTTAACAGAGAAGATGGCTGCTGCAGCACCCTAGAGTTTTGAGTTACTTAGGGAATATTCCTCATTGGCTTGACTTGAATTCTCTCATTCATACATTTATCCTATCCCCCTTCTCTGAACACAGATAAGGAGGGAGAAGAAATTAAAGAAATGCATTTGTAGAAAGGGGTTGCTTTCAAAAATAAAACATTCTGACTTAAAATAGTGGCTTTGAGATGTATTTTCTTTTACTTGTTTTTATTTCTTAATTATGTATTTATGTATATAGGTGGATGGATGGATGGATGGATGGATGGATGGATGGATGGATGGATGGATGGATGGATGCACTAAATGTGCATTAATACAGGTACCTGAGGAGGCCAGAAAATGGTACTGGATCCTCTGAAGCTGGGTTGCAAGCAGTTGTGAGCCACCTGACACTGGTTCTGGGAACAGTCTCAGGTCTTCTGCAAGATCAGTACTCACTCTTAGACTCCAAGTTATCTGTCTTATTTCTTTAGCCTCTCTATTAGGATTTTAATACTTTAGGACACTTTTATATTTATAGCAAAAAAAAAGTAAGGTACAGAGATGTCCCATATACCTTCTGCCTCTCACATGTATAAATCTCCATCAACAGCTATCAACAACCACCAACCACCACCACTATGCTGTCTTGTTTTTTCATTATAAATATTTGTACTTTATAATTAATTTAATTTTACATATCAGCCATGGATTCCCCCGTCCTCCCTCCTTCCACCCCCAGACCTCCCACCCAATCAACCCCCTATTCCCACCTCTTCCAAGGCAAGGTCTCCCCTGGGGAGTCAGCCCAGCCTGGTAGATTCAGTTGCGGCAGGTCCAGTCCCCTCCTCCCTGCACCAAAGCTGAGCAAAGTGTCCCAGCATAGGCCCTAGGTTCCAAAAAGCTAGCTCATGCACCAAGGACAGGCCCAGTCCCACTGCCCGGCGGGGGGAGGGGGGGGGGGCGGGGGGAGAGGACTCCCAAACAGTTCAAGCCAATCAACTGTCTCACTTATCCAGAGGGCCTGGTCCAGTTCCATGGGGGCTCCTCAACCATTGGTTCACAGCTCATGTGTTTCCACTAGTTTGGCTATTTGTCCCTGTGCTTTTTCCAAGTATGGTCTCGATATCTCTTGCTCATATAATTTCTCCTGTCTCTCTCTGATTGGACTCCTGAAGCTCCACCTTGGGTTTGGCCGTGGATCTCTGCATCTGCTTCCACCAGGCACTGGATGAGAGTTCTATCATGACTGCCAGGGTGTTTGGCCATCTGATCACCAGAGTAGTTCAGCTCAGGTACTCTTTCGGCCATAACCACTAGTCCATAGTGGAGATATGTTTGTGGATTTCTGGGGACCTCTCTAGCACTCTGCCTCCTCCCATTCCTATGGTGTCTTCATTTATCATGGTATCTCTTTGCCTGTTCTCCCACTCTGTTCCTGATTCAGCTGGGACCCCCCCACTCCCCTAAGCTCCCTTTCCCCCCCGACCCTTGCCCTCCATTACCACCCACCCACCCCTGGTTTGTTCATGTAGATCTCATCCATTTCTCTGTCACTGGGTGATCCCTGTGTCTTTCTTAGGGTCCTCTTTACTAGGTAGCCACCCTGGAGTTGTGAGTTGCAGTCTGGTTATCCTTTGCTTTACATCTAGTATCCACTTAAGAGTGAGTACATACTATATTTGTGTTTCTGAGTCTGGGTTACCTCACTCACGATGGTATTTTCTAGATCCATCCATTTGCCTGCAAACCTCATGATGTTATTGTTTTTCTCTGCTGAGTAGTACTCCATTGTGTAAATGTACCACATTTTATTTATCCATTCTTCACTTGATTCTAGGTTGTTTCCAGGTTCTGGCTATTGCAAATAATGCTGCTATGAACATAGTTGAGCATGTGTCCTTGTGGTATGATTGAACATTCCTTGGGTATATGCCCAAGAGTAGAATAGCTGGGTCTTGAGGGAGGTTGATTCCCAAATTTCTAAGAAAGTGCCATACTGATTTCCAAAGTGGCTGTACAAGCTTGCATCCCCACCAGCAGTGGAAGAGTGTTCCCCTTGCTCCACATCCCCTCCAACATAAGCTGTCGTCAGTGTTTTTGATCTTAGCCATTCTGGTGTAGGATGGTATCTCAGAGTTGTTTGGATTTGCATTTCCCTGATGATTAAGGATGTTGAACATTTCTTTAAATGTCTTTCAGCCATTTGAGCTTCTTCTGTTGAGAATTCTCTGTTTAGCTCTGTAGCCCATTTTTTAATTGGACTGTTGGGTATTTTGATGTCTAATTTCTTGAGTTCTTTATGTATTCTGGATATCAGCCCTCCAGCAGGCACTATGCTGTCTTCATTGGCCTAAAGTCTCGTGTATTTCACCTGTCCATCTTCCTTCCCTCACCCTAACCTTACCCTGACCCTAGGTAGTCATTGCTTTTTTTTTTTTTTTTTTTTGGTTTTTCGAGACAGGGTTTCTCTTGTGTAGCTTTGCGCCTTTCCTGGAGCTCACTTGGTAGCCCAGGCTGGCCTCGAACTCACAGAGATCCGCCTGGCTCTGCCTCCCGAGTGCTGGGATTAAAGGCGTGCGCCACCACCGCCCAGCCGTCATTGCTTTTATTACTGTATCCATACTTTTATCTCAATCAGAATGTCATAAAATAGCAAGTAAGCAGCACATAACATTTTCATACTGGTTTCTTTCATTTAGCAATATGTATTTGAACTGAGGCTTCTCTGTGCTTTTTCTTGGCTTTATATATGATGTCTTTTTTAGTGCTGTATGATATTCCACTTTCTATATATACCAAAGTGTATTAATCCACTTTTCACTGAAGGATATCACGATTGTTTCCAAGTTTGGGAAATAATAAAGCTTCTATGAAAATTCTAGTTCAAGTTATTGTGTGTACATAGTTTTTTTCCTTAACTCATTAATATATATGTCAATTATACAGTAAGAGTATAAAAGAGAAAATATGATATGTAAAGTCCCAAGTTGGTGCAAAATTTTGAATTTCTACCAACAATGAGTGACAGATCCTGCTGACCCTCATCTTCATCAGCAAGTGATATTGGATTTGGGCCATCATTCTCTGATGATGATATAGGAGGTAAAATATCTTGTAATGAACTTGTGTGTGTGTGTGTGTGTGTGTGTGTGTGTGTGTGTGTGTGTGTGTGTGTACTGTTTGTTGAAGTCTTTGGCCCATCTTTTGATTTTGAAATGTCGTAATAACATTTATTTTGTCAACTTAAACAACTATCTGAGAGGATAGATTTTGATGATGTGATGGTCTTTGTTCTGCTTATACCTTGTTATACAAATCTAGGAGAAGAGGTAAAAAGCCAGCTGTACAACACAGAAGAGAACGTGGGAGCTGTGGATGGAGAATGTATGATTGATGCCTTCAGTTAGCTGCAAACCCTGAACAGGAGAACTGGGAATGCTGCTGTGGGATAGCCCTCTGTGGTCCACAGTCTGAGCAGAGAAAAGCCATCAGTCCAGTAAACCAAACCTGGGCAGAGCAGGTGGCACTGAATGAGAGTGATAAGAATGATGGGCTCGGGCTGGAGAGATGGCTCAGTGGTTAAGAACACTGGTTGTTCTTCCAGAGGTCCCGAGTTCAATTCCCAGCATCCATATGGTTGCTCACAACCATCTGTAATGAGATCTGGTACCCTGTTCTGGCCTGCAGGGATACATACAAATAGAACACTGTATACATAATAAATAAATAAATCTTTAAAAAAAAAAAAAAAAAAGAATGATGGGCTCAGCCTGACTGTCAACTTGTCAGGATTTAAATCACCTCTGGGCATGTCTGTGATTGCCTCTTAAGATTAGGTGAATTGACATGGGAAGACTAACCCTAAACGTTGGTGGTACCATTCCATAGGTTGAAGACCCAAACTGAATAAAAGGGAGAAAGTGAACTGAGGGCCAGCATCCATCTCTGTCTGCCTCTTGACTGCTCACAATAACTAGCTGCATGATGCTCCTGCACCATGCCTTCTCCACCATGATGTACTGTAACCTCAAACTGTGAGCCAAAGAAAACCCTTCCTCCTTAAGTCATTTTTGTTGTGTATTTTGTATTACAGACACAAGGAAAGTAATTACTATAGCTTCCTTGACATGTTATAGTCCAGCTTGTGTCGCTGCTAGAAAATGATATATTTTCTATGTCTTAGGTCACATACACACCCCTTTTCTTTCACAAAAAGCCCCTCTATCTTTCAGCCATATGTTAGTTTTCAGTTTGTTGCTATCAGAATAATGCCAGGATAAGACAAATACCTTTAGTCAACCTCAGGACAAAAGTTCATGGCCTGGTTGGAAAGAGCAGAATGCCAACAATGCAAAGTCCAAGTAACAAGCAGCACCATTTGACACAAAGGCACTTGAGGCCTTTGTGTGGAGCTCTTTAATGGGGGCTTTATTGTCATAAATTGTAGGGGTGCTATTACAAGTATTTGCCAACTCCAGGGGGAAAATAATCATCAGTAGAGATCTAGAACTTCCAATGTGATGGACAATAAAAGGACTCAGAGCCTGTGCTGGATGAATCCTAACCAGGCTCCAAGACTCCCTCAGATGCCAAGCATTGTGGAAGAGGTGATAATCATCACTGTGTTTCACGGCACATGAGTGGTGAGTGGTTACCATGATTAAGAAGGACTCCAGAAAGCTGGCCGGTTGTGATGCACTTGGGAGGCAGAGGCAGGTGGATCTTTGTGAGTTCGAGGCAAGCCTGGTCTACAGAGCAAGATCCAGGAAAGGCACAAAGCTGCACAGAGAAACCCTGTCAACCCTGTCTTGAAAAACCAAAAAAAAAAAAAAAAAAAAAAAAAAAAGGACTCCAGAGCCAGAGCCATTCATAGGATGAACCTTTAGTTCTGGGCAGAGGGGAATTACAGACATTAGTGATCAGAATGCTTAAAAGTTTGCTCAGGCAAAGTCTCAGCAAATAAGGGGGAGGGAAAGTAATGGAGAATGGCCTAGAGTGAATCCTCACACTGCTGCTCCTAAGATGAACAGAGAACAGACATCAATTGTGATTAGATTTGTTGAATCATAGTGGCCAATAATAAACTGAGCTTCCCTCACAGAGAGAAAGGAGGAGAAAAAGAAAATATAATAAAGGAATATTATCTTGTTTGGGGGAGAAACAACTAAAATATTCTTTACCCTGAGAAAATAAAATTCATTATAAAACAGCTCCATTGTCTATTCTGACCAGATTTAAGGGTGGCTGGGTGCAATAGATAACTGCACATAAATAGAAATACCATAGAGAACTTAGCTTAGTGGCTAAAAACTTGGACTCTGAGGTCAGATTCATCAGGGTTAATTGGGTTCTGCTTATCAGCTATGACCTTGTGAAGTTCCCTGTAAGTTTGAGAAATGGGTTTATGTCAGTAACTCTTACCCCATGAATTGTTAAAGACGTCAATAATGAAAAATGCTGTAAAAATTCTTAGAAATGTACCTAGCACAACATCTTCAAGAAATCATTAATAACTATGGAAACAATCTTGAAATCATTTTGTCATATACTGCACATCTAAGGGATTTGTGTGTTTTTACATGCCCTAATAAATCTTCATTTTTGGGCCTACTTTACCAAATTTAAAGTTGGTGGGATACTGAGAAAAATACTCAATGAAATGCATGACCGAACTGTGATTCCAAATGACTGCAACTAGCTGAGAGGATAATCCAGGTCTAAGATAATGAAACTGAATTCTGTAACTCATTGTGTTTCAGGCATCAAACTAATCTTAGAGTGCGTATGGACGGTCACAAAGCTGTCCTTTCTCAACGAATTCAGCGTCTAGTCAGAGAGAGACACATACACCAAACAGGACACTCTCTTCATAGAAGCACAGCCATGTCCATTGGGAAAAATGTGAAATCTTCCAGAGGGTGGGAATGTGGGGATGGCTTGGGGAGGACCACCTCTGCTGGAAGAAATCTTCCATAGGACAGGAATGTGGCAACGGCTGAGGGAGGACCACCTCTGCTGAACTAAAGGCAGAGGAAAGACAAGATGCAAAGGGGTAAAATATTAACAAATATGACTTCCAGTAGAAAGAGAAAAGTGATGAGTGGGAGGAAAAAGGATGGAGAACTTTGAGATGTGGGGAATAAATGTTAGGAGAGTTCATTTTTGCCTGAATCAAACTAGGCTTCTGGGATGCGATTCCTTACTCTTCTCTTCATTTTGCTAAGTCCATGCGGTTATTCTTCCTAATAAACTGTATTGTAAGGCTTCTAGACTTCTGCTGGCATCTGAAAACACGGAAAGTGTCAAGGAAACACTCTGCTAGTGGGACTTCCCCTACTCATGGGGCAATTAGACAACCAACACCCATGACCTATCTACCCTGCTGTCTGTTGAGTGGATTATCATGGGCTGTGACTGCATTCTTTATTTACCATTAGTTGATTTGAACTATGACTTCTTTTCTTTCAACCTATATTCCCCTCTGTATTTTGAAGACTATTACTTTAACAAACTTCTATTCTCCCTATGCTTTACTCTGGCCAGAATGTAACACAACATGAAAAGATGTTTTATACTCACCATAGTATAAAAGCCCAAGAAAAGAGCCAACACGACCAAGTCCCGTTGAGGAGCATGAACAGCAGCTGTTCATCCTGTGCAAGTGTGCCTGTCCTGGAAGCTACTTTTTCTTGTGCCAGGCAGTTGTATTTGTTCTGTCCTTGGCCATGTTTGTCTAGCAGCCAAGACAATTCTCCTCATTGCATCTCTGTCAGACAAAAGAACATACACCAAGAAGTTGAGTGACTCATGGAAGCAAAGTATAAATGATCCATACTTAAAGAGGGTAATCAGGAAACCCATATTAGTGGTACCTTGGAGACTGTGTGTTTTTCAGAGTGAAATTCAGATTGCCTTATACATTTGTATTCTACTGACTTCTGAATGCCTTCTGGCTGGGCTTGCATTTATACGGCCTCTGTGATGTCTGGGAAATGGCTTGAGGAAGCCCCTTGTAACAGCTACCTGTTGCTGTGTAGCAAAACACTCCTGACCTCACTCACACAAAGAAAGAACATTTTATAATGCTTGTGAATCATGTAGTATAGGAATTTAGACACAGAGAAGGGTTGCCTCTTTCATTCAGTGCCTGGTGGTCTCTGTGCAGAAGACATGAACAGGCAAGGGTGGCTGAAATACCTGTTTGAAAGCCTGGCTTTCCCGTGTGTAGTAGGAATCCAAACTCAGGTTCCTCATACACAGTAGGCACTTTACTACCTCCCCATCTCCCACATTGTCTTTTACGACCTAGTGTCAGAGGCCATCTAGCATCATATTTTTGCTATTAGAATCTGTCATATGGCTAACTGTGCATATTTAAATAAAATGTACATACACACACACCACTACCTCTCTCTCAATGGGAAAAATGCCAAAGAAATTGCAGCTGCCTTCTAAAGTTGCCACATCCTCTGTGGAATTCATGTTCAAATTTGCATAAGAATAAGCAAGGTGTTAGAGGGGACTTCCTTCTGAATCTTCTGGCTCTGAAGTATGTATCCATGGAGCTTACAAACTGACACAGGAGCTTCAACATGGAGTGGGAAGACAAAATCAAAGCTTCCAGGAAGAATGTTATGGAGCCAAAAGCACAAATGTATTTGGAGTAGAACAAGAACAGACATCCTAGATACATGCTGCTTCCTCTATGTAACCTCCGGACTCCAAGATTGTACTCGGAAGGACTCCAATCCCTCGAGAAAAATCCTTGATCAGACTCGATTTATTGGACACTGAGCTCTAATCCAGTGAACTCTGAATGCATCCTGAGAGTCTCAGGGGAATCTAGGCTGCTAATTAGTTACCCAGACATCTCCTCCTCCTCACCTGGGGACTGTAAACTGCCTGCGCCTAGACAGGAAGGCACAGGTAGCAGTGGCTATGCTTCCCACAAAGGCTTATCAGGTTCAACTGCTGAGCAGCAGAGGAAGGGAAAGCAAGCCACCTCAGCAAAGAAAATGGGATTCTCCAGGAAGCATCCCCTCCTGGCTGAGTAGAGAGCAGGTCTCAGTATCTACCACCCACTCATTATTCCTCACTGCACATCTGCAAGGGCAAAGTGATTACAAGCATAACTCAGCCCTGGGTTTCTAGGGGAAGGGTGTGGTGGTAGGCATGTGTGTTATGATGTACCATCACATCCAAAATAAGGGTGTTGGTCCAGTTGTAAATCATTCCTGTATCTAACTCAAGATGCCATGCTTCTGAGTTCAGAAATGTTGACACTTCCATTCAAAAGTTGAAGGTAGAATTCACATATACATCCTGCCTTTCCAGTATGTCCCACAGTCCTGAACAAGGGAAAGCCATAAGGATTTTACATGATGGCTGGTTAGTCCTGGTAATAGTGGTTAACAACAGATAGTTAAGTTAACAACACTTAGCAGCAAGGGCTAAATAAGCATCATCTCATCTCATCCTTATATGGTGATACTTTATTTGTGCTTTAATAAATAAAGCTTGCCTGGAGAATCAGAGGAAAAAGAAAGCCATTATAAGTAAACAAAGAAGTCAGGCAGTGGCAGCACAAGCCCTTAATACTATCACTTAGCAGGAAGGATCTGTGTGTTCAGGGCTACACTAGGGAACAGAGCCCAGCGTGGTGACACAGGTCTTTAATCCCAGTACCAACCAGAGAGGTCTGGAGGTCTGCACAGACAGACATAAAGTGACAGAGCTGTATAGGAAGAGGAAGTGATGTAGCTGGACGGAGAGCAAATCAGATGGCAGAACAGCAAGGTATATGTGCATGGGTAGACAGGAAGTAACTCACATTTGGAAGCTACAGAGTTGGTGAGGTAAGGTTGGTTGGTGGCTTTCCCTGTTTCCCTGATCTCTCTAAGGCTTTTACCCCTATATTTGGTTCCATGTTTTTATTTAATAAGACCATTTAGAAATTTATCTACATCCTTATAACTATCCCATTTATACAGAGAGGAACTAAGATCCAGAGAAGTCAAGTAATCTACCCCAAATTCGAGTGTTTGGATGTGATGGAGCCAGAATTTGAGTCTATATAAAAATGTGTTCAGCCTTACTATTTTTGAAATTTGATATTAAGTGAAGTCTTTGAGAATTACATACAATGTATCTTGGTCATATTCATTCTCTCTCCTTCTCCTAACTCCTCCTAGATCCATGTTCTACTCCTCCACCCACTTTCAACTTAATATCTTTGTTTTCTTCTTTTAATAATCCATTTAATCAAATGTATGATGTTCATGTACTCACAGGTATGGGGCCATCCAACAAAGCATGGTTGGCCTACCAGGGGACACACCCTTAAAAAATACTGACTCTACATTCCTGAGCAGCCATTGCCTGTCAATAGGACCTCAGTCCTCACCCTACTCCATGTTAGAATATTGACTGGCTTGATCTTGTTGCCGGTCTTATGCAGTCAACTAGAACTGCTGTGCATTCATGAGTACAATAGTTCTATATGTTAAGAAAACACTGTTTCACTCTGGTCTTCCCCAACATCTGGCTCTTACAATCTTCTTACCACATCTTCTGAGACAAGGACCTACAATTTTAACCACTAGTTGATGCTGCCTCTCCTCATAAGCATACATGAGACAATCAGAAACAGCAGGGCAGAGTCATCAGGGTAAGGACAAGCAGAGCAAATCTGGGGAAAGGGGAAGAGGTACTGGGAGCACTACAAGCAGAATGGGAAGGGTCATACATGGAACACACAGGGTCCTAGGAACAGTGAGGCAGTGCAATGTAAATATAGGTCACTAGAAGTTTGTCAAATCCCATCAAGTGTTCAATACCAACAATAGACCCTTATGTAAACAATGGAGTGTTCAATACCAAAAACAGACCCTTATATAAACTATGGAGTTTGAGTGGTTTTGATGCATTAATGTAGATTCATCAACTATAAAATAAATCTACCACACTAATAAAGACGCTATCCAATACAAGAAGGAGGAGAAGAGGGAAACAGAGAATAACACAGGTAATAGGGCAGGACCGCTAAGGGAGTTCTCTATATCTGTAGTTCAACTTCACCATAAAGCAAAAGCCACTATAAAAAGTGAAGTCTATTAATAAGAATAATAATAAAAGAATAGAACAGGGTTAAAGCGCCTTAAAATCAGAATCATGGACAAGGGGAGTTGTTTGGTTGGGAGGTTTATTCATTTGCTTTTGGTTTTTTGTTTTGTTTTGATTTGGGTTTTTTTTTTTGGCTCACCATGGAAGCCCTTGGCACCTAACCTGTAACAGTTACAGAGCTAAGACAGAACAGGAGTTGCTATCAGTGCTGTGCTCTGTGATGTGAAAATTCCCAATTTTACTTCTGTGTCTTCCATCTGTGCAGAAGGTACAGGGAGGGTCAGCAGAATGACACACAGGGCAGAAGAAATCTCAACCACAGACTCAGAGAGAGAAACAAGAGGTACCAAATTAAACTGATGACCAGACAGTCATGCACCTTCACCTCAAGTCACATGACCCTGACGGTAACAGTGAGGCAGAGAAGGTACCACCTCCATGTCTGCTGCAACTTTCTCTTTACAACACATATCCAATGCCATTTGTTCCAACCTTCCAAGCAAATACATGACAAGTACACAATGAAAACATCTTGTCTCCATTTTGTACAAATCTACTGAGGACTAAAGAGTATAAGTACTTGCTGGAAATCAATAGGCTGGTAAACAACAGAAAACCTGAACTCAATTATTCTGGCTACTAGCTCTTTGTGCATTTACAAAGATTGCAAAGCTAGAGTAGAGACTCTTTGGGGATTTCTTCAATACCAGAGAATCAGCCTGACAGCCTTACTGGCTAGTCACCAAGGCTGTCTCTTCTCCCTCCAAAACCATGCCTCTGTTGTTTCCTCTATTAAATTCACTGTATTTTTATGTTGTCTCAAAATATTTGTGTCAGATTAACCGACAACTTCCTGAAGTACTTCAGCTTATTATAATAAGCATGTTCCTTCTTTGAAAAACATCTGTTCAAAATACTTAGTTCCTTGAGGCTAGAAATTTCAACTTTAAAAAAAATGGATCCCTAAAATAAATTAAAATGTTTTGACATACTAAATAGCAATCACTTCTGCTTTCTGTATGCTTATAAACACAAATGCACTCACGTGTGCATTTTCTCCATCTTTATAGCTCCTGCCTTTGCTATGGTCATGTGACTAGGTTCTGGTCAGAGGATGCGGGCAAAAGCATTTGTGATGCTTCCAGCTTGGCCTGAGGGGACAATCCTGTTTCCCTGTACAAAGATGACAATGGACTACTTCAAGGTAGAAGGAACCTGGATCCCTAAATCCCAGCTTTTGATAAATCTACCAAATGGCACCCTAGAAATTAGATGACCCAGACATATAGTTCCCTTGTGCTAAGCCACAGAGGTCTACTTATTTCAACAGCTTGCACTGCAGGAACTCATTAATACCAAGGAAAACCAGGCCCTCAGTAAAACTACCTCCAGATTCCACAGGCAGCCCATGCCTAGCAGTAATCCTTTGCCTCTTTACCACCATCCATTTGGTGAAAATACCAACAAGTCCAAGGCAATATAATGAACTCTTTTCCATCAGGAATATTGTGCATTTTTGAGTCTTTATACCTCACCATGTACCAGATAGGTGTTCAGCAAAGGGTGACATAGAAATGCTAGATAATCACCCTAACATCTAACTATACCAGGAGATGGGACAGGAAAGGGTCTCCATGGTTTAGTGTCCCCAAATGAAAACAGTCAATTTCCTACAGAGACCATCTTAAAGGAATGGATAGTTAAGGTGGTAAACTATTTTATTTTGGTTCTTTATATGTCTGATGCAATCCTAGAGCATAAAATTACACACAAAAAATAAAACTGATGACACCTATTTTATTGTTCTTACACTGCAGTAAAAATCTACATACATATTTGAATTCTTAAATATATGCCTAGGTCACCATCAGCCAGACACCTAGAACCCCCATCAGTTCAAATGAAAATAGTGTGTGCGTTCTAGGTTAACAAAGCCATGATGAGAGACCTACAATGGTGAGGGTTCATTCTCCTTAAACATAAGCCTGCCTCCTCAGAAGGCTCAAAGAATTCACCAACTGAAAGGCTTGAGGACACACTAACCAGACCCTTGCTCCAGAAGTCAGCCACACAGCACCAAAATTCCTAACAAACAACAGTATGAAAATACTCCTCTGATGAGGTCATTGCTACTATTCTGCTCCTAGGCTCCTGTGTCAGAAGAGTTAATCAAATAACGTGGTGGCAAAAACACCAATGGTGGCAGATGTGCCATCCAACTGACCAGGTTAAGAAAAATAAAGGCAGATGGTTTTAGATTAAAATCTGGATGGCAATGCTGTCATTAGAGAATTGACTCTCTGTCACCAGGCCAACATTCTCCTACTCTATTTACTTCACTCTCTAAATTATCTGCCACCTGGTGGTCCAGGGAATAATTTCGCAGTTTAGTCATGGGCTGCTGAGAAAAACTCATTAATTTGGAGTTGGTGACTCATTTGAGAAAATGCTATTGAATTCCTACTATGTGTGCAGCAACATTCTAGATACCGAGAAATACTTCAATAGCCATGACAGTGAGCAAAGAAAGTGGCTTTGGATTTTGTGAAACACTAACATGCAAATAAATCAGGGCAAATGGAACAGGAGACCACAAAACCTTAAAGGGTTCAGAATGGCTTCTCTAAAGAAGTGACACTTGAGTGGAGACAGGAAAAATGAGGTGCCAGCTTTCTACTGTTGCATAACAACATTGCACTGTAAACTCAAACTTACTCCCTCAGAGTTTCTGTGAGTCTTCAAAAGTCTTCTCGACCTTTCCAGTCAATTCTAGCTACGACTCCATGCTGTCAACACTCCTAAGGCTTCAATCTCATTCCATCCATTACTGTACATTGAATCACCTGTTCAAATATTTACCTTCATTTGCATCTAGGTCTACATATGCCATAGGCACAAGGACTTTAGTAGGTGACTGTTCTAGACATTGGTTCGTTCCCATGTACTACTCATGTCTAGTACACAGTAAGTTTGTGAGAATGCATTAGTGAGATAACTCAATCATATACTAACACACAAAAAACACCTGAGAAGGAATATATTTACAGCAAAACAGGACAATACTTGTTCCTCTTTAACCAGGGGAATCTTAGAGTCACTACCAAGAAATCTTCGTGCTTTATAAGACTTGTATATATATATCATTTACAAAACTGGAATTATCTGGTAGGGGATTAAATTTTGGTCCACAGGACTCAAGCAATAATAAATCTATATACTTGGGGGCTTGAGAGGGAATGTTTGTTAGAATACTTGATGCTAGATGAGGAAAGATTAAATTTTTGTAGCTTCTCTGGGAGGCAAGGAGAGTAATGTGGGAATTAGGTACTCTACTCAGGGTCTTGCATGCTAAAGCCCAAAGTGAGCTGTGATTTTACTGGAGGCTGAGGGTCTTCTCTTAAGATCATTGGCCATGGGCAGGACTCTTCCTTGTGGCTGTGTGTCAGTGACACCTGTTTTATTGCTAACTGTTGGCTGAGGAGCACTCCCATCTTTTGATATCTCCCTCCAGGTCTTGCCACATGGATGTTAATACGGTCTCCTCATCGAACCATATGACTGCTTTCTGTGAGGCCCACAGGAAAATGTCCCTTTGATCCTTCTGGTTCAAACAGTTAGCTGGGGACCCACCAGGAGTCCTTTCAATAAACTCGATGCCAAAGGTTCAGGAACATCACGAGTGAAGATACAGCATACTCACATGTTCCACCTGCAGTCAAAAGTGGATTACATAGGGCATGTACCCCAAATGGTGGAAAGCTTAGGGATTTGAACTCTGCCTGCCCTAGATGAGGACAAATCATGCTATTAGAATCCATGCTTCCTCCAAGCAGGGTCATCACAAAGTACAAAGCCTTTGAGCTACCAACAAACGTGTTATTTTAGGAAGGAAATATGCCTACCAACTTTCTGCTGCTGGGGTAAAATACTAAGAAAACATAAAGGAGGAAATGTTTACCTTGGCTCATAGTTCCAGTCACTGCTCACTTGGTCCTGTTGTTCTGGGTTCAAGGCTAAGCTAAACACCATGGAAATGAATTTGTGCTAGAAGAAGCATGCTTACCTCCTAGTGGTTGGAAAATAGAGGGGGTAGGAAAGGAGAGAACAAAGGAATGGAGGGAGGGAGAAAGAGAAATTGAGAGTAATAGAGACCTAGAAACTGGATTATGCACTAAAAGAATCCACTCAGTGACCTACTTCCTTCAGTGAAGCCCCACGTCTCAATGGTATAAACTCATCAATGGGTTAACCCACTGATGAGAGTAGTATCATCCTAATCCAATCAGCTCCCAATATCACCACAACTTGGGCTTATATCCTTTAACCCATGAGCCTATAGGACATTACATACCCAATCCATAACAGGAACAACAGTTGGTGTACTGAATACAATGGAGGAGGGGGGAGAGGTGGGATAAAGTAGATGGCATTAGCAGATGTCAGTTTTCCTAGAGCCTTGGTGGCTATGATAATGAGATTGGATTTCACTGTAGGTAAAAAGGGAAGTCACTAGCGTTGACTGAGTTCTACATTCAGTATAAGATGCAGGTTGTTGACTTGAAATCGAGAAAAATGTGAGATATTGGTGTGTTGGAGTTACTTCTCGTTTTGTGAAATGGAAGCCTACACTAAACATTCTTTGCTCAGCTAGCATTCTATGTTTTTCTAGGTCCTTTAAAGAAAATATTCAGGTGAAAGAAAGATAATATGAATGTAATCACTTTCTAGTCTTGGCTGACCTAATTAAGAGGGAATCTCGTCTTCTGCTTTTTTAATGTATCTTCTACAGTTCATGAATGCACCCTTGAGTCATTTTATAAATTCCATAAATAACAATATCATTAACAATATGGAGACATTTCCAGAAGCAAAATATAATTTGTCCTTTGGTCATGGGAGAATCATAATTGGTGTTTCTAGAAACTTCTATCAAGGCAGATTACTAAAAATAATACTGAGACAAGAGCTTACAGTTTCAAAATACTGACTCATCAAGACCACAGTTTTTGTTTTTGTTGTTGTTGTTTTCCTAAGCTGAACCTGACAGGTGGAGTCATTTGAATTAGATAACTATACAACTACCACTATGCTCCAATCTATTGCAAATCAGAAGCATGGCCGCTTCCTTAGTATCCTCAATTTATGTTATAGTAAGATTTATTTGAGACTATTTGAGACTTCCTGTGCAGCTTCTCAATAGCAGAGGGTGAAAATAAACAAATTAAAAAAACGATACCAGGCAGGTCTAAAATTAAAAGACCTATTCAGAGCTATTTGATGACTCATGTTTTTGTTTGTTTGTTTGGTTGTTTGTTTGGTTGTTTGGTTGGTTGGTTGGTTGGTTAGTTGGTTGGTTGTTTGGTTGGTTGGTTGGTTGGTTGGTTGGTTTTTTTGTTTTGCTTTTGTTTTTTTGTATTTTTGGTTTTGGTTTTTGTCTTGTTTTGTTTTTTGGTGAGAGCTTATTCATTAATATAACTTCCTCATCTTATGTGATCTAGGGTTTAGGTCAACATTAAAATAGGCAATACAATGTCCTCCTATCTCAGCCTCGCTTTCTTATTTCAAAGGCTGGGGCCTCAAACTATAAAGTTGATATTACATTATTTTCCTCTCAGGAAGTAAAAGAAATTTATTCAGTGAAGCAATCTAAAAATAACTTATTTGAGAACCAGTGGCTTCCATGGTTACAGAAATACCCTGTTGATTCTTTGCTCTAACAGACAACGGCAATTGGGGGATCATTTGGATAGAAAACAACACGCATCCAAACTAGCATGAAGAACCCCAGGATGGGACTATGCGTACTTCCATTTATGAACTGCCATCCTCTTCTACCTAGCCCTAGGAAAACCATATAGAGAAGAAAGGAATAAACTTTTAAAAGCCAGTGAAATTTTGCCCTACTCAGTTTCTTGACTCTGAGCATCGTGAAATGGTCTAGTGCTCTAGTACACCCCAAAGTACTTCACAACTTTAATTTCAAAAACTATATCTCAATATAATAATTGATTATATAATTTTTCTTACTTTGAGATCAAGTAAGATCTCACTATGAAGCCTAAGCCAGTCTCTAACTCTTGATCTTCATGTCTCTATCTCTCAAGGGCTGAGATTAGAGGCTTTATCACCACATCCATCTCTACCCAATGGAGTTTTTATTAAAAGTAACTAATAGCCAGGCAGTGGTGACACACACCTTTAATACCATCACTCAGGAAGCATGGACAGGTAGAGCTCTGAGTTTCAGACCAGCCTGGAGAGCAAGTTTCAGGACAGTCAGGGCTATACAGAGAAATCCTGTCTTGAAAAAACAAAAAAGAAAAAGTGAATTAAAAGAAGCTAAGACTAAGAGAGATGTTTTTCTTTAGATGTTTAAAATTACATCATGTAATATTAAATAGAAGTTACTTGTGAACTTAAGGGTAATTAGAAATGAGACAGTATGTGTCCATTTGTATTTGGATATAAATTATCATATATTTACACATTCTTGCACGCATTTGAGGTCTAGGATTCTATTGCACCATTCCAGTCTGTTTCTAGGAGGAGTATCCCAAACATAATTGGCTTTTAAAGGCAGATTTCATCACAAAACTCTATGATCTGTCAAATAAAAAAAAGTATATACCAGCCAGACATGGTGATGCACACCTTTAATCCCAGCACTCAGGAGGCACAGGCAAGTGAATCTCTGTGAATTTTCAGCCAGCCTTGTCTATATAGTGAGCTCCAGGACAGCAAGGGCATTTAGTATACATATATATATATAGAAAAAAAGAAAGAAAGAGAAACAGATGCCTACAAGTTAACTAAGGAAAAAGTCAAATAATGCCAAATACATTACTTCAATACACTTGTGTGCTAGCAATCTATGAAATAGGCCTAAGGAGTAAGTTTTGTCAAAAAATGCATAAGAAGTGTTTACTTCAATTAAATGAGCTTACTTTTTGCACCAGAAGTAACCTTAGCATGCATTCTTCATTTCAGCAATATCTAGCAAGCGGCCTCCATATACAAAACACTGTTTTAGGTCTAGGAATATCACTATGAAATAGAGATGAGGTATTTGTACTCACGGAATTCCTGTTCAAAGGGGGAAGTCAGACAAATGAAGAGAACTTCACTGAGGAAATCATTATAACAAAGTCATTTGGTAGTGGAAAGGGGCTACATGAGATAATGTAGTAAGGAGCTTCTTTCATTTTCTCAGCTTAGACTTCAAGGAAGAAGATCCAGCTGTGAAGGAAACAAAGCAAACCAACATTGGCCAAAGAAACACAGATGAAGAGCAAGGGGGAATCACAAGGGAAAACAGAGCAACAATTACAAAGACTGGGAGGTGAGAGAGCACTAGACTTGCTAGAGAAACAGGAAACACACTAGTGTGCTCAGGGCAGAGGAGACAGGCAATTCTAGACAGTTGGAAAGGAAGCCAGGAGAGGCCATGGTAAGGAGCTAAGGTTTCCCTGTAAGTGCTTTGGGAAATCATTAGAAGAATTTAATCAGAGAAGTAATAGAATCAGAAAAGCAAGCTTTTAAGAAATGACTCCAGCTAATGATATGGACAAAGACCTGCAGTTCACCGAGAGTCTGCCCTTTGGGAATCACAAGCAAGAGAAGATGTTCATGGCTTAGAGAGAGTGCTGTCAGAGAGGTAAAAAATTAAGAGTGGTGTCCCTTTAACCATTCATGTGGCATAGATTGGAAAGTGCTAGGGAAACCCAAAGTCAAACCCTTCAAGGCATGAATGTGAGAAAAGAAGGTGTCAAACTCAACTTAAAAATAATAAGTCAGTTTAATGTTCAAATTCATGACGGGCTGAAAACTCCCAGTTTCATCCTTAACACATTATCTGGCCTAATGACAATACAGAATGCATTCAGTTAGACACACATTTGCCATTTGGATTGTTGATGCTCTTTTGTATATAATGTCCCTCTGTCTAATTGCTCTATCCTGTAACTTCTATCTCCCTTTCCTTTCCAACAGAAAACAATCCCTATCATACATAATATTAAGCTATCTATACTCTCTGAAGGGGAATAATGAGCCTGTCAATCACTGTTCTCATAAATCCTGGCCTACCAAGGATACATCACACAGAGTTGTAGATGTCACCAGAAGCTTCTTTTAATAGGGAAAGTATCAGAGGAAAACTTATACTTGGGTCCCTAACATCTTAGACAATAACTCTATGTCAGAATAGCTTAAATAAAGCATGGTATACACCAAGACATTAGTGAACACTTATAAGACAGTGTCTCAAGTTTAAATGTGAAGGACCTTCTGTTTTGGGCCATGATGGAACACAGGGAATAGTTTCTCATTCCTGCCCTAAAAAGCAGTATTCAGATTGTGACAAGAGTCAGAACAAGACATCATCCCCACAGGAAGGAAAACACATTGGTTGAGTTCCATGATGCTTTGGTAACTACTTGAGAAGAATTTCAAGGTCACAGGGCAGGAAGAGTGAACCCACACATAGCTCATAGTTTCCCTGGGTTGAGAAAACACAAATGAAAATCTGAAAGGCCATAAGGGCTGGAATTTGCAAAGAAGAATTCTGAGATGGGGTGGCAGGAGAGGTATGTAAGGGTCAAGTATTCAACTGACTAATGACGAATGTACCGTGTGTGTTAGAAAACAAAAACCATCTTAATAAATGAAATGTAATAAGCCATGGGGCTCACACAGACTAGTAATAGTGTATGTTCCCAATAGTCAAAATGTGTGTGTGGGAGGAAACACCCTCATAATACACAAAGTATCACATAGGGTTTCTTGGCATCATCTTAAAGCAGCAGTTCTCAACCTGTGGGTCTTGACCTCTTTGTGGGGTAGAACGACCCTTTTACAGGGGTCACATATCAGATATCTTGCATATAAGATATTCACATCACAATAACAATAGCAAAATTACAATTATGAAATAGCAACAATTTTACAGTTATGAAGTAACAATAATTTTATGGTTGGGGGTCACCACAAGAAGAAGAACTGTATTAAAGGGTCACAGCATTAGGAAGGTTGAGAACCACTGCCTTAAAGGATGTAAATTACAATTAGCCCGAAATTAAAGGCTGCTTTAGTCCCACTATCAAGCCATTGGGAATAAAGAGACTAGAGAGACAACTCAGCAGTTAACTGCCCTTACCACTCTTCCAGACGACCAAGTTTGGTTCCCATAACCCACATGGGACAGCTTACAACCACCTATAACTCCAGCTCTGGGGGATCCCATGTCATCTTCTTATCTCCTGAGTACCCCTAGACACGCAGCACACACACACACATATACACACACACAATACACACACACACACAAATAGATAATTGCTTTTTAAAAGAATAAGTCATTGTTTCTAAATCTTATGTCTCAAAATGAAGTGTATTAATTTTGAAAGGAACACAAGAAATTAAACAAAAGAATAAAGTCTGTAATGTCCAGCATTGAAAAAGAAACAATAAAATAGATTTTTGTAATGGGGTGGGGGCAGTCATGGAAATATACTCAGAAATGACACAGTGATGGAGGTAGAAGACAAGGACATTAGCTATATTTTAACAGCTATTCTTTCCTATGTCATTTGGAAGTACTAAGTTGAACTTTGAGAGAAGAAAATAGGGTGACTGAGATTCAAAACACACTAGAGTGGACTTATAGTGGCTTAGATATTGTTAAAGAAAGAATTAGTGAACTTAAAAGCAGAAATGAGAAATACACAAAAGCAAGTAGAGAAGAGAGAATACTGGAGATAAAAGGAAGCTAGTTTCAATGAGTTGTAGAAAAATTTTATTTACACTACCCAAAATGTGTCTAGTCATGATTCTTAAATGAGGTAAAGGGAAAAACGATTGTAAGAAATAATGTAAAAGGGCAAGAGAAAATAATGATTGAAGTTTTTCTAAATGTGCTGATCAAGGAGTTCAATGAATTCCGTTTGTGTGTATGTGTGTGTGTGTGTGTGTGTGCGCATGTGTGTGTGTGCGAGTGCGCGCACGTGAGCTTGCGTGCGTGCCTGTGTGTGTAGATAGATAGATAGATAGATAGATAGATAGATAGATAGATAGATAGATAGATAGATAGATAGATAGATAGATAGAATTCCACCAAGGTCCATTATAATTAATCTCCTTATGAAAACAATTAACTACTCTAACTTTAAAACTTAAATGTGAACATTATTTTTGCATTTGTTACAATATAGGCTCTGATTGAACAGCTTTACAATGAAACCTGATATTCTGCATTTCTAACAACTTTACAGGTAAACCAAATACTTATAAGCTAAAAATACTTTTGAGATACAAACTCCTACGATTTTGGGACCAAACTCTTGCTTTTTATGGTTAATTCAACATTGAATATCACCTCAATTCATCTGGGAACAAGGTCAAATGTGCTTTGTGTGTGGGGGTTTCCCACAGCCATTCCTTTTTATTTGTTGATTTTATTCTAATTTCATTATGAAGCTCTTAGATGTTTCCACATTATTGGCTTTGAGTGTGTATCCTAATTAGCTTTAACTATCAACTTGACACAGCCTAGAGTCACGTAAGAAGGTGTCACTTGAGGGATTTCCCATATTAGATTGGCCTGTAGGCATGTCTATGGAAGGTTGCCTGGAAGTTGATATAGGAGGACCCAGCCCACTGTGGGCAGCAGCATCCCTAGGCAGGTAGTCCTATAGGGCTATACAAGAAAGTTAACTAATCCTGGATCTGAGAGCAAGTCCAAAGCAGCTTTTCCCCTCAAGATTTCTGTT
Source organism: Peromyscus maniculatus bairdii (assembly GCF_049852395.1). Taxonomy (NCBI): domain Eukaryota; kingdom Metazoa; phylum Chordata; class Mammalia; order Rodentia; family Cricetidae; genus Peromyscus; species Peromyscus maniculatus. The sequence goes on from NC_134859.1 coordinate 32,541,563, forward strand.
GTATTTCCTTGGCTATAAGTTCCCTGTTTAGAAGTAATTCTGCTTAAAATAAGAAGCTATCCTGCCTTCAAGTTCCTGCTTGAGTTCCTGCCCTGACTTCCCTAGATGACTCACTGTGACCTAAAAGTATAAGCCGATTAAACCTTTCCCCTAAAGTGCTTTTGGACAGTGTTTTATCACAGCAGCAGAGATGAAGCTAGGACAGTAGGTTTTCCTCCAAACTCCGAAAATGGGACCTATAATCCAGCCCCATCTGATCAGCTTTGTTTTACTAGCCACAGTGATGTGTTCAAGGAGGGGCATGTGAGCCTAATTTGTACAATTAGACACGTTCTTGAACTTTAAGGTGGAGATCCTTCTTCCATTTGAATCTGGAAGCACACAGGCTGAATCTGCTATAATCAACTTGCCTCCTTCGGGGTAGAAAGGGCATAAGAATAGAGTGTAGACAAAAGAATCAAAGTTAAGAAAATAGGAGAGGAAAATTCGGTTTTTGCATCTCACATCAACCCCTAGGCCACACTATTACTCAAGTCAGTCCTATCCCTAGGCTATTTAGGAACATTAGGTCAATAAATATTGCTTTTTAATTTTCTTGAAATTAAGCAAGTTCAGTATTTTATTTTTATTGCACATGAAGAACTGCAATAAGGAATGTGAATTAAGTAAGCTTTTGTGGCACAGTGCAGGAATCAAATGAAAATTTATAACACAACTTCTGTTAAATGATTGTGAGTTTCAAATATGGTCTCAGACTCTCATAGGTATTTCTTCCCTGCTTGTAATTGACAGTATTTTGGGCTAGAGGAAAGTTTGGATTCTGCCTGTCTGAGTCATCCTGAATTTTCAGCCTCTAAAATGTTGAGCCCAGCCTAATGTTCAGTGCCACACCTCAGAACGTTCTCAAGCACAGATGGCCAATGAAAGCTGATGAACAAAGTGAAGAGAAGCAGCCACATACTGTGGCTTACAGCATGAAACATCCTGACTTGGAAAAAAGAAGTCATTTATAGAATGACAAGCCTCTGGTTTGTGCTTACCTTCTTTCTTAAATAAGCCAAATTACACTGTAGTGAGATTAGAGTCCCAGATAATTTTAAGACAGAAGCTCTATAATTAAACATGGTCAGCCCTCACAAGAACCAGGAAGCATCCAAAGAGGACATGGAGAGATAGTAAAAGCTGGAGGGTGGGAGAAGGCAGTCCTACAAAATTCCTTCTTCTGGATTTGACATGACTGATGGTTTCATGAACACAGAGCAAGTCAAACTCCCTGAAGATGATGTGCACACACACAAAATATGACATGAAGGTAAGAGGCAGGGATAGCTGAAAGGTAGGATGTCTGTAGGATGGGGAGGAGATAAAAGAGAGTAACAGATGAACATGTTAATAATATACTCATACACGCATGAAATTGACAATAATTAAATAAACAATAAAACCATGGGAAATATACAGTGGAATAAGAGATGAATTCACAGAATTGGGTAGGCAATCTTTCATTTAAGTTGTAAGTTTCAGCCAATCTGTTAAGGAAGGGTATTTCATTAAGGCTTCCAAAGCCTCAAACAATTGAGGCCTAGTACTAACAATAAATGAAATTAATAGTATTGCAAAAATTTAGATCAAGAAATATTTTAAAATAAATACACAGTATTTTGAGCTGGACTGATACCTTTCACCAAAGCCAAATGGCACCTAGTTCACATGTAGCTTCCTTATTACTCCCAACCCATTAAAACATTTTTTTATAAAACAGGTGCCCTACCCTGGAGTTCTCCTTTCATAGACACTTACACTGTCTTCTTTAAGAAAGCTCCAAGGATGTGAGCCTATAGGTGACACCTAAAGACAAGCAAAGATAAGACTTCTGACAGGACAGCATCATTACATTCTCCACCTGCTTTGTTTACAACATCCAATACACTGGAGATGGGAGGGGCGGTCTTGAAGGAAAGTGGTGAAAATAATGTAAAGCTGTGGTTTTTAAAATTCTTCTCAAAGTGCTTCTCTCTGAGTTCCACTTACTGCTGAGTACTGCAGAATCCCTGCCCCCAAAGAGCACCAGGCTATTCGGTGATAAAATAGGTGAAGCCATTGCTGGTTTCTTTTAAATAATCCTGGGCCACTAAGGGCACAAATTGCCTGGACTCTGTTTCTCGGTCATTGTAGTAATACAACTTCTTTTACATTGACTCAAATCAGTTGTCTTTACAAACACAATAGATTGTGAATTCTGAGTCCCCATAGTCTATCCTGGAACCTAGCAGTTTTCTGTGAAACTCCCTAGTGAAAAGAATGTATGTCTTTCTATATTCTAAAAGTAAATAATTGTCCTCCCTGAGAAATTGAATCCATTGTGAAGATTTCAAAGAGTCATTGTTGTCTCTTATTTGCTTTAGAATCTCCTCGGGGTTGCTGGAGTCAGACTGTGGCCTGTCCCCTTCTTGTCAGATGTCAAAGAAAGGAAAGGGGGCAGGGTTGGCACAACTTGCCTCTGATAACTTAAGGGGTAGAGACAGCCATGCCGTCCAGGACATAAAAATATCTTCCCCCTCAAAAGAGTGGGGAAGCCCTCATCACTACCCAAGCTCAATCAATAGTAAGCCTTGGGAGATGGATTAGTAGAGCAAATGCCTATCTACAACCATAAGGCTTTCTGGAACCTTAAAAGATTGTTACAGTAGTTACATGTCCCTGGGTCAAACAAACCCAGGCCCTATTGGCTTACCAAGGGGCCATCTTCCAGAAGAGATCACAAAAGTTCAATTTTGTCTCATCTAGCATCAAGTAGTCTAATAAGCATCTGCTGTTGAGTCTCAAAATATATTGACTTTTCAATGCTTGAGTCCTGTGGACCAAAGTTGAATTCCCTGTCATATAACTCCAGTTTCAAAAATGATGTGGATACATTTCTTCTAAGTTCAGAGAGTTCCTGGCAACAGCTCCAAGATTTTTCATGTTAAGGAGGACAAAAGCTATCCTGTTTAGTTACTGTGATGGTTGGCTTAAACTGTCAACTTGACACAACCCGCAATCACATGGGAAGAGAGTCTCAATGTGGGACTATCCACATAGAGTTAGCCTGTAGACATATTTATTTGGAATTGTCTTAATTAATTGATGTGGGAAGACCAAGCCCACTCTAGGTGGCACCATTTCCTAGGCAGGGGCATCCTAAATTGCATAAGAGTAGAGAAATGGAAATGAGCAGAAGGTAGCAGCAAGTGAGCAAGAGCATCTGTTTCTCTCTGCTCTTGACTATGGACACGATGTGTCTAGCTATTTGAAGTTCCTGCTGCCTTCACTTTCCTGTTGTAATGGACTGTGACCCAAAATTTGAAGCTGAATCAAACCCTTTCTCTCCCACACTGCTTTTTATCAGGGGTGCTGGATCACATCAACAGAAGTGAAACTAAAACAGATCTAAAGATGCTACTCCCCTCCCTTACATTGTGTCTGCATGTTTCAGTGTGGAGTTGGATTATTCACCAATTTTATTCATTTTCCAAACAGATACTTATTGTTCCACGGGTATAAGTAGCACCTTGAAATGCACCAGCAACTACAACAGTCATCAGCTAACATCCATGTGCTCATGGAGCAGGCAGACCTAGATAGAAGAAGGGTTAAATATCTGAACAGGTATTCAACGAGCAATGGGAAATGGAGAAAGATTGAAGCCCGGGGAGTATGGAGATAACTCAGATTTATAAAAGTGGGCAAGATCTCCAAAGGAAAGACCTGGGCACACAACAGAAAGACAGCAAGTAGCTGAGCAGTAAGTATTGGCAGGGGAGAGTTTTACCAGCAGGAGAGGGGTTGAAGTATGGAAAAGCACATGTAAAGACTAACAGGAAGAGATAGCAAAGTCTACTGGGAACAAGTCATGCACTCTTGCAGGAAGGACTGTGAAGCTGGGGTTTACAGAGAATTTAAGAAATAAGAGACCTTAGATCACAACGAGTCTGTGTACCAAATTAAGATCTTTGTCCTCAAGAAAAACCACTTCTAAGTTTCCCTTAAGAACAACAGGGGAGGGGCTGAAGAGATGGCTCAGTGGGCAAAAGCATTTGCCATGCAAACCTGAGGACTTGATCCCAGCATCCATGTAAAAAGCCTGGAATGACTGTGATCATGCTTGTAACCCAGCACTGGGGACAGAAAATAGAAGGACAGAGACAGGAGGATGTCTGGCTGCAAGCCTAGTTCAAGGTTCAGTGAGTGTCCCTATATCAAATGAATGAGGGAAAGAATGATAAAACAGAATATCAGATGTCAGATGTCCTTTGGTCTCCACATACACACAGGAACCATGTAACTGCACATGTACACATGCATATACACCACATATCCACACTTATGAACAACAGCAATGAAGAAGAAGGAGGGGGAGAGTTGAAGCTGTAGCTTGTAAGTATGCTCATGGGGAGAATTTTGTAAATCACCCCTGTATGATTGCAAGCTTCTGGGAAAATATCATCTATGATGCACCCTAACATGTTGGGGCACACTCTGGGCAAGCCAGTCTTGAAGGGCCACATCTTGACTCAACCATTGATTTCTTAGCTGTATAAGTTACTAGTTAATTCCTTTCTCTGAACCCAGGTTTCCTCCTTGATAAAACTGATACAATGAGATGACTTGCAATAAGCTCACTCATGAGTTCCTATGAGCTTTCCTGTGACAAAGAAGCAGGCAGCAGAGGCAAAAGTAGACAGAAGCCTTTGTGTATATACATGAAGAGAGACTAATAGAAAAGAACACAGATTAATTGTCTAGTGCAGTCTGCTAATTGTCTCATTCTTCTTCTTCTTCTTCTTCTTCTTCTCCTCCTCCTCCTCCTCCTCCTCCTCCTCCTCCTCCTCCTTCTTCTTCAATTCCCTTAATCTCTTTCCAGATTCTTCTAGAAAGCCTCACTCAATATGAAGTGGCCAAGGTCTGTACTGCTAGGGCCTTCTTTCCAGATGATTTCATTTACACATGTTTCTTCTTTCTCATTGTAATGAGACAGAAGAGGAGAGTGTGGGCTCATTATGAAAGGACTGGGGGTGGAACTCCTGTGGTATCTATATTGCCCATCAGGTCTGCAGGAACCAAGTCACAATGTCTCTAGATTCTTAGAGGCTTAAATATAGACTACTTGCTGCCGGCAACACAGAAGCCTACCACAGACTGCCTCTTCCTTCTCCTACCAAGAATAAATGAAAAATCTCCCATCATGGCCTACTACGTGATATACTATAACATTCTCCACCTCTATGTCCTGATCTTTTCCCAGCTAACATCTTGTGTCATGGTTTTGTATACGGATGACACTGCCTTTGTGAATGCCACACTCTCCATAGGGCTTACTCTTCTCCCTCTCTCCAGGTCTGGAAAACACCGTGTCTTCCAAAAAGCCTTCATTTATAGTTCAGTCTTAATAGTTCCAGACCGCCGGTCCTCCCTCCTCATCTATTGTTCACTCTCTCATTTGCTTTATCAATGTATATCCCAAGAATACAGTGCTGTAAAACATTATTGTAATTTATTTAATTCCCCTATGGGACTGGAGAACAGTCCACAGACAGGCAGCTTCTGTGTCTTTCTATTTATACATAGAACAGTATTTGGAGCCCACTAGAAACCAGGACGTACAGGCTCAATTGAAAAGCCAAAGGATTTGTGGTGGCTATTTTTTTTTAAATCCTCACAGCTTTGTGCATCTCCTATGCAACTGTAAAATCCATTGTTTAAATTTGCCCAGACTTCTCTGATCCCAAGAACAGTAAGTTCTTCTAGACTTCTCCCGGCTGGAAACATTGGATGGTATTGACCAGGTGGTTAGGGCTGACTCAGCAGACACTGCCCACATTCCAAACCTTTATCTTAGGCCTGCAGGAAAAGAGAAATTCGCAGTCCTCTCTAGGCATCCATGTGCCAATAAACAAGTCTTTCTACCCATAGGGAAACAATGTTCCTGCACCTGCTGTCTGGATTGGCTACAGATAACCCCATGAAAGAGACTGACTCTGGTCCCTGAAGTGTCCATGATAAACACTCCATCTGTATGCAGCCAAGAATTATTGACTGAAAGGGAAGAGTCCTTTGTCAAGATGACAATTGATTCTCTAAAGAAAATAAATACGGTATTGGCTGAGAGCCTGTTCCAGTTGTTTTGAAAGGAATTTTTAAAAATTATTTTAACTAGGAGCTAGAATTTCTCAGGATGAATGTGAGAGAAATTGGTGAGGAATGGTAGAAACTCTTAATGCAGATTTCAGCCAGATCCAAGAAGGATGTTTTAAGTATCATGCTTGGACTGGGAGATGGCTTAGTTGATAAAGTACCTACTGTGTAAGCATAAGAACCTGAATTTGGATCCCCAGAACCCATGTCAAATAGCCAGGTGTGTTCACACATATCAGTAACAGGGGATAGTGGGGACAGGCAGATCCCCAGACATGGCTGGCCATCTGGTCAAATCAATAAGTTAAAGACTCTCAAAAGATAAGGTAGAGAGAAATAGAGGAAAACACCCTGACCTTGGCTTTTATACACATGGACATTCAGCTCCTCCCACATTTATATATGTACATACACTGCATACACATGCAGACACACAATAATATGATATAATTAATATAATGTTATGTTTATCTTTGAAGTTTATTGTCACCATAGGATTAGGTAAGTCCCTCAAAATATAATGGCATTCAGGCTTAGGCCACCCAAATGACAAGACCTCTTGCCACCACTGTATACACTGATGGAAGCAGGATGTGAAAACTGAGGTATTCAGGAAAAGCACTGGAATCTAAACCATGAGCCACCAATGCAGAATCTGGAATTCACATGGCCATGCTCTGTGTGGTAGCTAATCTCAGTTGTCAACTTGACATATCAAGCAAGAGAGAACCTCAACTGAGGAATTGCTTCCATGAGATTGTCCTGAAGCCATGACTATGGGCATTTTCTTAACTGCTGATTGATGTTGGAGGGCCCAGCCAACTGTAGGTGACACTATGTGGGCCTGAATTACATAAGAAAGGTAGCAGAGCAAACCAGTGAGCAGCATTACTCTGTGATCTCTACTTCAGTTTCTGTCCCAAGGTTCCTGCCTTGAGCTTCCTGCCTGGCTTCCCTTGGTGGTGCACTATAACCTATAAGCTGAAATAAACTATTTCCTTCCCAAGTTGGTTTTGGTCAATATTTTATCAGTAATAGAAAAACTAGACCATTCTAGGACACATGCTAGGCACACAGTCTCTTACGAGCAGAGACAGTACCTCTGGCATCCCTTAACTCTGGGCCCACACCCTCACACATGGTAGATGCTGGGAAGTGTGCCTAGAGTGAGTTATGGCGGCGTGGAACATTAATGGATAAGGATACAGTGATGCACAGAACAGAGCAGGCTTTGTTCCTATGCAAAGGCATTTTCGGGATTTTGAAAACGGACTGCCAAAATTCCATGTAGGATGCATTTGTAAAAGAGCAGACAATGACATCACACTCTACAGAGCATAGGCCAGGAGAGCACAGGCCTCCAGGGTTCCCTTTGAGTGGGCTGAATGAGACATATGGTAGAGAACAGAGGAAAGCCACCACTCTCCCACTGAGAGCAGGTTAGCAGGCTCTCATCTGGAGAGCCTCAGAAACGTCAGCTCAGGCCACATTTATAAATAGCATTAGTACTATTGTGCAGCATCAAGGTGCATTCAAGCGATCTGTTTTCTCTTCTGTGCACAACACTATTCTCAAATGAGATGAGGACTCCTACCCACCAAGACAGTTCTATGTTTGTTCAAGGCTCACTGTTTTACTTGAACTGTAGCAAATACCAAATAAATGGTAGCTGCTAATTTGAAATTCCAACATGTGCCTTTTTAAAACCCTGGAATCATTCAGGGAATGGAAAAATCCACACTTCAGGTCCAGTGACAGGTCAGTCAAATGTAGGTGCACTAAAAAATTATTGTATGATATACCATTAGGTTATGGGTAGAAGTTGACACATGAATTCCATATTCATAACTTGGCCTTAGCCATAACATATATGGTTATATATGTGAAAATATTTCAGTTTTTAAAAAATCTGAACTATGAAACACTTCTCATCCCAAGCATTTCAAATGCAAACAGTATTGCTGCCCCTGATTGGGTTTCTTTAGACACATTTGCAAGCAAGGTCTCTATAAGAAAGAATACTGTCCTCATACCTGTGAAAGAGAGAATCTGTGGAAGCAGAATTGTGCAGAAGGACTTGAGTCATGACAAGTCCCAGCAGAAGCCTCTGTTGGCCTCATGCCAAGCTTGGACTGAGTAGGCACTTCCAAACTGTCAGATGCTATGGGAAACAGGCTGGGCCTTGACAGAGCACACTGAAGAGATGCCCGAGAGGATTCAGACTGTGGTCAGAGCAGCTTCTTTAACTGTGGACATTCTCAAAGAGAGAGCCACACTGAAAGCCACAAAGGAAAACCAAGATATGGCTCCTGAGAGTCGCCTGGGTGCATCAGACAGTAACAGCAGTGCTTAGAGAGATTGTTTGACCTAGTCAAGGCCACAATAAGGAAGCAGCATACATGAACAAATGTGAAGTCTTCTGACTTCTAATCTGATCCTTTTCAAAGGCTGGGGATCTTCCTGATCGTCATTTTCCTCTTTATTGTGCCAAAAATTGCTCCACCTCCTCTAGTTCCATACTTACTAAGTCACATCTGATGAATGTGGTTGTATATCTTTTCCTATGGGTCAAATGGTTGAATCTACTCAAGAGAATTTTTTTCAAAATATGAAAAGAGGAGTTCTTTCAAATTATCCTTCACTTTATTAAGGTTCTCATATGTTTACCGTGCCCTCCTTCATTTGAAGAGCACATTATATGCACAGACTTGAGTGTATGCACACACACACACACACACACATACACACACACATACACACACACATACACACACACACACACACACACACACACACACACACACACACACCCCAGATTCCTAAAAGGTCTTAATACATGAACACTTTAGCTAAAGCCCTTCCAGATAAAATCTCCAGGGACAAAGGCAAAATCCTGGCATTTCTTTTTGCACAAAGCTTCAGGAAGTTAAGCACATTAAAGCCTATGAACCATCACTCCAAATTAACCATTGCACTGGTCCAAAGCTGTGATCACATTGCTTTGTGACTATAAGATGACTTCAAAAGCAATTTGTAGAATCAAAACCTTCTCAGGTTAAAAGGAATTTCCAGAGATCAAGTCTCCAGTTTTGAAAAGAAAAACAGAATCAATGCTAGAGAGGAAGAATTGCCTATCCAGGGGGCAAGACACTAGGGCCAGGACAATTAGATCCAGGCTCCTAATGAATTAAGACTTACTGTTCTAGCAAGGTTACTCCCAAAATGAGGTTCTAAAGGCTTGTCTATAAACAATAACTACTTAAGCAAGTGTTCAAGAACTATTCATAAAGACATGACATTTGGAATGAAAAAGACTTCATTGATATGAGTATATTATACCTTCTAGCCCCTTCCAATTCATGTATTTTGTTGCTAGAGATGTTCTGGCTTATTTATTGGAAAATTATTTACAAAAATGAAAGAGAAGCCTTGAAACCCATCCATGCCAAAACAATTGGCACTTCCTTGTACAATTTGTGAGATGCAAGTAACTTACTTTTACTTTGTTGACTGGCCATGCTTTCGCACTGCCTTCAAGGTATTTATGTGTACACCCATAGCTCTGTGTTGCTCTCAACTTTGGTCAAAGACGCTTCTTTTTGCAGTGGGTCATGGTTAACATAGAGACTTATAACACGTTAAAGGACCAACTACATGAAACTGAGTGCACAGTAGTGGATGAATCATCAGTCACAACTCAACCTATCCTCAAAGGAACAGCACAGAAGAAGGAGTGGAAAGAATAGAAGAGCTGTGGGGTGAGGAAAAGAGCTGTCAAGTTCTGACTTAGGGCCATGACATGGTTGCACACATCATTTCACAGCAGCTACAGCTACCTGCACAAGATAGCCAGTCAGAATGACAACATGGATGGAGGAGGGGCCTCCAGACCTCACCTTTGGTGGAGAAGCTATTGGCAATTGATGACTACTGGGACAGAAAGAGTTAGTCTCATTCGGGAATGTGGTTACCAATAGGTTTCCCACATCCCTGTGGAAAGCCTCACACCCATGTGTATAAGGGCAGCATTAAATAGATTTGGGGGTTATTAATAACCCCCAAAAATGTCATGAAGTAGGAGAAAGAGGGAGGAAGAGCACTAGAGGAAGTTAGATGAAGGCAGTGGGTAGTAGTAGATGGTTATTAGCTAAAATACATTGTGTAAATGTATGAAAATTTCAAAGAACAAATAAAATATTGCTATATATAAAACTTATAATGTGTAGACATTTCAAAGAATATATATATATATATATATATATATATATATATATATATATATAACTTGTTTTTATTCAGAGGTGAGCTTAGATTTTCAAATCTGTTTCTTAAATAAAGATAAAGAAAAGGGATACTCCAGGGCATAATCACATTTCAAACGATTTTTCCCATGTGAAATTTCTCTCATTCTTTGACTAATGGCAATACAATAACAATGATGACATCATGGTGATGGTGGTGGATGGTGGTGGTGGGTGGGTGGGGGGTCTGGTAGTGGTGATGGTGGTGGGTGGTGGGTGGTGGTGATGGGTGATGGTGGGTGTGGTGGTAGTGGTGGGTGTTGGTGGTAGGTGGTGGTGGTGGTGCTGGTATTGGCGCTGGTGCTTGTGCTGGTGCTGGTGCTGGTGCTGGTGCTGGTGGTGCTGGTGCTGGTGGTAGTGGTGACAGAAAATGAATTTTCCTCGTTAGTCCCCCTACTCAGTGATTCAAGTATAAACTATGAAGGATGTGGCTGCTTCTGCTGGCATCTGTGGCTCTCCAGGTCCCCAAATTGCCTGTTGTTAATTGCATCGATAGTAAATTGAGGAAATACACAAATTCAATTTGGCACCTACAAAAATATGACAGACTGGCATCAGTACAGCCAGAAATCTGCCTTATCTAGTGATCTTCCCCATTAATCCCCTTAAAAGTTGCTGAACTCAAAGCCTAGCTCAAAGAGAGACACAAAGATCTTTGGATATATTTAGGGATGAATGGGGTAGGGGGCTGGGGAACTACTGCCAAGAAGTCAGCTGGCTAAAAACTCCATCTCTAGCTTCAGCCAGCTTATGGAGTATGTTTAGGAAACACATTATTTCTTCTTCTGGTGGCTTAAGAACTGTGTCTACTTCTGGATGATTTTCACACCTGAGTTTTGCTACTGGAAGAATTTCAAGAGGTCTCATGGACTATTCTGTCTGCCAGCTGACATGACTTCTCATTATCTCAAGGAAAAAGGAAGAGCTACTTGTTTTGCCTGATTTTTAATTGTCAAAGAGTCAATAGACATAGTCTCAGCAACTCTGTCACCACTGATGGTCTCAGAACACAGAGATCAGAAAACAAGATGCACTAACCAGCGGTTAAAACAAGTCTTTGATCTCCCAGAACCAATTCAGATAAAGTAGCTTGAATATTCCAACCTAAGACAAAGCTTCTAGATAACTACTCTAAGATGAAATGGCTTCTTTCACACCACCAGAACCTTCATTTTTAGACATTCATGTGGTTCAACATAGATATTTCCGGGAGAAGGAAATCTCACAGATCACTGGTATTTTTCTTTGCAACAGAAATGGGACACACAGCAGATATGAGAAACAATTCAAAAGTTTCTCAAAGAGCTCAAAACAAACTACTAAGTAATATAACAATACCAATTCCTAGGTATGTACACATCCAATGGAAATTAAATGTCCATGTCAAAGAGACTCCTGCACTCACATGCTTACTGTAGAGATGTTCACAATAGCCAAGATACAAAATATGCCTAGTGCCCATTGATAGATGAATGGATTTTTAATGTCCCTATGCATAATTATTCTATCATAACAGAGTGACGTTTCATCATTTGCAGCAACATGGATGAAAGTGGAGGATACTGTTTTAACTTAAATAAATCAGACACAGAAAGGTTCTCATTTATATATAGATGCCAAATTTGACCTAGAAGAGGCACCAATACAAAAGTGAGTCCCAGAGCCTGGGAAGAGTGTAGAGGAAGAGGTGGGGAAAGGATAAGTAATTGGAACCCCTGTCCTATTGGATGGGAAATATTTAGTAATGTTCTGGAGCACTGTGGGATAAATATGATGGAAAGCCAGGTGGTGGTGGCACATACCTTTAATCCCAGCCCTCAGGAGGAACAGGCAGGATGATCTCTGGGAGTGCTAGGCCAGCCTGGTCTACAGAGTGAGTTCCAGGAGAGCTGAGTCTACACAGGGAAACCCTGTCTTGAAAAAAAATACATATACATATATATTCAATTTCATATATATATGATGGAAAAATGAAATTGAATATTTCAAAATAGCTTTTAGGATTTTCAATGCTCCCTCACAGAGAAATAATAATGTCTGAGGGAATAGTTCTATCAATCATTCAACTCTGATCATCACTCATTGTTTAACTGTATTGAAATACCATGCTGTAATGTACCATAAGCACGTATAATTCCTATGTGCTAATTAGAATGTATTAATAAAGATAAGCAGATGCTTATGGGGAAAAAAGGAATGACTAGCAGTCATTTACACTAGAGTTCAAGTTTGAGCACCACCTGCATCAATTAGAGATATTTTCATGCAGTAAGTTAGAATTATTGATGACTTTAGGGAGAAAGTAAAATTTGTTTTGAAAATCTGAGATAATTCATAGACTTGATTGAAAAGCCAAATAACTAGGAGTTGGGGAACACTGTCTAAGGGTTGTTGCAAGATTCTAAATCCTAGTAGAGAGAATCTGAGTGGTCAGTATTGACTTAATGTCTTCCCCTGTCCACTGTCTACATCGTCCTTGAATCAGGGTAGGAATGTAAGAAATACAAGAAATGAACAAGTGAGGCAGAAACAACATGTTCTGCTATCTTGATAAGTATCAACAAACATATAATGTTCCCTTGCAGAGATTTTTCTTACTACAGAAACCATGTATTCTGTTATATAAAGCACAATTCGAGAACTTAGCATGAGTCAGGAGATACAGGACTCATCTCCCTCTGTAGAAGGAAGTAGAAAATGAGATTCAGTCGACACATCCTGCCAGCCAACCAACCCTAAAATAAACAATGCATTTAGGCCTCTAGGAAAGAAATCTGATGTCCATCTGAGCTACTTATAAGTGTCTTTAGCTCTTACCACAATTACTGCATGACCTGTTTAGACAATGATATAAATGCTCTTAACTACACTGAGTCGTGCTAGGTGATATACCACTAATCAAATCAGACATTAAATTCATGGGAAAATGCATTACTTACAGATCAAGACAAAGAAAAAACAGTTCCAAGAATTCTTGAGAAAAGATACATTGCTTATTAAGGATTGTAGCTTAATACATTATGGCTTCAGTGCTACAAATGGGTATTATAACTGTGGAGTCTCTTTACTTTGTATTGTTGTGAAACATTATGTGAGGTAACACAGGAAAGGAGAAAGGAATGGCTAAGAGAAGTCACGGTTCCTGTACCTCTCCTCTGCTGACTAATTATCATGTATAGAAGACACATAAAAAGAGAGGAGAAGATCAATGTACCCTACAACTATGTGAATTTTCACAAATATCTCTAGAATAAACTAAATCACTAATACAACTTCTAAAACAAAGAAATAGAATACATTGCAATTACCTATTCCAGGACAAGAGGATAGCTATCCCTTTGTATTGGGGTGCTTGAAAATAACCAGAACACAATCAATCAACAAGGTCCATGAATGTAGGGAATTTTCATGCTTTGAGTTAATCATGAATTCACTCATTAGGGCAAGACACTAAACATATCAGTAGCTAGAAAAAGATATGATCCTTGATTGTGCTCCTTCATAGAGTTCATAGCACTGTGAGGATGACAGTAAAAATGTCATCCTGATACACTCACAGGAAAGAATTGGAGGAGGAGGAGGAGGAAAACTGTAATTGATGTAAAAGACAGATATGTAAAAGGACAGAAAATTCAAGGGTCTTGCTACTATTCCACATTGATATAGGTTTTCTTGGCTAGGAGAGAAGGATAGACAAAGATATGCTCATGGTCATGAAATTTTTTAAATGCCAAGACAGGCACTGTGGCATATGTCTCTAACAACAGTATTCAGGGGACAAAAGCAAAAACATACTGTGTGGGATCCTGTCATCCCAAAAGGAAGCTCTCAAATGTTATGAGTCTGCTACATACACAATGTATCTTTCTCAATGGCATCACTTCTCCATCACAGCATGGTTAAATAGGTACTGGGACTGTTTTCTTTTACTATGTAGGGAAACAGAGTTGAGAGAATAGTTTGTCTGGGGTCCAGTGGCAACTAAATGGGAGAGTTGTGATTTGAATGCAGTTCTGCCCACCTCCAAGCCCAGGGCTCTGAAGCACTGCCAACACACTGCAATGGGTTTCATTCCTCATATATGACCTGGAAGAAAATCACCAAGGACAGCTGGTGCTGGAACTCAAGACACTGTGGAGTAGGGCCAGAGAGATAGCCTTCCCCAGGGAAGAGTACACCAATTGCTTAGTCAATACCAAACGATCAGCCCTGAAAATATAACAAATAACATATGGACTGGTCAGGTTGTATTTAGGCATTTAGGAATGGTGTGTGTGTGTGTGTGTGTGTGTGTGTGTGTGTGTGTGTGTGTGAGAGAGAGAGAGAGACAGAGACAGAGACAGAGACAGAGACAGACAGAGAGACAGAGAGACAGAGAGAGACAGAGAGAGAAAACACACACACACACACACACACACACACACACACCAACAATTAAAGAAAAAAAGAGGCCATTAAAACATGCAGTGGTCCCCGTCTGGAATTGGATGCTGACCCCCTCCCCCACTGGACCTGGGCTAAGGAGTTTCAGGTATGCCAGATAGTCAGCTGACCTCCTGAGTTGTACTATCAGAGTATGAAAAGCCATGCACCAAAAGCCAAACAACTAGCCATATCCTAGGTGCAGGAAGAAGACTTCCCACCTGACCTTGTACCCCAGCCACAGTGACCAGTTGGTCCTATGAATTTGTGGAAAATAGATTGGCTGCCAAGATTTAGTTTCCACAAACATGTTGTCATGAGAGAAAACCTGGTGTGAGAATAGACATGATGTGTTCGGGTAACAGGAAAATGCAATCTAGCACTCATGGATTATTATATTCAGACAGCTTGCTTATATTCAGCCAGCAATCAGCCCTGTGGAGTTTTGTGACTTAATAAAGGCCTCTTAACAACCACCACAGTAACAAAACAAAAACAAAAGTCACACCTTTTGCAATTGTCCAACCAACGCACCCTAAACTCCTCAGTGGAAACACAGTTCACAAAAAGAGTGAGGAACTTTTCCTAAGGTCATGAAGTCATTTTTTTCCCTTTTTTATTATTAAGAAATCTTTTATTCATTTTACATACCAACCACAGATCCCCCTCTCCTCCCTCCTCCCACTTCCTAGTCTTCCCTCACCACCCACCCCCGTCCCCATAGGGAGTCAGCAGAACCTGGTACATTCAGTTGAGGCAGGTCCAAGCCCCGACCCCTGCACCAAGGCTGTGTAAGGTGTCCCACCATGAAGTCATTTAATGGATGAGTGCATCCCAGAGCTGCAGGTGCTCGAATACACCCATGCAGCTGACTTTTGTTATCAAAAAACACACTTTCCTCCCTTTCAAACAGAAGTCTAAATTCTTTGTGACCTGGAACCACCTAGGCTGTGGCCCAGACCTTCACTCGCTGTACTCTCACCTGCTCCAAACAAGAAGGCCATTGGACATGGTTTGCAAATGTGCAGAGTCACAGTCCCGTTAATTATCTTGCTGACATACGAGAAGGGCCCTAAGAGTAGGAGCTGCACAACCAATTGTCCCCTTCAGTGTGGTGTCTGTGGCTGTGCCACAGACAGCTTCTAAATTTAAGCTTGAACTGTATTTTAATTGGGTGGTTAAGTATTGCCTCCCACCCACACTTGCTACTAGCTTAGCCTCAGGCTACTAATTACCAGCAAGACAGGTCAGTTGTTGAGTGTGCACCAGCTCCATCATTTCTGACATCCGCACACAATGACAGGCCTGGCCTTTTCCTTTTTGCAAATCTGGGTTAGCTGGGGTTTGGCTTCATTTTCATGAATGCAGAATCCTCAGCACTGCCATCAGTGACTTAAATTATTTAGCTAGATGTCCTGCAGGTAAAATGTGTCTGTCCACTCAACATATATTTATTCAGGCTCCTTCTGCACTCAGCCTTCTCCTAGGATCTGCATGTAAAGAGGAGAGTTAAATGTGTACATTCTTGTCCCCATGGAAGCCACTACTGTCCAGTGGCCGAATAAAGCAACAGATGAAACAGAAATAAATACAAAATGTGCTCAAAGCCAAAGGAAAAGAGTGCTATGAAGAAAAACAGGAGAAAGGTGTTTGTGAAGAGAAAGTGAAGTTGGCCTGTAGCTCAAGGGTAGGGCACTAGTGTAGCATTGACAAGGCCCCAGGTTTGATCCCCAGCGGGGGCGAGGAGGAGGTTCCAATTATAATTAACTGAGACCTAAATTGGAAGAAGGTGACTTGTGGCTTGTAGGTCACAGCAAAAATTAGGAACATCCACATAACAATACCAGTCAAGTCCACAGTGGGAAGGCTACCGGAGTCAGAGTTGAAGGAGAAAACATAAGGAGAAAGGGAAAGGAAGATGAAGATGAAGATGAAGGTGAAGAGGAGAAAAGACCTTGTCTGCCATGTTATGAAACGTGGATTTTGTTTGAAGTGTAACAGAAGCCAGTGATAAGTTAATTCATATGTTGATCTATCATTCAACATCTGGTGTGTGTCAAGCATCATCCTCAAACCCAAGAATATGCCAACATGGGCAAACAACAAGCTCTCTGACTTCCTGGAGCTTATATTTTAGGTGGAGAACTTATCACACATGGGTCTGATCTCTCCCACCTATGTTGTGGGATATTTTCATAGCACTCTGATACTCCCGAGACTGTCAATAAAGTTTGCTTTGAATCAGAGGGCAGAGCTAGCCACTAGTTGACCAAAATTAGCCATAGAGGTTTTAGAGGGCAGAGGACATATAGAGAGATACAGGACATAATAGGATGGGACTTAGAAAGCTTCTCGACCCTTTTGGATCAAGGAAGGAGAAACAGAGGAAGTCACCGGGTCACCTCTCTGCTTCTCTGATCATTCAGATTCTTACCCCAATATCTGACTCCCAAGTTTTTATTGATAAAGAATAATTAAACTCTTCACACCTGTGAAAAGATCACTCTGGTCTTTCATGGAGAATCAAAGAAGGGAGCCCTGGGAGCAGGTACATGGTAGCTGCAAGGTGAGGTGAAAAAAAATGGGAGCCGCTGGGCTTGGCAGTGGAGAACAACTCTCTGGTTTCTCCTCAGAAAGGCATGTGTGCTGGGGTCTTCATTTGGTATTTAATTTTTTTTCCTTCTTGCTAGAGTGGTAATGGCTTTGCATGGCTCTGTATTTCATCTCCCCAGTGGTCCAAAGAAATACTATGAGCAGCTGGCTAAAGCTGAACTGCAGCTGATGGCCCAGAAATGACTGGCATAGGGCAGTGCCTTGGAGATTCTTGGGATCTTTGCATACCCAGGCTGCCCATGGGCACAACCTCAGGCTGAAAGAAAGCCAACTCCTCAGATCCCAGCAACATATCCTTTTCCCTTCCTAATGTGCCTCTTCATGTTTTTTCTTCTTTGTCCAACTCCTACACACACTACCTGTGCACATACACACACATGCACACAGGCACACGTGCTCATTATTTTTCAAGGCCAAACTAATACAAATTGTATCCCAGAGAGAATGAACTCAGAATCATGGCAGCAAAACCCAGCTTTTCCTTCTTGAAGTAGGATCCCAGGCTCATCTGTTGAAGAGTCCCGAGGAGCCGATAAATGCCCACATTTCTTTGTAAACCCTTACCCTGGATTTTCCGAGTATTGCCTAAGAAGCCTCATTTTAACTCAGCCCCCAAAGTTGTGTCAGTTGTTTATGAGTTTGTTTCTTTACTTCCCTCTTCAGAAGAATGAACTCAAATGTCTGCTCACTTCTCTATGAATGGGGGCCAGTACCAACCAAGGATAATGACATGGTCTCTGAAGCCATTTCATTCATAGGACCCATGAGAGGCAGGATGTCTTTGTGGTGGGGAGGCATGAGAAAAAAACCAGACACGGGTCAAATGCAGCCACTAGTCATGTGACCCTAACAAGTTAACCTCTCTGCCTCTTAGTGTCTCTCATCCTGAGAATGGAGACAATACCACTTCCTGTTTGTTGTGAGATTTAATGCCTTGATGATAAAGATAATAGTTATTCTATGGTTTTTCTTTCTTCTCATTTTGTTAGGACCTGGAGAGAAATTGGAGAAATAGAAGAATGGGAAAACATTATAGACAGAGAGATTATGTCTTCTCTTCTCTCCAAAAGTGACTTTGTATTCAACCTAACTACCACCGAAGGAACAATTCTTTAGCCAGGGATGCATGGAATGCAAGCCAGAGTCTCTTACGTAAGTGAAGACATAGTTATTACCACAAGCAACAGAAGCAGGACTCCCACTCTCATTCTCCTGTGCTCACTCTAGACTGCCAGAGCCAGGCTGTCAGAAGTCACTTCCTTGATCTGCCTCTAGAGAGCTTTGCAGCCTAAATTTAACTCCTTCCACTGTGAGAGAGGGCAAGAAGGAAAGGAGAGAAAGGGTCACACACTAGAACCTCTTAAGAAACAAGTTAAAATGTATTTTACAATATAGATATATAAATAATATATTAAATATGTGTGCGTTTCCCAAATGGCAGGAGGAAAGCCTAAGACTTAGGGGAAGCAAAATACACTCTTTAGGATTAGCTGTCATCATAAGCCAAAATCTAGCTCTGTCCTGTGTCTCACTTTATAATGGCTGACCTCTTCTGCAATACATCATTCTCCCTTAGGATGTCAACCTCAAAAATTCCCGTAGAGATGTCGGTCTGGAAACCAATGATGTAAAACAAAATGTATATAGACTAAATGGAAAGGAGAGAGAGAGAAATGAAGAAAGAATTCCAAACAGACCTCCCATCCATCCACATGAAGGGAAATGACACCCCTGCCACATACAGTAAGGCTGTCAGAGTGAAGACCTGCTAATGCATGGCACCACTGCCAGGAAAACATCACAAGCCATGACCAGGCTTCTAATTGAGGTTGTCTGGAGATTCTGATGTTGGTTGCAATGGCTGCCTTCTTTGCCTAGATCCTCCATTCCAATTACTCCCGCCACTTTGTCCTAGCAAGAGACCAGAACAACGGACTATAATCCTTATAAACTCAACACTGCCATGTCCACAGGGTATCATTCAGTCAAATCTTTGGCCATATCTAACCAGAGCATTTCCCAAAGAGCTAAGAACACAAGATTTTCTCATTCCAGGTCTCTTTCCATAAAGACACAGCCCGGAGATTCATGGGTCCATATTATTCAGCATGGAAGATCATGGAGAAAATGAGGCTTGTGTCTTATAGAAATCTGGGGGTACACTGGAAAAATTAATATAAATGCCACCAAAGCTTCATATCCAGGCCTACAGATATATCATTGATTTGGTGAGATATCAGTGTCCTCAGATTAAAGGCACTTGGGTCTCTATCACCTGGAATTCCACAAACATGGCTATATGAGGGGCAATGATCACAAAACCCATAGACTAGGTTCTATAACAAGTAACTTTCCAAGGGCATTATAAAGTATGTATCTTCTTGAAAACTCTACTCCTTACAAATAAGGTGATTTTCAACTGCAGCAGAAATACCAGACTGCTTAGGGATACAAGTGATGAAGATGTATAGGGCCTATAAACTGTAAAGCTACAAAGCATTTGTTTCTATGAGAAATTAAGAAAGCTTGGCTATATGGAGATCTACACAGTGTTTGTACATTGCCAGGATATTAATTCTTGAGCTCATACATAGATGTACCTAGTGCAAAGGAAATTTCAGAAGATGTCTGGAGGAACTGACAATGTGATTGTTAACATTGTGTAAATATAAAAGTTTCAGAATCCAAACCAACTTAGAAAAATAAAAGTAAATTTGTAAGTCTTAAACTACCTAATTTCAAGATGCATATAAAGTTATAGATAATTTTTCATCCTCAGCACTATTGATATTTGGGGATGAGTGATTCTTTATTTTATGAAAACTGGCCTGTGCATTATGGGATATTTAGCTGCATCCCTTATCTCCACCTATTAGCTATGCAAGCCCCTAATTGTCACATCCAGAAGTGTTATCAGATATTATCAAATATGCCCCCTGAGAACCCAAATCACCACTGGACTGTAATGATCAAGACAGCAAGGCACTGGCATTGAATAAACAAGGCAATAAAATGTAACAGTAAAGCCCACAAATCCACCACACATACATGTTTAGTAGACTTTTGACAACAATCCAAAGGCAATTCAGTTGAGGAAATGGCATTTCAACAAATGGCATTTTACCTGTTTGATATCAATAGGCCAATAACAGGATGCCAATTCAATTCAAACAAAACTTAACTCAGAAAGAACTTTATACGTAAATACAGTGTAAGACTGACAGATTCTAGAAATCATCCAGAACAACGTTTTTCAGAACTCACTAGTTCTGAAAATTACAAAGAACTGAGTGAGAGAAGTTATTTTTCAGATCATAAATCTGATGAAGTTCTTATATGTAGAGAAAATAAGTCTCAAGGGTCATAAGAAGAAAGCAAAGAATGCTAGAAGATCTGAATAGATACTTCTTCATCAAAGAGGTTATGGGAATTCCAAATAAGCACTTGAAAGGATATTTAATGTCACCAATCATCAGAGAAATGGAAATTGAAACTACAATGACATTCCAGTAGCTAAAATCATGATTAGCCATGCCACCTGTTGTCAAGCAATGGGGAAACTAACCCTCTAAAGTACTGCTTCTGGGAATGAAAAATCCTGCAATTACTTTGGAAAGCAGGTACCTGCTTCCTTAGGTGTACAAGCACTGTGCTGGCTTACAGGAATACTGTAACAAAGTACCACAGACTGAGGAATGGCTCACAGAATACTGTAATGAAGTACCACAGACTAGGGAACTTAGCAGTGTATTATCTCCATGTAGGGGACAGAAGTCCAGGTGGGTCCCTTTCAAAGGCAGTGAGGATGAGTGTGATCTGTACCAAACCCATACTTTCTGGTAGTTGACTAGAAAATCTTTCTTTGGTGGTATTGACTTGTAGATGCAAGGCCTCGGCCTCTGCTGTTATCATCACACAGCATCCTTCGGCGTGCATGTCTGTGTCTTGATCACCTTTTGTAGCATTGATGCAGAAGTTACTAAGCAGATGAATAGTGCCTGGTGATGGGGGATGGCTGGACAGTACAGAAAGAGTTTTTTTTAGAGAGGAGCCAGGAACTTTTAGGGGCTGAGTGGCCTGTTCTTTATCAACTGTAATAGTAAGTTCATGGGTTTATACATAGGTCAAAAGTAATCAATGTGTAGAGATTACATTTCAATTATACCTCTCCAAATCTGCTTTTTAAATAACTTGTACATAATTCCACTTATAAAGGATTAGAGTTCTTTCTAATGACCTTGTTTTAACTTGATTATCTCTGTAAATACCCCACTTCCAAGTGCTCACATTCCGAAATCATGTGAGCTAGAGTTCTAACCTATTTTTAGAGAATATAATTCAAACCATAATACCTACCACATAGCCAAGGCATTCTATTCCTGAGAATTTATCCAACACAAATTAAAACTATCTGCACATTTACAGCTGCTTTATCCAGAATAGCCACAAGCTAGAATCTAATCAAATATCCATCAACAAGATCAGCAAATTGTGGTATATCTATACAAGAGAATAGCACTTGGCAATAAGAATGGATTAACTTACTGATCCTCAGATGATAAAGATGTCAAAATAAATTGTGCTGAATAATAAAAGCCAGACAAAGGGGAATAAATCTAGTTCTACACAACTCAAGAAAATGTAAAAACAATTTATTGTGACAGGAAGCAGATGAATAGAAGTCTGGTGATGGGAGAGCTTGCAAAGAACAGGGAGAATTGTTGTTAAGAAAAACAAGTAAACTTTGGGGACTGACTGACTTGTTCACTAATTTTATGATAGTGACAAGTTCATGAGTTTATTATATGTATGTCAAAACTCATCAACGAGTATGATTTATATTTCAATTTTATCTTTCCAAAGCTATTTTTAAATAACTTGTACCCAATGCAAGGCACCTGGTACTACAAACAGCTAGGAGCTGCCATGCTAATCTGATGATTTGGTAAAGTTAGAACACTTTAAAGAAAGGATACTACTCCACTACATTTAAAGATGTGAAAAGTAATGTTACTGTGTATCTGGAAACATATCATGAAATCATAGAGAGCTATGATGGCATGAATGAGATACTCCTATCTGGAAGAGATATAATGCTTACAGTGGAGGAATAACACTTGGCAACAGTGTCTACTCCTCAGAATTGAGTGAGAGAGGGAAATGATGCCCAAAGAGCAAAGTTTCCAGGCTCAAATGTTCTGCCAGTGCCACATCAGCTGTGTTCAACATGATATACTGAGCTCAGATAAGTGCCTTGAGGTCTGGGTGCAATGATGAATGAGATGTGCTCCTGATCTACAAGGATCTTCTAATCTGATGGGTAAGGGTGGAGGCTAATGTTCTCATACTATCAGAATGCTATTTGACCAGGAGTCTGTGTGTAGCAGGTTCCAAATGCCTGGGAGCCCAAAGGAAAAAGTAGGTTAGGTTGTTACTTCCAACTACTTCTGTATAGAGCAGAGCAGAATAAAAACCTATTCTAAATTCATCAACGGTCAGTTATGCTGATTGTACACTTGTAATCCCAAGACATAGGAAGTGATAGCAGAAGGATTTGGAGTTCAAGGTCATTCTCAGCTACATAGTGAGTCGGAGGCCAACCTGAGCTACATGAGACCATGTATCACAACAATAACAACAATGAAAAAATATGTAAATTGACAGACTGCCCAGATCAACATCTCATATTTGATATCAATATGTACCATTGAGCATGAAGAAAAAATAGCTCTCTTCCTTGGTGCTAGTAGAAATGATTAAAAGTTATTCCTACAAATTCTAGGATCCTTACTTGCTAGATCTTAACTATATTTAAGTTTAAATGGAGTTTAGTTTGTTAGTGTCGAAGATACAAGGCAACAAAGAATATAGAGTCTGTAGTTTGGATAATATTAATTTAAACTTGACATTTTAATCAATCCAGTCCAAGTACTTGTAGTAATACTGGCAGAGTTATTTATAGTCTAGACCTGTAACTTTCTTTCTATGTATGTTTCCATGGATAGGACAATTCAACATTTTTCTGCATCGACAAAAAGTTCATTTAACAGTAAGATGACAGAAAAAAGAGTCTCCCTACTAAACATAAAAAATTAATTCAGGGAATAGTTATACTTGATAGATCCATGTCTGTACCAAGAGCTCTTGAGGTGGTAAGATATGGTCCCTGGCCTCAAGATTTAGTTTTAGTTTAATGAGAAAGACAGTGAAAATGGGGATGAAGGTTATATAGGATCTGGCACATACCAGAGGGACACTATTAAAAGGAAATAAGCACAAAAAGGGTCTTCACAGGGGGGTCAGATAACTGAAGGTGTAAAGGCAAGACCACTCTTGATGTAACAAATAATGGGAGACTAGTCTGCTAGAGAACAGAGTTCTAGTGAGAGAGAAATGAAAGAGGTATAAAATGAGAAAAGAAAAGCCATACCAGAGCAAATGGCTTCCCAAACCACACAAGAAGTGTGTGAATGACTCTGAAGGATTACTGATACAAAACTGCTATTAGAAAAAGTACATGGAAGTGAAGACATAAATCCTTCATTTATAGCATTCAGTTTCAATGATGCTAGCTAGTATCATTAGATACACAGGGATCCAGTTTGGGCTGTTGTTCCCAGGCTGTACACTCAACTTCAGGACACAAACACACATAACCTGTCAATAATGGATTACAATCTTGAGGGTGAAGCCTCATGCTTGTTCACCCTCTATAAGAACCTCAACAGTCAAAAACTTCACCACCACTGCTGTGGCAGTAACTGTTATCCATTCCTCTACTTTTATTCATTACTAGGTCATCAGAGTCCATGAAGTTTCAAAGAAGGAGGCCTTCTCCTTTTGCTTTCTCTTACAGGGAAGCAAATGTGTTCAGAGTGCTGATTATGTTTTGAGGAAAACAGCCTCTACTGTTTGTTCTTGGATATATTTATATTCTTTCTCTCTCTCTCTCTCTCTCTCTCTCTCTCTCTCTCTCTCTCTCTCTCTCTCTCTCTCTCTGACACACACACACACACACACATATCATGAGTATCATCAAGGTTCAAATTCCTCAAAGAGCTAAAAGGAAGTGGTACCTCAGAAGCTCCTCCATGAGAAATAGTATATATATATATATATATATATATATATATATATATATATATGATTAAAAATTTATTGTAACCTATCTATAAACCTCCCTGGCACATGAGCATATACCTTAAAACCTTAAGAGATCTGTTAGCTGATTTTTTTTTATATTGTCACTAATGTATTACAAAGTACTCAAACATTTGGTCTAAAAGTCAAAATGGGTCATTTGTGGAGGTACCAGATATGTAAATTGGAAGAATGCCATGGTAGAAGAAAGCATCCTTTGATGAACATCAGAGGTGAAATGTTACACCATTTTTAAAAGACTTATTTTGTATTTATTTATATCTATGTGTGTATGAACATGTGGTGGGTGCCCATGGAGGCCAGAATAGGGCATCAAATTCCCTGGAGTTTGTGGTACTTGTGAGCTGTTTGATGTGAGTGTTGGGAACAAAACTCCAGTCCTCTAAAAGGGCAGTGAGCACTCTCAACCACTAAGCCATCTCTCAAGCTCAACATGCACCATCTTTAATCTCCACTTAGGACAAAAATTGGGATCACAGTATCTGAGGCCCTCAGAAGAATTGCATACATTATGCTCAACAGAAGGAAAGAGGGTGTGCACCCAAGAGACTTCCCAAAGGCCATTCCTAAGAGACAGCCATGCCCCCTCCCACCCCACCTCCCATGCTCATCACTACAAGGGTTGAACTCACAAGGGCACTGCAGAAGAGCTCACCTTGGTGGCAAGGGACAGCAACTACCCAGACCCAAAATCAGGGTTATGGGTTGACTCCCCCCAATATCCACCCCATCTGTGATCTGCTGGAGCATGTGAAGGGATCTGACCTGCAGACCCAAAGCTGTAGGATCTCCACAACACAGGGCAACAGCAGACAAATGACTCTTTGCAATGAACACTTGCAAGTAAAGATACATGGACAAAAGGATTTATTGTGTGACTCACTATGTCACACTACAATTTCCATGATGAGATTTTTCCCCTTTTCTTTTTTCTCTTAAATTTTATTGGGGGGGGTGCTACAAGGACAGAGGGCAGATATGCAGAGACAGGAAATGAATGGGATCAAGATGCGCGATGTGAAAGACACAAAGAATAAATAAAAAGAAAGTTAGAAAAAGTAAAATTAATGAAAAAAAAGAGATGGTCAGCCCATCATGCTAAAATCACACTTCTGGTTTTTAATCTAGAAAGACAACCAGCCATAAGATATGCCTAGTTAATCTTAGATATGCAAGTTCTTCATCTTTGATAGCCACAGGTGCTTAGCTGACTCATTTAAAACACTCATCTTCATGAACCACTCTGGTCATTTCATAATCCATAAAACCTTCCATGAATTTACTGAAACTGACTTATTAATTTTAATATTATTAGAATAATTAACAAACAATATTCTAGGGTTTTAGATTAAAATAATTGGAATTTTTGGAAACCCATTTATCTAAACCAGTATTAGCACAGGTTGCTGTAAATAAAATTAACAGTGAATCACAAAGCATAAAAACAAACTGAAATACATAGCACAATGTTCTAGATCTATAGTCCATAACTAGAGAGACATGATTCTAAGGAAAGTAGCTCCAAATATCTGAGATTTTACAGAAAACATCTGCTTCTGGTGTGTGTGTGTGTGTGTGTGTGTGTCGAGGCGGGGGGGGGGGGCAGGGGAGGGGGGAGGTGTACAGGCTTACAGAATGGCAGCCATGGAAAGGAGATGTAAGAAAAATCTTCCTGCCCAAAGATTCTAGTATGATCAATGCATCTCAGTAAATGATCAAATGAATATTTTTTCCAAATTACTGATTTTTCAGTCTCAGAAAATTTAATTTTTGAATTCTAGACCCCTCCTATAAAACATGCTAGAAAAATAAATCCATCAAGTGTCTTATACAAAATTAGCTTAAGTAGCCCACTCATTGCACTAATTCTTGTATTAATATGCCAAGCTTAACTGATATGATAAAGAGAAACACAATGAAAATTCCAATAAGCCGGAAAGAACCATCAAATATTTAGCCAAATGCTGCTACAGAGTGAATTTTGGACAATGGAACAGTAATCAAAGATGCCTTGCCATATTCCAACTGTCAAAATAACATCTCTGGTAATGTCTATTCCCAGAGGGCTTCCAGCAATCAAATTAGAGATGAACAAAATTTTATTTACCATCAACAAGATGACAAGTCCTGCACCAAATGCTATGGAGAAAATAACCACAAACATTATATAAGAAATAGATGCTATTCTTAAGAAGTTTTCTAATAAAATTTTGAATACCAAATTACAAGAAAGTAATATACTATACAAAGAAAGACTGTGTATTTCAACAA
Source organism: Peromyscus maniculatus bairdii (assembly GCF_049852395.1). Classification (NCBI taxonomy): domain Eukaryota; kingdom Metazoa; phylum Chordata; class Mammalia; order Rodentia; family Cricetidae; genus Peromyscus; species Peromyscus maniculatus. Next base: position 32,568,505 of record NC_134859.1, read on the forward strand.
CAACAATTAATTTATTCTATGTTCATTGAGTGTCTACTATGTTATAAGCATAACATAGTCCTGGTACTAGGGGTAAAAAGATTTATTTACTATGCTAGGTCTCTGTCCTGAAGAATTTCACTTTAAGAAGAATTGGTGGCTGGAGACATGGCTTGGCAGAAGACTTGCTGTTCTTCCAAAAGACGCAAGCTCATCTCCCAGCACATACATGGTGGCTCACAACCTCCTATAATTCCAGTTCCAGGGGTTCTAATACCCTTTTCTGGCTCCCAAGAGCACCAGGCAAACACATGGTGCACATGCACACATGTAGGCACTCATACACATTCAAAAATAAAAATAGTTATTTACAAGGAGAATTTTCTAGCTCATTTTGACCATTGAACCTGTCTTCCAAACTTGTAGTCATTAGATTACCTTAGGAAATGCTAGTTTCAATTCATACTTGATCTAAATTTTTCAAATAAGGGAAACTTATCATTACCTTTTGGAAAATCTTTATAAATACATAGATTTTTGTTTTGTTTTGTTTTGTTTGTTTTTCGAAACAGGGTTTCTTTGTGCAGCTTTGCACCTTTCCTGGATCTTGCTCTGCAGACCAGACTGGCCTTGAACTCACAGAAATCCACCTGCCTCTGCCTCCCGAGTGCTGGGATTAAAGGCATGCACCACCACCGCCCGGTTGGAGAGATGGCTCAGCCAATAAAGGCTAGGCTCACAACCAAAAGTATAAATACATAGATTTTAATCAAAGCATGGGATGATGGATAAGTGTTGGACTGAAATATGAATCCAAGGCATGAGACCTTTTGAGCAAGATGCCCATGAGCAGTAAGCATGGAAGAAGAGACATTTAAGTAGCTCACTTGGGCAGAGGCTGTTAGATGCCACACTGGAAAATTAAATCTGATTGATGAGTTGAGACTAATACTAGGGGACTAAAAGGAACACAACTCGAAAACTTTGTTCTTTATTAATAAAGTGATATGACCACTGGGTGTAATGTGATAGCATGCCCCAAATCCTAGAACTTGGAAGATGGACCCAAGAAGATCCGTTTGAGGCCAGCATGGTCTCCATGAGACCCCATCTCAATAGAAAACCAACAAAGCAAAATGCCACAAGCACAACCATAGCAATAAAAAAGAAATTAACAAAAGGAATTCCACATTTTGAAGAAACAGCTTCAACTTTGAATACAGCTGGCAAAATAACAGAACCTAGACTCTATGTTTCAAGCAGAAACAAAAGCAATATGATATGATAACATGAGATTTAAAAATCACTTAGAAAACCTGCTTCTAACTTGATGAGTTTTAAACATAATAATGGACATGAAATGTCATGATCAACCTAAAACACATAGTGAACAAAAAGGAGCACTCACTCTTACTTTGGGTACTATTACTAATGCTTGTTATTATTATGTTGGTGGTGGTGCCATGCCTTAGCCCATTCAAACTGCCTCAACAATATTAAACACTGAATGACTTCCA